>NC_137083.1:39959540-40631002 GCF_951640355.1 Cnephaeus nilssonii | reverse complement strand
GGCCTGGTCCTGGTTAGTGAGTCACTAAGTTTTGATTCCAGAGAATAGACTGGATCATATATTAGCGTGACTAATTGTGTTAGGGTGAACCAACTGAATTTACATGTTACTCTATAGTCTAGTTCAAGGTAGCTTGCTGACATGATACATTCCAACTAACTTGTTGTACTTTATGTTAGTTAGTGACGCCTACAGGGAAATGCTCACAGCAGATAATCTTGATATCGACAACATGAGACACAAAATTCGAGATTATTCTTTATCAGGGGCCTACCGAAAGATCATTATTCGTCCTCAGAACGTCAGCTGGTGAGTAATAGTCCAGAATGAAATAGAACTGAATTACTATGTGAGATTTTAAGCTTTCACACCACATATATATTTTTCAGTGCATAAAACCTGGCATGGTCCTAGCTGGTTTGGCTCAATGGATAGAGTGTAGGCCTGTGGACTGAGGGGCCCCAGGTTCAGTGCCAGTCAAGGGCACATGCCTGGGTTGCAGGCTCTATCCCCAGTAGGGTCGTGCTGGAGGCAGCCGATCAATGATTCTCTCTCATCATTGATGTTTCTATCTCTCTCTTCTCCCTTCCTCTCTCTGAAATCAATAAAAATATTTTTAAAAAACAAAACACCTGGCATGTAAGTGTTAGTTGTTGTCATAACTATTACTATTTCTGCTCCTTTTGGTAATTTTCAAATCACCAAGGAATAAATGAAGGCAAACATACAGTGAAAGTGGCTTAATTTATATCTTATTGACAATAAATTATTGAAAAATGTGCAGAGAATGAACTTTTTCCCTATTAAAGATTTTTCATCCTGGGGAAACATTTTCTTTTCTATAGGCTGGCATCATCTGTTACCTTGCTATATAATAATATAAAAGCAATATTTATGCATAAAATCTGGCCCTGTTCTGTTATTAATAGTTCCACTATTGTCTATAATAGACCTGTGTTTTCCTTACTAAACAAATGGTGATGAATGACTTGGTACCTTTTATGGAAGTTCACGTTTATCCTTTTTTTATTTATATGTTTTAAAGGGAAGTTGTTGCATACGATGACCCTAAAATTCCACTCTTCAACACAGATGTGGACAATCTAGAAGGGAAACCACCACCAGTTTTTGCTTCTGGTAAGTTTACTCAACCATCAGGTCCGTGTCAACTTTGAAATATAGGGTATCCCCAAAAAATGTATACACAGTTTGAATAATGATAAAGGCAGTGATTATAATTGAAAATACATTTCATTTTCAAAATTGAGCTATTAACTATTTGTGCTTTACATTTTGGGGGGACACCCTGTATTTCTCATACAAAAACAAAAAAAAAGCTCTTATAATCCCACCACTTCCCATCCACTCCGTAATTTCTGTTTTGTGTTTTGTCATCTCAGTTTCATGATTGTAGCTGGAAGTCCGTGATTAAAACAGTAAATCCCACTGAAAATGAATGACAGTTATAGAAGGTTTTTGTTTTAGGTGATTGAATATTTCCTCTACACCCCCATAGAGAGTTAGAAAAGGTGAGCGAAAATCCAGGAAGAATATCTAAAACATTAAATTTACATTGTCATTGTCAGATTCTGGTTGCCATTGCTTTGTCTGTCTTCACCCTGTGCTCTGTTTTATTGGGGTTTTTTTATTTATTTTACATGCATTTCTCGCCTGTGCTATTCTGTCATTTGCCCTTTTGATGACAGTTCCAGGTAGAATACACGGAGAGAGTCAACTGGGTCAGACACTCACAGATCTTTTACTTCTGAGGCTCGTTCTCTGAGGCCCCCGGGGAATGAAAAGACTGGGGAAAAGAGCACAATACTTTCATTTGTGTAGAGATTATATGACTTGCCCCAGTCAGTCTGCAACTGCCTTACTTTTCTGAGTGTTCTCTTCTTTCTTGCCTGGCAGAAGGCAAATACAGAGCTCTGAAGATGGATTTTTCTCTTCCTCCTTCTACCTACGCTACCATGGCCATTCGTGAAGTGCTAAAAATGGACACCAGCATCAAGAACCAGACCCAGCTGAATACCACCTGGCTCCGCTGAGCCCTGTGTCCCCAGATTAGAAAATGCAGACAAGGGTTTGCTGGCCTCCTGTTCATCTTTCTCTTAGTACAGACCTATAGTGGACTTTGGATCTTTGTAGTAAAAGATTATTTGTATTTTTTCAAGTTTTTATTAGCTTAATTTGCAATATTTATACACATATACAAATCCCGAGGATCCTAATTCTAGTTTAGAGAATATAAATGGGTTACAGTGTATTTCAGGTGCTTAAGTCATAGTAAAATGTCAGCTTTACTGGCTTTATAATAATTAAAAAGGACTTTAGTTTAAAGTGGCAGTTTTAGCTTTTGCTACTTTTTTTTTTTTTAATCATCACCCAAAGGATATATTTTAATGATTTTATAAAAGAGAGAGTGGAAGACAGAGAGAAAAACATCAATGTGAGAGAGAGAGAAACATCAATTGGCTGCCTTCCCATGTTCACCTCGGCCGGGGATCAAACCCAAAACCTGGGTATATGCCCAGACCGGAAATCGAACCCATGACCTTTTGGCGCACTGGACAACACTCCAAACAACTGAGCCACACTGGCCAGGGCAGGTTTTGCTACAGTTTTGGACAACGGGAATTTTTAACATCTATGAAATGAGTACACAATAATGCATTTTAAGAGAAAATGCAACCAAACAAATCTTGATGGGTAAATAATTACAGCACCCTCTGACCTATGAAAATAAACATAGTACTCATGCTTATTTAAATGATGATGAAACATCTGTGGATTTATGAACACAAAAGTGATTGCCATTATCTAGCTTATGTATCAGGTTCAGGTAATTGTTTATAGAGTTTTTAGTTACAATGGCTTTTGCATTTATATTATCACTGTCTTGCAGAAGAGTTGCATTCATAGGACCTTTTTTCTAAATGTAAACATGTGCACCTATTTTTATTAGTCAAGGTCTAATTTTTACTCTAGGTGCCTTTTATGTTCAGAACTCTTTCCGCTGGACTAGTATTTGCCCAAAAATACATGATAGCAGAGAAGAAAACTTTAAAAATTCACAAGGGCTCCTCTTAGCAGCATTAACCTTTGTCACTGACTGCCTAGGTATTTCCATTTCTGGCATTGCATAAAACTCTTGTCTGGTGTGAAAAGATAAATATGCTTTCTAAGGATCTGTGACATAATTGTACCAGTTTTTATTTTCTATAATTTCTAGAACCAAATATAATAAATATTTTTTAAAACTCCTTTCTACTGGTTATATTAATAATATCTGAAATTGAGTGCAAATGAGAATCTTGGCTCTGACTAAGACAAGGAACTAATGAAGGATCCTCAGAAATGGTGCTGACATAAAGCTGTGTTATGATCGGGTGTGAGGTATCATGAAAATAATACAGAATCTCAAGTTGTATAGATGACTGGATTCAAGGTCATATAGCACCATTCACTTGCCTTCCACTCTGCTTTCTGGAGTGGAAAAGAAAGGGATGAAAAGCAACTCTTATCAGGAATATCACAGAATGGGGGTGTGAATGACATTTGTCCCGAATCTGACAGTGGAAATGAGATTGAGAACTGTTTTTCAGTCGTATTTTAAAGACATCTATCACACTGCGGAAATTAAAAAAGGGTTTTAAAATATGGTACATTACTGCCCTAGCTGGTTTGGATCAGTGGATAGAGCATTGACCTGCAGACTGAAGGGTCTGGGTTCAATTCTGGTTAAGGGCATATGCCCGGGTTACATGCTTGGTCCCCAGTGGGGGGCGTGCAGGAGGCAGCCGATCAATGATTCTGTGACATCATTGGTATTTCTATCCCTCTTCTCCTTTCTGAAATCAATAAAAATATATTTATATGGTACATTACCTTTGTAACTGGTTAGTTTCTAAGACCAAATGTATTAAATATCTATTGGTCTGTTTGTAGTTTTCAGTACTAGCAAGTTAGTTATTCCCCTTCATCATATTAATTAGTAAAAGAGTATTTATTAAGGGAATCTAACTGCCTATTGCAACTGCATTTAGTATTTCTGCATTTATATTGCAAAAAAGCTAAATGTATGTTTCCTTCGTCTGGGAAATACTTATGGCCCTACGTGGTGAGTTCGCTTTCTTGGCTGCGTTAGCCAACTTCCAGTTTGTGTGTGTCTCTTCTTAACCACCAGTTGGAAAACAATGATTCAAGGTGGATTCTTAGAACCATTTTGAGACTTGGGGACCTACCACCTAACTCTAGGGACTTGGTCAACTTGGAATAAATCATCCCCTTAGCATAGATGTAAAGACATTTTCTTGTTGGCAAAGTTTCTCTAAGGCAAATTTACATTACCTGAAAGCAACCACAACTTTATCCTCAAGTGAAAGTATGATTGTTTTGTAAATTTTTGCTATAAGAAATAATAAAGAATTATTACTTTTATTATAATATAAAATCACTGTTTACTAATGGAAAGGTAAGCTAAAATAATCAAGCTCATATGATCAACTTTTTATTCATGGTTGTCATGTTGTAGGTAAACATCATTCTACTAATAAAAACAATTCCTGGTTTGATTCCTGAATCAACCAAAAAATTGATAAGAGTTGCAATAGCACATTAGTACTTAAAAGTTCACCAGTTGTTCCAGGCAGCACAAATTGGTATTTGCACAGAAATGCATTTTGTGGCCAATTTTGCACTAAGAAATAAAGGGGTGTGTGTGTGTGTGTGTGTGTGTGTGTGTGATACAAAATAAAATATATAAATGTTACAATAACTTGTAGCTTGTACTGATGTGTGTATATTGGTGATGGTATTTTGAAACATAAAAATAAGAACTTGAACAGCTTAAGAAAATGTCATCGAAACCATAAAAAAGAACCAGTCAGAAATGAGGGATACACTAACTGAAATGAAGAATAATTTACAGGGAATCAACAGTAGAGTACTTGAAGCAGAGAATCAAATCAGCCACTTGGGTGATAAGGAAGCAAAAACACCCAATCAGAACAGAAAAAAAGAAAAAAGAATCCAAAAACATAAAAATGAAAGGAGCCTCTGGGATAACTAAAAGCATACCAATATTTGTATCAGGGATGTGCTGGAAGAAGAAAGAGAGCAAGAAATTGAAAACCTGTTTGAAAAAAATAATGACAGAAAACTTCCCTAACCTGGTGAGGAAATAGACATACAAATCCAGACAGCCCAGAGTCCCAACACAATATTAACCCAAAGTGGCCCACACCAAGACACATCATTATTAAAATGCCAAAGGTTAGACAAAAAGAATCCTAAAAGCAGGACGAGAAATCAGTTATTTACCTACAAGGGAGCTCCCATAAGACTGTCGGCTGATTTCTCAACAAATATTTCAGGCCAGGAGGAAGTGGCGAGAAATATTCAAAGTAATGAAAAGGAAGAACCTACAAACAAGATTACCTAGCAAAGCTATCATTTACTAGTAGAAAAGGACAGATAAAAGTGCTTTCCAGATAAGAAAAACCTAAAAGAATTTATTACCACCAAACCAGTATGAAATGAAATGTTAATCATTTTTAAAAGATTAAAAAATGGCAATAAATACATATTTATCCACAATTGTATCTAAAAAATTAAAGTAACAAGCAGACCCTGACCAGTTAGCTAATTTGCTTAGAGCACTGTCCATATGCCATGGTTGCAAGTTCAATTCCCTGGTCAGGGCACATGCAAGAAGCAAACTGCATAAATAAGTGCCAACAACAACTACCGTACATGATTTTTTTCTCTCTCTTGCCCCCCCTTCTCTCTAAAATCAATAAAATTATATATTTTTAAATAAGTAACAATCAGAACATAAACAGACTCATAGATACAGAATTATTTTGATAGTTGCCAGATGAGAGGGGGTTGGGGGGATGAGTCAAAAAGGTGAAGGGAGCCCAGCCAGCGTGGTTCAGTGGCTGAATATCGACCCATGAACCAAAAGGGTGCTGGTTCAATTCTCCATCAAGGCATATACCCAGGTTTCAGATTTGATCCCTGGTAGGGGCATGTATGGGAGGCAACCAATTGATGTTTCTCACATTTCATCAATTTTTAAAAATGAAAAAAATTTTATTATTGATATAATAGTATTAATATCTATTATTTCAATTTGCTGCATTTGTTCTTCATTCCTTTTTTCCTGCCCCTTTTCAGCCTTTTGTGGTTTTAAGTAAGCCACATTGTATTTGATTATATTTTTCTTCTCTTAGCATATTTTCTTATTAAAAAAAAAATTTACTCATTATCCTAGAATTTACAATATACATGTGTAATCTAAGTCTAAGTCTACTTTCATGTAACACCATACTGCTTTATGGGGAGTACAGGTACTATATAATAGTGTTTCCCATTAACCCTTATAACGTTGTTTGTTTTAATATATTTTTATTGATTTCAGAGAGGAAGGGAGAGGGAGAAAGATAGAAACATCAATGATGAAAGAGAATCATTGATTGGCTGCCTCCTGCACACCCCCTACTAGGGATTGAGCCTACCACCCAGGCATGTGCCCTTGATCAGAATCAAACCCGGGACCCTTCAGTCTGCAGGCCGACATTCTATCCACTGAGCCCAACTGGCTAGGGCATAACATTGTTTTTATTCATTTTACTTTTCCATACTCTATAATCACCCAATGTTACTATTACTTTGAACAAAGAGTTATCTCTTAGATCAATTAAGATTAAGAAATATAAAAGGTTATATTTTGTGTTTATTTATTCCTTCTTCAATGCTCTTGCTTTCTTTACGTTCAAGCTTCTGACCCGGGTAATTTTTCTTCTTTCTGAATAACTTCTTTTAACATGTCTTGTAAGATAAGTCCACTGTTGATTAATTGTTTTTTGTTGTTTTATTTTGTTCTGTTCTGTTTTGCCCAAGAAAGCATTTTACCTTCACCTTTTCAGGATGATTTCACTGCATATAAAATTATAAGCTGATGGATATTATTTTCAACACTTGAATATTTCATTCCACTCTCTTCTTGCTTTCATGAATTCTGATGAGAAGGCTAATTGTAATTCTTATCCTTGTTCCTCTGTAAGATGTTTTTCCCCTGTGGCTTCTTTCATGATTCTCCCTCTGTCCTTGGTTTTCTGTAGTGTGAATATGATATGCTTAGGTGTAGTTTGTTGTAGACGGCAGAAACGGCACCAGGTATTAGACCAGTGGGATCAGACCAAACCTGGGCTCAGCAATCTCGGTACTTGAATTCTGGCTAGGAAAGAATCAGAGGCAAGACCCAAGCTGTAAGAGAACATTTATTTGGTAAATCTGTGGTAGAAAAAGTAATTCCTAGAAGAAATAAGTTTAGGAAACAAGTTATAGAGGTAAAGGAAGGGCCCTTGAAGCTTGGGAGTGAAGAAGATAATGGTAAGATGCCTGGGGCAGGGAGGAGGAGAGGGGAGGAAAGAGGGAGAGCGCACTGGGTCTTCCCTCCTAAGGGTTTTAAGGGTGGAGGTTTTAGGGGCAGTCCCAGGAAAAGATCTCAATAGAATTTTTAGCATTTTCCAGGCATGTCCTTTCAGGGTTGTGGTCTCCACTGATTGATTGGTCAGGGCAGGGGGTCATCATTCAATGCAGCTGGTCCTGAGGTTAGCCATTGAGTCACTAGTCTAGTTTTGCTGTTTTTCTGGACCTGGAGCTGAAATACAACTGAGGCCTAAATGTTATCTCTAAGGTCGAAACCGGTTTGGCTCAGTGGATAGAGCGTCGGCCTGCGGACTGAAAGGTCCCAGGTTCGATTCCGGTCAAGGGCATGTACCTTGGTTGCGGGCACATCCCCAGTAGGGGCTGTGCAGGAGGCAGCTGATAAATGTTTCTCTCTCATCGATGTTTTTAACTCTCTATCCCTCTCTCTTCCTCTCTGTAAAAAATCAATAAAATATATTTTAAAAAATAAAAATAAAAAATAAAAATAAATGTTATCTCTAGGGAGGAAAGGTCAGGGGGTCCAAACTGCATGGCCAGCGATATGCTAGAGGAGGAAAGGTCACCTTGGGGTCACCCTACAGTTGTCCAATTTGAGGCACCTGGGGCTTTCCACCCTGGTGACCATCTGTACCTGGCCCATCGTCCTTGCTCTGCTCATGTCTATGTTATGGTAAGAAACATTCAAACCTGGGAAGAATTTGTTGTGAGTTTATTTGAGCCAAACTGTCCACAATTGCCAGGAAGCAGAATCTCACTAGATTGAATAATGCTCCCGAGAATGGCAGTTTTGCACTTTGTTTTATACATTGCCATCAAAAGAGATGTAAGTGGGTTACACAAAATCCATCGGTAGATGTATTAGGGAGGCAGTTGAAGGCAAAGCCAGGAAACTTCTGGGATTGGATAAAAAGTAAAATGATCTATATATATAAAATCCTAAGCGACTGTCTGACCATTCAACCATTAACTGGTAGCTATGACAAGCACTGACCACCAGGGGGCAGATGCTCAATGCACAGGCATGGAAACATGGAACAGACTGATGAATCTTAGAGGGAAGAGGGGAGGAGGGAGGGCGGCAAGAGATTAACCAATGATCTTATATGCATACTAGAGGCCCGGTGCATGGATCCATGCACTGGTGGTGTCCCTCGGCCTGACCTGTGGGGATTGGGCCGAAACTGGCAGTCCGACATCCCCCAAGGGGTCCAGGATTGCGAGAGGGTGCAGGCCAGGCTGAAGGACCCCACCTGTGCATGAGTCTATGCACCAGGCCTCTAGTAGACACATACTTCTTTTACATAAGTGGGTGCAGCATAGTTAACAGTCAACAATTAACTCAATAACAATGAGGGGACTTGTGGTCTCCACAGAGGGGTGCCTATGCTTTGAGGGGTCCAGGAAAAGGAAAATTACTTTGACATTCCAACAGTATGTTATTGTAGATGCAAAAAGACAATAGGCTCAGTTAAGGTAAAAATTGACCTTTGTCAGGGAAGATACTGGCCTAGGACCGTGGTTGGCAAACTGCGGCTCCCGAGCCACATGCAGCTCTTTGGCCGCTTGAATGTGGCTCTTCCACAAAATACCACGGCCTGGGCGAGTTAATTTTGAAGAAGTGGCGTTAGAAGAAGTTAAAGTTTAAAAAATTTGACTCTCAAAAGAAATTTCAATCATACTGTTGATATTTGGCTGTGTTAACTAATGAGTTTGCTGACCCTAGGACATGACTACCCGCCATAAATTGCTTTTTAATTTTAAAAGTTTTCATTTCAGACGATCCTTTGTGGTTACTTGAGGTCTCTGAGTTTGCAAGGCCGCCAGGCAGGCCTTCCCTGCCCCAGTCGGGTCCGCATCCACATCTAACGGCCTACCACAGTTTCTATGGTATTTATTCGGCTTGATGTCCTCTGCTTGTTTCCTGGTCTGTGGTTTGGTGTCTATGATTAATTTTGGAACATTCTTGGCCATTTTTACTTCAAATATTTCTTCTGCTCTGTTCTCTCTGTCTTCTTCTGGTATTCTAATGATATATATGTTACATCTTTTGAAATTGTTCCACAATTCTTAAATATTCTATTCTGGGTTTTATTGCCTTGTCTTTTTATTATTTTTTTTTCTTTGTGTTTTAGTTTGAGAAGTGTTAACATAAAAAAGCCATTGAAACCTGTAAAGAATTGTTGTGAGTTTATTTGAGCCAAACTGTCGACATATGCCAGGAAGCAGAACCTCAAGGAATTGAGATAATGCTCCAGAGAATGGTGGGTTACATTTGTATTTATACATTGCAATCAAAGGAGGGACGTAGGTGGGTTACATGAAATTCATTGGTGATAGATTAAGGAAGTTGGATAAAGCAAAGCAGGGAGGGAGAGGGAGGGGGGAACCCCTGGGATTGGATAAAAAGTAAAATGATGGACACCTACTTAGGTGGGTGCAGGAACAATTAACATGATAATGAAGGAATTTGTGGTATCTGTTCTGTCGCCCAGCACATTTAGTTGTGCCCCAGGGGCTCCAGAAAAAGAGTAGTTACAAGTTACCCAGACATTTTAAGGGTATGTTATCATAGATGCAAAAAGACAGATAGGCTCAGTTACGGTAAAAGTTGACCTTGTCAGTGAAGATACCGGCCTAGGACATAACTACCCACCATAACTGCTACTAGTTCATGTTTAATTTCAGACCATCCTTTGTGGTGACTTTAGGTCTCTGAGTTTGCAAGACTGCCATGCAGGCCTTCCCTGAGCTGGTCAGGTCAGCACGTGGCCCCTTTCGTCCACAGAAGTTTCTGTTGACATCTCCAAATCACTGATTTTTTTTTTCGATTGTGTCCAATTTATTGATGATCCCAACAAAGGCAGTCTTCATTTCTGTTACAATGATTGTGTTTTATTTCTCGCATTTCTTATTTATTCTTTCTTAGTGTTTTCATCTCTCGGCTTACATTACCCATCTGCATGTTATCTGCTTTGTTCATTAGAACCTTTAACAGTAATCATTGTGTGGACGAAAGGAGCCACATGCTAACCTGACAAGATCAGGGAAGGCCTGTGTGGCAGTCTTGCAAACTCAGAGACCTGGAATAACCACAAAGGATGGTTTGAAAATTAAATATTTAACTACAAACAGGTTATAGTGGGCAGTCATTCCTAAGCTGATACCTTCCCTGACAAAGATCAACTTAGATCTTCTTTCCTGAGCCCATTTGCCTTTTCGCCTCTAAGATAACATATCTGTGAGATGTCTGGGTAACTTGTAACTTCCTTCTTTTGCTGGAGCCCCTGGGGCACAACCAAATGTGGTAGGCGCCAGGACAGATGCCTCAAATTCCTTCATTATCCTGTTAATTGTTCCTGTACCCACCTAAGTATGTGTCCATCATTTTACTTTTTGTCCAATCCCAGGGGTTTCCCACCGTTTGACTTTATCCAATGAATTTCATGTAGCCCACCTATGTCCCTCCTTTGATGGCAATGTATAAATACAGATGTAACCCACCATTCTTCGGAGCATAATCTCAATTCGTTGAGGTTCTGCTTCCCGGCATATGTCGACAGTTTGGCTCAAATAAACTCACTAAAATTCTTTACAGGTTTCAATGGTTTTTTCGTTAACATTACTTGGCGTAGTCGGCAGGATTCCAAAGAAAACTCACCCAGGATCATCCTATGGACTTGGACTTGGAGCTAGGATCCAGCAAAGGGCCCCTTGAGCCCACCGGTTCTCCGCCCATTGGGTGAACGTGGGTGAGTCGTCTCTTGGATCCAGGACCTTCCCTCGCTTTGGTAGAGGGTCTGACTTTATTTGAGCTGTGTTTTAAAATCCTCGAGGTGGAACCAGGGTTGACAGAACCCCAGGTTAAGGGTTGGCAGAACCCAGGCTAAGGCGGGACTGGAGAAAAAAAAATGGGTGGCTGGTTTTGATTTTGGCTTTTCAATTGGAATTGCTGAGAGTCTGAGCAAAAGTAACTTTCGCCGTATAAATGAGCTGAACTCATTCAGCTCCGAAGATAAAGGGGCAACATTTTCTTTATTTTTAAAGAATAGTCCGATTCTGAGGTGTTCTTAGATGACTAAGAATTTTGTGGAAGTGTCAGAAATGCAGGAGTCCCATCTGGAAGTTCCGACACAACTGCTAAATGGCTTTTCTAGGGGGCCACCATAAGATTTGGTCTGCCCGGGCCCCAAAACTTTTTTGTGGTTTTAGACAGCCGGGAGAGAAACTGAGGCCACATTTGACCTACTACATAACATATCTAAAGTTTGCTCAGACTACAGATATCCAAAAATAAAAAAATTTAACATGGGAAATTGTGCCTCCAAGGCTAGAAGCTCCCAAGACCCCAGCCCTCATTTAACACTCCTGATAAGAAGCCTTTACTTGCAAGTACTTAACAGAAATGAGAAAATTTAACTAGAAAATATTAACTGAGGAATGGCCAGAAAAAAGAAAGAAAAAAAATGCAGTTTGTTTGGGGTACCTATGTTAATATTTTGCATGCAGAAAAAAAAAAAAATGCCGGCTCTGAAATTAAAGTGAATGAGTATATGGGAAGCGTATCTTGATTTGGAAACTAGAAGCTTCTAAGAAAAAATTTTCTTCCAATAAGATGGAAATTAATAAAAAAGATTTTCAGAGACTGTTTCAGAACTATTTTGAAGTTAACAAATGTCTACAGCCATTTTTGAATAGTCCTTTGGGAATGTACTGAAATTCTAGAGAGAGGCAGTTCCCGAACCGGGGACAAAAGACACTGCTTTGGTAATTTTAATACTAGACATTCTCTGGTGTAAATTCTTAGTGTGTTTTCTGCGTGCCTGTATAAGAGTGTTGATGTTTTTGTGTCTCTTTGTTGTTGTTTAATTTGTTGAAAGAAGAGGCAAGTCCCGCTTTGGGGAAGCCTAGTTGTGTGTGGTGGGGTTGAAGGCGTGAGAGAGATTGCAAGAACGTCCCAGCAGCTGCCAAGAATTCTTATTAATCTTGGGGGCTCTTCTTGCTCTCCCTCTCAGGGTTCAGCCTCCAGAAACATCTAGTGAGATTTCTGTCTGTTTGTCTGAAAATATAATTGTGGCTGTCTATCTTTTAGGGATTTGGTTTGCTCTTTCCTTATTTGTTGTGAGAATAAACAAATCATCTTCTCTGTCAAAGAATAGTTTAGACAGCCTCCATTTTGGACTTTGACTTGGCAGCCGCCATGTTGGCCGCATGGCTTGCTGCTCCCCTTGAAAGAGCAAGGGCCAACCCCTCCCTTTGAATTAGCCAATCGGGAAAGACCGTGTGCCTGAGCTCCAATCAAGAGCAAGGACAGGTTACGTGCCTTGTTAAGGCACTCTGCTTCAGAAAGAAACTTGCAGAGATTCTCAGAGCCAAGTTCAAACAGGAAACTTTAGGAGGGTAGCATGTGTCCAGTCAGGGACACTGGCAAGCCAAGAGTCATGATTCCCTGTGGGGGCGTCTGCCAGTGATACTCTGGGTATTTGCGTTTCACATATTGGGAGTTTATGTATTATTTTCAATGCTCAATAACTGCTTGCAATAAGCCATGTGCCTCATTTTAAACTCTTACATATTATTCTTTATATGTTGAAATTATAATTGAATCTAAAGGTATACAAATTTTATATTATTCTCTATGTCATTTTACAGGGATTATTACTTACCAAGAAGTTGTTGTCTTGGAATGTTATATTTTATAGAAAAGCAAAGTTTTTATCAAATCTATAACCATGCCACTTTTAAATTTTTGTCATTTGTGGACAGCTTTATTCTGATGCATTGGTAGGTATATATGTCTAGAAAAATCCATGAAAAGGACTCAGATTTACTCTAACTTGCAGGCTTCTAAGCAGGTCATATTTTGAACTGGATGAAGATTTATAGAACTTCAAGGAATAAATAAACAAAAACAACTATGGGACTAAATGAATTGAAGATAATTATTCTTATGATTCTATTTAAAATATTGTTGACTCTTAAATCTCTTGTTTCCTGAATATAGGGAAAAGTAAAGAGCAGACATTCTGCATTATAGGAACTAACAAATTGGTAACAGATTCATTTCACAGTGCGCTCCCGGGAGACGAAGCGTTCAAAGATCATGGCTTACAACCAGGAGATTTGCTGTCTTGGAAAAGACACCAAATAAAAAACTCTCCAACCTCATTGGAGGGGACCTTACCAGGTATTACTAACTAACCCATGTGCAGCTAAGCTTAAAGGAGTTAGCTCATGGATTCACATTTCTCATTTAAAAAAGGCATCTGACTGTGAATGGACATCTACTCCCATCTCTGACACCATCTCCGTCTGCAGCGGAGACCACAGACTTTTCAAGGACGAGAAGTCGCTGACCACGGAGGCAGACAGCTATCCCAAGATGACGTCAACAAGGCCTGTATACTCACAAACTGATAGCTTGTTTTTATATCATCTGATTGATACTGATTGAATGTACATAAAATGATTTTCATATTATTATCATCCTTATGGTTCCCTAGTGGAAACAATGTCTACCCCCCCCAGACCTCTTTCTTTATTAGATATGAAAAATTCAATTTAGATACCTGCTAACCTTTCCTACCTACTATACAATGATGTTCTGGTTATCAGGTATGATAGTGAAATTAATGCCTTGTTAGCCACACATTGGTCTTCTCCTATCAATATAAGCTTTGGTTGTTGTTGTTGTTGTTTTCTGGCTCTATCTATTATAAAGGACCCACCTTAGGCAAATACCTCCAAGAATATTTCCCTGATAATTCCACTGGTAGAATTGTATATGGATGTAATCTGGATGAATATTGTATGGCTATAGAGATGGGTGATGAATAGCTAAGAAAAACACCTGGATATGATGGCCAAAGGCTTGCAGCAGCCTGTCCTATCTGTCATAGCATACCATGTCCTCGGACTCACCAGCCATGCTCTTGTGGCTGGATGTCTGTGAAACAAGAAAGAAATCAATGGATCCCATTTCAGAAATTATTGACATCATTTGGTGGGTAGAGATGTTTATAATTACCCCTCCATCCTTGCATCCTGGATGCTTGTGGGAAGCCCTATGGAATACTCAAACTCTAGCTCATTTGGGGGTCACCTTCCCCATTTAACTATGGCATGGGAAACTCAACATTTTGGGCTCCACTCAGTATACCCTAACTGCTCCCAAGCCATAGCTACCCAATGGCAACAACATTCCTGGTGGATCCAACAACATTGGTCCCCCTCAAAGAAGCAAAAGGGGAATACTTGGAACAGTAGGGGCTGGCCTTGGTATCCGGGACAAGCTGAAGTTGTATGTAGCTAATGAAGAATGTCATTCATTAGAAAAAGATTTTTATCTCAAATAGGTCACATAGAGGGAATGCTGTTTCTGGAAGAAGGAAAAACAGTGGGAAGCAGCATGGAAAGATAATAAAGCCTTAGTTTAATGGATAGAACAGGCTCGACAGACTAAAAACTCATGCCCAAACCCAACAATGGGAACATGCTTGTGCCCTAATTCAACTGGGCCTGTTGTCTATGCTAATGCAAGGAATCTGAAGTGGCTATGAAACAATGGCCAACTATAATGGCTGCAGAAGCCCAGGCCAGACACTTATGGGACTCATATGGTTCCCCAGGCATTTGGAAAATTTTAAATGGGAAATGTGATCTACAATATTGTGTTTTTAAAAGCCCAGGTGCGAGTTAAATCCTAGGCTTAAATTCCCAGTAGTTCAACTGGCCGGCATAGGGACCATCCTCAATAATACTAGAATACTTCCAATGGGAAGTAGATGGGCCATATTTTAAAATAATAAACAATGTGAACCCATCTCACTGTCTGAAAATTGGAAAAGTAAATGGTTATGCCCTCAATCCATATGGAATACTGAATTCACCCAGTCCTGGCTTATTGTATCTACCCCAACAAATAACAATATAGTATATAGGAAAGGGGCGTTTTTGCTGGGAAGGGTTAAAAGCAATCTTTACTGTAATATCACCAAGTTTACATTAAATAATACTAGAATATGGTGTAATACTGAAATTATAGTCAGAATGACTTTGCCTGGTGTTCATAAAATCTGTGATAATATTGATACTGAAAAACCAATGTATTGGGAAATTGAACTCCTCCCCATGAAGCCATTTTTATGGGAACTAATTGGCCAGAAGAAAATTAGAGCTTCTAGATAATGAAATAGTAAAGTCTTAATTCATTTGGCCAAACATATCATAAGGTACAAATGACAGTGGATGAAGGAGGAAAGCATAATTAGCTTAATAAAAGATTATGATACTACATGTAAAGGGTTTTTTGGTTAGCTGTGATGCTTGTTCCCCTTAGAATTTTCCTTGTCTAGTATTAGACATTTTCTGTTCCTAATCAGTGTTATTGGTTTACTATTGTTACTTTTGTTCTTGATATGTAAATGTTATATTAGATGCAGAAAAGCAAAACGTAAGACAAACAGCAAAAAGACTCGGATCATGGTGGCTCAAAATTAGAAATGATCCAGAATACTTTTTAACAAGGACATATAGGATTTGACTGCCTCCCATTTACCTGCCTTTCTAAAATATATAATTCGACCTTAAATGCCATCTAAGGTTATGGTCTTGCCCCATCCCCAGTGGTCCACCTGTTCAGCAAGACATGCTGACACTGAGACATCCTAGGAATGAGCCTTCCTAGCACCGTGGGACTCCATTATCCAACCAAAAGGTTGGTCATCAATGCATCCTTTGGATTGATTTATGACCAAAAGGGGAATGTGTGGACGAAAGGAGCCACATGCTAACCTGACAAGATCAGGGAAGGCCTGTGTGGCAGTCTTGCAAACTCAGAGACCTGGAATAACCACAAAGGATGGTTTGAAAATTAAATATTTAACTACAAACAGGTTATAGTGGGCAGTCATTCCTAAGCTGATACCTTCCCTGACAAAGATCAACTTAGATCTTCTTTCCTGAGCCCATTTGCCTTTTCGCCTCTAAGATAACATATCTGTGAGATGTCTGGGTAACTTGTAACTTCCTTCTTTTGCGGAGCCCCTGGGGCACAACCAAATGTGGTAGGCGCCAGGACAGATGCCTCAAATTCCTTCATTATCCTGTTAATTGTTCCTGTACCCACCTAAGTATGTGTCCATCATTTTACTTTTTGTCCAATCCCAGGGGTTTCCCACCGTTTGACTTTATCCAATGAATTTCATGTAGCCCACCTATGTCCCTCCTTTGATGGCAATGTATAAATACAGATGTAACCCACCATTCTTCGGAGCATAATCTCAATTCGTTGAGGTTCTGCTTCCCGGCATATGTCGACAGTTTGGCTCAAATAAACTCACTAAAATTCTTTACAGGTTTCAATGGTTTTTTCGTTAACAATAGTTATTTTAAATTCCAAATCTGTGCCATATCTGAATCTGGTTTTGATGCTTGCTTTGCCTCTTCAGACTTTTTCTTTTTTTTTTTACTTTAAAGCTTAGTATGTCTTGTAAATTTTTGTTGAAAGCCAGACATCATGTATCAGGTAAAGGAAGTGAGATAAGTAGGTGTTCGGTGGGGGTTTTATGTTAATCTGGCTAGGAGTTGGTCTGTGTTTCATGTGTGCTGTAGCTGTGGGTGTCAGAGGCTTTTATTCCCTCTAGTGTCCTTTTTGTCTCTCCTGTCTTTATGATTCCCTAAAAGCTCCGTAAATGGAATCTGCATCTTGCTTCTCCTTTAGCTGTAATTCACTGTTATTGCACTGTAGCCCTGTTGACGTGGTAAGGGATTGGGGAAAAGTTCTATAATCCTATAGTTAGATCTGTCTTTCAGTGGGCCTGTGTCCCTGGCTGTGACTTTCACATGTTGTTTCTCAGCATTTTTTTCCCCCCTCTTAGGTAAGCAAGGAAAATTAGACTTGAACTGGATATGGGTAATTTCCCTTCCCCCAAGGCAGATAAGGCTCCGGTAAAGTATTTCCCCCCAGCTGTATAGGCCTTTGTTCTGGAGAACACTGGCCATATTTCAGAAGAGCTACTTTTCCCCTCCCCCTGCCAGAAGCAAAAGTGTTTCTTTCCTTCTTGGCTCTTTATAAAGAACACCCTAGTGCGGAGCCTGGAAGTTAAGGAGATCTGCCTCTAGGAGATCTTAGTCCGCACACAGCCTGCAGCAATTTACAAAGTTAACATTTTCGTTGTCCTACCAGTTTATGGCTCCAGCAGCGTTTGTTCCAGATAAGGTAGGTGATCTAATCTGTTCTCTGTGTTCTGTCTCTCCAGCTTCTGAGGTGACCGTTTTTCCCGCAACCTCATTTCTCTGATGGCTCCAAGAAAAGTCATTAAAGTCGTTGATTTTCAGTTCAGCCCTTTCCTAATAAAGACATTAGTGACAGCGCTGGCTGGTGTGGCTCAGTTGGTTGGAGCGTCCTCCCTTGCAAAGGAAGGTCTCTGGTTGGATTCCCATTCAGGCGCATATCTAGGTTGCAGGGTCAGTCCCCAGGTGGGACGTGTAGAAGAGGCAACCAATGGATCTCTCTCTCTCTCTCTCTCTCTCTCTCTCTCTCTCTCTCTCTCTCTGTGTGTGTGTGTGTGTCTCAATCTCAAATAAAAAAACATCCTCCGGTGAGGATTAAAAAGAAAGCAAAACATGAGTAACAATTTCCAAACTGTTTATATATCCGAAGTGAACCTGAAAGTCCCCCAATGTATGTTGGGTTTTTTTTTTTTCAAATTAAACATATATATAATTAGTCCCTCCTACTTAGAATAAATTTCATTATATTAGTGCTTCCCAATCACCATTGTATTAATTATAAACCTACTAAAATAACTAGTATTAACATTTTGCAGTGATTTCTAATGTTTATGTGTGTATGTATCTGTATCTATATGTGTATGTATGTATATATATATATATATATATATATATATATATATACACTTTTATAGTTTTTAATATATTTTTATTGATTTTAGAGAGAGGAAGGAAGAGGGTGAGAGAAAGAAATATCAATGTGAGAAAGAAACATCCATCACTTGCCTCCCGTACACACCCCGACCGGGGAGCCACCCTGCAACTTGGGTATGTGCCCTGACTGGGAATCGAAACTACGACCTTTTGGTGAATGGGACAATGCTCAACCAATTGAGCCACACCAGCCAGAGCCTTTTTTTTTTTTTTTTTTTAATCTATGAATTTAAGAGAGAGAGATTGATTTGTTCCACCCATTTATGCATTCATTGGTTGATTCTTTTATGTGCCCCGACCAGGAATCAAATCCGCAACCTTGGCACATCAGGATGATGCGCCAACCAACTGAACAACCCAGCCAGGGCCTATACACATTTTTAATGTGGGTATAATCGGTATATAATACTATGCTGCAACTTCTTTTTCCATTTAATATTCTCTATACTTCCTTTTTCTTTAAAAGCTAAATTTATTTTAAATGGATTTTATATTCAACTGACAAAACTATTTCCTTGAGAGCCCTGAAATTTTATTTGTTATTCATGATCACTCATTTTCTTCAATAAAAATATATTAAGTGGGTGCTATATTAAATTTTTTGTAATTCTATTAAAAGCATAGGCAAAAGAGCCGAAACCGGTTTGGCTCAGTGGATAGAGCATCGGTCTGCGGACTGGAGTGTCCCAGGTTCGATTCCGGTCAAGGGCATGTACATTGGTTGCGGGCACATCCCCCGTTGGGGGGTGTGCAGGAGGCAGCTGGTCGATGTCTCTCTCTCATCGATGTTTCTAGCTCTCTATCCCTCTCGCTTCCTCTCTGTGAAAAATCAATAAAATATATTTTTTAAAAAAAAGCATAGGCAAAAGAATCTTTCACTCATTTGCCACTATTTTTTCAGTAAGGTTTTATGTTTTTTATTTTTATTTATTTTTTTATCTCTTTTTTAAATTAGTTTATTTTTCAATATATTTTTGTTGATTTCAGAGAGGAAGGGAGAGAGAGATAGAACATCAATGATGAGAGAGAATCATTGATTGGCTGCCTCCTGCACGCCCCCTACTGGGGATAGTGTCCACAACCCGGGCATGTGCCCTTGACCGGAATCAAACCCGGGACCTTTCAGTTCCCAGGCCGACGCTCTATCCACTGAGCTAAACTGGCAAGGGCTCAGCAAGTTTTTAATTAACATATCATTTTTTCCTAATTTCCAAATAAAATATCAATATATAATAAATAAAAAAATCTGAACTAATTTTTTCTACTTTCCATCTTGTGAGGACTCAACAAATGTTTTAAAATGCAATTTCTTAGTAACTATACTTTCAGGTATACTTCCAGTTTAATATAGCAGACGAGCATATGCATCTATCTTCTTTCTCTCCCAAGGTCTCATTCAATTGTGGAATTATGGGAGAGAGTGAGCATGTGGGATCACAGTGAAAGAGAGAAAGAAGAAATTAACCCAACACACCATATGGAATGAAGGAAACCCTGGCAATTGCCAAGCTTGAACTCAACAAATATATGTGGTGAATGCACAATACAGTACACAGATGATATGTTACAGAATTGTGCACCTGAAACCTATATGTGGGAAACCACCCGTTGTCTTCACTAGCAGAGAGGTGTGGACAAGGAACCCGGAAGGCTGGAGACATTGAGCTCTGGCAAAGGTCAGGGCTGTACACCCACTGTTTAGTGGAGACAAGGGTAGCTGAAGCAACTTCCACCTTTTAGTCTCATGTGAATCCTTACTGATAAGATAGTCTGCCTGGTACTGGAAATTGCCTGCCTAAGGGCTATGGGTGGATCCCAAACCTGAATAAAAGGGATCTGCTAGGCCAGCGCAAAGCAGAGTCCTCCCTTGGGCTTCCGCCTGGCCCCTAATTCCCAAATTAGCATTTCTTGTCTTGTTTCTTTCATTTGTGTGCGGCCTCCTCCAGAACCCGAACCCTGAACCTGAACCCTGAACCATGCGGGACGTGGAACATTCGCACCTATATAATTTTATTAGCCAATGTCACCCTAATAAATTAAATTTAAAAACAAATACAAAGAGCAGGGGTGGCCTGGAAGCCATGTTCAGGGTAATTCATTAAAGAAGCATGCTGGAAATTGCAGGGAGTTGGTCCCCTCGCCCCTTGTGTTCCACCGTTTAGTCGCTCAACAAATACTTGTCGAGAGCGTTTGTTGTAAAGCATTAGGCCCTCTTCCAAGTGCTTTTGCTCTTGCTATAAAGCCAGTGAACAGTTCTCTAAAGAATGTGGGTAGGTGGCATTTACTTGGGTAAAGGAGAGCAGAGCCCGAGCTGACTTCAGAGCGCCACGCCTCCGTGGATGTGCGAGGGGTGGAGGGAAAACGAGCTCCGCCTCAGAGAGAAACGCATTAAACCTGTTTCATCCTAAGTGCAGCCCTTTTTAATTTGGTGATTGGGGGATTCCCCAGCCGGCCTGCTGGCTCCTCACCCACACACCTGTTAATGAGGCATGCTAATGAGGCACACTGGAAGGCAAGCTGGAAGACAGAGAACATCCTCCTTAAAAGCCTGCACCCACCGCAGCCTGGACTAACAATGCAGGCCTTTGCTCCTGCATCTCAGGGAAGGCCCGGCTCATCAGAGAGGAGGAAGGGCAGCAGCAGCATGGAGAGAAGGACCAAGAGCAGGCTGAGTGACAGACCCCCCAGAGGAGACATAGATTACTCCAGAAACAGAGGAGAATGTCAAAAGTGCCCTAATTAGTATTCGGCAGCCCCTCTTGTCCACTTTCCTTGGCTTCAGTGACCAGTGGTCAATCCTCATGACTTGATCCAGGACCACACAAAGCAGGTCATCCTCCTGACTATAGTCAGAAGGACAGTAGTAGCCTAATGTTCCATCACAGTGCCCATGCCATTCACCTCATTTCATCTCTGCACATGGGCATTTTATCATCTCACATCATCAGTAAAAGAAGGGTGAGTACAGTATTTTGAACCACTTTCACATAACTTTTATTATAGTATCTATAATAATCTATAATAATAAAAGCGTAATATGCAAATCGACCGAATGGCCGAACAGCAGAACGACCATCCAGACAGCCAGGCTATGACATGCACCGGCACCAGGTCAGCCAAGGCTGGTGTGATGTGTTTGGTTTGGGGGTGGGCCCAGCCATTGCCCCAAGATCGCTCACAGAAGGAGGCCCAGGCTACCCGGTTGGTGGAACTGCAGCGGGTGGGTAGGGCCTCCCTCTACCGGGCAGTCAATACCGGGGACTCCCAGACTGTAAGAGGGCATAGGCCGGGCTGAGGGACCCTCCCCCCAAGTGCACGAATTTCATGCACCAGGCCTCTAGTATTGTTATAATTGCTCTATTTTATCATTAGGTGTTGTTATTAATTTCTTACTAATAAATTAAACTTTATCCTAGGCATATATGGATATGAAAAAACATAGTATATATAGGGTTCAGTACTATCTGCAGTTTCAGGCATCCACTGGGGGTCTTGGACCATATCCCAATGGATAAGGTGGGACTACTGTAGGTGACATGTTGGATTTCGGTTCTTTCTCTGTCTCTCTCTCTCCTTCCTTTCCTCTTTCTAAAATCAATAAAATAAAAAAGAGAAAGAGCCTGGCTCTTCTGTTAACTCCAACAGAAAATTCTCTCCTTGGAGACAATGATTCATTGGAGACATCTGAGGGAATAAACCAAATAATTTCAACCAGAAGTCCTTGATAATGTCAGTTTCATTTGAAAGCTGATGTGCTTTTTTATATATATCTATTATTTATTGATTTCAGAGAGCAAGGGAAAGGGAGAGATAGAAACATCAATGATGAGCCCGGCCATAATGGCTCAGTGGTTGAGCGTCAACTCGACCTATGGACCAGGAGTTCATGGCTCGATTCCTGGTCAGGGCACATGCCTGGATTGTGGGTTCAATCCCCAGTGGGGGCATGCAGGAGGCAGCCAGTGATTCTCTCTCATAATTGATGTTTCTATCTCTCTCCCCCTCTCCATTCCTCTCAGAAATCAATAAAAATATTTTTTAAAAAGAAAGAAACAAGGTTCAATTCCCTGCATGTGCCCTGACCGGGAATTGAACCATGACCTCCTGGTTCATAGGTCAACTCTCAACTACTGAGCCACACCAGCCAGGCAGAGCAGTTGTGCTTTCCTAAATTTAATTTAGATATGAGAAGATGTTGTAATATATATATATATATATATATATATATATATATATATATATATATCCTGGAAAAATGGAAATGATAACTAACATTTGAAACCCAGGCTGTCTACTTTTTTTAATTGGTCAACATTTTGTGTGTGGTTTATTAATTCTAAAAGATGACAACTTCTACACTCAAATGATCAAAAATCTTTTGTCAACATTTGTGTCATGTTAATCAGCCAGCAGAGGGAGACATGGCTATAGGTTTTAGCAGCTGTACTTTTCATCCAACAGTAAGAAAGATACCTGTCTACAAGTACTCAGATATTCAAGATCACACTGTTTTCAGATAAGGAAATGAAACCCAGAGCAGCAAGTTGACTTGAGCCAGAGTGAGCACCCTCTCATCCCCCTCTGAGTTCCGGGCTCTTTCCTCTATACCTGGGTTCTGAAAAGAGGCAGTACCGCCCTCTCAGCGTTTTGAAAATGTATAAGGATGTCCTCAGTTGTCACAGTGATTGGGCAGTATTACTGGCATTTTAATGCATGGAGACCGGGGACATTCATGCCAACTGAAGTCTTGTTCTTCACCCCACACAACTTTCAAATGTCCTATCAGATGTGGGTAGAAAACCTGTTTATGTATCTGAGCCTAGGGAAAAAACCTTTATTTTACAAGTAAACAAAAGGAATTTTTAATATATCCTGAACTTTCCAAGAATGCAATTATCACGTATATGAAAGGAAGATTTGACTGTTACATTCTGAACTCTAGCAAGAGTTTTCCACCATTTCAGAAAACCATCTCACCTATGTCAGCACCATGCCGGATGTTTAACTCACCACACTACACACCTATATTACTCTGCTTGTAGCTGTTACATTTACTGTGGTTCTACATGAAGGTGCAGGAATCTGGTTATTTCCATTTTTTAAAAATAATTATTTATTGTTGAAAGTATTACATATGTCCCCTCTTTTCCCCCATTGACCTTCTCCAGCTCACCCCCACCCCCACCCCAGGCCTTCACCACCCTATTGTCTGTGTCTATTGGTTATGCATATATGCAGACACGGTCTTTGGTTGATTCCCTCCCACTCAACCCACCCCTCCCCATCTTCCCTGCCTTCCCTCTGAGAAGGAATCTGATGATCCATTAGCCTTCTTGTATAGTCTTGTCTGGACATTTGGATATTGAAATGCCTATTTCCTGTATTTCTGCTTTATAATAGTTGGAGCATTATATTTATCCTACATGAAAATATATTTGAGGAGAAGTTATATAGTCAATGATTTTATTTACAGATAGAATAATAAAGCAGACATTATAAAATCCTATCTAATAATAGACAAATATGCAAATTGACCATACCTCCAACACATCCACAAGCCACGCCCACCATCCAATCAGAGCGAGTATGCAAATTAACCCAAACCAAGATGGCTACAGCCACAGAGAGCAAGGTTTCCTAGGTAACAGAGGAAGCCAAGCTTTCCACCTGCCCTTGCCAGGCCTAAGCCTCCACTCAAGCTACAAAGTTTCAATTATAGAAGGTAAACAAATTCAAACAAATGGCGGCAGAATGGAGCTTGAGAGAGCAGGCCAGGGTTGCCACCGGCAACAGGGGAAGCAAAGCTTTCCGCACACCCTGACCGGGCCCACCCGCTTAAGGCAACAAAGTTTCAATTATAACCCCAACACAAATGGCTGCCGGCCTGGAGGGAGCCCCAGACTTGGATCTGCTCCAGGCTACAAAGTTTCAATTGTAGAAGGAAAATAAATTCCAGATACCAGGGCCTCCCCTTGGGTTGCCAGGGGGCGTGGCCGGCCTGCAAACCACCACAGGCCCCTCGCTCAGGCCATCCCACACCCCAAGGGAACCCCCACCTGATCTGGGACGCCCTTCAGGGCAAACCAGCTGGCCCCCACCCCTGTACCAGGCCTCTATCCTATCTAATAAAAGAGTAATATGCAGATTGATCATCACTGCAACACACAATATAGCTGCCCCCATGTGGTCAAAGATCCTGCCCCCATGTGGACACAAGATGGCCACCACAAGATGGCCAGCAGGAGAGGGCAGTTGGGAGGCACCCTGCCTGCAAGGGAGGGCAGTTGAGAGGGACCAAGCCTGCAAGGGAGGGCAGTTGGAGGTGATCAACCCTGCAGGAGAGGGCAGTTAGGGGTGACCAGGCCGGCAGAGGAGGGAAGTTGGGGGCAAACAGGCTGGCAGCAGAGTGGTTAGGGGGTGATCAGGCTGGCAGGCAGAAGCAGTTAGGGGCAATCAGGAAGGCAGGCAGGCAAGCAGTTGGGAGCCAGCAGTCCTGGATTGTTAGAGGGATGTCCGACTGCCTGTTTAGGCCCACCGGGATCGGGCCTAAACGGGCAGTTGGACATCCCTCAAGGGGCTCCATATTGGAGAGGGTACAGGCTGGGCTGAGGGACAACCCCCCTCCGTGCACGAATTTCGTGCACCGGGCCTCTAGTATTTGTAATAATAACATTGGGCAATAATCCCCAAGTAGATTACGGATTCAATGTAATCCCTGTCAAAATTCCAATTGCCTTTTTTGTAGAATCATAAGCTGTTCCTAAAATGTATATAGAAATACAAAGGACCCCAAATGGCTAAAACAATCTTGTATGAGGGTTCTATTTCTCTCTCCCTTTCTCTCTGAAATCAATACAAATATGTTTTAAAAAACAAATAAAAATACATGCATATAGGTAAAAAGAATATATCCTAAAATGGCAGTGTTTTTAACACGTTAAGCGCCCAGCCTGTTTTGTCTTCCGGACAGAAAGTATAGTGTCAGTCACTGGTGACTGACAGGGCGCTTAACTTGTTAAAAATCCAATTTTAAATATTGTAATAGGTGAAGTTCTGTTCTCCAACCACATTTATTTTAGGGCAGATAGTCTTTATAATCTTCAACCAAAACAACATACTGCAACAGATTGAATGCGAAAGCAGATATGAGAATGCAGCTATTTTCTATTAGACCGGACACCAAAGAGACTTGGAAAAATGTAAAACAATGTCATTCTTCTATTTTTTATTTTTTTATTTTTGGTCTTGGAATGTATAGTTGTTTCCATACAAATATAATATGCAATGGGTTTATTATTTTTTAAATTTAAAATAAAATTCACCATTTTGAAGTGATAATTCAGTGGTTTTTATTTTATTCACAATCTTGTGCAACTATTACCACTATCTAATTCCAGAACATTTCTATCAACCCCCCCCCCCCAAAAAAAAAAAAATCCTATAACTTCCAATTTTCCCTTCATTTATTTCTGGCAAACACTAATGTACTTTCTACCTCTATGGACATTTCATTTAAATAAAACCATACAAAATGTGCGGCCTTTTGTGTCTGGCTTCTTTCACTTAGCATTATGTTTCCAAGGTTTATCCATATTGTAACATGTAACAGTACTTCATTCCTTTTTATGGCTGAATAATATTACATGTATGAATGTACAACGTTTGTTTACTCATTCATCAATTCATTGACATTTGTGTTGTTTCCACTTTTTGGTTGTTGTAAGTAATGCTCCTATTAAAATTATGTATAATGGTTTGTGAGAACTGTGTTTTCATTTCTCTTAGGTATAATGCTAGGAGTGGAAAAGTTGGAGGACTCATACTTCCTAATTTCAAAACCTACCACAAAGCTACAGCAAAATACCACACACAGACAAGTGTGGTATTGGCGTAAGGACAAACATATAGATCAATGCAATAGAATTGAGAGTCCAGAAATAGATCCATTCATCCATGGTCAATTGATTTTTGGCAAGATCCCAAGCTCATTTAATGGGAAAAGAAGAATCTTTTCAGAACATGGTGCTGGGACAACTGGATACTGACAGGTTCTCTCCTTGACCTGACGCCAGGCAGGCTCCTCTGAGCCTCTAGGCCTCAACTTTCAGTGTTCATTTTTGTCGGGTCTACATTTCCCAGTTTTAGCAAGAATCTGTTCATTCACTCCATATCTAATCAAATTCCTCTTTCTCCATCATTCCACAGGTAACATCTTATCAGACTGGCCTTGCTTCAGCAAGAATCACCCCTTTTCCTTGCAGTTTCCTTTTAGTGATGTTCTTTTTATTTTTTAAAATAATTTTTTATTTTTTAATTACAGATGACATACGATATTATATTAGTTTCAGGTGCACAGTATAGCGGTTAGACATTTATATAACTTACAAAGTGATCACCCAATAACTCTAGTACCCACCTGGCACCATACATAGTTATTACCATATTGTTGACTATATTCCCTATGTTAGTACTTAACATCCTCATGATTAATTTTTTTTTAAGAGAGAAAGTGGATGGCTTCTCGGCCTTTTGGCTAAGATCAAACGTAGTATTTGTTCTTATCAGTTTAATATCTGATACATCCTCTATCCGAGGACATTATATTAAATAAAAAGAAGATATATGTACTACTATATGTAATATTTTAAACAATAAAAAAAAAAGAGAGAGAGAGAAAGGGAGCCCTAGCCGGTTTGGCTCAGTGGATAGAGCATCAGCCTGTGGACTGAAGGGTCCCAGGTTCGATTCTGGTCAAATGCACATGCCCGGGTTGCGGGCTTGATCCCCAGTAGGGGGTGTGCAGGAGGCAGCCGATCAATGGTTCTCTCTCATCATTGATGTTTCTATCTCTCTCTCCCTCTCCCTTCCTCTCTGAAATCAATAAAAAACATATTTATAAAAAAAAGAGAGAGAGAGAAAGGGAGAGGGAGAAGGGAGAGAGAGATAGAAACATTGATGAGAAACATAGATCAGCTGCCTCCCTGCATGCCCCCTACTGGGGATTGAGCCAGCAAAGGGACCATGCACTCTGACCTGGAATCGAATCAGCGACCTCTTGGTGCATGGGGTAATGCTCAACCACTGAGCCACACTGGCAGGGCCCTCATGGACTATTTTGTAACTACCAATTTGTAATTCTTTTTTTTTTTTTTTTTTTTTAAATATATTTTATTGATTTTTCACAGAGAGGAAGGGAGAGGGATAGAGAGCTAGAAACATCGATGAGAGAGAGACATCGACCAGCTGCCTCCTGCACACCCCGCACCGGGGGACGTGCCCGCAACCAAGGTACATGCCCTTGACCGGAATCGAACCTGGGACCTTCCAGTCCGCAGACCGACGCTCTATCCACTGAGCCAAACCGGTTTCGGCCCAATTTGTAATTCTTAATCCCCTCCCTCTTTCTACGCCCTTCCCTCCCCACCAACTCCACTCCTATCTGGCAACCATCAGTCTGTTCTCTGTATCTATGAGTCTGTTTCTCTTCTGCTAGTTCATTTATTTTGTTTTTAGATTCCACGAAAAAGTGAAATCGTATAGTATTTGTCCTTCTCTGTCTGACTTATTTTACTCAGCATAATAGCCTCTTGGTCCATCCATGTTGTTGTAGATGGCAAGATTTCATTTCTTTTAATGGCTGAGTCATATTCCATTATATATATATGTACCATTTATTCTTTATCCATTTATCTTTTTTTTAATTTTTTTTATTTCAGAGGTGAGGTCTTGAGTAAAGTGGGTGTGGCTATAAAATAGCTACATGCGGGATCCTGGTGGCGATGGAAATGACCTCTTTGTTGACTCTTATCAATCACTATCCTGGCTGTGATATTATACTTTAGTCCTGCAAGATGTTACTGGGGTAGTTGTTAGACAGACATGAGCTGATGGGCCAGGATGATGGGGGGCCTAGCAATGGGAAAAACTGGGAAAACAAGAACCCTGCCCCCAGGTAACCTTTCCTCCCCTAGCATATTGCTGGTCATGCAGTTTAGACCCCCTGACCTTTCAGAATGATAGTCATGCTGTTTGGAGCTTCCCCTGACTTTTCTTCCCCTGGCATGTTGCTAGTCATGGGGGTTAGACCCCCTTAGAGGGATACTGAACAAGGGGTCCAGGGAATAGTCCTTAAGCATTAAGTCTCAGGACCAGGTTCTGACCTGCATCAAATATATCTAGGCCGCAGTTGTGTTTCGGCTACAAGCTCAGAAAAGCAGCAAAACCAGACAAGCAATGGCATGGCTGACACCAGGACCAGCTGCATTGATTAATGACCTTTTGCCCAGGTGCTGACCAATCAGTGGACACCACAACCCTGACAGGACACACCTGGAAAACTGATGAATATTCTTTTTTTAAAATATATTTTATTGATTTTTCACAGAGAAGAAGAGAGAGGGATAGAGAGTTAGAAACATCGATGATAGAGAAACATCGATCAGCTGCCTCTTGCACAACCCCCACTGGGGATGTGCCCGCAACCAAGGTATATGCCCTTGACCGGAATCGAACCTGGGACCTTTCAGTCCGCAGGCCGACGCTCTATCCACTGAGCCAAACTGGTTTCGGCTGAATATTCTATTAAGATCCTCTCCTAGGACCTCCCCTGAAATCCCCACCCTCTTAAGGCCTTAGGATGGAGGACCTAGCGTGCTCTCCCTCTTCGTATCAGGCGTGTTCCTTTCCCCTTCTCTCTCCTAAGCTCCAAGGGCCCTCTCCTTTGCCTCGGTAACTTGTTCCCTGAGTCCATTTCTTCTAAGACTCACTTCCATCTCTGTGACTTTCTAAATAAATTTTCTCCTATAGTTTGAGTCTGGGCTCTGCATTATTTCTTAGTCAGAACTCAAGCACTGAGGTGGCTGAACCCAGGTCCAGTTTGACTCTACTCATCTAACACCTGGTCCAGTCATTGCTGCCAACATTACCATTTGGGGAAGCTGGGTAAAGAGCTCACAACATCTCTCTGTTTTATTTCTTAAAACTGAATGTAGAGGTGCTTTAGGAGCCTGGAGTAGCGGAAGCCTGCCAGCGGCCTCTTGCCTCAGGAGCCACCCAGGCCAGAGGAGCAAGCTTGCCTGGTATCCTCGGCTCTTGTGAAGATGGTGGAGTAGGTGGAAGCTACACTCACCTCCTCCCAGGATAAAACTGGAAGTACAACTAAAATATAGAGCAATCAACCCGAGTAACCAACTGAAGACTAGCTGAAGAGAAGTTTTATAACCAAGGATTTACAAAAGAAGCCACATCAAGACTGGTAAGAAGGGTGGAGACGTGAAAAGGGCTGGCCCCACTCCCACATGGCAGCTGAGGTTCTGGATGGATATCTGAGCTGCGGGGAAGTTCCCCCTGATAAGTGTGGGGTCTCAAGCCCAAGCTAGGTTCTCCAGCCCAGAGTATCAGAGCCTGGAAGAGGTGCCCACATAACGTCTGGCTATGAAAAGCAGTGGGCAGGAAAGACAGTAGTCCGCTAAAAACTCAGGCACCTTCTTAAAGGGCCAACACGCAAAATTTCATTTGCAGTCACTTACCCTGGGCTCCAGTGGAGGGAGGGCAGGCTAGAGTTGTAGGTTTTTTGTAGAGTCTTTAGGGTTTTTTCTATGTACAATATCTCATCACCAGCAAATAATGACAGTTTTACTTCCTCCTTTCCAATTAGGATGCCTTTGTTTTTCTTGTTGTCTGATCGCTGTGGCGAGGACTTCTAGTACCATGTTGAATAAGAGTGGTGAAAGCAAACATCCTATCTTTTTCCTGCTCATAAGGGAAACACTTTTAGTTTTTGCCCATGGAGTATGATGTTGTGTCATATTAGGCCTTTATTATGTTGAGGTGTGTTTCTTCTATTCCCACTTTGCCGAGAGTTTTTATTATAAATGGGTGCTGGATTTTGTCCAATGCTTTTTCTGTATCTATTGATATGATAATGTGATTTTTATCCTTCATTTTGTTTATGTGATGTATCACATTTATTGATGTGTGAATATTGTACCAGCCTTGCATCTCTGGAATAAATCCCACTTGGTCGTGGTGTGTATGATCTTTTTACTGTATTGCTGGATCCGACTTGCCAATATTTTGTTGAGGATTTTAGTATTTATGTTCATCATAGATATTGGCCAGTAATTTTTTTCTTTGTTATGTCTTTATCTGGTTTTGGAATTAGGATAATGCTGGTCTCGTAAAAACAGCTTGGAAGTCTTCCCTCCTCTTTTTTTTTTTCTTCCCTCCTCTTGAAAATTTTGGAATAGTTCAAAAAGGATAGGTGCTAGTTTTTCTTTGAATCTTTGGTAAAACTCGCCTATGAAGCCATCTGGTCCAGAACTTTTGTTTGCTGGGAGGTTTTTTGTTTGTTTGTTTGTTTATTGCTGCTTCAAGTTCATCAGTCATTATCGGCCTATTCAGGTTTTCTGATTCTTCCTGACTGAAGTTTGGAAGAGTGTACGTTTCCAGGAATTTGTCCATTTCACCCAGGTTGTCCAGTTTGTTGGCACATAGTTGTTCATTCATGTTGTCTTCTTTAAGTAATATGAATAATATTGGTCTTCAGGCAGCTTCTCAATTTATAACTCAATGCAGAACATGGTCCTGTTATATAGCCATTATAATTTTTAAATGTTCACAACCTTTATCCCAAACTGCCTGCTTGTTGATGTAAGAATATCCAAACCTGTAGAGAATTTTTATAAGAATTTATTTGAGCAAAACTGGCGCATCGCCAAGAAGTAATATCTTAAATGCTTCAGAGAATTACAGTTTTGCAGCTTTTTAATTTTAAAATACTGTAATTCACATATTTATTTATTTTATTTTTTAAAATATATTTTTGCCCTGCTGGTGTGGCTCAGTGGTTGAGTGTCAACCCAGGAATCAAGAGGTTGCTGGTTCGATTCCCGGCCAGGGCACATGCCTGGGTTGCAGGCTCGATTCCCAGTGGGGAGCATGCAGGAGGCAGCCAATCGATGCCATTCCTCTCTCATCGATGTTTCTATCTCTCTCTCTCCCTCTCTAAAAATCAATACAACATATTTAAATATATATTTTTTTGTTTATTTCAGACAGGAAGGGAGAGGGAGAGAGAGATAGAAACATCCTGCACATCTCCCACTGGGAATCGAGCCTGCAACCCAGGCATGTGCCCTGATTGTGATCTCCTGATTCATAGGTCCATGCTCAACCACTGAGCTATGACAGCTGACTTAATTGACTTTTTTAGAGAGAGAGAGGAAGGGAGAGGGAGAGAGAGATAGAAACATCATCTCTGGTTAAAATGTTTTAGGCCTCTAAGAATTATCTAAGTATGTATGCATTATTTATTTATGCCACAAAGAAGGTACATTTATGGAGTATATTACTAGTAGGGATAGTTTAATTATGAAAATTCCATATAAATGTAAGAATTCAGGGAAATTAACTAATAAGAAATCCCAAACTTTAAACCTGTAAATGTGGCCAACTTTTTGGTATAAAGTCATGGCAAATGTTTCATGTAAAGTCTTTGCTGCCCACTGATAGGATAAATATCCCTAACTAGCCAAATGAGTCATTGCTCTCAACTTGTATGGCACTTTAGGAATTCACATCTTGTCTTTAAGCTTTACTTCTAGTTGAATTATTACTGCTATTAATAACTTCCTATTATTATTATTATTATTTTTTTTAAATATATTTTATTGATTTTTTTACAGAGAGGAAGGGAGAGGGATAGAGAGCTAGAGACATCGATGAGAGAGAATCTTCGACCAGCTGCCTCCTGCACACCCCCTACCAGGGATGTGCCCGCAGCCAATGTACATGCCCTTGACCGGAATCGAACCTGGGACCTTTCAGTCCACAGACCGACGCTCTATCCATTGAGCCAAACCGGTTTTGGCGATAACTTCCTATTATTGACACTTACTATGTGTTAAACACTGTGCTCATCCCTGTCACATATTATCTTTATTCTTTACAAAACCACCAAAGCCCCATGAGGCAAGTATTATCAGTCTCATGTGACCACGGAGGAGATTAAGACCTAGAAAGATTCAGTTACTTGTCCACAGTCACTACTAGGGAGTAGCAGAGCTGGGATGGGAAATCAGTTGGCCTTCTACAAAGACCAGGTTTCTGACACAGTGTTGAATTCAATACAATTGTTTAAATGACACTTTCCTCCTAATTTTAATTTTACCTATCATTTTATTATGAATATATTTGTGCTATGGACTTATTAAATAAGTAGTTAATGCAGGATAGACTTAAAAATGAACAGAGCAACAACTACTTACAGGAACTCATCTGAATTTATTTACCCTTTTTAAAAAATATTTTTATTGATTTTTAGAGAGAGAGGAACGGACAGGGAGAGAGAGAGAGAGAGACCACCACTGGAGATGGAGCCTGAAACCCAGGCAAGTGCCCAGACCAGAATGGAACCGGCCAACCTTTTAGTGCACAGGACGACACCCACCCAACCAACTGAGCCACACTGGGCAGGGCTTATTTACCCTCTTTGACAAAAAATTTGAGCTTAACTGCTAAATAAAAATGTTATCAGAGATTTGGTTTTTAAAAACCTTTTTAAAAACTGAGTCCACGACCCTGGGTCTGGGAGAGGCCACGGGCCCCTGGGTCCGGGTGAGGCCATGCGCCCCTGGGTCCGGGGGAAGCTGGATCCCGGGTCCAGGTGAGGCCGAGTGTCCCTGGATCCGGGTGAGGCTGGGTCCCAGGTCCGGGTGAAGCCACGCGCCCCTGGGTCCGGGTGAGGCCGCGCAACCCTGGGTCCGAGTGAGGCCACATGCCCCTGGGTCTGGGAGAGGCCACGCGCCCCTAGGTCCGGGTGATGCTAGATCCCGGGTCCGGGTGAGGCCGTGTGCCCCTGGATCCGGGTGAGGCTGGGTCCGGGGTCCGGGTGAGGCCACGCGACCCTGGGTCTGGGAGAGGCCACGCGCCCCTGGGTCTGGGTGAGGCCACGCGCCCCTGGGTCCGGGTGAAGCTGGATCCCGGGTCCGGGTGAGGCCGTGTGCCCCTGGATCCGGGTGAGGCTGGGTCCCGGGTCCGGGTGAAGCCACGCGCCCCTGGGTCCAGGTGAGGCCGCGCACCCCCTGGGTCCGGGTGAGGCCACATGCCCCTGGGTCTGGGTGAAGCCGTGCCCCTGGGTCCGGCCGAGACCAAACCTGAGGGAGTCGGACCTGCATTACCACCATTTGTCCACCATCCAGAGCTGAGGGGTCAGTGCCGACATGTACACATAAGGAACTGGTGGACATTGATATTGGGTCTCAAAAGAACTGTTGGTCCAGAAAGAAACTCACTACAGACTGATTCATTTACCTGTCAGCATAACTATTATTGCTCGTCTCACATTCAGTTCTTATAAGTATATCTCTAGTGACACATGATTACGCTCATCTAGGGGAAATGATGAACAACATAGACTGATGAACAAGAACAGAACCAGAAACAAGGAGGCATCGATCGGACTATTGGGCCTCAGAGGGAGGATAGGGGAGGGTGGGGGGAGGGGGGAGAGATCAACCAAAGGTCTTGTGTGCATGCATATGAGCCTAACCAATGGTTAAGTTCAACAGGGGGTTGGGGCATCCGTGGGGAGGGGTGTGGGATGGGAATGGGGGGATGAGGACAAATATGTGACACCTTAATCAATAAAGAAATTAAAAAAAAAAAAAAAACTGAGTCCAGCTGGTGTGGCTCAGTTGGTTGAGCATTGGCCCCAGGAAGTTGCTGGTTTGATTCCTGATCAGGGCACAATTCTGGGGTTTCAGGCTCCATCCCCAGTGTGTAGGGGGGGCATGCAGGAGGCGGCCGAACCATGTTTCTCTCTCATCAATGTTTCTATCTCTTCTCCTTTCCTCTCTCTCTCAAATCAGTAAAGACATTTAAGCCACTTTGAAATGCCCTAAGGTAAAAAAATAATAGGTAAACATTTTTATCAGTTGAAAGTGTTTGTATTCAATTTTATTGATTAAAAAACCTTAAGTTAAGTCAATAAAAGCCAAGTGGATTCTTTTTTTTTTTTAATATATTTTATTCATTTTTTACAGAGAGGAAGGGAGAGGGATAGAGAGCTAGAAACATCGATGAGAGAGAAACATCTACCAGCTGCCTCCTGCACACCCCCCACCGGGGATGTGCCCGCAACCAATGCACATGCCCTTAACCAGAATCGAACCTGGGACCTTTCAGTCCGCAGACCGACGCTCTATCCACTGAGCCAAACCGGTCCTGGCCAAGTGGATTCTTTTTTTTTTTTTTTTATAGAGAGAGTTAGAATCTTCGATGAGAGAGAAACATCGATCAGCTGCCTCCTGCATGCCCCCCACTGGGGATGTGCCTGCAACCATGGTATGTGCCCTTGACCGGAATCGAACCTGGGACCTTTCAGTCCGCAGGCTGACGCTCTATCCACTGTGCCAAACCGGTTTCGGCCAAGTGGATTCTTTAAGCTGCAGAAATATAAGGCTCTCTGTGATATGGATCCTTTAGAAGACTTTTCTTATCTCTTACATTAATTTCTTATCTCTGTTACATTAAACAAATATTTACTGGGGCCCCACAGTTGCAGAGTCACAACCAATATGTTTGAAATACATAATAAAGAATAGATTTTTGTTTAGGAGCTGACAAATAGAAGCAGGATAAAGTGAATAATTAGTAGATAAATTATTAGTAGTGTCAAAAAAATAAAAGCTCTTTAAAATGGAGTTGGAGCTGCCATCCTAGTGAAACTGCCTTGCATGTCTTATGCCTCAACTCTTTGGAATGTTAAGACACCTTCGGACTGGGCCAACATTGTATCCCAAAGAATTGTTTACAAAGATTATGAGAAAGCAGATATGACTACTAGATTGATAACAACCAGACTGAATAAAAACATTTTTTGGAATAAACATCACTATGTCATCTGCACCAATAAAAATACCTTCCTTCTATTGTTGTAATCGCTCCCCTTCCCTTTCTCATAAATATTCTTTGCCTTCATCTCCTAATTGGAACACTATTTGGGCTTCTGCCTGAATCAGTGCTTCCACAGTATCTCTCTCTCTCTCTCTCTCTCTCTCTCTCTCTCTCTCTCAAATAAATGCTAGTTACCTCTCACACTTTTTTGCCCTCACTTTGAAAGGCCTTGTATTTTTAGGTTAACAGTAGGATAAAGAACATAGAAAAATAGATTATTAATATTAATTGCTCAGAATGTGATATAGAATTAGGAGTTGTGCTAGTAATAAATGTTGAAAAGCCAAACCAGAGAACAGAGCCTGAAATTTGTTCCCCCCTCCCCCTCCCTCAATTCAGAATTTGTTCTCAAAGACCCAAAAGACCTCTTTAACCAGGGCTCTTTAACCAGGGGCCCTTTATTTGTTTCCTAGGGCTGCTGTAACAAACCGGGTGGCTTAAAACAACAGAAATGTATTCCCTCCTAGGTCTAGGGGCTACAAGTCCAAAGTCAAAGCGTCAGCAGGTCCATGTAGCCTGTGAGGGCTCTAGTGAAGGGTCCTTCCTTGCCTCTTTCTAGTTTCTGGATGCTGCCCCACAACCCTTGGCATTGATTGGCTTGTTATGCTCTAGTTCAATCTCTGCCTTCGTTGTCACATGGCCTTTTCTCCAATAAAATATTGATCCCGCCGAAACCGGTTTGGCTCAGTGGATAGAGCATCGGCCCGCGGACTGAGGGGTCCCGGGTTCGATTCTGTTCAAGGGCATGTACCTTGGTTGCGGGCACATCCCTAGTGGGGGGTGTGCAGGAGGCAGCTGATCGATGTTTCTCTCTCATCGATGTTTCTAACTCTCTATCCCTCTCCCTTCCTCTCTGTAAAAAATCAATAAAATATATTTAAAAAGATATTGATCCCATAATTTATGTAATAGTTGTATAAAAATAAGTAAAGGTCACATTGAGAGTAATCTGTTCAAATGTTGTTTATTGATGGGATGCAATCTCAAAAAATGTTCGACTATCAGGTTGGGTGTTAAAATACACATCCCCTAAATAGAACTTACTGAACAAGGTTGGGTTGGGACCTGATATATTGCATTTGAAGCTAAACAATATGTGCTTCTAATTAAAGTGTGGGAGTCTGAGCCAGGGATGGTAAACTCAAATTGCTTACAGGAGCCAGGAAAATGATGCTGATGGTGATAATGATGATTACAAGCATATACAAATATATAGCCCTTACTGTGTGCTCAGCACTCTTCTAAGCACTTGAAATATTTTTGACTCATTTAATCCTCTCAATGACTCATTGCTCATTGACATAGATACTGTTATAATCCCCATTTTATAGATGAGGAAATTGTGGCACAGAGATAATGAATTACTTGTTCAAGGGCGCAAAGTAGTCTATATAGGATTCAAACCAGAGCAACCTGGCTCTCCTATCTATTCTTACCGAATGTCACTGTCTGAAGCAAGCCTTGTGAGGTTCTGGCAAACCAGAGAATGTGTGTGTTGCTTGTGGGAATGAGGTTCCAATGTGGTCAGATCTTATGCCCTTAACAGAAGGTGAATATCTGAATTCATTTACATAAAAACTTTGCATGTAGATAAAATAACTTTATGGATATTAGTCCGCTCAGTATACATTTTACTTATCTTCTATTTAGAAAGCGAAAACCGTATTTTCCAGTTCCCTTGGCAGCTAGAATTCTGGCTGTGAATCAGGTTCTGCCAACTAGATGCAGCAGAGAGAGGGAAAAGGTGGAAGAAAGATGGAAACCATTTTCTCATCACTGCGAAGGCTGCAGTGGTGAGTGCTTACAGTGGAGGCTCAAGTCTCATCGTCAGTGTTGTGAGAGGCGGTTGTGGCAGCTTCCTAATCTTTGAATTGCAGCTACAGGGATGTGCCATTGAACCAAGTCCAGTGGCAGCCACTGACATCTGCTCTCCAGCCCTTTCAATGACTTTCCAAGCATCTCATATTCTGTGTTAAATCCCTTTATGTTTGCTATACTTAGAGGGGTTTCTATTTTTTTTTTTTATCCTCACAAGAGGATATGTGTTTTTTTCTACCAATTGATTTTTTTTTTTTTTGAGAGAGAGAGAGAGAGATTGAGAGAGAGAAACATCAGTGTGAGAAACATCAATCGGTTGCCTCCTGTATGCACCCCCAACTGGGATCCATCGGGAATCAAACTGGCAACCTACTGGTGCATGGGTTAGCGCTCAGCCACTGAGCCACACCACACGCTCTCTTTTTTAAGGGCAAAGAAATCTTCCCCCAAAGCCCTCTAGAGGCGGACCCTTCATGTCTCAGTAAGAACTGGGTCACATGCTTTCCCTGAGGGACCACCATGATTGGGGGGCTCTAGAGGCCAGTTTACTAGGTAGTCTCGTCAATTTTCGTATTTTCCTTTTCATTCTCATTCTCTCAGGAGTGGACCGTGGAGTCTTCCAGAGGCCACATGATATGGCATAGCAATGGATTGACTGTAGATGTAGATATGAGAGGCTGTCTTCTATTAAGTCTGAGATTAGAGAGTTGGAGAGTTGCAAAAAAAATGTAAAACAGTACCACTTTTCTAATATTTTATTTTGGAAAACATATTTTTTTATTACAATATGTTATTTCAAGTAACATATAGTGGGTATACTGTTATTTTTAAATACATAAATATTTTCTGGTTTTAATTTCTAATATGAGTAGTGATAGATAACACAAATGGTTGAAGTTCTCAACCATTTTTAAGAGTATCAAGAGACCCTGGAACTTTGGAAACTACTGGCTTAGAGTAGAGCAGTCAAAATGTCCTCAAATCGTGGAGGGACGGTGGACACAGAAACAAAGAATAGAGCCCTGCCGGCCTGGAGGCAAGGAAAATGGTTTCCGGGTAGGTGTCCAGTGATGTCTGCAGCTGGAGGGAGTTGTTGGGATCTGGTACGGGACAAAGGAGAGGAATTGTAAGGGTGGCTCAAGGGAAATAGGGCCAAGGAAAGCACGTTTTTTCTTCCTTTAGGGCCAAGGAAAGCACGTTTCTAGAAGGCTGTGATTCGCAGCGAGAAGTCTGAAGCAGGGGATGGGAAAGTCTGGCTCTAGTGTTAGGCGCTTGGGATAATGGTAGTGAGGAAGGCTGGGTATTAGGAGACTAGCTACCCACTGAGAAACATTATCATCTTGCAACGTAAGTGTGAAACTGTTTTTACCTGTTTTCCCTGGCTTATACATTGACATTTTTAAAAGCCTTAAGTTTATATAATTGAACAAAACAATCGAGGGGGAAAACTGCTTAGAGGACAGTTTTACTTTGGGTTTAAGATGAAGAAGTGAAGGAGCATGTTCTTAGACCCTGTAGGGTCTAAGAGAATCCTAAGCAAGTCTCCGGAAAGCTGCTGAGGCTAACAGGAAAACAAAACAAAAAGTAGAAGTCCTAACTTCTGTCCAGGGTGCTGCTAGTGAGGGAGGCTCCGCACCTCATTGGAAGTGAAGGTGCAGGGTGATGCTCTGTGACTGCAGCTTGTCAGCACAGAGCTACCTTGTTCATACTTGGTGAAAACACTGATCTGTTCTTCAGACCTTATCCCACTAAAAATACTCGTAGTCAGCATTTTTTGTTTTGTACATCTCAGCATAACTAATTTTCTGGACACCTCCAGCATCATTTTCTCCGCTAAATTGATGTTAATGCTTGCCAGGAACTATTAGCAGATAAGTTTGATCTCAGGATATTCAGTTTATTTGTTTTTAGGAAACTTAGATACCTCATTTCCAGCAGTATTATATGTGTATATATAGAAATGCATGTGCCGAAACCGGTTTGGCTCGGTGGATAGAGCGTCGGCCTGAGGACTCAAGGGTCCCAGGTTCAATTCCGGTCAAGGGCATGTACCTTGGTTGCGGGCACATCCCCAATAGGGGGTGTGCAAGAGGCAGCTGATCGATGTTTCTCTCTCATCGATGTTTCTAACTCTCTATCCCTCTCTCTTCCTCTCTGTAAAAAATCAATAAAAAATATATTTAAAAAAAAGAAAAAAGAAAAAAGAAATGCATGAGTGTCAACTCAGTTTTCTCCTTGGAACTTGGGGTTGGGTTATCAGAGCTTTGATTCCCTCCAGAAATTGTTGCTGCAGCTGGAGAGTCTGCCTACTGATGTGGCTATTACCAGCACTCCCAGCTTCAGATACCAGTTGCAAGTGCTGGAGAGACCACTCATGCTTTTGGCTGTCTATAAAATAGGGGTTCCCAAACCCCCTCTCAGATTTGATAATTTGCTAAGACAGCTCACAGAACTCAGGAAGGCATCTTATTAGTTACTATAAAGGATACAGTTCAGTAACAGCCAAATAGAAGAGATGCATAGGGCGAAGTATTGGGTGGTGAGGCCCTCAAAGCTCCCATGCCCTGTCTGGCACCCCAACCCCCCAGCACCTTGATGCTTCACCGGTCTGGATGTTCCAGCCTGTTCAAGGGCTTTTATAGGGCTCAACCTCCAGCAGGTCAGGGGTAAGGCTTCAAGTTCCCACCTTCTCATTACTTGGTCTTTCTGGTCACCAGCCTCATATTGACGATATACAGGGGCCCTACCCTAAATGGGTCAGCTATGATCTAAAGGGGCTTATTTTGAATAACAAAACACACTCTATTACTCAGGTAATTCCAAAGGTTTTAGAAGCTCTGGGCCAAGAACTGGGAAATATAGGCCAAATATACCTCTTGTTATACCTCAGGGACATATACCCTAACCCAGTGGTTGGCAAACTCATTAGTCAACAGAGCCAAATATCAACAGTACAACGATTGGAATTTCTTTTGAGAGCCAAATTTTTTAAACTTAAACTTCTTCTAACGCCACTTCTTCAAAATAGACTCGCCCAGGCCGTGGTATTTTGTGGAAGAGCCACACTCAAGGGGCCAAAGAGCCGCATGTGGCTCGTGAGCCGCAGTTTGCCGACCAGGGCCCTAACCTATTTCACAGGGTGGTTTAATCCTCACTGGAGGATACGTTTTTATTGATTTGAGAGAGAGAGAGAAAGGGATAGACAGATAGATAAATAGATAGAGGGAGACATTGATCAATTGCCTCCTGGTGCTTCAAATGGGATCAAACCTGCAACCTGACTGGGAATTGAACCTGGTGCTTCAAATGGGATCAAACCAATTCCCTGACTGGGAATTGAACCCACAACTTTTCGGTATATGGGATGATGCTCCAAACAACTGAGCCACACTGGACAGGGCTCTCAGGGTGTTTTTTTGTTTCGTTTGTTTTTAATATTGATTTGGACTCCGGCCAGGTGGCTTAGAGTATCGTCCTGTATACCACAAAGGCTGAAGGTTCAATTCCAGGTCAGGGTACATACCTATGTTTTGGGTTTGATTTTCAGTCATATCTAGGTTGTGGGTTCAATCCCAGTTGAGATACCAGGAGGCAACCGATTGATGTTTCTCTCTCACATGGATGTATCTCTCTCCTCTGTCTCCCTCTCCCTTCTTCTCTCTAAAATCGGCTAACATATCCTCAGGTGGGAATTTAAAAAAATAGATTTGTGCCCTGACAGGTGTGGTTCAGTGGTTGGAGTGTCAGCCCCAGCCCCGAAGGGTCGTGGGTTCGATACCCGGTCAAGGGCACATATCTGGGTTGCAGGTTCGGCCCCTGGCTCCAGTCAGATCCGGTGCACATGCCGGAGACAGCCAATTGATGTGTCTCTCTCACATCAATGTTTCTATCCCCTACCCCACTCTCTCTGAAGATCAATGGAAAAATATACGCAGGTGAGGATTAACAACAACAAAACATAGATTTGGGCCCTGGCTCGGTAGGTTAGTTGGTTAGAGCATCATCCCCATACGCCACATTTTTGGGTTCAATCTATGGTTGATGTGCCAGACACAAGGCTGCCCTAGTCCATAAGCAAACCCTCTGCCACTATCGTGTTGGATCTATTCCTGTATCGATTCATTTAAGTGGACTATGAGGAGAGAAATCAGTCTTGCAGGGTAATAGGAGCAACCTATGGACACTAAGGCCTGTTTATTCACAGCTGCCCCGTGGAATGTATGCTGGGTTACTGAGTATCTCCCAGGTAGGACTGACCCAACTTACATTACCATTTCACATTAGTTCAAAAGAAGAGATTTAAACATTTTATTCTTATTATTTATTCAACATCACCTACTATGTGCCAGGTACTGATAGAGGATCTAAGGACACAAAGTATGTCCTCAAGCAACAGAGTCTAGTTTTCTTTAACATTGCAACATAAACACTTAAAAGTAGAGGTAACATTACAGTAGTGTAATGTAATAGTGACTTTACCCTACATTTTAAAAGTTCTGAGAATCAGGTGTGAGATCCTGGGAATACCTTAAAATCAATGTAATTATTGTTACAGCCACTCTGGGAAGCTTTTTGGCAGTATCTGCTAAAAGTGAACACACACATACCCTATAACTTAGCCATTGCTTTATTAGGTATATAATATTCACCAAAAGGCCTGAACAAGAACATTCATAGCAGCACTAGTCATAATAGCCCAAACTGAAGACAACCCAATCACCCACTACTGGTAGAATCATGTATCTATTACAGTCTAGAGCAGTGGTTCTCAACCTTTCTAATGCCGTGACCCTTTAATACAGTTCCTCATGTTGTGGTGACCCCCAACCATAACATTATTTTCGTTGCTACTTCATAACTGTAATTTTTGTTACTGTAGAGCCTAAGCTAGCGGTTCTCAACCTGTGAGAACCGCTGCTGTAGAGCCCAAGACCATCGGAAAACACAGATATTTACATTACGATTCATAACAGTAGCAATGTTACAGTTATGAAGTAGCAACAAAAATAATTTTATATTTGGGGGTCACCACAACATGAGGAACTGTATTAAAGGGTCACGGCATTAGAAAGGTTGAGAACCACTGGTCTAGAGAGAAACATAATTTTTTGCTTTTTTAGTGCTGTTAGATCGGTTACTAAGCAAGCACATATACAGAGCCTCGTTTGGTTGAATAGGTATTAGAGAACTAAAAAAGGGTCAAGGAGACACTGAGGTAACAGTGATAATAGGAATCAGCGCCCATCTCTAGGCCTGGGGAATGAAGTAAAGAAGTGGGTTTATGAGACCTCAGAAGTGTAGAGGAGGGAGGTAGGTCCCATATGTCTGAGGAGTGGTACTGCCTGGCATTGCTTATCCTTTTAAGGGGACACCTGAGGCTGGTTTGAGCAGCACTGTAAAACCTGAGACTGGAACAAACTGCTGCTGTAAAGGGCCTATGCTGAAGTGATGGTTCCCTGCCAGCAGGAACAAGTCCCTTCTCACTTCCCCAGCCTTCAGGTCTCTGTCTAGTGCCCCCAACTGGCAGAAGGAATTGGAGAAATGTTAGCTGGGTCACACAGCTCCCTCATTATAAAGCTGAGAATAAAAGTGTAAATTTGGGGTTAAGAGACAATAGTTTAATAAATGGAACCAGTGGGTTAAAATAAAGTGGTATTTTAATACAATGGGATACTATTCAACAAGTAAAAACATTACTACATTCAGCACCTCGCTCAGTCTCACTAATGTTGAGCAAAAGTAGCCAGATGCAAGAGTCCCTAGTGTATGATTCCATTCCCATAGAACTCAAAGCCATGAAGCACTAATCAGCTGAGTTAGAATAGGAGTTACTTTGTGGGAGTAGTGACTGAGGATGGACCAGGTGGGGCTTTTGAGATACTGATAAGATATAATATTTTATTTATCTATTTACTTATTTATTTATTTTTAAAATATATTTTTATTGCCGAAACTGGTTTGGCTCAGTGGATAGAGCGTCAGCCTGTGGACTGAAGGGTCCCAGGTTCGATTCCGGTCAAGGGCATGTACCTTGGTTGCGGGCACATCCCCAGTAGGAGGTGTGCAGGGGGCAGCTGATTGATGTTTCTCTCTCATCGATGTTTCTAACTCTCTATCCCTCTCCCTTCCTCTCTGTAAAAAAATCAATAAAATATATTAAAAAAATAAAATAAAAAATATTTTTATTGATTTCAGAGAGGAAGGGAGAGGGAGAGAGAGAGAGAATCATCAGTGATGAGAGAGAATCATTGATTGGCTGCCTCTTGAACAACCCCTACTGGGGATCAAGCCTGCAACCCAGGCATATGCCCTGACCGTGACCTTCTGGTTCATAGGTCAATGCTCAACCACTGAGCTATGCTGGCCGGGCAAGGTTTAATATTTTAAAACACAGCTGTCTTTCCTTTATTATTGTATCCTGATGACTTATGCATGTTTCTATATAAATATTATGTAACAATAAAAAAGTTAAAAAATAAATACAATTAAACTCTTTAATAAAGATTATAAGGCTGATTTTAAATGGTAAAGTATATTTTAAGGCCTATACCTACCTGGAAGTTACAAATATACATTTTTGAAGAGCTGATCTGAGTTATGCTAGAACAGAATACATGTGGAACTGTGAGCAAAATTGTATTCAGTGGCATTTAGTACATTTATAGTGTCACCACCATGACCTCTATCTAGCTCCAAAACATTTTCCTAACTACAAAATAAAACTCTATGCCCATTAAGCAGTTGCTCCTCACTTCTTTCCCCTGACATTGCCCACCAGCAATTTGCTTTCTATGGATTTGCTTATTCTGGATGTTTCATATAAGTAGACTCCTACAATATGTGGCCTGGCTTCTTTCACGTGGCACAATGTTTATTTTTAAGTATTGATTTTTTAGAGAGAGAGAGAGAGAAGTGCCGTTGCGAAGACCCCCGCCTCACTTTTGCTGCGTCGGGATGAGCTCCCGGAAAGGTGGGTGGCTCGTGGCGAGAGAGAGAGAGAGAAAGAGAGAGAGAGAGAGAGAGAGAGAGAGAGAGAGAGAGAGAAAGAGAAAGAGAGAGAGAGATCCATTATTCCACCTATCTATGTGTTCACTGATTGACTCTTGTATGTGCCCTGACTGTGATGAATCAAACCTGCAACCTTGCACATTAAGATGACACCCCAACCAACGGATCTACCTGGCCAGGGTCATCACTTGGCATATTTTTGAGGTTCATCTACATTGTAGCTTGTATCAGTACATCATTCCTTTTTATGGCTGAAAAATATTTCATTGTATGTCTCTATCATTCATGCATTCATGGATATTTGGGTTGCTTCTAACCTTTTGATTACTGTAATTCATGATACTCCAGAAATTTGTGTACAATGACTTGTCTGAGTACCTGTTTTCAATTCTTTTGGATATATACCTGGGAGTGGAATTGCTGATAATTCTATTTAGCTTCCTGAGGAATCTGAAACTATTTTTCCACAGTGATTTTCCAAAGTGATTGCACCATTTTACATTCCCGCAATATATGAGGATCCCAATATCTCTACATCCTTGCCATCACTTATTTTCCATTAAAAACATTATAGTCATCCTAGAAGATGTGAAGTGGTATTTCATGTGGTTGTACTTTGCATTTCTCTAACGATGTTGAGCATATTGTCATGCCCTTGTTGGCCATTTATATATTTTCTTTGGAGAAATGTCTATTTCTTGAGTCTCTTGTCCATTTTTTTTTAACACAGGCTACTTTTTAAATACAAAGGAAAAAAGGTACCTTCACCATGAAATGATTAAATGTAACATCACCGATAATGAACAAACTGACATGATTTCCGTCCTGACATCCTGACACAATGTAGCAAGAAAAACACAGTATCACCTACATGTGTAGTGTACCTGATACAATTATTTAACTTGAATCTAATGGGGAACAAACTGAGGAACATTCTGCAAAACAGTAGAATTGGATTTTTCAAAATAGTTGATGTTATAATAGAAAAAAACAAAACTAATAATTATTCTAGACTAAAGGAGTTTTAAAATACATGACAACTAAATGCAATGCATGATCCTTGATTGTATCCTGACTTGGAAAAAAAAGTCAGCTAAAAGGAACATTTTGAAAATTTGAATATGGCCTCAGTATATTATAGATAATAGTATTGTATTAATATTAAATTTTCTTGGAGTGATAATGGAATGCTGATTATGTAGGAGAACCTTTGTTCTTAGTAGATACTTATTGAAATACAATATTTAGGGATAAAAGGTAATAATGTCTGCAAAAAACTAAAATGATTTAGTAAAAACAACCTCTCATCCCTACATTTACACAGGGAAAGCAAATGTGATGAAATGTTAACATTTTGTGAATAGGGGGTTAACATATTTTTCTTGTAATTTTTCTGTATTTTTGAAAATAAAATGTTGAGAAAGTAAAAATCTCTTCAAGTCTAATTAGTGCTTTCTGACATGTTGGACTTAGCACCTTTAGAATAAAGACTAGCTACTTTGATCAGTTAATACAGTTGTGTAACCAAAGTGAGAGTAAATGGTCAGGATGACTATCTTTCAAAAATATTATAGTTATTTAAAGAAACAAGGGAACACTGCAGTTAACATTTAGTCCTACTATCAACTTGATTCATATTTTTATTAGGAAGTGTGATATGTGAAAAGAGTTTGGGGTCAGGTAGGCCTAAATTTGAATCATAGCCGGGTAAACTGTTTAACCTCTTTAGGACTCAGTTTCTTTCCTTCTTCTTCTTCTTCTTCTTCTTCTTTTTTTTAAATATACTTTTTATTGATTTCAGAGAGGAAGGGAGAGGGAGAGAGAGAGAGAGAAACATGATGAGAGAGAATCACTGGTCACCAGGAATCGAACCATGATCTCCTGGTTCACAGGTCCACGCTCAACCATGGAGCCAAGACAGCCAGGCAGGACTCAGTTTCTTCACTGTCAGATGGAGAAAATAACTACTTGTTGGTATTGATAGTTGTTCACAGGTAGTCAATTCATTGAATTCGGGTGCAAAAAGCTTCATTCTACTTTCCAGGCTATTTGCAACTTTTCCTTTCTTTAAATTCAAGCCATCTTGTGGGATATAGGTAATGGTGAGATTCTGAGAGGACTTCTCCAAGGTCACACAGCTGGTGAAGGACCCAGGTCTCCTGGCTCCTGGACCGGTGACCTTTCCACACCCGCCGGAGAGGAAGGAGCGGCGCTCATGGGGATGCAAGGATGTAGAGGAGCCAAGGGGGAGAAGAGGCCGCGCGAGGAGCCGTGGTGTGAGACCCGCGGAGGCGCGGGCCAAGGCCAGGCGCATGGAGAGGCGGGCGGCGCCCCCGGCCGGGGTGCGTAGGGGTGAGGCAGTGGCTGGAGGGAGGGTCGCGCGGGCCGGGTCCCCGGGAGCGGCTGGAAGCTGCGGGGGCGCAGGCGGCGGAGGCCCGGCCGCGGGCTGGGGCGGGGAGGCCGAGGCCAGAGCGGCGGGGGTCGGGGTCGGGGCCGGGAGGGAGGGGGGGAGCCGTCGCTTCTGCACAGGTGGGGCGGGCAGGTGGGTGCGCGGCGTGCGGGAGTCGACCGCTGCCGGGGTCTGGACCCCACCGGGCCGGTGGGGGCGGGGCCGGCCGGGGGCGGGTCTTGCTGGGACCCCGCGGGAGCGGCGGCGGCGCAGGCGCGGTTCCCGCCTCCTCCCGGCCGGCGGAGCGAGTGGAGGCTGCAGCCCGGCTTTGCTCCGGCGTCGCCACCGTCGCCGCCGTCGCGAAGACCCCGCCGCCCCGCGTCCGCTGCGTCGGGATGAGCTCCCGGAAAGGTGGGTGGCCCGCGGCGAGCCCTCCTCCCGGCCACGCGGCCCCGCAGGCCGGCCGGCCCGACCGTTAATGTGTGTCTCCTCTTTCCCCAGTGCTGGCCATTCAGGCCCGAAAGCGGAGGCCGAAAAGAGAGAAACATCCGAAAAAGTGAGTCCACCCTGGGTCCCCGCCCTGGCCCGGCCCGGGGCCGCTCGGGACCCCGCCGGGGAAGTTGCCCGAATTCCCGGGCCGGCGGGCGGGCTGGTCCCCAGGGACCCGGCGCTCGCCGCCTGCGCGCCGGGCGGGCGGGCGGCCGGGGGGAGGGGCGGCTTTCGGGGGAGGGGCGCGCGCGAGCCCGCGGCCAGCCGGCCAGCTCTCCCCGGCCCCCCGGCCCCCCGAGCTCCCGGGCCCCCCGTCGCCGTGGCGGTCGGGGCGGCGGCGAGGAGGCGCGGGGCGTGCGCGCCGCCCCTGCGCGCTGGGCTGGCCCTGGGGTCGCGGGCCCTTTCTGGGAGGGGCGCCGGCTCCGGGCTCCCGCACGCCTGGTGCGGGGTGAGGCTGCCTCGCCGCTCTCACCTGGACGCGCGGGGGTCCGAGAGGAAGAGGGGGCCCCCGAGCGTGCGGGAGACGGGAGGGAGTGTGTGTGCGTGTGTCCGCGTCGCCGCCCCGTGCTCCCCGGCTCCTGCCTCCCGGCTTTTCTGCGGAAAACCGGAGCCGGTGGGCTAGAGACTCGCCTCGGGCGTGGACCTGGCGCCAGTTCAGCGCCGAGACCCGTGCGTTCGGGCTCTCGGGTTCGTATTGGAAACTTTGTGTTCGGGCCGAGCGTGCCTGCCGCGCGGGACCGGTGGGCGTGTGCGCTGGCGGCCCCGGCGCGGCTCCCGGCCTCCCGGTGCCCGGAGCCGATGCGCAGGGGAGTGACATTGATAAAACGTGCCAGCGGCCGGCCACCCCCTTCCAGCCTGGCCGCGAAGCCTTTCCTGGAGAGCTGCTCCGAGACCGCAGAGCGCCACCACCTTTCTCTTTTTTATTTTTTCTTAATTAAAAAAAAAAAAAAATCTGCCAGCGTTCTGCACACCTCCTCCTAGATTTGGGACTTTGCTTGTTCCCTTGGTACTGTGGGGAGTGATAGTCCACGATCCCCTTTAAATAAAATCACAAAGGATCTGTCGGTTGTTTCCTTTCGGGGGCTACCCCCGCCCCCCATTTCTAATTTCTAGGCTTTCTTCTGTCCTGTTCACCTTGGTCTCTGCCTAGGGAATTTCATACTCACTGGTGGCATCTATGAAAACTGCCTCAGACATAGTATATCATGACAAGGTTTTTACTCGTTCAAAATGGAATACAATTTGTAATTAAGTTCATGATTTCACAAAATGTGATATCGACATAATGCTTTCCTTAAAAAACGGGGGGGGGGGGAAGGGAATGGAATATTTGGTAGTTTTAGATTTTTTTTTTAAAAAAAATTAATGCTAGCTTTCAAGTCAATCAGAACCTCAAATTTGGTATTTCCTTTGGTGAACAATGTGAAAGTTTAAACAGTAAGGAGAACGGTAATGTTTAGGATCCTGAGTATTGGGTTTTAATCACAGCTTTTATTTCCCCAAAGTCCATTATGTTCAGAAATGTGAAAAGGAATTGAAAAAAGCATGCCCTGGGGTTGGGGGGTGGCTCTGAATGTGTGTGTTTCAGTAGATACATATATTTATGTATTTACATGTATATATGCAAATATAAGTGTTATATGTGTATTTTATATATATATATATGCATACATGTGAAAAAGCAGTTTGCTAAGTAAGGAAGTGTATGTTTCATATTTTCATACTAAAGAGTATGACTTTCCTAATGGCCAGGAGCCTTTTTTGGTGTACTTCAGTTTGGATTTATGTGATACGTTTATAAAGAATTAGCATACATCCACAATATTCAACTTTTACTCCCACAGGTTAATCAGTCAGTTTCTTCCACTGTCTATTGTATTTATGAGTTAAGATTTGAGGACAAAACCCCCCAGCCAGCTCTAACTGGTTTGGCTCAGTGGATAGAGCATTGGCCTGCGGACTGAATGGTCCCAGGTTGGATCCTGGTCAAGGGCATGTACCTTGGTTGCAGGTACAATCCTGGTGGGGGGTGTGCAGGAGGCAGCTGATCAATGTTTCCAACTCTATCCCTCTCCCTTCCTCTTTGTAAAAAATCAATAGAATATATTAAAAGATATATATATACACACACACACACACACACACACACACACACACACACATATATATATATATAAATAAAAGACAAAATAACTCCAAAATGTTTAAAAACAAACAAAAAAACCCCAGCCAATGCCTAAAAGAACTGGTTGATCTGCAGGTAATTAGCAAGAGTAGATCAGCCCAGTTACATAAAGCAATGTCATTTTTTTTTTAAAAAATATATCTTTATTGATTTCAGAGAGGAAGGAGAGGGAGAGAGAGATAGAAACATCAATGATGAGAGAATCATTGATTAGCTGCCTCCTGCATGTCCCCCACTGGGGATCGAACTCGCAACCCGGGCATGTGCCCTTGGTCAGAATCGAACCTGGGACCCCTCAGTCCGCAGGCCCAGTCATTTTTAACTTAATTCTTTGGTTCAAGACATTATTTTAAAGGAATGCTTCATATAATTTATTTCTGCATGTATTCAACAGTATTTACATGCCTTTCCTAGGAGGTGGTGATAGAGCTTTGAGTAAGATGAACAAAGCTCCACTTCTGTGGAGGTTTGGGGAGACCCCCAAAGAAGATGCCAAATAAAAATGCCAATTTCAGATAGTGCTAAGGCATAGGGAGAAGATGAAGATGGGGTGCCTTAAGTAATAGTGATGACATTTGAACACTACAGTCACTGTGCTGATGACTTTACCTGTATTTATTCCTTGTGATAACCCTATCAGGTAGACATTGTTATCGCCATTTACAGACAAGGAAATGGGGACACTGCATGAGTAAGTAACATGCTCAGCTGCTAAGTTGAATCAAGGCAACCTGGGACTAGAGTCCACACACAGCTGTTTGAGGAGGTGACATTTGAACCAAAGCTAGACTTAGGAGGAGAAGGTGGGAGTGTGGCAGAGGCCCTAGGGAGGACTGGGCTAGGAATGTTGGAGGGACCCAAAGGTCAGGTGGCTGGGGTGCTATTGAAGAAGATGGTGAGGGGGGGGGGCTGGCCTTTTAAAAATGTTTACAAAAGATTTTCATTGATTGGCTGCCTCCAGCACTCCCCCTGCCCAGGTTTGAGCCTGCAACATGGGCATGTGCCCTGACTGGGAATTAAACTGACCATCTTTCAGTGGCCAGGGCTCGAGAATATGTTTTTATTGATTTTAGAGGGAGAGGGAGAGGATTGTGGGGGAGGGGTGGAGAGAGAGAGAGAGAGAGAGAGAGAGAGAGAGAGAGAGAAGTGAGAGACATGTGAGAGAGATATGTGAGAGAGAAACATTGATTGGTTGCCTCCTGTTGCTCCCTGGCTGAGGATTGAACCCACAACCCAGGTAATGTGCTCTGACTGGGAATTACACTCGAAACTTTTTGGTGTATAGGACAACACTCGAACCAACTCAGCCACTTGGTCAGGGTGGGTCGGGCCTTATGGCCACTGGGAGAATGGATTGTGTAGGGGCAGGCAGGGGAAAAGTAGAAAAGAGGAGCTGGCCAATTAGTTTGTGGGGAGACCATGGTGACTTGGATCAGGGTGCATTGAGTGGCCCTGGAGGGAAGAGGTGGTGGAAGGGGCTTCAGGTGCCACTGGGACAGTGAATCACAGATGCAACAATTTAGGAATGCTGTGGTACAAGCTGATAGTTTATTAAGTAAGCCTCAACTGTTCTATAGTATCAACTCAAGATCACAAGCCAGTGAGTTTGAAATACCTCCCTCGGAAGGTAATCACTTATTTTTGACTTATTGTTTTGTAAACACATTTGTTTATTCAACAAACATTTGTGCTATCAGCAATGCAGTTCAGTACAACAAACACATATGAAGCAGATAAGCTATTGCACATACCTAGTGCTAGGCAGTGTGTTGGATGCTAGGAAGATTAAGATAAGCAAAACTGTACTAACTGGCAAGTAGGAGAGATTGCCTGGTCGACAAACTTGCAGGTCAGTGTGATGAGTACTGTAAGACTTAGGTACAGTGATGCTTTTTTTAAAAAAAATATATATCTTATTGATTTTTTACAGAGAGGAAGGGAGAGGGATAGAGAGCTAGAAACATCAATGAGAGAGAAACATTGATCAGCTGCTTCCTGCACCCCCCCCACTGGGGATGCACCTGCAACCAAGGTACGCGCCCTTGACTGGAATCGAACCTGGGACCCTTCAGTCCGCAGGCCGACGCTCTATCCACTGAGCCAAACCGGTTTCAGCAGTGATGCTTTGATTGGAAAGGGAAGGCTTTAGAAAGAGACCTTGTTTGATTTTAGCATTAGTCTTATTTTAATAAAATAGCTTTATTATTTTATTTTTTTCTCTTTTGTTGAAATACAAAATGGTTTTAAAAATCATGTTGAACTGGCACATTTCCTTTAGGAAGTATATATACAAGGGCTGGAGACTCCTTGAGATTTCTAATTTGAATTGCCTGGAAAGAGGTAAAAATATCTGGACAGATACATATATACCAGAGGTCCGGTGCACGAGAATTCATTCACAGGTGGGGTCCCTCGGCCTGGGCGGGGATCGGGGCCGATCGAGGCTGGCTGTCCAGGGGGAGGGATGGTGGGAGGTTGGCTGGCCACGGGAGGTTGGCTGTGGGAGTGCACTGACCACAACGGGGGCAGCTCCTGTGTTTGAGTGTCTGCCCCCTGGTGGTCATTGCGTGTCATAGCTACCATCTGGTGGTCCGGTAATCTGATTGTAACGGGTGCTTAGGCTTTTATATATATAGATGTATTTTTGTAAGAGAACGTTTACTGGGTAAATTACAGAGTTAGAGAACGTAATTCCTAGAAGAAAAGGCCTTAGCAAACTAGAGGTTAAGGAAGGAAAGGCCCTTGGAGCTTGGGAGTGAGGAAGCTAACGGTAACGTGCCTGGGCCAGGAGAAGAGGGGGGAGGGGGGAAGAGAAAGGGAAAGGCAGGGGCGTGCTCTCTGCACTGGGTCCTCAATCCTAAGGGTTTTAAGGGTGGAGATTTTGGGGAAGGTCTCAGGGAAGATGTTAAAAGAATATTCAGTAGTTTTCCAGCTGTGTCCATTCAGGGTTGTGGTCTCCACTGATTGGCCAGCACCAGGGCTGGGATCATTATTCCATGCAGCTAAGGCTGGTCCTGAGGCTGGTTTTGTTGCTTATCTGGGCCTGGAGCTGAAATACAACTGAGGCCTAGATGTTATCTCTAGGGAGGAAAGATCAGAGGGGCCAAACCTCATGACCTGTGATATGCTAGGGGAGGAAAAGTCACCCTGGGGGCAAGGTCCCACCCTACAGTTGATTGACCATTGCTAGGCACCTGGGGCTTTCTCTCCTTGTGACCTTCTGTACCTGGCCCATCCTCCATCCTCTGCTCTTGTCTAACTGCCTGAGGATATTTTTATTGATTTTTAGAGAGAGAGGAAGGAAGAGAGAGAGAAAAAAAAAACATCGATGTTTGGGCCAAACATTGAATATGGATCAGCTGCCTCCTGCAACCCCTCACTGGGGATTGAGCCTGTAATCTGGGCATATGCCCTGACCTGGAATCAGCTTGCAATCTTTTGGTGCACAGTACAACGCCTAACCAACTGAGCTATACCTGCCAGGCCAGACAAAGAATATCCTATATTATAATAGGCTAATATGCAAATCGACCAAACAGTGGAACAACTGGTCGCTATGACATGCACTGACCACCAGGGGGCAGACGCTCAACACAGGAACTGCCCCCTGGTGCTCAGTGTGCTCCCACAGGGAGAGCGCTGCTCAGCCAGAAGCCGGGCTCATGTCTGGCGAGCGCAGTAGGGCTAAGGATGTCCAACTGCCAGCTTAGGCCCAGGAACAGGCCTAAACCATCAGTCGGACATCCCCTGAGGGCTCCCGGATTGCGAGAGGGCGCAGGCCAGGCTGAGGGACACCCCCCTCCGAGGGCACGAATTTTGTGCACCGGGCCTCTAGTTTAAACATAATGTATGAGTTGTGTGATGAAGAGAGAACCACTTGGACTTCTCTTAAGAAACATTTTATGGGGTTGAGAAGCAGAAAGCAACAAAGTCTTTCTTATGGACTCCATTCCTCCTTTAGGTCCTCTGGAGATTGCAGAGCTGTCTTGAGGCCCCTGGAAAGTCACCCACAGCTTTCCACTGTTATTGCACCTCTATAGGCCTGGTTGATAATGACCTTAGGTTTATCCTTAAGGTGGCAGCAGTTTTTATTGTTGAAAATGTAGAATGTGGTGTCATAAGACACATGTGATTTTTCTTTTTTTAAAAATTTTTTATTGATTTTTTTTACAGAGAGCAAGGGAGAGGGATAGAGAGTTAGAAACATCGATGAGAAACATTGATCTGCTGCCTCCTGCACATCCCCTACTGGGGATGTGCCCACAACCAAGGTACATGCCCTTGACCGGAATCGAACCTGGGACCCTTGAGTCCGAAGGCCGACGCTCTATCCACTGAGCCAAACCGGTTAGGGCAGACACATCTGATTTTTCATCATTAGGCTGAGTCCCACAGATTTTATCCCAGATGCCATGAGACACGAACACCAAGAATGTGCTATCTGAGCACTTGTGCTCTGAGCTGGTAGCACTAACTTCAGTCTTGATGTGGCTTCATCTGTAAATCCTTGGTTATAAGACCTCTGTTTAGCTAGTTTTCATTTGGTTATTCAGGTTGATTGTTCTATAATTTAGTTGTAATTCCAGATTGATCCTGGGAGGAGGTGTGTGTAAGCTCTATCTACTCCTCTGCTTTCTTGGATCTCCCTCTTTTTAAATTTAATTTTATTTATTGATTTGAGAGAGAGAGAGAGAGAGAGAGAGAAAAAAACAATTGATTTGTTGTTCCACTTACTCATGCATTCATTGGTTGATTCTTGTATATGCCCTGACCAGGGATCCAACTTGAAACCTTGGCGTATCAGGACAATGCTCTAACCAACTGAGTAACCTGGTCAGGGCTCCTTCTTTTTTAATTAGCATGTATGACAGTTTCAGTTGCTCCACATCTGTCACACTTGAGACCCTCTAGTGTGTAGGCCGATGCTCTAACTACTGAGCTATGTGGGCCAGAGCCCATTTTCATCTGTTTATTGGTCATTTGAATTTACTATTTGTGAAGTGCCCATTTAAAAAACATACTGGGTTGTAAGTCTTTTCTTATAGTTATGATAATTTTATTGACATATAGTTTACAGACCATACAATTCATCCACGTAAATTGTACAATTCAATAGTTTTTAGTAGCTTCACAGAGTTCTGTTAAACTACATCTTGGAGAGCCAGTAAGGATTTGCCAAATAAATAGAGAGGGCAGGGTGAGGGCCTTCCAGGCAGAAGCAGCACTGCAGTGGAGGTGTAAAATGGCAGGCTTTTTATTCCTGGAGGTCAAGTAGGCAGGTAAGGTTAGGATGCCTGGTGTGGTGAGCAGTGAATGGGACAGTGAGGAAGTCTTCAGGGCCTGGGAACTGTTAAGAGGCAGATTGAGGCTTTTAGAAAAGGTTACTAGCTACTGTGTGGAGAGCTTAGAAGCCAGATCATTAGGAGGCTTCATGAGAATGATGGTTACTAAGGGAGTAGAAATCACAGGATTTAGTTTCCAATTTCATGGGGGAGTAGAGTGGAAAGGGTGTATGATGGATCCCAGATTTCTGATTTAGCTAGACTTGTGGAGTGTGTTGCCATCATTCCTGAAGATAGGGAATGCAGAGCAGGATTGGGAAAAGCTAATGATCTTTGGTCAGGCCATTGGAGGTGTTTTGTGGCTGCCAGTTAGTGATATCAGTCAGTGTTTGTAGCTGAAGCATCTGCTCTGACCTGGAATCGAACCAGCAACCTTTTGGTGCCCGGGACGATGTCCAACCAACTGAGTTACACTGGCCAGGGCATGTTATACACTTTATACAATTTTATTTGTCACATACCCCAATAAAATGGAAAAAAAGTTAATCAAAATCTTGAAATTGCAGTATCTGAGTAATTGGGGATTCACTACTGTCTTCTCTGCTTTGTCTGTTTATAAAAATAAAGTTTTAAAACATGTTAATAATGCTTTTTGAATCAGTTAATAGTTTTCCAGAGCACATGATATGTTTTTTAAAAGCTATTTCCCCCCAGTTTTATTTTATTTTATTTTTTAAATAAATCTTTATTGTTCAGATTATTACAGTTGTTCCTCTTTTTTCCCCCATAGCTCCCCTTCACCCGGTTCCCACCTGACCCTCTGCCCTTAACACCCCCTCTCCCCGTCATCATCCATAGGTGTATGATTTTTGTCCAGTCTCTTCCCGCACCCCCACATCCTCCCCCCCGCCCCGAGAATTGTCAGTCCACTCCCTTTCTATGCCCCTGATTCTATTATATTCACCAGTTTATTCTGTTCATCAGATTTTTTATTCACTTGATTTTTAGATTCACTTGTTGATAGATATGTATTTGTTGTTCATAATTTTTATCTTTACCATTTTCTTCTTCTTAAAGAATACCTTTCAGCATACTATCTAATAAAAGAGTAATATGCAAATTGACAATCACTCCAACACACAAGATGGCTGCCCCCATGTGGACACAAGATGGCCAGCATGGGAGGGCAGTTGGGAGGGACCAGGCCTGCAAGGGAGGGCAGTTGGGGGCGATCAAGCCTGCAGGGCAGGGCAGTTAGGGGTGACCAGGGCGGCAGAGGAGGGCAGTTGGGGGCGATCGGGCTTACAGGGAAGGGCAGTTGTGGGGGGGACCCAGCCCTGCAGGGGAGAGCAGTTAGGGGGGGTGACCAGGCCTGCATGGGAGGGCAGTTGGGGGGGGGAACCAGTCCTGCAGGGGAGGGCAGTTGGGGGTGACCAGGCCTGCAGGGGAGGGCAGTTGGGGGTGACTAGGCTGCAGAGGAGGGCAATTAAAGGCAATCAGGCTGGCAGGGGAGCAGTTGGGCATCAATCAGTCTGGCAGGGGCGTGGTTAGGGGGTGATGAGGCTGGCAGGCAGAAGCGGTTAGGGGCAATCAGGAAGGCAGGCAGGCGAGCAGTTGGGAGCCAGCAGTCCTGGATTGTGAGATGGCAGTCGGACATTCCTGGAGGGGTCCCAGATTGGAGAGAGTGCAGGCTGGGCTGAGGGACATCCCCCACCCCGCCGTGCACGAATTTCTTGCACCGGGCCTCTAGTTTCATATAATACTGGTTTGGTGGTGATGAACTCCTTTAGCTTTTTCTTATCTGTGAAGCTCTTTATCTGATCTTCAATTCTGAATGATAGCTTTGCTGTGTAGAGTAAACTTGGTTGTAGGTTCTTGCTATTCATCACTTTGAATATTTCTTACCACTCCCGTCTGGCCTGCATAGTTTCTGTTGAGAAATCAGCTGACAATCGTATGGGTACTCCCTTGTAGGTAATTAACTGTTTTTCTCTTGCTGCTTTTAATATTCTCTCTTTGTCTTTTGCCCTTGGCATTTTAATTATGATGTGTGTTGGTGTGGTCCTCTTTGGATTCATTTTGTTTGGGGTTCTGTGCGCTTCCTGGACTTGTACTTCTTTCACCAGGTGGGGGAAGTTTTCTGTCATTATTTCTTCAAATAGGTTTTCAGTATCTTGCTCTCTCTCTTCTTCTGGCACCCCCATAATTTGGAAGTTGGTACACTTGAAGTTGTCCTAGAGGCTCCTTACACTGTTTTCATATTTTTGGATTCTTTTTTCTTTTTTCTTTTCCGGTTGGGTGTTTTTTGCTTCTTTGTATTTCAAATCTTTGACTTGATTCTTGCGTTTTTCTAGTCTGCTGTTGGATCTCTGTATATTATTCTTTATTTCAGTCAGTGTATGCTTAATTTCTAATTGGTCCTTTTTCATATCCTTGAGGGTCTCGCTAAATTTATCGGCGGTTTCTAGAAAATTCTTGAAAAACCTTATAACCGTAGTTTTGAACTTCATATCCAGTAGTTTGCTTTCCTCCATTTCTTTCATATGTGACCTGTTTCTTTGTCTCCGCATTTTGGCTGCTTCCCTGAGTTGATAGAGTGGCTTTGTGTGCTAGGTGTCCTATAGGGCCCAGTGGCTCAGCTTCCCCAGTTACCTGAGGTGGACTCTCTTGGTGTACCCCTTTGTGGGCTATGTGCACAGTCTTGTAGTTAAGCCTTGATTGTTGTTGGTATCACTGGGAGTAATTGACCTCCAGGCCAATTGGCTGTGAGAATCAGCTGTGTCTACAATGGGAGAACTTCTGTTCTGGAGACACCCTTATGGGGCAGAACTTGCTTCAGTGGGGCTTTGGTGCTCACTGAGTCTGTCCCCTGAGTGTGTCCCTTATGGATCTGAGGAGTTGTAATCTGGATGGTCCCACTCTGACCATTGGGTACACTGGTTCTTTGGATCTCTAAGGAGATGCTAATTTAGCCTCTGCCTGAGGCTACCAAGCAGCAGCTACGGAGAGATCTGCAGATTCCTCTTCTTTGTTTGGGGTTTGGAGGTGCCCAGATGAGGCCCAGTTGTGAAGCAGTGCAAGCTGCTGTGGAGTCTTGGGCCTTCTTTTGGATGTTCTGGGTCTCTCTGACCCAGCTGCAGTTTGTTAGGTAATTTTAGATTGCAAAGGGCCAAGCCATTCATATGCAAAAGCCTCTGTACACAGCTTGGGTGGGGCGGGGTCTCAGGGCATTGATAGGGCGGAGCAAACAGCAATGGCTTCCCATCAGCCCTGCCCTAAGAGTCCCCGGGTCTCAGTGTCCCGTGGTAATTGCTGCAAGCACCTCTGAGAAGCTGCCCTCGAGTTCCACTCGATGCCAGACAGTCCAGTCCCCCCCCTTCCCCCCCCCGCCCCTGTATGAGTCTGGGTCCCCAGAGTTTCGCCTGGAACTGGAGTTCAGAGCAGTCGGGAGCTTGTGTCTCCCGATTGAGAAAGCCAGCCGCGTCCTCAGTTGCCAGCCCTTTCCGCGTGCATGCGCCTCCGTACCTCTGCACTTTACTTCCGCAGCTCCTCTGAGTCTCAGTGTGCTTTTCTCTTTTCTTCTAGTTGTAGAATTTCCACTCAGCCAGCCTTCCTGTGGTTCTGGATGATGTCCGTTATGTCTTTTAGTTGTAGTTTTGAAGTGGTTGTGCGAGGCAGCAATTTCAGGTATTTACCTATGCCGCATCTTGGTTTCTCCTTCCCCCAGTTTTATTGAGAAAAAATTGACATCACTGTATAAGTTTAAGATATACAGCATGATGGTTTGATTTACATATACTGTGAAATGATTACCACAGTAGGTTTAATTAAAATTTGTCATGCTATATAGATACTGTAAAAGAAAAAAGAAAGAAAATTTCTCCTTGTGATGAGAACTCTTAGGATCTATCTACTACTCTCTTAACAACTTTCCTATGAATCATACAGCAGTATATGTCATGTACATTACATCTCTAGCTTGTTCCTTTTGACCACGTCCTCCAATTTCCCCTCCCCCATCTCTGGTAACCACGAATCTGATCTCTTTAAGAATTTAATTAAAAAAATTTTTTTTATTGATTACGGTGTTACATATGTGTCCTTATTCCCCCATTACCCTCCCATTCCCCCCATGCCCTCACCCCCCTGTTGTCTGCGTCCATTGGTTATGCTTATATGCATGCATACAAATCTTTTGGTTGATCTCTCCCCCTTACCCCCACCCTCCCCTACCTTCCCTCTGAGGTTTGATGGTCTGATCGATGTTTCTCTGTCTCTGGATCTATTTTTGTTCATCAGTTTATGTTGTTCATTATATTTCATAAATGAGTGAGATCATGTGATATTTACCTTCCTCAGAATTTAATTTTTAAGAACAATTTTGAATTTATGGAAAAGCTGTGAAGATAGTACAGAGAGAATACATGATATTTATTTTAATCTAAACTGAGATGCTTTATTTTTGAATCTATATTTGATATTTTTTCCAAGCTATAACTAATAGTTTGCAAAAACAATAGGACATTACCCCCACTTGTTACATGGAATTACATTTATTATCACAATTTAATGATTTACTTTAAAAAAATATTTTTATTGAATTCAGAGAGTAAGGGAGAGGGAGAGAGAGAGAAACTTCAATGATAAGAATCATTGATTGGGTGCCTCTTGCACGCCCCCTGCTGGGGATTGAGCTCACAACTAGGGCATGTGCCCTTGATTGGAATTGAACCTGGGACCCTTTGGTCCGAAGGATGACTATCCACTGAGCCAAATCAGCTAGGGCTTTACTTACTTTTTAAAGTAATTTTTTAAAAAATATTTTATTGATTTATTACAGAGAGGAAGGGAGAGGGATAGAAAGCTAGAAACATCGATGAGAGAGAAACATTGACCAGCTGCCTCCTGCACACTCCCCTACCGGGGATGTGCCCGCAACCAATGTACATGCCCTTGACCGGAATCGAACCTGGGACCCTTCAGTCCGCAGGCCGACACTCTATCCACTGAGCCAAACCGGTTTCGGCTAAAGTAATTTTTAAAATATATTTTTATTGATTTCAGAGAGGAAGGGAGTGGGAGAGAGAGATAGAAACATCAGTGATGAGAGAGAATCATTGATCGGCTGCCTCCTGCATGCCCCACCCTGGGGATCAAGCGTGCAACCCGGGCATGTGCCCTGACTGGGAATCGAACCGTGACCTCCTGGTTCATAGGTCGACACTCAACCACTGAGACACGCCAGCCGGGCTAAAGCAATTAACAAAAAAGGCTCTGTGTACAGCCTTAATGAGGTCATACCTTGAGGAATAATCCCATAAATGTGTTGGATTAATTTTCCTCCTTTGAAATTGATTTAGTTGGCTTGAAGTCTAATTAGTATTGACTTCAGACAGTTCCTGCAAACAGTTCTCAGTCAATGAAGAACATTTCATCCCTTCTTCCTTCTTTTCTCAGTCTGACCAGGACTTCTCTGGGCCATGCTCCTCTAGGAATGTTCTTTTTCTTTCACATCACATAGGTCACATTTCTGACCATCTGCCATTAGAACTAGCTTTATGTGATTATTCATTTCCTCTTGTCTTAAATAATTTTTTTGCCTTATGTTAAAAATAAGATAATTGAGAGATCAGACTATCATAATAAAAACTTTGTGAGGGTTAGAATATAAGGAAATGACTCCGTTTTTGAGGGATAATTTTGGAAAAGACTATAGCTTATATTTAGGCATATATGATCTTTTATATTTTTTTCTTAGCCTTACTAGATAAATCCTGCAAAATGTACGTATATGTAATGTTTTGCCTCCGATATTTGAATTCAGTTCCACATTGAATATCTTTGCAGTCAAACTGCTTTGCTAATAAGTTTAAAATTAATAATTGGCTTATTAACTCCAGAGTACATTTATTTCAGTTATCTCTTGTATAAATTATTAATGTAAATATTTTCAGGCATTATAATTCTCAAGTCAGGGTCTTAGAATGTGGGACTTAAAAGGATAGGGATAGAAGGGAAAATTAGGATGAGGTTGTAAAATGCTTTAAACTTAGATATGTTGTAACACAAGACTTTTATTCACCTTAGCTGAGCATAGAGTGTAGATGCCTGCATCCCCAGGACTACTGAAATTTAGTACATGTGACCCTGGACAGATTGTGTGAACTCTGCAGTTTTACTAGGCAGAGTATGAGAGGGAGTAAAAAGAGACTTCATCTCGGGTACCATTATAACCTCAGTGAGCAAAAGTTTAATTGAGATATAAAAGATGGACAGTCCACTTAGAAGAGATTCCTGGCTCTCTGGTACTGTCATTGCTTTGCCAGCTAGCTACTGCAGCCACTTATCTACAGATTTTATCCTATTATTTTTATTTCTAGAATATCCCATTGGAAGTTTTTTTTTGGGGAGGCATGGTATATTTTATCATAAAATAGGGTATAACTGAATATTAATTGCAGCAGCATTAATGTAAGGTTGACTACATCTTTCACAGAGGACATGTATAGCACAAGGCTGTGGTTCTGAAAATGCAATAAAATGGCAGGGACTTGAGCGAGCACCTAGAAAGTGTTTTTCACCCTTACTTTGTAGTAGCAGAATGGTTTTAAAATAAAATTTTACATAATCTCTGTTGTATGTAAAGTGGAAAAGCGGCTCCATTCTGGGAGAATTGGCAGTTGAGGGCTTGGCCCTTCCCCTCACCCGTCCTAAGTTCTCTCAAGGCAGCTTCTTGGGATACAACTTAAAATTCTTTAGGCCTTTATTTATCCATCAGTGGAGAAATTTCAGTCAAAGAGAAATGAAGGCCTGCCCTGGATGGTGTGTCTCAGTTGGTTGAGTGTTGTCCTGTGCACCAAAAGTCGCTGGTTCGATTCCTGGTCAGGGCACATGCCCAGGTTGTGGGTTCCATCCCGTTGGGGTGTTTCGGAGGTAATCGGTAGATGTTTCTCTCTCACATTGATACTTATCTATTTCCCTTCCTTTCTCTAAAATCAATAAAAACATATTAAAAAAACAGAGAGAAATGAGGGCCTGAAGAAGTAAAGCTACTTGATTAAAGTCACTTATCTGTTTAGTGCCTGAGCCAATTTAGAGTGCTGGCTTAGAGTCCTGGATTCTGATTCAGTCTTTGAAACTACCATTTAATCTGCAGAAAGATAAGCCATTCTGGGCCTGATGCAGAAGATAAAATTTATAGCCCCCTGCCGGAAACAAATCAGTTTCACTAAAAGAGAGATGTTGACAGGAAGCCAGGAAGCCTGGTCAACAACCTTAATTGCTCTAACCACTCACCCTTTAATTGAGACATTGTTAGCTGAAGCAGCCTCCACCTTTGTTTGTTCCACGTAAGTTTCTGTTATTTCCTGCCTAAGAGCTACATGTAAATTTCTGTTATTCTTGCCTAAGATGTTTTTCCCCAAAACCTCAATAAAAGGGATGACAGGGCCAGAGCAGTGAGTAGTTCTCCCACTAGAGGTGGACTACTGCCTGGCCCCCCATTTCGCCAAATTGAATTTTGTCAAGTCTCCTTTCATTTGTGTGCGGCCCTTCTTCAGAACTCGAACCCTGAACTGGAACCCTGAACCATGCAGGACGTGAAAGGGATTTCTACAGCCCCCAAAGAACATTTTTATTTCAGAGAGGAAGGGAGGAGAGAAAGAAACATCAATGATGAGAGAGACTCATTGATCGGCTGCCTCCTGCACGTCCCCCACTGGGGATTGAGCCTGCAACCCGGGCATGTACCCCCAACGGGAATCGAACCTGGGACCCTTCAGTCTGCAGACATGCTCTAGCCACTGAGCCAAGCCCAGCCAGGGCAAGAATCTTATTTTATTTTTTAAAGAACCTTATTTTTTTAATTCTTCCCTTTACTGTCAAAAGAAAAAAGTGAAACCTTAGCCATTTTGGCTCAGTGGATAGAGCGTCGGCCTGTGGACTGAATGGTCCTAGGTTCAATTCTGGTCAAGGACACCTGCCCAGGTTATGGGCTCCATCCCCAGTAAGGGGCATGCAGGAGGCTACTGATCAATGATTCTCTCTCATCATTGATGTTTCTATCCCTTTACCTTCCTCTCTGAAATCAATAAAAATATATTAAGAAAAAAAGTGAAAATATATTATTCTGTTTCTCTGAATGGAGACTACTCTTTTTTTTAAAAAAATATTTTTATTGATTTTTTACAGAGAGGAAGGGAGAGGGATAGAGATTTAGAAACATCGATGAGAGAGACACATCAATCAGCTGCCTCCTGCACGCCCCCCACTGGGGATGTGCCTGCAACCAAGGTACATGCCCTTGACTGGAATCGAACCTGGGACCCTTGAGTCCGCAGGGCGACGCTCTATCCACTGAGCCAAAACGGTTAGGGCTGGAGACTACTCTTTTTTTTTTTTTTTTTTAATATATTTTATTGATTTTTTACAGAGAGGAAGGGAGAGGGATAGAGAGCTAGAAACATCGACCAGCTGCCTCTTGCACACCCCCCACGGGGGATGTGCCCGCAACCAATGCACATGCCCTTGACCGGAATCGAACCTGGGACCTTCCAGTCCACAGACCGACGCTCTATCCATTGAGCCAAACCGGTTTCGGCATGGAGACTACTCTTAACATGTCACATGGTCTGGACTATTTTATCATGTGCATATATGGTAAGAGTGGGATAGAAGTTGCGTTATGTAGAAAGTTTTGGCATACAGTAAGACAGTTTACAAACAAGATGTAACTGTTTTGTCTTCGCTTTATAAAAACTTACACACACACACACACACACACACATTTTTTTAGTTGCTATACGGCTAAGGCTTTCAATTTCCTTTACATAGTTACCAGCACCCTATAGGTATAACAGTAATAGCAGAACTGTTCTCCTCTTTCCCTTAGCTCCACTGACGCCTGCTGCTTGCAGTGTCTGCGATCAAATTAAGGGACATTCGAGGATTAAGTTTACCTTTTAGAGGATCTTAGGCTTTGTAACTTTACACTTTTAAAGTTTGAATTCTGTTACTTTGTGTGGGCAAAGGCTATTTTATTTTTTGAACTTACAAGAGAAGATGTAATAGTTTCCCATCTTTCTGAAGTCTGATTATCTTTGAATATTCTTTGGTAAGGCTGATTGATATTGCTCTTAGAGGCTGCTGACCAGGGTTCAAGTTTTTTATTTTTGTGTGTGTGTGTTAATCCTCACCTGAGGATACTTTTCCATTGATTTTTAGGAAGAGTAGAAGAGAGAGGGAAAGACAGAGAGAAACAGCGATGTGAGAGAAACACGTCTATTGGTTGCCTCTTGCATGAGGACCCGACCAGGGCCCAGGCCGGGGATGGAGTCTGCAACCAAGGTACGGGTTCTTGATGAGAATCGAACTCAAGACCCTTTGGTCCGCTCTGTCCACTGAGCCAAACTGGCTATGGCAGGGTTCAAGTTTTGAAGGCATCACTTTTATCAGTGGTGTTGGATAAGTTATTTAATTTTTCTCAATCTCGATTTCTTCATCTTAAAATAGAACTAATAGTATTTACCTCTCAGAAAGTGAGGATTAAATGAGGTAATACTTATCCTCTGGTGTGGCACATAACAAACACTCTTTAAGTGGCAGCTATTAGTTATTCTCTGATGTTTCAGTTGTATTTTAGGAATTTTTATAATAGGAAAACAGGAAAGCAATGGGTTTTTTTTTAAAATAAATCTTTATTGTTCAGATTATTACAATTGTTTCTCCTTTTTCCCCCCCATAGCTCCCCACCACCCGGTTCCCACCTCCCTCTGCCCTTACCTCCCCCTCCCCCGTTGTCCTTATCCATAGGTGTATGATTTTTGTCCAGTCTCTTCCCGTATCCCCCACACAGACACCCCTTTCCCCCTGAGAATTATCAATCCACTCCCATTCTATGCCTCTGATTCTATTATGTTCACCAGTTTATTCTGTTCCTCAGATTTTTAATTCACTTGATTTTTAGGATCACTTGTTGATAGATATGTATTTGTTGTTCATAATTTTTATCTTTACTTTTTTCATCTTTTTAAAGAATACCTTTCAGCATTTCATATAATACTGGTTTGGTGGTGATGAACTCCTTTAGCTTTTTCTTATCTTGTGAAGCTCTTTATCTGCCCTTCAATTCTGAATGATAACTTTGCTGGGTAGAGTAGTCTTGGTTGTAGGTTCTTGCTATTCATCACTTTGAATATTTCTTGCCATTCCCGTCTGGCCTGCATAGTTTCTGTTGAGAAATCAGCTGACAGTCGTATGGGTGCTCCCTTGTAGGTAACTAACTGTTTTTCTCTTGCTGCTTGTAAGATTCTCTCTTTGTCTTTTGCCCTTGGCATTTTAATTATGATGTGTCTTGGTGTGGTCCTCTTTGGATTCCTCTTGTTTGGGGTTCTGTGCGCTTCCTGAACTTGTAAGTCTATTTCTTTCACCAGGTGGGGGAAGTTTTCTGTCATTATTCTTCAAATAGGTTTTCAGTATCTTGCTCTCTCTTCTTCTGGCACCCCCAAAATTCGGATATTGGTACGCTTAAAGCCGTCCCAGAGGCTCCTTACGCTATCCTCACACTTTTGGATTCTTCTTTCTTTCTGCCTCTCTGTTTGGGTGTTTTTTTCTTCCTCATATTCCAGATCTTTGGTTTGACTCTTCGGGTACGGTGGTCTACAGTTGAGTGTCTGTATATTCTTTATTTCAGACATTGTATGCATAATTTCTGACTGGTCCTTTTCCATTTTTTTTGGTATTCTCATTAAGGTCCTTAAAGGTCTCTTCAAGTTTCTCAGCTGTTTTTAGAAGATTCTTGAGTAACCTTATAAATGTGGTTCTGAACACTGTGTCGTCCATTAGTTTGCTTTCCTCCATCTCTCCTACTCGTGACATACTTTGGTGTCTCCTCATTTTGGCTGCCTCCCTGTGTTAATGGAGTGGCTTTGTGTGGTCAGTGACCTATAGGGGCCGGTAGCTCAGCTTCCCCAATCACTCTAGGTGGTCGCTCTTGGTACACCCCTTTATGGGCTGAGTGGAAAGTCTTGGTGTAGTTAAAAGCCTTGATTGCTGTTGGTACGCTGGGAGGAATTGACCTCCAGGCCAATTGGCTGTGAGGACCTGCTGTGTCTATAACGGAAGAATTGCTGTGCTGGAGACACAGTAGGGCTTTGGTGCTCACTGAGTCTGCCTCTTGAATGTGTCCCTTATGCGAGTGGTTGAAATCTGGTGTCGTCCACACCGACCACTAGATACCCTAGTGTCTGGATCTCCAATAGGGTGCAGGTCTGAGGCCTCCCAGCAGGAGCTACAGCAAGAGCTACAGTTTTCTCCTCTTTGCTTGGGCGGTTTTGGAGCAGTCTGACTGGAGCTGCAGTTAATTTGGTTGAGCTGCCACAGAACAGGCCATTTATATGTAAAAGCCACTGTGTGGAGCCTGGGCGGGTTTGTAGAATGTGCGGGGTGGGGTCTCAGGGCGGGGCGGGTCTCAGGGTGTCAATAGCCTGGGGCGTGGCCAACGGCCATGGCTGCCTTCAGCTGTCTCTGCCTTTCCGGGTTTCCAAGTCCCTGTGTCCCGTGCTCCAGCGCAGCAAACCCTGATTGCTGGGCGCACCTCTGCAGAAAAGTCACTCTCACTCTCCGACTGATGGCCGAGAGTCCAGCTTCTCCCCGTAGGCTTCTGGGTCCCCCGCGTGTCCCCAGAAACTGGAGTTCAGAGTGATTGGGAGTTTGTCTCCCTTCGGTTTGAAGAAAAGCCGCGCGCCCAGTTGCCCGCCGCCAGCCCGCTTTGCACGCGCCTCCGTACCTCAGCTCTCCAGCGTTTGCGCTCCCTTCTCTTCTTAGTTGTAAATCTACCACTCAGCCAGCTTTCCTGTGGTTCTGGGTGGTAGATGTTTTGTTTTTTAGTTGTATTTTTGAAATTGTTGTGCGAGGCGGCAGTTTAGTTGTTTAACTTTGCCGCCATCTTGGTTCCTCCCCCCCAGCAATGGATTTTTGATAAGAATTTCTCAAACATCTAAACGTGCCTTTGTTTACTTTGGCCAGCATAGATCTTTTTTTTCCTCAGTAACTTCTGTAAGTTATTTATAGGAGATCTGTTTTCTAAGCATAGATCCTAAAGTGAATTAGAAATTACCTTCAGATCTAGAAATCATGCTGGAGATATTCATTGGTGATAGCAGATGATCTCTATTAGGTCTGTAATTTGGAACTAGAATAAAGGGACAGGGAGGAGACTAGGATGCAATAAAAGGAATGGGTGATCACAGCTGTAGTTTTTTAAATTTACTTTTTATTTTTCAAACATGTTTAGGCGGAGTCTAAGAGGGATATAAACATTTGATATCCCTTATTGGACAAAATAAATGTATTTAGGGCACGATTGAAAAATCACTTTTTGTAAAGGCAATTCTGGCTTCCTCTTAGCTTATATTAAGAACTCAAAAGAGATATTTTCTCATGAAAAGATTCCTTAATAGATTGAGTTGGGAACTTTGACTAATAAAGGAATAAGGTGGCTCGCAGGCCTGAGCCAGAGTGATAGGGTAGGAAATGCTTTGCAGCACTACTGGTCTCAGAGACCTCCCTTTCCCATACTTTGCCTCTCATGTTTTCTACAAGACCAAAGAAATCCCTCTTAAAGTAGGGATCCATGACTCTATACCTGAAGTTTTAAATATTTTGTAAATAAGTCTCCTTCCTTCTTTTTGATACAGATGCAGTCTTACGTCTTACTATGAAAAAGCAAGTGTGGGTTGAACATGCCTTGATTTTATGCTGTGTATATATGACATTGAGCTATATAAAACTAGAGGCCCTCGACCTGGCCTGCAGGGCTCGGGCTAAAACTGATCTCTGGGTCCAGGGTGCGGGTGAAGCAGATTCTGGCTGACAGGGCCCCAGCAGCAACCTAACACATAGCCGATTCCACAAGGAATCTGGCTCCCTCCTCTACTGGTCGGAGTGTCTGTCCCCTGGTGGTCATTGCACATCATAGCTACCGGGCTAACAGTCAGATGGTTGTTTAGGCATATATATATATATATAGATAGGCTTTTTTTTTCTCCTTTAAAAGTTAAATTCCATCAAATTTCACGTGCTTCATCTAATACAAATAAGAGCTGATATAGTAACTAATGTTCTAGATGCTTAATGTGCATTTATCATCTTTAATTCTCAAAACAACCCTTGAATTGGGCTTTTTATATTTTCAGTTGTTTGAAATCTTACTGGAAAGAGGCCTCTGTTTTTATATGGGGATTATCTCCTATCTGTTTTTGGTTCACATCATTGGGGTCCTTCCCTGTTTCCTCACCTCCAGGGGTGGAGCCTAGCCTAGTTCAGATAGTACTTTCTTGTGTGGGCTACATAGATTTCACCAGAGCTAATCCCAGGTCTTTTGCTTGAGGTTCTGGAAGAGGCTTTTGCTTCTCCTATTGGCTTGACTGTGAAGATGTGAAATGGAGTTACCAAAGCCATTTTGTCACTACACAGATCCTGAAAATGAACAGAGAACCGAGCCTAGCCAAGAAATAGAGAAAACAGTCTTGATGATGATGATGTTCAAACCTTGACTGTGCCAAAACAAGGGCTACATACATGCTGGACTTTTTTTTTTTTTTTAATATATTTTATTGATTTTTTACAGAGAGGAAGGTAGAGGGATAGAGAGTTAGAAACATCGATGAGAGAGAAACATCGATCAGCTGCCTCCTGCACACCCCCTACTGGGGATGTGCCCGCAACCAAGGTACATGCCCTTGACCGGAATTGAACCTGGGACCCTTCAGTCTGCAGGCCGACGCTCTATCCACTGAGCCAAACCGGTTTCAGCTGCTGGACTTTTGAAGTTATTTGTGTAAACCAGATTGAGTTGAATTTTCTATTACTTAAAACTGAAAGAGCAGCATTAATCATAATGGCCAAGTGGAAACAACCCAAATGCCCATCAACTCATTACGAGATAAACTGAACATAGTATATCCACATATTGGAATATTATTCAGCAACAAAAGGGATGAAGTCCTGTTACATAGTACAGCATAGGTGTACCTTGAAAACATTGTGCTAGAATAGGCAAATCCATAGGGATGGAAAGTAGAGTAGTGGCACCTAGGGCTGGGGAGAGGGGAAATGGGAGGTAATTGTTGATTAATAATGAGTTTCGTTTTGGGATGGTGCAAATATTCTAAAATTGTGGTGATGGTTGCACAACTCTGTGAATATACTAAAAGTTAATGAGTTGTATATTTAAAAAAAATATTTTTATTGATTTCAGAGAGGAAGGGAGAGGGAGAGATAGAAACATCAGTGATGAGAGAGAATCATTGATCAGCTGCCTCCTGCATGCTCCAGATTGGGGATTGAGCCCACAATCTGGGCATGTGCTCTGACCAGGAATCGAACCATGATCTCCTGGTTCATAGGTCAATGCTCAATCACTGAGCCACTCTGGCCGGGAGAGTTGTATACTTTAAATAGATGAATTATATCTGAGCCACTCTGGCTGGGCGAGCTGTATACTTTAAATAGGTGAATTATATCTGACTAAAGCTGTTATTAAAAAAAAACCAAAACGGAAAGAATTCTAACAGATAACACTTCTTATTTTACAGATGAGAAACAGGCACTGAAATTTTGTCTTATTTTTTTTATTATATTAGTGTTTTTATTGATTTGAGAGAGAGAGAGAGAGAGAGGAGAAAGGGGAAAGAGAGAGATGGACAGAGAGAGAGAGAGAAAGAGAAACATCGATTTGTTGTTCCATTTATTTATACATTCATTGGTTGATTCTTGTATGTGCCTTGACCGGGGATTGAACTGGCAACGTTGGAGTCACAGAAATTTTAAACAGTAGCCCATTGTTGAGAGCTGGTAGGTTGCAGAGCTGGGATTCATAACCAACTGTCTAACTATCAAGTCCAAGCTTTACAGCTGTGCTTTAACTGCCTTTTTCAAAGATGAATAAGACTCATTTTTATGGAACTTTGGAGTTGGGAGTTCCTTAGTGGTGATGGTTGATTAGCAATTGCTTAATCTAACCCCTTAATTTTAGTGATGAGAACATTGAACCTCAGATAATGCAATGACTTACTCAAGATTGCCAAGTTAATTAGTGGCAGCTAGGGATTTATGATTTACTCAGAGAGGCAAGTAAACAACTAACAGTGATAGAAAGTGGAAGGGGTTGAAAGCAAATAGAAGTACAGGCATTGTGCTGTGTAAAATAAGGGAAGGATCGGTTATTCTGATGACTAACCAGTGGAATTTTTGTAGAGATTGTAACATTCTGAGGGAATAACTGGGGAACAGGTGTGAGTGTTAGGGAGAGAGTGAGATGTCCCGAATGTCTCAGTGTACATGTGGATTGTAGCAGGATGCAGAAGGTGATTTGAGTGGAAAAATCATGAGATACCATCAAGGTAATGTTAGGGAATTCTAGCGTTGGGGACCATTGAAGGTGTGCTTTTTTAAAATCCTCACCCGAGCGTATGTTTTCGTTGATTTTTTTTTTAGAGAGCGAAAAGGAGAAGGGGGAGAGAGAGATAAACATCAATGTGAGAGAAACATCCATTGGTTGCCTCCCATACGTGCCCCAACTGGAGATCTAACCCACAACCTAGGTATGTGCCCTGACTGCGAATTGAACCTGAAATCTTTTGGTGTATGGGATGACATTCCAACCAACTGAGGCACCTGGTCGGGGCCCACTGAAGACTTTTGAGGAGCAGAGTAGCACGATCACCTGCTTGAGAAAGATAAGGGGCAGCTATGTGAAGGGGAGATTGAGGTGGGGACAGAGATTGAAGATTTGGAGATAAATTTTAGCATTTTGTCACAGTGATCCAGGTGTGAGAGGATGGGTGATTGTGTTAGGAATGGAAAGGAGGGGATGGATATGTGAGTCTGCACAGTTGGAATCATTAGGACTTGGCAGGTGACTAGAAGCATGTAATCCTGGCACCCGGCACAGTGCAGAATACATTTGTTGAAAGCAGAAAGGGGAGGATTTAATATGACTTTGGACAGCTTATTCTCTGACTTTGAAGGTTTTAGTCTGTTAATGACCATAGGAGAAGAAGCAGGGTTGGGTATAGGAAGAAGGGGGGGGGGGGAGTAAGAGTAAGAGGGGGAGGCAAAACATTCAGATTTTGTTGAATTTGAGATACTTAGTGAGACACTCATATGGGCTGTTGAGCTGGCAAATCAGGGTCTGTGACTCAGATGAGAGGGAGAGTCTGTTATACATTTAGGAGATCTACTAACAGGTGATTATTAAAGTTATGAGAACTAAGAGATAAGGAAGGACTAAGGAGAAAACTTTGAGGTTAACCTACATTTTGAAGGGGCAAGGGGAGTAGCAGCAGTAGCAGACCTGGAAGAGAAACATATTACTAGTTTATTCTCTGAAAGCAAAGAAGGGGGGAGGACATTTTTTTTTTTAATATATTTCATTGCTTTCTTAACAGAGAAGAAGGGAGAGGGATTGAGAGTTAGAAACATCGATGAGTGAGAAACATCGATCAGCTGCCTCTTGCACACCTCCCACTGGGATTGTGCCCGCAACCAAGGTACATGCCCTTGACCGGAATCGAACCTGTGACCTGTCAGTCTGCAGGTTGACACTCTATCCACTGAGCCAAACCGGTTAGGGCGGAGGACAGTTTTAGGTTAGTGTTCTGTGCTGCAGAGTTTGAGTAAATGAAGTAAGTGGAGAAGTTAAAAAGACTTGGACAACTTAGGTGGGTAATGGAATGCCCACTATTAAGAATTGGGAATTTTTAAAGCATGGTTATATGTCTGGGGTATGCTGCTGATGAAGAGCAGATTAAAAAAATAAGGTAACAGTGAACATTTATTGAACCTTCACTGCCTGTGAGGCATCATGCCAAGTTCTGGACACGTTCTTCCATTTAATCCCAATAGTGACTCTGAGAGGTAAGGGAAATGGAGAGAGTGTTGTAAAATGTGGAGGATACTTAAAATGGATTATCTGTCATATTATAGATGACAAAAGTGAATCTGAGAAATCGCTCCTTAGTCCAGCTTTTAAGGTGATCTGCAGAGCCTATAGTCTTTAATGTTAATTTTGATGGCATAGTGGATTAATGTCTAGGGCAGGCATCCTCAAATTACAGCCCGCGGGCCACATGCGGGTGTTTTTGCCATTTTGTTTTTTTAGTTCAAAATAAGATATGTGCAGTGTGCATAGGAATTTGTTCATAGTTTTTTTTAAAAACTATAGTCCGGCCCTCCAACAGTCTGAGGGACAGTGAACTGGCCCCCTGTTTAAAAAGTTTGAGGACCCCTGGTCTAGGGTGTGCACTTTAAATATTTTACAGTTTTATTTGTCAGTTATATCTCATCAAGCTAAAAAACCCCCATAGTGGCTTAATACAACGAACATTCTGATACATGGTTTCTGAGGTTTAGGAATGAATTGGGAAGCAGTGCACCTGGGTGGTTCTGGCTCAGGGCTCAGTCATTTGAGGCTGCAGGAGCCACTTCAAGCTGGCTGACTTACCTGGCGGTTGGCAGGAGGCCCTACTTCCTCATCCTGTGGACCTCTGCTGGAGTGTCCTCGCAACACGCAGCTGGCTTCATCCAGAGGGACGATCCCAGAGAGCAGGGTGGAAGCTGCAGTGCTTTTTATGACCTGTTCTGGGAAGCCTCACACCTGTCACTTCTGCCACATTTTATTAGTTAAAATGAGTTACTGAGGAGAGAGCTTAGGTTCTGCCCTTTGAAGAGAAACATATTAAATCATTTTGTGAACATGCATTTAAAACCACTACACAAGTCATACACAAGTCAGGAGGAAAAGCACTGGTTGAGGAAAAGACGGGGGTTCCAGACCCAGCTCTGCTGCTTGCTCTCTAAGAGACACGGAGGAGGAACTTTATCCTCCCAACCTCTGTTTTGTCTAGGAACATAGGAGTCTTGAAACTGCAGCTTACTTTAAAAAAAAAAAAATATTTTATTGATTTTTTACAGAGAGGAAGGGAGAGGGATAGAGAGTTAGAAACATCAATCAGCTGCCTCCTGCACACCTCCCACTGGGGACGTGCCCGCAACCAAGGCACATGCCCCTGACCAGAATCGAACCCGGGACCCTTCAGTCCGCAGGCTGACGCTCCATCGACTGAGCCAAACCGGCCAGGGCGAAACTGTAGCTTACTTCACAGTGAGTTATGATAACCCCACTGATGGGCTCGTAAACGTTAAAGTGGCATGAGCTTTGGTGACAGATGCAGCCTCTTGTCCCAGTCCTACTGCTTAATAGCTGTGTAATCTTGAGCATGTTTTTTTTTTAACCACATCTGTGCCTCACTTTCCTTATTTGTAATATAGGATTCAAGTGTCTCATGGGGTTATTGTGATGATTAAATAAGAATTTTTGTGATTATCCTAATATATAAAAAGCCAGGGTCTGTCACTACCTAAATGACCTGACGGACAGCTGAACACCAGGCTAGGGTCCCAGCCAGCGCAGCGGGTGTGCGTCCTGGGTCCCAGCCGGCGTGGCGGGAGTCAGTCCTGGGTCCCAGCCGGCGCGGCGGGAGTCAGTCCTGGGTCCCAGCCGGCGCGGCGGGAGTCAGTCCTGGGTCCCGGCCGCCCAAGGCGGCAGGAGGGAGCTGTGGGCCCCGGTCGCCCGTGGCGCGGCGGTGGGAGGGAGCTATGGGAACGGAGCCATGCTGCCATGGGACTGGCCTCTTGGTCCCTCCCCCTGGCCCGCAGGCCCGGGGAACCAGAGCCATGCTGCTATGGGACTGGACCCTACCCTAGGGGTCCCGGATTGTGAGAGTGTGCAGGCTGGGCTGAGAGATGACCCCCCCGCCCTGAGTGCACGAATTTTTGTGCACCAGGCCTCTAGTTTAGCATAATACTTGCACTTATTAGGCCAGGCAGTACTTAATAAATAGTAACTTTAAGCCTCTTTTTTTCCTGATAGTATTCTTTCTGTTATTTTTTTTCTTGAGCTTTGGCCAGTACTTGGCCCTAGACTTTCACATGGATATTTATGTTGGGTTCCTGATTATATAGGGAAGAGTTGATTATATTTTATTTATTTATTTATTTATTTATTTATTTATTTATTTATTTATGAGAGAGAGAAGGGGGGAGAAAGACACAGACACATTGATTTGTTCTACTTATTTATACATTCATTGGTATATATGATTCTTGTATGTGCCCTGACAGGCGATTGAACCTGCACGCTTGGCATAGTGGAATGATGCTCTAACCAACTGAACTGAGTACCAGCCAGGGCATATTTTAATGCTAATGTCATGCTCAACATGTGCTCCCCCCACCCCCCATTATTTTATATGGTTTTGGCAAGCTCAAGTATGTTTCTTTATTTTTTTTTTCTGTATTTTTAAAAATCCTCACCTGAGGATATATTTTTATTTGAGAGAGGGAGAGAGAGAAACATCGATGTGAGAGTGATACATTGATATGCTGCCTCCTGCACACCCCCTACTGGGGATCAAGCCTGCAACCTGGGCATGTGCCCTTGACTGGAATTGAACCCGGGGCCCTTCGGTCCCCAGGCCAGTGCTCTATCCACTGAGCTAAACCAGCTAGGGCAAAAACCTTTTGTTTTTAAAAATATATCACCTGATGATTGTACAGAATTAGTTTGGTTAGAAAATATTTCAAACTATTCTGTACCAAATAGTAACATTAAATTTGTCAAGCAGTTATAGTTTCATTACTATTAATACACTAGAGGCCCGATGCATGAAACTTTGTGCAAGAGTAGCCTTCCTTCTCCTGGCTGCCGGCACTGGAAGGATGTCCGTAATGACATCCGGAAGGAAGTCCGGTCTAATTAGCATATTACCCTTTTATTATTTGTATGGAATAATTTGAAAATGTTTTAGTTTTACTTTTTCTAAACTTAGTTTTCAAGGAAAATTTTCAATTGTGATGTAATTTGATAGGTGTGGAAAGAGTTTAGTTGTCCATGGCAGGCAATAATTGAATGATACTGTATCATATACAGACAGTCCTCAGGTTATGTCGGACTCGACATACATCGTTTTGTGGTTACGTCGCTATCTCCCATTTATTTATATAAAAAAAAAGTTCCATCATTTTGACGTATGTACATATGTGCTCTATGTTTTTTTTTCCTTTTTTCTTTTAATATCACTATTCGCCCTTTCTCTATAATAGAAGTGTCAGAGATGATGTGCTCTATGTTTTTTATTATTTATCTACCACAAGTAAAGATCAGGAATTGTTATCTTTTTAAATTTTTTTTTACTGTTTCACTTCATTACTGCTGTGTATGTGCTCCATGTGAGTGACGTAGGTGCTTATGTAGGTGGGTTCTGACTTTTGGCGAAATCGTGTTATGTTGTTCCGAAGGAACGGATCTCCGATGTAACTTGAGGACCTACTGTATTGTTCAACTTGTTTACTCTGAATAAGCATAAACTCAGCTTACCGCTCTTACTAATCACCCCAGTACTTTTTCTTGAGATAGCCATTGTATTTTGGTGTGCAGCTGCTGATCTTATGCTTATTTCTCATTTTGTCACAAAGAATTTTAAAGAGATGTATGTTTAAGGGTGGAGATTAGTAAAAATAATTTTTACTTCATTTAGGACATTCTTAAGTGGAAAGGGCTATTTTTAATGGTGAAGAATACCATTTTCTCCCTCTTCCTCTCTTTTACCCACCCCTTCCTCTCACAATCAAATAAACATATCCTCAGGCAAGCATTTAAAAACCCTGAAACAAACTACTCTTTAAAAAAACAAAACAAGCCCTAGCTTGTTTGACTCAGTGGATAGAGTGTCAGCCTGCGGACTAAAGGGTCCTGGGTGTGATTCAGGTCAAGGGACATGCCCAGATTGCATTCTGGATCCCCAGTTGGGGGGGCTAGGGGGAGGAGCTTGCAGGAGGCAGCCAATCAATGATTCTCTCTCATCATTGATGTTTCTATCTCTCTCTCCCTTCCTCTGAAATCAATAAAAATATATTAAAAAACAAAAAACAAAACAAAACAAAAATCAAATGTTATATATATAGAATTTTTTTGGATTCTGTTTTGTAAAAAGATGTAAATATTCTAAGTTCTGTAATCCCAATATTCTGGAAAACTGGCACATATAAATATTTGAATTGTGAAGAAAAACAGAACAGCATTCTAAAAGTATTTTATTTTATTTTTTAATTTAATAAATATTTATTCAGATTATTACAATTGTTCCTCTTTCCCCCCCCCCCCCCCCATAGCTCCCCTCCACCAGGTTCCTGCCCCACCCTCTGCCCTTACCTCCCCCCCCACTGTCCTCATCCATAGGTGTACGCTTTTGGTCCAGTCTCTTCCCGCACCCCCCACTCCCCTTTTCCCCCGAGAATTGTCAGTCCACTCCCTTTCTATGCCCCTGATTCTATTATATTCACCAGTTAATACTGTTCATCAGATTTTTTATTCCCTTGGTTTTTAGATTCACTTGTTGATAGATACGTATTTGTTGTTCATAATTTTTATCTTTTTCTTCTTCTTCTTCTTCCTCCTCTTAAAGCAATGATGGGCAACCTTTTGAGCTTGGTGTGTCAAATTTCGCCAAAAAACTGAGCATAACTCGGATAGTGTGTCACTTTGAGGAAAAAACATTATTTCGCAAATGTTTCATCTTCAGGAGCAGCAAATGTTTCATCCTCGGCATGCGGCCGCCTCAGCGGCCACGTGTCATCAAAAATGGCTACACGTGTCAGTGCTGACACGTGTGTCATAGGTTCGCCATCACTGTCTTAACCTTTTGCACTCGGATGTCGAGTGTGACTCGACACAGTTAGCATTAGAATAAAGGAATCGAGAAAAAAGCAAGCGAGTGCAAAGGGCTAAAGAATACCTTTCAGCATTTCATATAATTCTGTTTGGTGGTGATGAATTCCTTTAGCTTTTTCTTACCTGTGAAGCTCTTTATCTGCTCTTCAATTCTGAATGGTAGCTTTGCTGGGTAGAGTAATCTTGTTTGTAGTTTCTTGCTATTCATCACTTTGAATATTTCTTGCCATTCCCGTCTGGCCTGCATAGTTTCTGTTGAGAAATCAGCTGACAATCGTATGGGTGCTCCCTTGTAGGTAACTGTTTTTCTCTTGCTGCTTTTAATATTCTCTCTTTGTCTTTTTTTCTTGGCTTTTTAATTATGATATGCCTTGGTGTGGTGCTCTTTGGATTTCTTTTGTTTGGGGTTCTGTGCGCTTCCTGGACTTGTAAGTCTATTTCTTTCACCAGGTGGGTGAAGTTTTCAGTCACTATTTCTTCAAATAGGTTTTCAGTATCTTGCTCTCTCTCTTCTCTGGCACCCCCATAATTCTTTTTTTTTTTTTTTAATATTTTATTGATTTTTTTTACAGAGAGGAAGGGAGAGGGGTAGAGAGTTAGAAACATCGATGAGAGAGAAACATCAATCAGCTGCCTCCTGCACACCCCCTACTGGGGATGTGCCCGCAACCAAGGTACATGCCCTTGACTGGAATCGAACCTGGGACCCTTCAGTCCGCAGGTCAACGCTCTACCCACTGAGCCAGACCAGCTAGGGCTGGCACCCCCATAATTCTGATGTTGGTACGCTTGAAGTTGTCCCAGAGGCTCCTTACACTATCTTCATATTTTTGGATTCTTTTTTCTTTTTGCTTTTCCGGAGGAGTGTTTTTTGCTTCTTTGTATTCCAAATCTTTGACTTGATTCTTACGATCCTCTAGTCTGCTTTTAGGTCTCTGTATAATATTTTTTATTTCAGTCAGTGTATGCTTAATTTCTAGTTGATCCTTTTTCATATCCTCGAGGGTCTCATTAACTTTATCGGCCTTTTCTAGGAAGTTCTTGAAAAACCTTATAACCGAGGTTTTGAACTCTATATCCAGTCTTTTGCTTTTCTCCATTTCCTTCATTTGTGACCTGCCTCTTTGTCTCCACATTTTAGCTGCTTCCCTGAGTTGATGGAGTGGCTTTGTGTGCTAGGTGTCCTAGCAGGGCCTAGTGGCTCAGCCTCCCCAGTTACCTGAGGTGGACACACTTGGTGTGCCACTTTGTGGGCTGTGTGTGCAGTCTTGTAGTTAAGCCTAGATTGTTGTTAGTATCACTGGGGGGAGTTGACCTCCAGGCCAATTGGCTGTGAGAATCAGCTGTGTCTCTGCTGGGAGAGCTTCTGTGCTCAGCTTGGATGGGGCGGAGTCTCAGGGTGGAGCAGACAGCCTTGGTTTCCCATCAGCCCCGCCCTAAGAGGCCCCTGTGTCTCAGTGTCCCACGGCAATGGCTGCACGCACCTCTGAGAGAAGGCTGCCCTCGAGTTTCGCCCGCTGCCAGACAGTCCAGTTTCTCCCCGAATGAGTCTGGGTACACAAAGTGTTACCCGGAACTGGAGTTCAGTACAGTTGGGAGGTTTTGTTTCCCTCCTGAACGAGAAAGCTAGCCGCGCGCTTGCTGCCCGCCCTCTCTGCGTGCCGCGAGTAAGCCAGCCACGTATTCAGCCACCCGCCCGGGTCTCCGCACCTCTGTCCTCCATAGCTCCTCTGAGTCTCAGTGTCCTTTTCTCTTTCCTTCTAGTTGTAGAATTTCCACTCTGCCAGCTTTCCGTTGGTTCTGGACGATGTCCACTCTGTCTTCCAGTTGCAGTTTTGAAACTGTTGTGCAAGGCAGCAGTATAGGTGTTTACCTATGCAGCCATCTTGGTTTCTCTCTGAAAGTATTTTAATTAAATATTTGTTTCTCACTAATTACGATATTTTAGTTTTAAAGGAGTTATACTACGTGTACCTGTTAATAATGGCAGATTTTATAATCAAAGAAAACACGATAATTTTAAGAGAAACATCAAAAGTGCTTTATTCAAAGTAATGTCCATCGCTAGCTACACATTTCCCCATCTTTCAAGTAATTTGTGGATACCATCCCAATAGAACTTTTCTTGTTTTGAGGCAAACCATTCAGAGACCCAATTTTCCACTTCTTCGTATGTTTTGAAGTGCTGCTCAGAAAGTGTGTGTGCCATCGATCAGAACAAGTGGTAATCTGAAGGAGCAAGGTTTGGTGAATACAGCGGGTGGGTTAATACTTCCCAGGCAAGATCTTTTAACGTGTCTTTAACTGGTTTTGAAGTGTGTGATGGTGCGTTATCATGAAGCAAAATTACTTTGCCATGTCTTCTGGCACATTCTGGTTGTTTCACGATTAAAGCGTGGTTCAAATTGATTATTTGTTGTTGGTAGCGATCAGTATTAATGGTTTCACCTGGTTTTAGAAGCCCATAATACACCACACCTTCCCGATCCCACCAAACACAGAACATGGTCTTCTTTCCGAAGCGATTTGGCCTTGAAGTCTATGTTGATGGTTGACCTGGATCAACCCTTGATTTTATGCGTTGGGGATTCTCAAAATAAATCCACTTTTCATTGCCAGTCACAATTCGATGCAAAAAAAGACTTTCTTTCGTGCCACTGAAGCAACATTTTACTGATGACTTTTTGGTTTTCCATTTGTCTTTCGTTCAGTTGATGTGGCACCCATTTTCCATCCTTTAAAATCTTTCCCTTTGCTTGTAAACAATCGGAAATTGTTTAATCTTTCTGCAAATTGTTTTTGAATTTGACACACATCTTCATCCAATAATGTTTGTAATTGTTGGTCTTCAAACTTTTTCAGTTGACCTGGACGTTCTTTTCTTTCACATCAAAATCATCACTTTTAAAGCGTTTAAACCAGCGTTCACAAGTATCTTGAGATGGAGCATGTTCACCATAAGCTTCCCGAAGTATTCAAGAACATTTTTCTTCAAGATAAAGTAATAAATTAAAACTTCCTGCAAATGCTCTTTTTTGGCACGAAATTCGACATTTTTATTTATTTTATTTAAAAAAAAATATATTTTATTGATTTATTACAGTGAGGAAGAGAGAGGGATAGAGAGTTAGAAACATCGATGAGAGAGAAACATTGACCAGCTGCCTCTTGCACACCCCCTACTGGGGATGTGCCTGCAACCAAGGTACATGCCCTTGACCGGAATCGAACCTGGGACCCTTGAGTCCAAAGGCCGACGCTCTATCCACTGAGCCAAACCGGTCAGGGCAATTCGACATTTATAAGTGTAAAAATATCTATGATGTTAACACCTTCAGCAAATTTGACATGAAGTTTTGAAGCTTGTTGTCAATACAACAAAATAGCATACATATCAAATCGCATATATATCAACATATATGTAACTCCATCTATTGAAAAAAATTCTCTTTATTAACCGGTACACCTAGTATACTAATGAAAATTTTATGTAGGATCTTGTTAAAAGTAAAAATATCATTAATTCATGATGTAGTTTTAAAAACTTCTCCAAAGCTGCATTTATCAAAGTAGTGTAGTAAAATTTTAATGAAGGGCATTAATAAGATTTCCAACTGTTTTATGTTAACTGTAGTAAATATTAGATTTGAGATGATAATGTGCAAATATGATTTTAACCAGTAGGTGGCAACAAATCAATATCTGAATTTATTTTTAAGAACATTTCAGGAAAAATAGTATAAGTCATAAACAAGGTACATTTGATTTCTTCCAAAAATAAACATTTTGTGTTGATGTCCTTTAGATATGCTTCTTAACTTGAAAAGTTGATAGATTTTATTTTTATGATCTTTATAGTTCATTTTAAAGCTATAATTTAGTTTTGATAGTTGGATGACTAATTTGTAGTTGTAGTTAAAAACTGAGTGATTTGGTTTATTACAAATAATCATTATTTGGGGAATTATTTTTTTGCCTTGTTTTATTATAAGTTTAATAATCATCTGATTAATAAGTAGTAGTATTTAACTTAATGAAAATAAACTAATACTTAAAAAAATACCCAAACCCTGGGTGGTGTGGCTCAGTTGGTTGGTGCATCATCTGGTACACTGAAAGGTCGAGGGTTTGATACCCGGTCAGGGCACATACCCAGGCTGTACTTGTGACCCTCGTCAAGGTGAGAGCAGGAGGCAACTGATGGATGTTTCACTCTTAAATTGGTGTTTCTCTTTCTCTCTCTCTCTCTCTCTCTCTCTCTCTCTCTCTCCCTCTCCCTCTCCCTCTCCCTCTCCCTCTCCCTCTCCCTCTCCCTCTCCCTCTCTCTCTAAAGTAAAAAAAAAGCAAACGAACCAGAAACTTTGTAGCACCATATGGTAGAAAAAATTGGGAAAAGTCACCATTTGCAAATGTGCTTTATGTGGGTATGTTGTAATGTTATAAATGCATTAGAGCCCTTGGTATTTATTTATTTTTATTTAAAAAAATATTGCTTTCAGAGAGGAAGGGAGAGGGAGAGAGATAGAAACATCAATGATGAGACAGAATCATTGATTGGCTGTCTCCTGCACGCACCCTACTGGGGATCGAGCCCACAGCCTGGGCATGTGCCCTTGACTGGAATCAAACCTGGGACCCTTCAGTCCACAAGCTGACGCTCTATCCACTGAGTCAAACCGGCCAGGGCGCCATTGGTATTTATGTCAACTGGACAACTTTATCCCAGAAAGTTTGATAAATGATAAAAAAATAATACTCTTTGTAAAAGTTTTCCTGTGCCACATATTGTTGATAGACGTTTATGTCTTCCTTTCCTGCTTTCTTTCCCCCCCCTGCCTCCTCCCTCCTTCCAGGGTTTAATTTTCCCTAAGCTTCCTGGTTCAGAATCTTCTCTAAGTCTGCCTCAGTCCAGGAGGACTTCTTAAAATGCCTACTCTTCTTTTTCTTCTCTCTCTCTCTCACTATCAGAACTATTTTATTAATGCATGAGATTTTATTTTCTTTACCTTTTCAGATCTATTTGTATTTTAGAAAGAGATTTATTGTAAGGCGAGTGAATAAATTAGATGACTAGGCAGTGTGACATGATGAAATATGTAAAGAATCAGGCACTGTGGGAGAAAAAAATTTTGAAGGGGGTGGTTGAAATTGGGGAGCAGTCCATCCTGTAAATTAGTATGTAGACTCACACCTGTGCTTGGCACCCTAAGTTATTCCTGCTTTTGTTGTTAATACATTTTACTACTGGGTTGCAGATTAATTTGAAGACCCTCCTACCCCCCTCCTAATTCTCCTGTCCTGTACTTAACCATTTTGTATGATGTTGGGATTTATGAGCCAAGAGAGTCATTTGTATGACTTGGAAGTCTGATAATCTGCATTTCTGATGTCTTCTGGAAGAAACTCATAAGCTCAGCTAATCCAAATTTTGTACCTCTTACCTTTCATTTGCTCAGTAATATTGGGCACCTAGTATAACTGCCCATTGCTAGGCACTGGGATATTGTGATGAGCAAGCCAACGTGGGCCTCACCCTCCATCATCTTGTAATGTAGTTGGGGAGTCAGGTATGTAACATATAATTATACATCTACAAGTGATGGGATAAGAATTGAGAGCTACAGGCAGGGTGAAGATCAGGGTACATTTCTTGGAGGTCAAGATGTTGAGCAGAGATGCAACATCAGAAAACTATGGCAATGGTTGAAAGACTTCTGTAAAGGATCAGATAGTAAATATTAAAAAAAAAATTTATTGATTTTTTTTTACAGAGAGGAAGGGAGAAAGATAGTTAGAAACATCGTTGAGAGAGAAACATCGATCAGCTGCCTCCTGCACATCCCCTACTGGGGATGTGCCCGCAACCAAGGTACATGCCCTTGACCGGAATTGAACCTGGGACCCTTCAGTCCGCAGGCGGATGCTCTATCCACCAAGCCAAACCGGCTAGGGCCAGATAGTAAATATTTTTGACTTCTCTGGCCACGTGAACTCTTTCGCAATTATGAACTTGTAACCCTGCCATTGTAGTGCAGAAACAGCCATGGACAATAAATAAATGGATTAGTGTGACTGTTTCAACAGACTTCATTTATGTACACTGAACTTTGAATTACTTATAATTTTCAGGTGTCATGAAATATTCTTTTGATTTTTTTCTCCCATCTATTTAAAAACAAACATTTTAGCCCATATATTATTTTTTTATTTTAAAAATATTTTTATTGATTTCAGAGAGGAAGGGAGAGGAAGAGAGAGAGAGAAACATCAATGATGAGAGAGAATCATTGATCGGCTGCCTCCTGCACACCCCACACTGGGGATTGAGCCCACAACCCAGGCATGTGCCCTGACTGGGAATTGAACTGTGACCCCTGATTCATAGGCTGATGCTCAACCACTGAGCCCCACCGCCTGGGCTTAGCCCATATTTTATAACAAAAACAGATGGTTGGTTGTAGTTTGCTAAATCATGGAATTTGGGGTTAAAATTCCCATTATCAAGCGTCTTTTGCTTGAACTCTTTTTTTTTTTTAGTTTTAACTCTTTATATAAAACTAGGGGCCCAGTGCACAAATTCGTGCACCTTGAAAGGAACTGTGGTCCGTGAGGCTGCAGTGGGCACAGGGGGCGGGTCTTGGCCCATCCTCCACGCCCCTGCCTGGCCCCTCCCGCTGTGGACCCTGGTCCCTATCTGCTGGCAGCCCCGCTCCCATGCACTGACAGTGCTGGCCCCGCTTGCACCCACTGATGGTGAGGAGTGATTGCGGCCAGTGCCAGCAGTCTGTGTAAGCAGCGGCTGCTGCCCTGATCATCCCTCAGGAGCAGGGGGCGGTGGAGAAGCCCTCAGGGGCGATCGGGGCTGGCAGCCGCCACTTGCACCCACTGATGGTGCTCAATGATCAGGGCCGGCCCTGGGCCCCGGCAGCGGGTGCAAGCGGCGGCTCTGGTGCCAGCAGCTGGTGTGAGTGCCCGACAGGACCGTGGCGTGAGGGTGCAAAGAATTTTCAGTAACCACCAGAGGCTCGCCCCGATGACAGTGACCGGTGCCTCACCTTGGTCTGGTGCCCCTGCTCACCTGCTCCACCATTCCACCGCAGCCGATGCCTGCTATGTTCTGCGCTCTGCTACCTGTTGCCGACGCCTACCATATTCCACACGTGCCCCCTGGTGGTCAGTGCACATTATAGCAACCGGTTGTTTGGTTGTTCGGCCGTTCAGTCTATTTACACACACACACACACACACACACACACACACGCAGTATATATAGCTGTCATGTAATAGACCTGTAGTAGGTGCATTATGCTTTCAGTAAGATAGATAAAATTATAGTATTTCTGTACCTCTAGCTGTGCTTTTGAAGCATTCCAGTAATTCTGGAAATTGAAAGGAAAGGATGTTGGGGATTATGAGGGTGTGCATATACAGAGGGCCTTGCATGGTATAATTAATAGCACTTAGAAGGCCTGAGTTCCAGTCATGATCTTGTCAATCATTGGCTATGTGTCACATTGGGCAAATCATTGCACTGTTCTGGAGCCTTGTGTGTCTGTGAAAAAGAGAAGGTAAACCTAACATAGATACTGCTCAGAATTACTGCAAGTAATGGTATACTTTAAAGCACCATGTAAAGTGTCAATGGTAAAATCTTAAAATTACACAGCCATTTGTTTTATCTCTACATATATCATATTGGTGTAGGATGTTTTTGTGATTAATTGGTTTTGTGTCACCAAGATGAGTTCTTGAAGAATTCAGCCATCATGCAGACATTCAGTGTCTACTCTGTGCTAGGTACTATTCTAGCTTTGAGGATGCAGTCATAAACAACCAATTGTTCTGCTCTTACAGGTTTTAAATAAGTACAAATTATGATATTAGTGCCATAAAGAAGATAAAGGCAAGGGGATAGCAGGGGCAAGAGGATGTTGGGTGAGGAAGAGACTGGGGAAAAGCTTCTAAGGAAATAATGTTTGAACAGAGACCTTGTGGATTTGGGGAAGTGGGAGACTTTCAAAGAGATGGAACACAAAATGTGAAGAAGAAGACCCTGAGGTGAGGAAAAGTTTATTATGTTTGAAAACCAGAATCAAAGGCCAGCAAGTATAGATTGGATCATACTTGTCCCCTACAAGAGAGGTAGGGGGACAGATCTGTAGGACCTAGTGGACCATTGGAAAGAGTTTGGATTTTTTTTCCTGCAATCCTCACCTGAGGATATGTTTATTGATTTTAGAGAGAGAGGGGGAGAGAGAGAGACAGACAGAGAGAGAGAGAGAGAGACAGAGAGAGGGAGGGAGGTACCTCCCGTATGCTCCCCGACTGGGGATCGAACTGGAAACCTAGGTATGTGCCCTGACTGGAAATTGAACTTGCAGCCTTTTGGTGTACGGGTCTACACTCCAATCAGCTGAGCCACCCGGCTAGGGCAGAGTTTGAATTTTATGCTGAGAAAGATTAAAAAGCTATTGGAGTATTTTGAGCAAAGGAGTGAAATAATCTATGCTCATTTAAAAGTGATTACTCTTCCTTTTCCCCTCTTTGTGAACAACCTGTCCTAAAACCAGTAGGTGGAGCAGAGCAAGGTTGGCACTCACAGTGTGGGGAGAGGTTGTGGGATTGTCATTTCCAGAGTGGAATATGAGAGCTTGAGTAGGAGGGGAGGGTGGCCTGTGACAGAGTGTCTATGTTATGGGTAGGGGCACAGCAGCTGTCTTAGGAGTCAGAGCCCAAGAAGGGTGAAGACAGGCTCTTTCTGACAAGGTGACCTGGTGTGGGAAGTTAAAAGTTCATTCAGGGTGAATAGACTGTCTAGAGGGGAGAGCAGGTGCATGGGGAGTCAGAGCCCAGGCTGTCCCCACCATACAGAAGGGGTGTACAGAAGTGGGGTGTAAGGATTCAATCGTAGTAATCTATCTTTTAAAATTAGTTTTACAGAGGGAGGGCCTAGAGGGATAGAGAGGTAGAAACATCAATGATGAGAGAGAATCATTGATAGGCTGCCTCCTGCACGCCCCCACCTGGGGATCAAGCCCGCAACCTGAGCATGTGCCTGACTGGGAATCGAACCCTGACCTGGTTCATATAGGTTGATGTTCAACCACTGAGCACACTGGCTAGGCTAATCTAAATTTTTTTTATCTTGATGATCTTGTAGTTAACTAGACCATTCTTGTTTTTAGCCCTTGGAGATGATGATGCAACAGATTGGCAACTAATTCTCAGGTAATTTTTGGGGAAAAAGTTCCTTGTACTGTAATTTCTGCAATTTTTGTTGTTTCAAAACTGAAAAGAGACATTGTCACTCTGGCTACTGTATGGGGAATGCGTTGTATAGTGGCGGGAATGAAGGCGAGCAGACCAGGGAGGACGTTGCTGCAGCAGTCTAGTAGTCTCAGTGGAGTGTGAAGGTGGTTTGGATAGGTGGTTTGCCCGGAGGAGGTGAGGGTGATCAGATTGGGGACTTATTTTGAAGGTATTGTAGACTGAATTTACTGATGGGGTATGAGATAAGGAAGAACTAGGGAAAGATGATGCCATTAATAATACCGTGAATTAATAAAAAAAAATAGGGCTTGTCAAAACTCCCAGTTTCTAGTCTTAGTTCACCCCTTGAGATGGTGTGTGAACTTAACTTCTGTCTTGACATTTCTGGCTCTTGGTTGCTTCATGTGGACAGCATAGTGTAGAATCTTTACAGTGGGACCAACATGCTACTTGAGCCGTACCAGGTCTTACTTTTAGCAAGGCATGTGATAGACTCTGGAGACGCTTTGTTGAAGAGCTGGAGAAATGTTCATGTAATTGCATACTTTAGCACCTGTCTCCAAAAGTATGAGCTAATCACTAACTACCAGAGAGCTCGTTAGTGGTGAGAGAAAATACTTTGTCTTCATTGACTTGGATGAAGACATAGATCACTTGATTATCACTTTAGTATCTGTAGGGATGTTGACAGTTGCCCTTTTGGGGAAGATACAGATGGGATTTGCAAGTCTCATTTGAATGGAACCACCTTTAAGTAATTTTTACTGATGAATAGCTTCAGTTAACTTCCTAATTAATATATCTACTTCAATGTACAATCATAGTAGTGGAATTATTGGGTACTAGTTGGTAATAGATATGAAAACTACAGGCATGATGTCTGATGGATGTACCCTGTAAATGTCAGAAGCATTCTTCCCCAGTCAACGGGTACACCAGCCTTGCTTATTCATGCTGCACATTGATTAGTTTTTCAGTTAGGAATTGTTTGGTCAAAGTACTTTTAAGGAAGGACAGTATGAATCCTTCAAAAAATTTGTATCTATTGTGCATACTTTGAGTTGGCATTTCTTATCTTCAGAAAAGCTTTTTTAGATGAAGTTTTCAGCTGGTTAGCTTGGCTCCACTAAGTGAAAGGTGTGCGTGATGTGTCCTCAAATCATTAGTATAGTGTTAAAGATATAGCTATATAATATTGTACACACTATAGACATATTTCTACTTTTTGGAAATTAATGTACAATTTTCAGCTTTGTCCTTAAAATATTCACTCTAAAGGCAAGAAACACTGTTCCCCAAAATTCTGTGTTATTATATAACATATTGTACACGTTGTTGTTGAGTAAGTTACATTATAACTGAGAAGAAAGACTTCATTGTTCTTAACATTCTGAACAGTGCCAGTATTATATTTTACTAGAGGCCCAGTGCATGATTAAATCATGCACGTGTAGGGTCCCCTAGGCCTAACCTGCCATCCAGGCCATATCCACTGCCCCGCAAAGCCTAGCACGCTCCGCGGACACTGCTAGCAGCCTGCTCCCCGCTTTTGATGGCAGGGGGTCCACTGGTGCTGGAGCGGACACACAGCTCCCCGTTTTGGATCGCGGGGGAGCTGGCTGTCTGTCCGCTGGTGCCGGAGCAGACAGCCAGCTCCCCGCTTTTGATGGTCCTCAGCAGGACGTGGGCTTGCTGCCCCAGAGGCCCCTTCTGTGCCGCAGCATAACGACGCGAGCTCAGCGTTCCGCTGGCCTAATCGGCCACCCCGAGTCCCGCCCCCTGTGCCTCCCGCTGGCCCAATCGTGGGTAATTTACATATTACCCTTTTATTATGTAGGATTTGCATTAAGACTCAGTCCTTGAAAAAGTAATAGACTGTTTGCAATGTTTCAAATGTGAAATATAGTTAGGTGTTTCAGAGAAATTTCAGTGCAATTGTGCCTTGTGGTTTGAAGTTTGAAACTTACAGGAGGAAGTTGTTTCTAATGCCTGACATTTTCTAATGTTGGTGGTGGTAATGCAGACTTCAGTATTTGTCACTGTTTGTGTTCACAGAAGGCTTCACCTTCATTTGTTTTTAAAATTTTGTTAAAGGGAGTTTTAGTATATCCTTTTCTCGAGTGTATTTTTCCCACTAGCATAAAATTTCAGTCTTTATGTAAATAATATGTAAATGCACATTCTTAATGTTTCTTTTCATAGGTCATTTTTAACCCCATGTTTTTTCTCTAGCTGTATTCAGGCTAAGCCAAAGAGACCTAAGGTGTTGAGAGGGGACCACTGAGCTGGGAAGAGCATACCTGGCTGAAATGGAGATGTATAGCATAGCAAATGAGACATCTGTGCAAACTTACAAACAAAAAAAAAAAGACATTATTACAACATGAATCACTTTAAGGTGAACTGTTTATTGGCAATTAGTACATTCACAATGTTGTGCAGCCACCAGTTCTGTCTGTTTCCAAAATATTTTATCACTCCAAAAAGAAAGTCTTTATCCATTAAACAGTTGCTTCCCATTGCCCCTCCAACCCCTGGCGGTACACTACCAATCTGCATTTTGTCTCTGGATTTGCCTATTCTGGATATTTTATATAGTGGAATCGCACAATATGTAACCTTTTGTATCTGGCTGCTTTTCACTTTGCATGTTTCTGAGGTTTATCCAGTTATAGTATGAATCAGTACTTCATTCTTTTTTAAAAATAGTATTTATTTTGATCTATTTTTTAAATATATATTTTTATTGATTTCAGAGAGGAAGGAAGGAGAGAAAGATAGAAACATCAATAATGAGAGAAAATCAGTTGCCTCCTACATGCCCCCTATTGGGGATTGATCTGAAAACCTGGGCATGTGCTCCCACCTGGAATCTCAAACCATGACTTCCTGGTTCAGAGGTCGATTCTCAACCACAACCACTGAGCAGCACCGGCCAGGCCTTCGTTCTTTTTATGGCTGAATAATAAAGCACCAATTTGTTTATTCACTAATCCATTGATGGCTATTTGGATTGTTTTCACCTTTTGGCTATTGTGAATAGTGCTTATGTGAACGTGAATATGTATTTGTTCAAGTACCAGTTTTGGGCTGAGTCATACTGTAATGCTACATTTAACTTTTTGGGAACCACCAAACTGTTTTCCCCCAGGCAACATCATTTGATACTCCTTCCAGCAATGCATGAGGGTTTCTCCACATTTTTGCCAACACTTGTTTCCTTTTTCTTTTCTTTTCTTTTTTTTAATATATATTTCTTTTTTTATTAATTTCAGAGAGGAAGGGAGAAGGAGAAAGAGACAGAAACATCAGTGATGAGAGAGATTCATTGATCGGCTGCCTCCTGCACGCCCCCCACTGGAGATCGAGCCCGCAACCCAGGCATGTGCCCTTGGCCAGAATCGAACCTGGGACCCCTCAGTCTGCAGGCTCATGCTCTATCCACTGAGCCAAGCCGGCCAGGGCACTTATTTCCTTTTTCTTCTCTTTAAAATTGTAAAAATTGAAGTTCAATTGCTTTGTTTTTTCTTTTGTTGCGCAGGCTTTTCTTTGTATTATTCAAGAACCTGTTGCCAGATTTAAGGATCTTTACCCCTAGGTTTTATTCTTATAGCTTCATGGCTTTAGCTCTTATATTTAGGTTATCCATTTTGAGGTAATCTACACTAATAAAAGAGAAAGATGCAAATTGACCATACATTCACAATGCCCATCAGCCAATCAGGAGTGAGTATGCAAATTAACCCAACAAAGATGGTGGGTTAATTTGCATACACAGGCGCTGAGCGGCCAGGGGCGGTCCACACCGCCCCAGCCGCTTTGGGCCTCTGGACAGCATGGGAAGGTAGAAAGGCAGCTCCCGGCCGGAGCGAAGGCAGAAAGGCGGCTCTGGCCGGAGTGAAGGCTGTGCCGGCAGCCAGGGGAAGGAAGGCCCATTCTTGCACGAATCTTCATGCATCGGGCCTCTAGTTTTTATATAATAAATGAAGTATCATTACCAACTCTTTATTTTTTATTTTTATTTAAAAAAAATATATTTTATTGATTTTTTACAGAGAGGAAGGGAGAGGGTTAGAGAGTTAGAAACATCGATCAGCTGCATCCTGCACACTCCCTACTGGGGATGTGCCCGCAACCACAGTACATGCCCTCGACTGGAATCGAACCTGAGACCCTTGAGTCTGCAGGCCGACGCTCTATCCACTGAGCCAAACCAACTCTTTACCAACTCTTTAACTCGAGCTCAAGAAAACTTGACTCTCTAGCCTCAGTAGTCTTACAAAACCTGTAGATTTACTTATGTCCAGTCACAGAGAAACCTGTCTTTACTTATAAGAAGAATGTTGCACCCTAGCCGATTTGGCTCAGTGGCTAGAGCTTCAGCCTGCGGACTGAAGGGTCCTGGGTTCCGTTCCGGTCAAGCCTGGTTGTGAGCTTGATCCCCGTTGGGAGGTGTGCAGGAGGCAGCCAATCAATGATTCTCTCATATCATTAATGTTTCTATATCTCTCTCCCTCTCCCTTTCTCTCTGAAATAAATTAAAATACATTAAAAAAAAGAAGAAGAATGTTGCTTTTATGTCAGTTCTTACAAGTTCAAGAAAAACGTTATAAACCTATGAACAAAGGCTCATAATCTTCAAGAGAAATCCCAGCTCCCATGGTTTTTACAAGATCCTGGTCCTATTCCTAGGACCTCTCCTATCCATCCTTCTGCTATTAATCTTTGGCCCTTGCATTTTGCAATGTTTAGATAAGTTCATTTCTTCTAGATCACACTTCCAAACCAAATTAATGGTAATACAAGGATGAATACCAATCACAACAGAATTGCACATTAGGCCAACGTCCCTCCTCAGCTGGAAGTAGTTGCAGAAGAGACCTCTAGCCATTAACCCATAAAGAAATCTCTCTCTCTAAAAAGCCAGCCACCGTAATGCCATAACGACCTTAACGACCGGTCGCTGTGACGCCCACTGTGGCCAGCGAACCGGCCCGATCAGGTACATATGTCTCCTTTTTTCCCCATTGACCCAAAGCTCTCTATGTGGTTAGCTGAGGCTGATCCCTGGCCAGCATTGCAGCTTTTTATTTTTATTCCTCTGCTCAAACCTGCTCTTTTCCCATTCTTTCCAGTTACTGTTCTCAAAAATATCCTTTAATAACTACTGCCCACTACTGGACTCTCCCACCCCGATCAAGGGTGGGACCGGCTGGCCAAACACCCCCCTCCCCTCCTCCCTGACCAGCCCCGCCCCCGATGGGCCCCCACCACTCTGATCGGCCTGCAGCTCCTCCCCCTGGCTGTACACACCCCTGATCCCCCCCCCCCAAATAGGGGGCAGATCCAGCAGCCAACCTCCTGCAGCCCCTCTCCCGCCCCGGCCCCACCCCAGATCGCGCCCCCCCCCCCCCCACTTTGATCAGGGGCAGGGCCGCTGGCCAACCACCCATGGCCACTTGCCCATTCATGGGTGGGGCTGGCCAGCCCACTGCCCACAGCCCCTCTCCATGGCCTGCCCCACTCCCAATCGGCCACCCAACCCCAATCAGAGGCGGGGCCTGCCAGTCAGTCTCCCGCCATCTCCTCCTCCCAACAGGCCCAGCCCCAATCCGCCCTGATTGGGGCCAGCCTAGCTGGACTGGCCGGACCCCACCCATGCATGAATTCGTGAACTGGGCCTGTAGTATGATTATAAAATATCTAGGGGAAAATGAATCAGGTAGAATACATGTTCCCCAAAATTGCTCCGAGTCAAGCCTTACCAGAACAAATTGCTCCATTGAGTTAAGTCCTCCCAGAACTGTGGCAGTTGTCAATAGGTAGCTGTAAAACAGTTGTCCAGGAACTACCCTGATTTCTTTCAAGTTTGTTTTCAGATCTAAAGCCAAGACACCAACCACAGAGACAAACTCAAACCTGGTTGGGAAAGTACCTTCCTGCATCCCATAATGTCTTGCATAATCCCAGAATGCCTCTTTTTATTGATGCGTACTCAAACTTCAGGGGGACCCCAGTGTTCCTAAAAAGGAAAAAGCCAGCCAACCTACACTGTGATTGGTTAATCCCAGCAATTTCTATGTTCCCAAGAATTACAAACTCCTTAGCCGCCAAAACCGGTTTGGCTCAGTGGATGGAGCATCGGCCCCTGACCGAAATACTGATAAATTTGCTTTGTATTGTTTAACAAACATTTTGCATATATAATTTTTTTCGTTTACAAATTATTAAATTGGCAAAATTTTTATGTTAGAGGAATTAAGGAAATCACAATGAGAGGTTCTGAGCAAAAATGAATGTTTGCTTCCAAGGTTTGTTCTTATACCTTGTTAGGGACATATGTGGGTGTTTGTGTGATTGTGAGAGAAAGAGAGAATGTGTGTGTGTATATGTGTGTGTGTATGTATTGCTTTTACTCTTTTGAAATTAATTTGCTTTATAAATACAGCAAAACCAACCTATAGACAACACTGCAGCTCAAAAGAAAATATAACTAAAGATTTGATGGACTGGATTACTAGAAAAAGACCCCTGATTATTTGGAAAAATAACTCTAAAATTAAAAAGCAGCCTATGCTACACCCCTCCCTCCCTCCTCTCCTGGATTAAATGTAAGAGTGGGTGTTTAAAGTAAAAACTAAAGCTTGTGAATCATTCATATGTTTCTTAAATAAGTATTCCACATTCAAGAATGTAGAATAGAGGAGAGGAAGGTAATTTTAAGCCTTAGTAATTTTGCTAATGAATGTTTTAGAAAAGTTCAGAAAGCCATAAATACCTGGAGGCTGTTGTACTTAAGCCCCTATTTTCTGAGTGAATAATGTTTAATAGTAGGTAATTCTATTTTGATTGTAACTCTTTGCTTATTGAAAAGGACATTCATTTGCAGTAATTAAAAATTGTGAGTCTTAAGTTATTAGCATGTGTAGAATTTTAAAATAGTATAATATATTAGTAACATTTTCACAGAAATTAGTGATGTAAAGGGTGATATTGTGAACATTTTTTTTAACTGTGACTGCCAGTCAATTTTGAAATATTGAGTAAATTAAGCAGTTTTTTATGACAGATTTCATTTTCACTCTTTTGGATTTGTGTTTATTTTAATTTGGTTGTGACTCTGGATCCTTGGTTTACTTAAAAATATTTCCTGGGTTTTGTTTTAAAACATGAATTGTACTCATGCATACAGGTTAATGTTTTATAAGTTGGCTTATAATAATTTGATTTGTGGCTGTCTTTGGAGTACAGCACATAGTTAAAAACTAGACACACAAAGTACTGAAACTTCACTGCTCTCCAGTGCCAGGATTTGTTATTTTATTTTTATTTTTTGTTAATCCTCACCTGAGGGTATTTTTTCCATTGGTTTTTAGAGAGAGTGGAAGGTAGGGAAGAGGGGGGAGAGAAAAAAAACACACAAAACATCGACGTGAGAGACACATATCAATTGGTTGCCTCTAGCATGCATCCCCACCGGGTTGGTTATGGAACCTGGTATGTGCCCTTGTCCAGGAATCAAACCCATGACCTTTTGGTGTGTGGGCTGAGGCTCTAACCACTGAGCAACACCAGCCAGAGTTGTGGGTTCGATTCCCGGTCAAGGGCATGTACTTGGGTTGCAAGTTCAATCGATCCCCGGTCCTGGTCAGGGCACATGGGAGGCAGCCAGTCGATGTGTCTCTCTCACATTGATATTTCTCTCTCACATTGATGTTTTTCCCTTCCTCTCTCTCTCTAAAACCAACTAAAAAATATTTAAAAATTTATTGGGGTAACATTGCTTAATAAAATTATAGGTTTCAGGTGTACAGTTCTATAATACATCATCTGTACATTGCATTGAGTGTTTACTGCCCAAAGTCAAATCTCCTTTTTATCACCATACTAGAGGCCCAGCGCATGAAATTTGTGCAAGTGGGGTGGGGGGAGGTCCCTCAGCCCGGCCTGCAACAACGCCAGTGTCCCGCCTGCCCACCCTCCTTCACTCCGTGGGCCGGGGCGCACGGGACGCTGGGGCTGATCACTGGGGCGCCGCCGCCCCAGCATCCCGTGCGCCCCGGCCTGCCTCTGGCCAGAGACCCGCTCACCTGCCCTCCCTCCCTCCCTCTGCAGGTTGGGGCATGTGGGACGCTAGGGCTGGTCACTGGGGCGATGCCGCCAGCTTCCAGCGCCCCAGCCACTATGGGCGCTGGCATCTTTGTGATGGTGTGATGGTTAATTTGCATATTACCCTTTTATTAGATAGGATATTTGACTTCCCCCTCTACCTTCTACTACTTTCCCCCACCCTTCTTCCCCTGGTAACCATACTGTTGTCTGTGTCTATGAGTTTTTGTTTGTTTGTCTTGCTTGTTCATTTGTTGCTTTCAGATTTATATCCTGCATGAGTGATATCATATGGTTCTTTTTCCATCTGACTTATTTTGCTTAGCATGATATTCTCAAGATACATTCATGCTGTTGCAAATGGCAGTATTTCATCTATCAAAGGACACTTTGGTTGTTTCCATGTCTTGGCTACTGTAAATAATGCTGCAGTGAACATGGGGGTACATATATCTTTATGAATAAATGTTTTCAGTATTTTCAGGCAGATACTCAGAAGAGGAGTTTTTGGGTCATATGGTAACTCTATTCTTAATTTTTTGAGGAACCTCCATATTGTTTTCCATAGTGGCTGTACCAGTTTACATTCCCACCAGCAGTGAATGAGAGTTTCTTTTTCTCCACAACCTCTCCAACACTTGTTATTACTTGTCTTGTTGATAACAGCCATTATTACAGGCATGAGGTGGTAACTCATTGTTTTGTTTTTTTAATTTATCTTTATTGTTGAAAGTATAGCTGTCCCCTTTTTCTCCCCATTGACCCTCTCCACCTTGCACCTCTCCCTCCCCCCTAGGCCTTCCCCACACTATTGTCTGCGTTCACGGGTTATACATATATGCGTATAATTTCTTTGATTAATCTCTTCCCCCCACCCCCAGCATCTTTTTATGTATCTGTTGGCCACTTGTATATCTTCTTGGGAGAAGTGTCTGTTCAGGTCCTCTGCCCATTTTTTAACTGGGTTGTTTGTTTTGTTGTTGTTCTCAGTACTCTTTTAGACTCTTAAAAATTATTGAGAAGACCAAAGAACTTTTTTATGTGGTTTATATCTATTAATATTGTATTAGAAATTAAAATAGAGAAACTTAAAAAATGTTAATCAAGTCATTTAAGAGAACAATGGTAAATCCATTGCATGTTAACATAAGTAGCAGCTTTTTAAATAAAAAAAGTATATTTTTCAAAACAAAATTAGAGGAATGGCTTGAATTTATATTTTTTGTAAATCTTAATTAATGTCTGGCTTAATCAAGCTAAATTCTTATATATGCTCTGTCTTCAGTCTGTTGCAATATGTTATTTTGGCTGAATTATGTGAAAAACTTATTTTTTTTGTTTAACTGCAAAAAAAAAAAATCCTTAAACCCATCCTGTGTCCTTGCATCAGCTGTGTTCTTTAAAGCAACAGCTTCATTTCATTCATTTTGAGAATATGTCTGCCAGATACCAAGTTGGAATAACCATGGCTTGTCTGTCAGTCAAATAAGAAAGGTGTTCTCTGGAAAAACATAGTTCTGCTCACAGCTAAAACAACTGTACATGTGTTTTTCCTTGAGACATACAGGGGTGGGCAAAGTAGGTTCACAGTTGTGAGTACATGAAACAGTTTATCCTTGTATTATTATTTATTAATTATTGTATTATTTACCATAAGGACAACTGTAAACTTACTTTGCCCACCTCTGTATATACATTGTATGCAGCAGAAGTGCTTCTTATTTTATCAGATGGAATGTATACTCAGGGCTGATAGTTAATAAAATTATGTTTTACTGCTTTATCAAGAATACTCTTTTAAGTGAAACCGGCATTATCTTAACTGCAAGTCCTTGTCAATACTGCTAGTTTAGTTTGGGCCACTACCTTGGTTGGTGTTAAGGTATCAGCACCTTCACCCACCATTACTTCCACATTGTTAGTGCAAATGTCAACACAGTGAAAAAGGCAAATAAAGCCTTTGAAAATAGTTTTGATGTTTTGAGATTTGTGAATCATACTTTGAATTGCTGGGCGGGATGGACACTCCCACTATTTAATTGCTGCTCGAGCTCTTCTCTCCCCCGCCCCCCCAGGGGAAAATTAAATCAGAGTCTAATTTTCAGATAAAATGGAGGAGAGGGAACAAATGTTTAAGACTTTCCTATTATTCATTCTCATTTAAGCCTCATGACTGCCATGTGAACTCGTTAATTGTCGTCCTTTATTTACAAACAAGATAAATAGATCCTATGATGTTAAATAGCTTGCCTAAGGTAAGAGAACTGGTAAAGAGTGACTTCTGGGCTGGAACTAAAATCTGCATGAAGTCAAAGTCCAGATGCTCTTCCCTTAGCCACACTTGCTTCCAGATGGATGTAACATCCTGAAATGAGGAGTCTAATCCAAAGGTCAGGTTAACTTTTGCCCTGTCCTTGTATAGCCTTTGTCATTGCAGCAATTTCTTCCTTATCTTGTCACTAACCTTTTGCTATCCTATCTAATAAAGAGGGAATATGCTGATTGACCATCACTCCATCACAAAAGATGGCTGCACCCACAGCTGAGGCCAAGTTCCCATAAGGAGCCTTAATGAGCAATCAGCAGGGACCTGAGGCTATGTCCTCCCCCGCCCCCGTAGGGCTTGACAGGGGACCTCAGGCCACGTCCCCCACCCAGCGGGGCTTGACAGGGGATCTCAGGCCGTGTCTCCCACCTGGCGGGGCTTGATGGAGGACCTCAAGGCACGTCCCCCGCCCCAGTCTGGGCTGGGGGAACCTCAGGCCATGCCCCCCGTCCTGGCGCCGGGCCAGGGGACCTGAGGCTACGCCCCCTGCCCAGCAGGGCTTGACAAGCGTGGGACTGGCCAGGTCTGGATCTAGCCCAATGGGGGTGGCTGGACGGGTCTGGGTCTCACGTGGTTTTGAGATTCATGTGGGTGGGCGGGGACTTGACTCTGGGTCCCGTGGTGAGCCCCAGACTCTGACAGGAGAAAGGTTTTCAGATACATTTTACTAATTTTCTTTCATCTCTGACACTTCTATTATAGAGAAAGGGCAAATAGCAATATTAAATTATTTCCTCTAATTAATCCCCTTTTAATGTGCACGAATTTTGTGCACCAGGTCACTAGTTAAGAATAATAGGAGCCCTAGCCGGTTTGGCTCGGTGGATAGAGCGTTGGCCTGTGGACTGAAGGGTCCCAGGTTCGATTCCAGTCAAGGGCACATGCATGGGTTGTGGGCTGGATCAATCAATAAAATATATATATATAAAAGAATAATAGGAATCTTGCCCAGGCTGGTGTTTTCAGTGGTTAGAACGTTGGCCTGCCCACTAAAGGGTTTTGGGTTCGATTCCCAGTCAAGGGCACGTACCTGGGTTGTGGGTTTACTCTGCACCCCCAGTTGGGACACGTGTGGGAAGCAACCAGTTGATTCATCTCTCTCACTTCGATGTTTCTCACCCCGCCCTTGTGAAAAGCATTGGAAAAAAATCCTCAGGTGAGGATTAACAAAACAAAAAAGTAATAAACAAAAAGGAATCTTGCCCTGGCCAGTGTGGCTCACTTGGTTGGTGTGGCTCAGTTGGAGCATTATTGTCTCATGCACCAGAATTCCAGGTCAGGGCACATACCCAGGTTGTGGGTTCAATCTCTGGTTAGAGCGCATTTAAGAGGCAACCAATCAATGTTATTTCTATCACATCAGTGTCTCTCTCTTACTCTCTCTCCCTCTCCTCCCAACCCCCCTTCCCTCTTTATCTCCTTTCCTCCTTCTCTAAAAATCAATTTAAAAAAGTAAAAGAAAAATAGGTATCTTGATTAGAAAGATGGTCATGGAAACAACTGATATTTTCTTGATCTTGGATTTCATTTGTGAAATTGGAATAAGGTCAAGGACTGAAAATATTGCCAAAGCTATCAGTCAGGGACCTAGTTTATTTGGTGGGCTCTCTGGTTTTTAGGATTTTTTTACTAGTTTGCTGTTGAAATGCTTAGTTGATTTAATATAGACTCTATGTGAACTAGTTAATTGTTGTCTTTTATTATAGAGGGTAAGTAGTACACGTGAATAAATACTGTGCTTTACCTAGTCCTTAAGAGTGTCTTGATTTAGTAGTAGACTACCTAAATTAATGCTGCTTCCCAAGCCTTTTTTTGTTTGCTTAAATCCTCACCTGAGGATGTGTTTTGGAAAAAAATTGATTTGAGAGAGAGAGAAACAGAGAGAAACAGAAAGAAACATCTATCTGTTGCCTCCTGTACGAACCCAGACTGGGGATTGAATCCACAACCTAGGTATGTACTCTGACTGAGAGTCGAACTTGCACCCTTTTTGGTGTGTATTGGACCACACTCCCATCAACTGAGCCATCCAGCCAGGGCTCCCAGGCTTTTTTGAACAGTAATTTAAGAGGTAGTTTGTGCTGCTTAAAGAACTCTTTCCCTTCAAGTTAAAAGGCACTTTTTTAAAAAATGTTTTATTGATTTTTTACAGAGAGGAAGGGAGAGGGATAGAGAGTTAGAAACATCGATCAGCTGCCTCCTGCACCCCCCCCCCCCCACTGGGGACGTGCCCGCAACCAAGGCACACGCCCCTGACCGGAATCGAACCCGGGACCCTCCAGTCCAAAGGCCGACGCTCTATCCACTGAGCCAAACCGGTCAGGGCAAAAGGCACATTTTTAAGGTTACCTAAAAGATGTCTTTTTATTCAGTGCACCTTTTTGCTTTGTGTAAAAAAGGCTCAGAGTTTCAGGATATCAAATAAGTAATTTCAGAAAATGTTTAGTGACTCATAGCCATAATTTGAACATGGGTTAGAATGAAAACAGTCTCTTATGTAGTATATTAGAATCATGCCAAATACAGTTAACCTTGATAAATCATTTGTGTTCACTGAGAATATCTCTAAACTTGCCAAAGGGATGAATATTTAGAATGACATAATACTGCAAGGGACTTTAGGGAACATCTAGTCAAGTAGTTTTAGAACTTTAAAATGGCAGGACCTTTTCTTTAATTGAAAATAGTATCCAGGAGTCCAGTATTTAAAGCATAAAAGGCTAATGAATGGTTGAAATGAGAGTTGTGGATCTGGACTTCCCGATTCCTTGGTAGGTTCTGTTTGCCATTGCTATGAGCCCTGGGTTAATAGGAATAAACAGCATTAACATGTATTGCATGTTCATTCTGGGCCAAGTACTAAAACACTTTACATGCATGATTTCAGTTTGAAAAACACTCAAGTAGTTCAGCTTGTGAATTTTATCTCTGAAGAAACAGGCCCAAGAGCGCTTTAAATGAGTTGCCCAGGGTTTTGGTAGGATTAATGTTATTAAAATCCTTTTAGTCAGTTTAGTTAATGGCATGTGTGGTGTGTTATTTTTCCAGGTGCAAAAGAAATACATGTTCATTGCAAGAAAATGTGAATTTACAAAGGAGTATAAAGGGAAAAACACAACTTCACTAATTGGGGATTGATAATATTTTGGTGTTGATTTTTCTAGTTTCCTTTATACATCTTTATTAGAAAACTAGTGGCCTGTTGCAGGAAGATTCCTGCAATAGGGCTTCCTGCGCTCTACCCAGCCCCGCCTACTTCCCTTCCTTCTCGGCCACCCGCTTGCTTGCTTCTCTGCAGCTTCGCTCCCTTCTGCAGCGCTTGGCTTCTTTCCACACTGTCTTGATATGCAAATTAATGACCATCATGGTTGAGTTAATTTGCATACTCACCCTGATTGGCTGGTGGGCGTGGCTTGGGCATAGCAAAGGTGTGGTCAATTTGCATATTACTCTTTTATTAGGTAGGATTGACATATCCTATTTTGTTAGGAGTCTTTTTTTAAGGTTCCCAATATATTCAAAAGTGTATTCCATTTTTCCTCAATATTCTTTTTATTTTATTATATTGATTTTTTTACAGAGAGGAAGGAAGAGGGATAGAGAGTTTAGAAACATTGATGAGAGAGAAACATCAATCATCTGCCTCCTGCACACCCCCAACTGGGGATGTGCCTGCAACCAAGGTACATGCCCTTGATAGGAATCGAACCTGGGACCCTTGAGTCCGAAGGCTGACGCTCTATCCACTGAGCCAAATCGGTTAGGGCTTCCTCAATATTCTTTGTGAGAATGATTATTTGGTGAAATCTTACTGAATTTAAATAGTTTATTTAATGTTTCACATTGTTGGACATTTATGATTGTTTTCAGGTTTTTTTATTTAAAAAAAATAAATATTTTTATTGAATTTAGAGAGGAAGGGAGAGGGAGATAGAAACATCAATCATAAGAGAGAATCATTGATCGGCTGCCTCCTGCACACCCCCTATTGGGGATCGAGTCAGCATCCCAGGCATGTGCCCTGGACGGAGTCAAACCCGGAATCAAACCCAGGACCCTTCAGTCCATAGGCTGAGCCCTCTATCCACTGAGCCAAACCAGCTAGGGCTCAGGTTTTCTTTTTCTGTTTCATTTAATGCTGTAATAAACACTTAATGAGCATAAAATTTCTGGAACATGAACTTCTAGATTTCACATTACTGGATCAACAGTTATTAAAAATATATGTATTTAATTGATTTCAGAGAAGAAGGGAGAGGGAGAGAGAGATAGAAACATCAATCATGAGAGAATCACTGATTGGCTGCCTCCTGCATGCCCCCTACTGGGGATTAAGTCGGCAACCTGGGCATGTGCCCTTGATCAGAATCGAACCCAGGACCCTTCAGTCCGCAGGCTGACGCTCTATCGACTGAGCCAAACTGGCTAGTGCTAAAGTATATTTTGAAACATTTTTAAATTGATCTTTGGAAGGTTTTGCCAGTTTATACTTTCCCAAGTCATGTTATTAAACTCTTGGGAGTTTTGGACAGTGCAGTTAAAACAAGTAAGTCATTATTTTAATTTACTTTTGTTTGACTATAAGTAGCTCAAACTTTGCCCCTTTATATTTATTAGCTGTTTCAATTTTTTTTTCTTTTCATTTATAAATACCTAGTTTCTTTACTTTGCCTGTTTGGGTATTTGCATTATTTTTCTTTTTTTAAATTTTCTTTTTTTTTTTTTAATAACAAGAGTTCAAGAAACACATTTACATGACTCGCCACTCTGCACCTCCTCCCATACCCACAGTCCCTGTTTCACATGTCACTTTTTACTCAGGTTTTAAAAAGTTTTAAATTTTTGGCAGAAAGAAAGAATGTTTAACTTTCTTATCTTTCAGTGAGTATAATGTCTGATCATCTCTTTTGTGATGTTATCGGCCACTGATGACCATTGCCCTACAGCCGTCAATTCATTATGTGTTCCAAAATGTTGTTACTGTAATTTTATCATTTCTTCTTCTTTTTTTAATTCATTTCCTGGCATATTTTGTAGAGAAGCTTCCCCATATCAACTTTTTGGGTACTTCAGGTGCAGTTTGTGTAGGAAAGTCAGTGTACGTGCTTGATTCTTTTATTTAGTGGATTTTGTAGTTAATGTACTAACTTCTTCCATAGTGACTTAAAAGTTACTTAGGGATTTAAACATCTTTGTGCTATTGTATTTACAGATGCATTGTAGTTACAGTTTCATCTGTGGCCAGCAGTATTTCCTCCGACAACTGCTAATAATAAGTGACAGGGCTGCGTGCACTGTCGGACCTCAGCTCATGCACATGCACTCTGTGGAACTGAGCCCTGTATCCTCAGGAGCCTAGAAGAGAGGGGAGGCTCACTGAAGATTTCTGGGGAGTCTTTTTAAAAATATATATATATATTTTGTTGATTTTTTTACAGAGAGGAAGGGAGAGGGATAGAGAGTTAGAAACATCGATGAGAGATAAACATCGATCAGCTGCCCCCTGCACACCCCCCACTGGAATCGAACCCGGGACCCTTCAGTCTGTAGGCCGACGCTCTATCCACTTAGCCAAACCAGTTAGGGCTCTGGGGAGTATTGTTAATTACTTTGTTATTGGTCAGCACAACAAATATTTGATTAACTGTTTATTCAATGTGCTTAGGGATACAGTAGTTACCATGAATAAGTAATTTTAGATAAATGCTCTAGAGAAAACAAAACAGGGTGATATGGTAGGTGTGGTGAAGGTACTAACTAGGCATCAAAGAACAGAATAGTTTGTACCTGACGTCTCTGTAAGATAAAAATCTTGCCTTTGGATTATGGACCAAAAACAAACCATGGAAGCATCAAGTGGGCCTAAGTTACCTACCTGAGTTTGTGGGTAGAGAAGGAACTATCTCCTGAAAGAGGAGCTCAGATATGGGCTTAATACTTTAAGATGGAATTAAGTTTATTAAGATTTGGCAGACTGTGTACATGTGATAATAATGCTGTGTTCAAATGGCAGCCTATCCTACAGTGACAACTGCAGGAAAAGATACTTCTTGCTGTGAAGTAAAAGGTTTCAAATTTTCAATCCCAGGGTTTGTAGTCTTTGAAGAAGCAGCCCCTCCCGCTTTCTTCCTTGAGGTGAGGGCTGTAGAACTTACTGGGGGTGAGAAAGGAGCATGGTGTGGTACCTTTTTTTGGGGGAAGAAAAATACCTTTTTTATCATTTGATGGAAACGTCACTTGTCTTGCCATGTCTGTCTCTCTAACCATGGAGAGCTGAAATTCCTTCTTAGAAGTAGCGTGGACCCAGATTCATGCTATTGATTATAATATACATTTCTAAAAGCTCACCATCATCGGCATTTTGGGTAGTGCCTGAGTCAGTGGACTAGGGCTCAATACATATTTTAATAAAATTACTTTAACCCTGCCAAAGTGGATTTTGAAGTTCACAGCTTTAGCCCTCCCCTCCCCTGGCTTCCTCTCCCTTGCCCTCCCCTCCCGATGATATTTTTCTATTGATTTTTACAGAGAGTGGAAGAGAGAGGGAAAGACAGAGAGAAATATCGATGTGAGAGAAACATATCGATTGGTTGCCTCCTGCACATACCCTGACCAGGGAGGAGACTGCAACTGAGGTATGTGCCCTTGACCAGAATCGAACCCAGGACCCTTCGGTCCATAGGCTGACACACTTTCCAATGAGCAAAACCGGCTAGGGCTAGTCTTTCCCTCTTCATTGGCTTTTTCCCCTGTTCCTGTCGTCTCATTTAAAAGGAAAACTAAACCCAAGAATCTTTGTTTCCTTCCTGCCTTATACCCTGTAGTGACTGACTACTCTCACTCCCTTCCTTGTCTTGACAAAGATAATCAGATGGATACCTTTTGGGGGATGGGGTCTACTATTGTTTGCTATATAATTGTGCTATATTTTTTCCTTTTTATTGAATTTATTGGGATGACACTGGTTAGTAAGATTATACAGGTTTCAGGTGCACAATTCTACTACATACCATCTGTACACTGTATTGTGTTTACCACCCCAAGTCAGGTCTCCTCCCGTCACTATTTATTCCCCATATCTTCTCCAACCATCCCCTTCCCTGAAATCACTGCACTGATGTCCGACTCCATGAGTTTATTTTATTATTATTTTTTTTAATAAAAAATAGCTGCCAGCCTGGTCTCTATGAGTCTGTCACTATTTTGCTTGTTAGTTTATTTTGTTCATTAGATTCTACATCTGAGTGAAATCACATGGTACTAGTCTTTCTCTGACTGGCTTATTTCACATAGCTCTCCAGGTCCACCCATGCTATCACAAAGTGTAAGATTTCCTTCTTTTTTTTATGGCTGGGTAGTATTTCATTGTGTAAATGTACCACAGCTTTTTAATTCACTCACCTACAGATGGGCAGGCAATTGGGCTGTTTCCAAATCTTGGCTGTCGTATATAATAAAAGCCTAATATGCTAAGTGTCTTGTCGTCCATTCAACCAATCAAAGCATAATATGCTAATGATATGCTAAGGCTGCTCAACCGCTTGCTATGATGTGCACTGACCACCAGGGGGCAGATGCTTTGACCAGTAGGTTAGCTTGCTGCTGGGGTTTGGCCGATCAGGACTGAGCAAGATGGGCCGGACATGCTCTGGAGCCCTCCCACGGTCCCTCCCTGGCTGCCCAACCTCTCACGTCCCTCCCCGGCCCTGATCGTGCACCGGTGGGGTCCCTCGGCCAGGCCTGCACCCTCTTGTAATCCAGGACCTTTAGGGGGGGGATGTTGAAGAGCCGGTTTTAGCCCGATCCTGCAGGCCAGACCGAGGGACCCCATTGGTGCACGAATTTGTGCACCAGGCCTCTAGTTGTAAATAACAATGCAATGAACATAGGAGTGCATATATTTTTTCGAATAAGTGTTCCGGGTTTCTTTGGGTAAATTCCCAGAAGGATTTGACTACCTGTTTTTCAGTTCTTTTGGTGTATACCTAGGGGTGAAATTTTTGGGTCATGGGACAGTTCTATGTTTAACTTTCTGAGGAATTGCCAAACTGTGTTTTGCAGTTACTAAACCATTTTGCACTCCCACTAGCAATATACCAGGGTTCTAGTTTCTCCACATCTTTTATAACACTTATTTTTTTATATTTTTGATGATAGCCAGCCTAATGGGTGTGAAAGGAGTGTCTTGTGGTTTTTATTTGTATTCTCCTAATGACTAATGATGTTAAACATCATTTCATGTGCTTATTGGCTATTTTTATATCTTTGGAGAACTGTCTTTTCAAGTCCCTTACTCATCTTTTATTTAGGTTATTTGTCTTTTTGTCGAGTTGTAAGAGTTCTTTATATATTCTCGATAGTAAACCCTTATCAGATATGATTTGTGAATATTTTTTCTCATTCTATAGATTGTCTTTTTACTTTCTTGATAATGTCCTTTGATGGGTAAAATAGCTCTTTACTTTTATTAAAGCTACTAAAGTCAGCTCGAGCAGTTAAGGCGGGCCATACCCCATGCAGAGCCAAGCCCCTTCCACAGTGTGGGTTCTCTAGTGGAAAAGAGTAGAGGTGTCTCTCTTTCTGGCCTGTGCTATATGAAAAGGCTGAAGCAGTTGACTCAAATATTGTGTATTTGTGAAACGTGTGTTTGCTTCTTATTTATTTTGTTTTTAAATATATTTTATTGATTTTTACAGAGAGGGAGGGAGAGGGATAGAGAGTTAGAAATATCGATGAGAGAGAAACATTGATCAGCTGCCTCCTGCACAACCCCTACTGGGGATCGAGCCTGCAACCAAGGTACATACATGTCTTTGACTGGAATCGAACCCAGGACCCTTCAGTTCACGGGCTGACGCTCTGTCCACTAAGCCAAACTGGTTAGGGCATGTTTGGCTTTTTAAAATTGAGACACAACTTAGTTGTTTATGTTCTATTTTATTTCACATAAGGTTTGTGGAGACTTACGATAAACTAGAGGCTCGATGCACGAAATTTGTGTGTGTGTGTGTGTGTGTGTGTGTGTGTGTGTGTGTGTGTGTGAGTGTGAGAGAGAGAGAGATCCCTCAGCCTCGCCTGTGCCCTCTCGCAATCCTGGAGCCCTCTCTCCTAACCATCCACCTGCTTGCTCCTTACCACTTGGCTCACCGCTCCTTAGAGCTGCACGGAGGTGGGAGAGGCTCCTGTCACCACCACTGCACTCGCCAGCTGTGAGCCCGGCTTCTGGCTGAGGTGGTGCTCCAGCTGTGGGAGTGCACTGACCACCAGGGGGCAGCTCCTGAGTTGAGCGTCTGCCCCCTGGTGGTCAGTGCGTGTCACAATGACCAGTTGTTCTGCCTTTCGGTCAATTTGCATATTAGGGTTTTATTATATAGGACTAGAGGCCCGGTGCACGAGATTCATGCACTGGGCTGGCGAGGGGGCGGGGGGTTCCCCCAGCCCAGTCTGCACCTTCTCGTAGTCTGGGGCTCCCAGTGGGCAGTCGGACATCCTTAGCGTTGCTGCCACTGCCGCTGTGCTCTCCAGCTGTGAGCCCTTGCCAGCTGTGAGCCTGGCTTCTGGCTGAGCTGCTCCCTCTGTGGGAGTGCACTGACCACCAGGGGCAGCTCCTGTGTTGAGCGTTTTCCCCCTGGTGGTCAGTGCATGTCATAGTGTCATAGCCACTGGTACTTCTGCCATTAGGTCGATTTGAATATTAGCCTTTTATTAGATAGGATGTGCCAAGATGGAGAAATCTAAGGAGATAAAAATTCGTATCCCTTAATTCGTATCAAGGGAACGTAAGTAGAATGAAGACTGCGGAGGAGAATACCATTGGATATTCCTAGGTGGAAAGGAAGTGTATAGCAGTTATTGTAGGATTATGGGTGATAGAACATTTTCTTTCTTGTTTATGACTATTTTCATGTTTTACATTTAACATATTTCACTTTAGTAAAGAGAACACTTGACTACAATATTAGTACAATTTTGAATGCATTTGTCACACTTGCCCCTTTCTTCACACTGATGCATGACCCATTCTCTTTTTTAAAAATTATATATATATATTTAATATTTTTATTGATTTCAGAGAGGAAGGGGGGGGAGAGAGAGGAGAGAGAGAGAGAGAGAGAGAGAGAGGAGAGAAACATCAATGATGAGAGATGTACATCCCCCGTCGGGGATTGAGTCCAAAACCTGTGCATGTGCCCTGACTGGGCATCGAACCGTGACCTTCTGGTTCAGAGGTCGACGCTCAACCACTGAGCCATGCCTGGCCAGGCCATTCTCCTGGTTTTGTCTGCTATTTGCATTTGTGTTCAGTCTGTTCCTCTTCCCTGAATTTCACTTAGTTCAGCTGCTCCCATCCCCATCCTATCCTATACTTTCCAGATCTTAGACCTGGCAGGGCACCTTTCAGCCTCCTCTCCCCAGCCTTACACTTTGCATTATTTGTTCTCTCAGCTGCAGCCTGGCCTTTTGCATTTTCCTTTCTGTTTGGCTCATTCCTAATAGGACTTATCCCAGATATATCTCCAGGGGAAAGACCTTGGCATTCTTTGTGGCCTCTCCCGGCCAGTGTTCATGGCATTATGTTTGTGCTTTTCTCCTTCACTGGGTGTCTTCATGCCCAGCAGAGCATGTAATCAGATTGGCACCAATACCTGTCTGTTAAATGAATAATAAAGATCTATATTATCATGAGTTGCAAACTGGTGGGTGTGGGGTGAATTACACCTATGGATGTGTTCATGTGTCTCACCAAGCTTGGCATTTCACATAAAAAAATCCCTACTCCTATATTCTGAAAAAAGGAGACTATCTGGCCACTCTGCATCCACATTCTTTCACTGTGGCTGTTAACTGGACCTGAGCTGCGGCTGTTGCCCCTTTAGATCGTTTGTCATAGCTCCACCCCTCTCCTCTTACAGGAAACCTGTACTCATGTTACCCGCTGTCCCCTTGAGACATGTAGGATAAGATGCCCCATTTAGAGGGAGGGTGGAGTGCATACCCTACAACCAGATCTTTCTCTGGTTGGTCTTTTGGTAGGAGGTCGGCAGCCGACAGTTTGAGTTGTGTTTTCTGGCATGTTTCTGCAGTTCTGTCTTTCTGTGAGGCTGTTTGAGGTTAGAGCCTTAAACTTTCATACATATACAACGAAAACATACACAAAGTGCCAATGAGTGGAATTTCCACTTAGCAGAATGTCTTGACTGTCATAATGGTGCAGGCTCAAATAAAATGAAATGTTTAGTTACGGGAAAGCTTATCGTTCTAAAGTTCCTAAATTCATTTTTACATTTTTTGACATATAATCTGTATATTGATGTCTGTGTGTTTTTGGTGAAAATAAACTTTTTGTACCTCCAGCAAATATTTATGGACTTGCCTGTAGAAATCTAATTAGTTTATGAAATTAAAATGGAATTTTAAGGCATTTAAATACATTGTGTCTTGTTTTGACTATATGCAAAATATGTGGCCATATTTTTTGAGCCATGCCATAATTCCTATTATTTCCAAGGGGGACTGATCACAAGCCCCAAAGCAAAGCACAGTAGCTACAGGAAATGAAGGGTTTTCAGCAGGGCAATATGGGATCAGTTTTTTTTTTTTTTTAAATCTCACCTGAGGATATGTTTTCATTTTATTTTTAGAGAGAGAGGAAGGGGGGCAGATAGAGAGAGAGAGAGAGAGAGAGAGAGAGAGAGAGAGAGAGGTGAGAGAGCATCGACTGGTTGCGTCCTGTACGTGCCCCGTGCCCTGACTGGGGATCAAACCTACAGCCTAGGTATGTGCCCTGAATGGGGATCGAACCCGCACCTTTGGTGTATGGGAGGATTCTGCAACCAAGTGAACCAAGGAGGCTGGGTAGGTATAAGTTTTTTGTTTTCAAAATGACTCTGCCTCAGTGTGGATTGAGGGTTAGAGAAGTGAGAGACAATAGGAGCCAAGATGTTGAGGGCTTTCATTAGAATGAATGATTAGGGAGGGAGACATTTTCCCTGTTTGTTTTTGATGATGTTATAAGTCATCTAACTTAGGTTAATTATGAAACTACTTTTCAGATGAAAATGAGTGACTACTGGGAATACTGTGGTGGATAATAAGCTGCTGTGCAGATTGAGTAAAGGAAATGGTAAGATAGATACTGTCAAGTTTCTATGTAGAAAAATAATTTTTTGGTTGAATAAGCAGAAACTCTTGATTACTGTTTTCTCTGCTCTGATACGTTCAAGATACAGATTTCAGGTGCTTTGGGCTCCACAGAAGTGGTCCTGCTAATCTATATATATAAAAGCCTAAGTGACCCTTACGGCAGAACGACCGGAACGACTGGTTGCTATGACACGCACTGAGCAGGCAGGCAGGCAGGCAGTCAAGCGAGCAGTTAGAGGAGAGTGGTCCCATATTGTGAGAGGGATATTTGACTGCCAGATGTCCGACTGCAGGGATCGGGCCTAAACCAGCAGTTGGACATCCCCCGAAGGGTCCCGGATCACGAGAAGGCACAGGCCAGGCTGAGGGACGCCCCTCCCATGCAGGAATTTCGTGCACTGGTCCTCTAGTAGGAAATAGTTATACCAGCTATCAAACTGAGACTAGCCTGGTGGTTAAAAACAAGAGATCATTGTCTGGGTTTCAGTATGAGATTCACCACTTCCCCTTTCCATGCTTCAGTTTTGTCAGCTGTACCTGGGAATCGTAGAACCTTTAAAGGGTTGCATAGAGTAGATAAATTATTATATGTAATGTTTACAATAATGTCTGGTATTTATTTAGATTTTTAGAGAGAGAGGAAGGGAAAGGGGGAAAGAGAGAGAAAGAACCATCGATGTGAGAGAGAAACATTGAACAGTTGCCTCCTGTACTTGCCCCGATTGGGGATCAAACTCGCAACCTTTTGTAGTACAGGACAACACTCCAGCCAGTCGAGTCAGGACTAATGTCTGGTGTTTAGTAAGTACTTTGCACGCATTGCTTCTGCTATTACTACTTTAATTAATGGAGAGACTCATAAGAATTCTTAGTGAAATTTCTGTTATCTTATGTTTAATTGTTTTAAGTAGAAAACTTCAAAAACAGAAGGATACCGTTTAGCTTCACATCACAATGAGAATTTTGCATTATAGTTTTTTAGGTGATCATCCAAATGAAAATTAAATTCCAGTCTGCACAGTTACATGAAAGTTAATACATGTCTACCATTCCTTAAGCTAAGCCCCTGCCCCTGTTGGTTGTCCTAAATAGAAGTTCTCATATACAGTACTTTCCATATAAACTGTATGAACATTTTTACACATAAAGAGTCAGCCTGGGTTTTCTAGAGCTCTCCGAGAACATGAATGCTTGAGAGGTGAAATGGGAGAAGGGAGAGCAAAAGAAATGTTAAGGTGCCATCTCAGTCTGTTTCACAGTTGGTTCTTGGCAAAAGGAGGGCAGGGTTTGTTTGTAGTGTACTTTTTATTCCCTTTGGTGCAGAATTTTCTATGAAAACAGTATCATAAGCTGTTATGATCTCCAGGTAGAGCAACAAAAGCCCTAACCCCAGACTTCCAACTTTGGGACCTGTTTGACCTATTCGGGTGATAAGGCGACAACTGCAGCAGTACAGCTATTGGCTATTAGTATGGCCTTCCTTGGCCAAGCACGTTAAAGCACTTCTGCATGTATTATCAAGTGTCCTTTTGCACTGCAGTCTTAGGAGCTATTCTGTTTTGAAGGTGATGGTTGGGGGTAGTAAGTAATTTGAATTTCAGGGACTGTCATTTAGGTCTAGGCAGTTAGCCAGAACCCATACTTTTACTCATCATGGTATATCCCACGTTATTGTTAGATTATTATTTTGATTATAAACAATAGAGTATATATTCTGATTATAAAATGTATATTTATAGTCAAATGTAGGGAAATTCAGAAATTGTAGGAAGAAGAAAAAAAACTCATAGTCTTACTACTTATACCACTTTGAATATAAATTTATCTGGATTCTGTATTATATCTTATATTTAATGAAGACTTCTGGAAGGCCCTGTGCTGGGTCATTCATAGAGATATACCTTGTTACTTTTTCTCAAGGATTCTTTTTTTCCCGTGTAAAGGTAGAATATAAAAAGTCAGATTTAATTAATACCTGGGAAAAACAGGAGCGAGTAAAAAGTACGTCAGTTGCCAAGTGGATGGCACTGCCAGCGAGTGCTGTAAAGGGCAGGTAGGAGGCTCTCTCACCTGCTTTTCCTCGGTGTCTATCAGAGTCTTAGGGCTTCGATTTAGCAGACTAAGTTCTGGAGTAAACCACTTACTTATAATACATTGGTTCTATATGTCCTTTTTTGGTCTATTATTTATCTTTTTTGAAAGATCATGGAATTATTTTTTTAACAATAAGGCTTTCTTATTACATGAAGAAAAGCCTCTTTGTATCCAACATGGCAGATGGAACGACATTCTACTTCTAAAATTTTCGGTAGAAAAATAGCTCTATTAAAATAGCACTAAATGAATTAGTTTAATTGACTACACATACATACTTCCACCCTTTTTGGGGGAGATATGGTTAAGTCTCCCTCTAAGGTAGTTATCTGTTTGCCATTATACAATTTTACCCTTAAATGAAAACCTTTGAGCTGAGGCCTTTGTGTTTCTGGGCTATGTTCCGTTGCACCTGTCAGTCCCAGTCTCTTTCTTCATTGAGTAGAGTGTAAAACAAGAGGGAAATGATTGTATTTCCTTTTCAGAAGTAAGGTGATTTGAGACCGAACGTAAATGTGAGTTTGCACTTTCATAATCAAGTTATAAGTTTCTGTTCAAATGTTGCTGTTTTCAGTATTGTAATCGTATCTTCCCCTTCCTGGTATTTTCTTTTACATAAATGCTCCTGATAGTGTTTTAGTTCTGAGATATTTATGACATTTGTTCCTCGTTTTCTCCTTAAAAGTTATTCTCTACTTAAGTTAGAGATGTATACAACACTAAAATGGATTGTAGATAGCCTGGCTGGTCTGGCTCAGTGGTTGAGCATCGGCCTATTAACCAGGAGGTCAAGGAATCCACCAGGTCAGGGCACATGCACGCCCCCTACTGGGGTTTGAGCCCACAACTCCGCCTTGTGTCCTGGCCGGAATTGAACTGCAACCTCCTGGTTCATAGGTTGTCGCTCAACCACTGAGCCACACTGGCCAGGCTAGCTCTCTGCTTTCTTACTTTCTGTCTAAAAGCAGGACATAAGTTTTTTCCTTTCACATGCCTGGAAGAGGAGAATGACTCTTATCTGAATAAAAAAACCTACTAAGCAATTGCTCTTCACTATACATATCGAAGTCACCTTCTCACAAATTCTTCCCACCCACAGAAGCACTAAACCCCTTTTCCTTTGGTTAGCCGTTTGTCCATACTTTTCACCTTTTGTTAAGATGGTATGTAAGCCCAACATTGTTACTTATCCCAGTTTTCCTGTGTATATGCATGTTGTATGTGTGAGTAAACTTTTTTTTCCTTCTGTTAATCTGTCTTGATCAGTTTGATTTGCAGGCCCCAGTCACTGAACCTAAGAGGGTAAATGAGTTTTTCTTTTCTGCAGTGTAGATAATCTTTTTTGTAATTTGACACCCACTCTCCCCCAAATTACACAAAAGACAATTAAAATAACACAAGAATAAGGAAGAGGGCATAGTTTATCTGCAAGAATCTTTATTTCTCTGAATAAGCTAAGTATTAATTCTTTTTCATGATTTTATGTATACTGCTATACTGTGATAAAGTAATAGGCAGCAGGATTTTTTGTAATTTATATTCTATCCATCTACAGTTTTAGAATCCCAGGGAACATAGAAATCCAATAAAGCAGGTACTTGACCCAAAGCATTTTGAGCAATAGTTATTTATTGCCGTAGTCTAGACACTTGTAGGGTCTATACTGGAGTGATACTTTGTATTTTTCAGTTGGGTCAGGGATTTTCTTTAGGTATGTGGTGGTAGTTTGGTTTTAAAATATTATACTTTCTGATTTGTCTTTAGGAAGGCTTTTAGTTTTTCTTTTAGAAAGGAGGTGGTCTAGTCTTTGAGGATCTGTAGGCAACATATAGCAATTAGTAATAGTAAGCTGGGGCCAGGGAGGCCCCAGGTGCCCAGAGTGGATTGCTCTATATGTCATTAGTCTCAGGATTCCTATTGTAACAATACTAAAATGAAAAGTTAGATAAAATATTTTGGTTCTTTAGTTTGTCAGTTTTTCTACTATTAGTCATCTAACTAAGGGTTAGGATATTACTTAATGAGAAATGAAGGGTTAAGACAAAACTCAGGCTCAAGTTTTTGGGCAAGACATTTTTATTTACTTTATTATGCATGCATATCCTGCCTTGCTCCAAAAATAATTTAAGGTGGCACTTCTTTGCAGTTTTTGTAGTCTCAGTAAAGACTTCTTTATGAATACACTTGTCAGTCTCAAGTAGAAATGAATCTGGCATTTAAATAGTGTGTATTTACTCCAACAATGCTGCCATTGTACCTCAAGGTCTTTACACCTTTAGGGTTTGAATATGTTCACTGGTCATAAATTTTTGTCCTTTGATGTTAAAATCAATTTTTGGCATTGGCCGATAGTCATTGAGTGCCAGGTCTGGTGAATAACCTGGATAGGCAAGCTAGGTTGTTAGAGCTTTTGGTTTATTGTGTTTGACTCATGGACTATGAGCCAGAATGTTTTCACTGATGATGAAACCAGTTTCTGAGCCACAGTTAACTCCTTGTTACATCTGGCTGACTGGAACAATGGGTCCAATTGACTCTTGGTCTTTGTGGGATACTCCTACGGTAGCAGTGCCATTGAAATAAAATAAACAAGTTAACATTGTCCTCACTTGTGATTTTGATATGGATGTTTTCTTGGGTTTGTACTGCAAAGTTTTCCATTGCAAATTTCATGTTTTCAGGTCACAATGAAAACTTTCATCATTAGCTCTACTAATTTTCTCAAAAATGTTACTTTTTTAGCTATTCATGAAAGACCCAAAACAGAGAGCAGGTTCTTACTGGTCTTTATCAGTTAGTGAAAATGTTTGGAACAATCGTCACGAACTTTTCATATATTTCTTTGCCACTTCCTCTTAACCACCCACTCCCTGCCAGCTTTTCTTGTGGCCTGATTTTCCTGCATAATCATTCAATTGATGAATCAAATTATTATTTGACAGCACTTTATAGATGAGGAGACAGACTTATGGAAGATGAGACAATTAAGGAATCAGATCCGAAGGAGTCAGTTTAAATCTCAATTTTCTGGCTCTAAGTTTGAAGATTTTTTTTAGTACATAGTTCTGTAATCAGTCATACTTTATTTACAAATTTTATGTAGTAATGTGCAAACTAAGAGCTCCCCCTCTTTATTTCCATTATATTTCACTTGTGTATTTAATACCACAAAATTAAATGTTAAACTTTTCTGAATACGATCATTTAAAATTTTACATAGACATGGTGCTTAAACATGCATTCATCTCAACCGATTGTATTTTGACCTTGAAAATAGTTGTTGCTCTTGAAAGAGTTATAGCACATTCTTCCTGTGCCTGCTCCTTTGTTTTCATAAACGATGCCTGAAAACTTAGTTACATTTTATAGTCACATTTCTGTTTGTGTTGAAACATTAACTTGTCCTAGTCATGATGTAAGATGTAACTATAAAAGTCACATTTAAAAGTTTACAATTAGTTTTTATTCTAATATTTTTGTCTCTTAAATTAATTTTTACATTTAAGTTAGGTTGAAACACAGAGTTTCTCTTATTTCTTTCTTTTTAAAAATTATGTTTTTATTGATTTTTAGAGAGAGAGGAAAGAAGAGAGGCGTAGAGAGAGAGAGAGAGAGAGAGAGAGAGAGAGAAACATCAATTGGTTGCCTCCCACACATGCTTCACTAGGGATCAAGCCCAAAACCTCCTGGGTATGTGCCCTGACCTGGAATCAAACTGGTGACCTTTCGGTGCCTGGAATGACATTCAGCCAACTGAGCCACACTGACCAGGACTTTTCTTTATGATGGTACCGTCATACACCTGGTGGCTTGAAGAAGTGATGATTTTAACTTTGAAAGTATTTTAGATATGTATAAATGTTTGTGTAGTATTCTAAGATTTATTCAGATGGGAGTAGCTTAAGTTATCTGCTACTGAGTTCATTCCTTGGGGAATGTGATATAGGCTTTCCTTGGAAGTGTGAGTGTTGGAGAGGAGTGGATCCCTGCACCTCCTCCAGCTCTTCACATAGAGGATTCTCCCCAAACACTACATTATTCTACACTGTGGATACTTAAAAAAATATCCCCTTTTTGTGGGCTAGGTATTCCACTTATAACTCTAGAGCAAACAGAAATTGTACTCTGAGGAGAGTTCCAGGAATTGTTATATCTTGTGGGAAAGGGGTTGGTCCAGACCACAAGTTTCCTATGGCCCATCACTGCCTGTTGATACGCAAGCGTTTACTGAGCTCCAAGTTCTTATTAGCAAGTCTCACAATAAACTCTCTGCCACACACAAACGCTTAAAAGCTCAGTGGAAATAAATATTAATATGAAGGATTGCCTGATGAGCTTGCAACTCATTCATCCTGCCATATTCTGAAAGTTATGAATATATTAAGCTAAGCCAGTGGTCGGCAAACTCATTAGTCAACAGAGCCAAATGATCAACAGTACAACGATTGAAATTTCTTTTGAGAGCCAAATTTTTTAAACTTAAAACTTCTTCTAACGCCACTTCTTCAAAATAGACTCGCCCAGGCCGTGGCATTTTGTAGAAGAGCCTCACTCAAGGGGCCAAAGAGCTGTATGTGGCTTGCGAGCCGCAGTTTGCTGACCACGGAGCTAAGCCATTTAGGTGACTCACATTCTTGGAAAACATTATATCAAAATGGGTTATACTTCTTGTAGGATGAGGGGACCATTATATCTCTCCTGTGCCATGGTACAGTATAATAAAAGTTTAAAAAGCTCCTCTTTATGGTAATCAACATGTGCTAATTTTTCTTAACGAGAAATAAATATGTTAGCTGTAGTGTTTTTTTTTTAGGTTTCAAGTTTTGGGGTCGGCCTTAAAAATTGAGGAAATAAAGGGTAATATCAGAAAGAAACATTAAGATTTAGTTAAATAGAAAAAATATAGAATATCATGGCACCAAATCTCAAATTTTAAAGGTCAAAAACAGGCTTAACAGGTTTCAGCATCTTTCCCACAGTTTACAAAGCTAACAGGCTTGGGATTGGATCCAGGCTTTAGGACTCGCAGTCCAGTGCTGGGTGCCATATCTTTTACTCTCCTTGAAGTTTTAGGATTTCGGAGATTGTTGAGAGAAGACGTGAAAGGAGGAATGAGAGCCAGAGGAGAATGGTGTGTGTCAGACGCTACAGAATTTAGGAAGAATGATAACTGAGAATTACCCATTAATCTTTGTAGCAACCTTCATTGAGTGCCTGCTGAATGAAGGGCATTGTGTTTGAGGAGGACCTTGCCATCAAGGGCTGTGGCAGGTAGAAGGAAAGAAAAGATGGATCTTTGCAAATATAGAAGTGATGGACAGGATCAGATAACCTCTGAGGTCTCCTTCAACTCTAAAAATCTGTGATTCTTTAGCAAACTACCAGTCACCAGACTATCTCCCGGGGTAGAAACTGTGGGAATATGTTTTGGGTTGTGGGCAGAGGGATAGGTGAGGTTTTGTTCAAAGTTAGGGATATGATAGAAGAAAGTGGTAGTGTTTGAGTTAAGGAGTTGTAAATAACAAATGTGAAGCTTTGCTGTGATGAATATAGAGTTTCATCCAGACAGCAGTTGACTTAACAAGTTCATTATCCTTCATACTTAATTTCTGAAAAGTTAGCTCACCAATGTATTTTTTTTCAAAAATGTTAATAAACTGTGAAATTCTTAAAATAGAAGTTTTATCCTGAATCCTATTTGTGAGCTATATGGGAAATATTTCATTTAAAAATTATGTAGGTGGAAAAAATGTTCTTCAAACCATTGAGACAGGATGAAGCCTTTAGTTGAAATGAAGAGTTATGGGACCTTGAACTTTACTTGGGAAATATCCGGCTTTCCTACAGGAACCCTCTTATCAGTCTTAAGAATAGGAAAGGGAGACTGTGAGGACATGAGTGTAGTAGCCCCACCTCTATCCGGGCCCTGCTGAATGAAGGCCGTTAAAGGGACAAGGGCCCCTGTTCCCACGGGAGAAGTCCTGTCCTTGGGCAGCCAGTCCAATTAGGGCAAGAAGCAGCCCTGTTACAGACTGATGCTGGATGTAGGGATTTGCTGATGATTAAGTTCCAGTGGCACTGTGGTAGGGTCTCTGAGGGTCAGGGGAGGGGCTGGGGAATTAGGGCAAATGAGTGGTATTGGTGATACAGAAGGTGGGTAAGCTGTTCAAGCTGAAAGGTACTGTTGCTGGTTCTCTTGGCGAGAGATGAGTGTGATGGAGGCCAGGTGAAGGCCTCCAGGAGAAAACAGGCTATGTTGGGGATGGGCCTGTGCCTCCTCTCTCCTGCCGGGCTGGCATGGAGCGAGGTGGCCAAGGGCCGCCTCTTCTAGGCTGGGAGTTGGCAGCTTATCCCGAGCACAGTACCCTAAAGGCCGTTATATTGCAGTGTAATGGATTGAGTTTTGTTCTTACTTGTTTAGTGGGCTTTTAGCTTTTTCGTTCCCTGAAACATTCTGCCAAAAATGCTAGCGTGCAAAAGTGTCTTCCATGAATATAAAGTGGTCAAAAAGAGTCTCCCCTCCCTTATTTCCTAAACAGCCTTATGTTTTCACATCTTTGTATATTGCTGTGGTATTTCCTCTTCCTAGAATGTTATTATTCCCTGGCTGGGTAACTGTTGCTCAGAGTAACTACCACAGTAACTACCACCCCTCCTCGCTGTTAGCTGCTGAGTCCCTTCTCCTGCCATTACACTGGACTGACTGACTTCGTTTTTACACTGTTCAGCTTGTATTAGTGAGTTGAGTATGTTGCTGTTTCCTGTATTAGTCTATGTACTTTTATTTACGTTTACATCCCTAGGCCAAATATAGGGGCTCAAAGAATGCCCAGCCTTTTCTAGGAGTGCACAGCCAAGGACTGTGTTGTGTGCGTTCAGGGAACATTTTTTAACTCTGTGTGCCTCTGTTTTTCTTATCAAAGAACAAGGGGCGATAATGACAATATTGACTCCATGAGGGTTTTGGATTAAATGAGTTAATAAATGGAAAGCCTCCATAGCAGGTAGCATACAGTGAGCTCAATGTCTGTGTTAGTGGCTATTACTATTATTCTGCACCAGTGAATAGCTTCACAAGCCTTCCTTACATGTTTACATACAAGAATGACTATGATGTGCTTCTCTTTTGGCTTCCTGAGACTAGATTTTTTTTACTTCTTGTAATGGCACTGGACTTACATATTTATTTCCTCTTTCTTGTTTCCCTGTAATTCCTCTGTCTTATATTTATTGCGTGTTTGATTTTTAGTAAATATACTTGATACATGTGGAATTAGTCTTTTGAAGACTCACAAACTAATTGGAAATAATTTGTTACAACATACCCTCTTTTATGTTTAGAAGTACAAAACTGTTTCATTGACTTAAGAAATATGAGACAAAACTAAATGTGTCTCAAATTAGAAGTGGGGTGGGGTGGGGTGGTTATAAATTGAGATTTGGAATCCTTGGTAAATTTAGAGGACTGAATGCTCTAAATAAGAAAAACGGTCAACTTGTTTGCTCTCTGTGTATTATGATACTTTTGTGAAATTGTTTCTTTTATACAGGGAAGTGCTCTCAGCACAAAGCTTACTGTGCTCGATAGAATATTTTGAAGATGCTTGTTAAAAAGCACTTGTGGAATGGTTGGCAGAAATGACTGTGAGGTATTGAGTGTTCTTGTCATCTTCAGATTCATTCTTTAGTAAGAAAAAATAAGATTTGTCTTTTAAGCCTGATGTTCTTGACTTTTCTCCTTGTGTGGTTAAATTGGGTATTGTTCCTTAGAAGTGATTTACTAGCAGTGTTTACCTGTATACTAGAGGCCTGGTGCACGAATTCGGGCCTGGCCTGTGGGATCGGGCCAAAACTGGCTCTCCGATCCCCCCCCAGGGGTCCTGGGTTGCAAGAAGGCACAGGCCAGGCCGAGGGGCCCCACCCGTGCACTATTGGGGCCAGGGAGAGACGCAGGAGGTTGGCCAGTCAGGAAGGGACCATGGGAGGGCTCCAGGGCTGGTCTGGCCTGTCTTGCTCAGTCCTGATCGGCCCGATGCCAGCAGCAAGCTAACCTACCGGTCAGAGTGTCTACCCCCTGGTGGTCAGTGCACATCATAGTGACTGGCTGACCAGTTGACTCTCTGCCCCCTGATGGTCAGTGCACATCATAGGAAGTGGTTGAGTGGCCTTAGCATATCATTAGCATATTACACTTTGATTGGTTGAATGGACAACCAGACACTTAGCATATCAGGCTTTTATTATATAGGATAGTGAGAATTTGAGGTAATTTTTGCAGTCTCTCACTACTTTAGGAAGGCTCCTTCACCTTAGAACCTGAACTGTAACTCCCATTTCTTCTTCTTTTTTTAAAAAAAATAAATCTTTATTGTTCAGATTATTACAGGTGTTCCTCTTCCCCCCCCCATAGCTCCCCTCCACCTGATTCCCCACCCCACCCCATGCCCTTACCCCCCCCCCTGCCACTGTCTTCATCCATAGGTGTAAGATTTTTGTCCAATCTCTTCCTGCACCCCTCACACCCCCTTCCCCCTGAGAATTGTCAGTCCACTCCCTTTCTATGTCCCTGATTCTATTATATTCACCAGTCCATTCTGTTCTTCAATTTTTTATTCACTTGATTTTTAGATTCACTTGTTGGTAGGTATGTATTTATTGTCATTTTGTTGTTCATAATTTTTATCTTTACCTTTTTCTTCTTCCTCTTCTTAAAGAATACCCTTCAGCATTTCATATAATCCTGATTTGGTGGTGATCAACTCCTTTAGCTTTTTCTTGTCTGTGAAGCTCTTTATCTGGCCTTCAATTCTGAATGTTAGCTTTGCTGGGTAGAGTAATCTTGGTTGTAGGTTCTTGCTGTTCATCACTTTGAATATTTCTTGCCACTCCCTTCTGGCCTGCATAGTTTCTGTTGAGAAATCAGCTGACAGTCGTATGGGTACTCCCTTGAGGGTAACTGTTTTTCTCTTGCTGCTTTCAAGATTCTCTCTTTGTCTTTTGCCCTTGGCATTTTAATTATGATGTGTCTTGGTGTGGTCCTCTTTGGATTCCTCTTGTTTGGGGTTCTGTGTGCTTCCTGGACTTGTAAGTCTATTTCTTTCACCAGGTAGGGAAAGTTTTCTGTCATTATTTCTTCTTATAGGTTTTCAATATTTTACTCTGTCTCTTCTTCTGGCACCCCAATAATTCGGATGTTGGTACGCTTAAAGTTGTCCCAGAGGCTCCTTACACTATCTTCATATTTTTGGATTCTTTTTTCTTTTTGTTTTTTTCTGGTTGGGTGTTTTTTGTTTCCTCATATTTCAGATCCTTGGTTTGATTCTTGGGGTCCTTTGATCTACAGTTGAATTTCTGTATATTCTTTATTTCAGACAGTGTATGCTTAATTTCTGACTGGTCCTTTTCCATTTTTTGGCATTCTCATTAAGGTTCTTGAAGGTCTCACTAAGCTCCTTGGAGGTCTCATCAAGTTTCTCGGTGGTTTTTAGAAGATTCTTGAGTAACCTTATAAATGTGGTTTTGAACTCTATGTCCAGTAGTTTGCTTTCCTCCATTTCTTTCATTCATGACATGTTTCTTTGTCTCCGCATTTTGCTGCTTCTCTGTGTTGATGGAGTGGTTTTCTGTGGTAGGTGACCTATAGGGCCCAGTGGTTCAGCCTCCCCTATCACCTGAGGTGGACACTTTTTTTTTTTTTAAATATATTTTATTGATTTATTACAGTGAGGAAGAGAGAGGGATAGAAAGTTAGAAACATCGACCAGCTGCCTCTTGCACACCCCCCACTGGGGATGTGCCCGCAACCAAGGTACATGCCCTTGACCGGAATCGAACCTGGGACCCCTCAGTCCGCAGGCTGACGCTCTATCCACTGAGCCAAACCGGTTTCAGCATGAGGTGGACACTCTTGGTGTACCCCTTTGTGGGCTGAGTGCAAAGTCTTAGTGTAGTTAAGCCTTGATTGCTGTTGGTACACTGGGAGGAATTGACCTCCAGGCCAATTGGCTGTGAGGACCCGCTGTGTCTATAATGGAAGAACTGCTGTGCTGGAGACACTCTTATGGGGCAGGACTTGTTTCAGTGGGGCTTTGGTGCTCACTGAGTCCGCCTCTTGAATGTGTCACTTATGGATGTGAGTAGTTGAAATCTGGTGTCGTCACACACTGATCACTAGATACACTAGCTTCTGGATCTCCAATGGGGTGCAGGTCAGCTACTGTCTGAGGCCACCCAGCAGGATCTACAGCGAGAACTACAGTTTTCTCCTCTTTGCTTGGGGTTTGGAGGTTTTGGAGCTGTCTGACCAGAGCTGCAGTTTGTTAGGTTAAGCTGCGATAGGGCAGGCCATTTATATGCAAAAGCCGCTGTGTGGAGCTTGGGTGGGTTTGTAGATTGTGCGGGTCGGGTTTGTAGATTGTGCGGAGTCACTAGGCTAGGGTGTGGCAAACAGCGATGGCTGCCAGTCAGCCGTCTCTGTGTCTCCGAGTTTCCCCATCCCCGCGTCTCGCGCCCCAGCGTAGTAAACAATGATTGCTGTGCACACCTCTGCAAGAAAGCCACCCTCACTTTCCTACCCGATGGCAGACAGTCCAGTTTCTCCCCGTAGGAGTTTGGTTCCCCAGCGTCTCCCCAGAAACTGGAGTTCAGAGTAATCGGGAGCTTGTCTCCCTTCGGGTTGAAAAAAAGCAGCACATCCAGTTGCCCACCTCCAGCCCGATTTGCGCGCCTCCGTACCTCAGCTTTTCAGCACTTGTGCACGTCTCAATGCTCTTTTCTCTTTCCTTCTAGTTGTAGAACTTCCACTTAGCCAGCTTTTCCATGGTTCTGGGTGATAGACGTTTTGCCTTTTAGTTGTAGTTTTGAAATTGTTGTTCAATCCTCCCATTTCTTCTTCCCACAGCCCCTGGTAAACTCTGTTCTGTTTTCTGTCTTTATCAACTTGTTTAGATTAGGTACTTCATATAAGTGGGATTAGACAATATTTATCCTTTTGTGTCTGGCTTATTTCACATAGCATGTTTTCAAGGTTCATCCATGTTGTAGCATGTGTCAGAATTTCATTCTTTTTTACAGCTGAATAATACCTCATAAATATAATAATATAATTTAATAATATATTTAGCTCAGTATATAAAATATAGTAGCCTATAAAGATATAATCTGTATGAAAATATTAATGAAATATTTTTCATTCTAATTTTGTTCTAGCCATGTCTCTGGAGTGCCCGTTTCAAGTGCTAAGGAGCTGAATATGACTAGTGACTACTGTACTGGACAGTGTAGGTCTGGAATTAGGGAAGAATTATTTAAGATTATTATCAGCACTAAGTTTTTTAAAAAGTAATAATTTGCTGAAAGACAAAACTATAGTCATCAGCCATAGTAAGAAGGAATTTAAAAATGGACAAAGATACAAGAATAGCATTTCTCTTGTTTTAAACTTCACAAGCAATAGGAGCTTCAGAGGAAGAAAATTTCAGTATGAATATCTTTTCACCACAATCTCTGATGAGAAGACCTCAGGAACTCCCTTAAAAAAAAAAGATTTTAAAATTGATTTTTAGAGCGTGAGGAAGGAAGAGGGAGAGAGAAACATTGATTTGAAAGATGTGAGAGCATAACATTGATCGGCTGCCTCCTGCTCCCCCCATGGGGGATCGAGTCTGCAACCCCGGCATGTGCCCTGACCCGGAATTGAACTGTGACCTGGTTCATAGGTTGATGATCAACTACTGAGCAACACCAGCTGGGCAGGACTAGAACTCTATATATAAACCTTGATGTAAGACTCATAAACATTAAGTGCTATAGTTTAAGGAAAACTTTCTGTATAGTGTAGGAAACTACCTGTTTATAGTTTCCTTAGCTGGTTAGAATGAGTCAATTGGTTGTGCTCAATATAGAGACATATGGCTAAGGGACAAACAGAAAACTAATACCAAGCAAAAAACAGTCCTAATCTGGAGCCCTTTGTGCAGAAGCAGACCTTCAGCTACCGTTCAGAGGCCCTGAGAAAATCGAAGTAGCCAAGAAACTTCATATTACGCTTACATTACTTTCTATTCAAGTGTGAATGGTTGAGACCAGTCATCTTTCAACTGTCATGAACACATACATGACTGCCCAGAACCACTCATTCCTTGAAGTCCTGGTAGCTGAGGTTTACCTGTATTTCAGAGGAGGTAATGAAGAGACCATGTGGTGAGAGTATTAGAAATCATGTTAGCATAAATAGTGTTCCATTTTTGCCCTGGCATCTCTCTCAATTATTCTTCTGGTTTAAAAAATATATTTTAAAATTATGAAATATATTGTGTTCACAGTGCATGAAATATGAATGTAAGTTTAAGAATAATACAATGGAACTCTCTCACTCAATAAATAGAATATCAGTCCAATCCTCCACCATGTTCTTGTAGTCTCAGTCCAAATTTTAGGTAGTTAGTTTTAGAAAAAGAAAACGTTGGGTACTTCAGATGAGTTAAAGGCTTGTATATTTCAGTATAAATCGAGGGACCATTTTGTTACTAAAATAGGTAATAAGATATGACTGGAAGGGAGTTTTTTTTTTTTTAAGCAAGACTAGAATTTCTGAAAGCTCTGATTTCTTGAGCCATTTTATACTTACCTCTTTATTGGTGTGGTTCTTTTGTGGGAAGTGTTTCTTGCTATGTAATTGTCCTGGCATTTGATGCTAGCTTCTTTAAAAATTAAAAAAAAAAATTGATTTAAGAGAGAGGGAGGGAGAGAAACACTGATTTGTTGTTTTACTTATATATGGATTCATTGGTTGATTCTTTTTAAGTGATTTAAACACATTTTTATTTATTGACTTTTTTTTAGAGAGACAGAGAGGGGAGGGAAGAAGGGAGGGAAGGGAAGAAAGAAAGAGAGAGAGAGACAGAGAGACAGAGAGACCGCCCTGTTGTTACACGTATTTATGTATTATTCATTGGTCGCTTCTTGTATGTGCCCTGACCAGAGATCAAACCCATAACCTTGGCATATCAGGATGGCACTCTTAACAAACTGAGTTACTCGACAGGGCTGATTCTAGCTTCTTGTGTACATGTCTTTCTCCTCTGTAGAGTCTAACGAAAGAACCCTAATATTCTGATGGCACGCACTATTTACAAAATGTAGTTTTTATCTTAAACTCCATCTATGGGATTCTCTTTCTACAGCATTTGCCTATCTTTATTAAGCACACTCCATCCATTAGTTGAGACTTGATCACTTTTGGGCTGCTAAATTAATACCTATAGGTGTTTTTTTTCAAGTCCACCAATTTATTTCAACTATTTTATTTTGTTTTAAGAGCCTACCCATAATGCAATTGGAAGGGGCTGACTGAATTTAGTTTTTAAAGCTAGTTTTAAATGCCAATTTTACAACCTCCATGACATTCCCTTTCTTATGATATAACAGTGTCAGAAGAACTTAGCTATTCCTTTTTTCCCTTTTTCTGTATAACCCTCTCAAAATTCCAACAGAACATTGCATTGACCTTGATTAAACTGTGAATTTTATTTGAAAGTGAAAATTGGCATTTTTTTGAGGCTATTTATAAAATAGTGTGATGGCAGTCTTTTTGCAGAGTGTCCATTTGAAAGCTGCTTAACCACAAAAGGGATTTGTTTTAAATGGAGTGTCCTTTGTTAACACTGAACTTTATTTAAGAAAATTACGTTTAATTACACAAGTAACACTTATAAAAAATACTAGAGGCCCGGTGCACGAAATCGTGCACTGGTGGGGTTCCTCGGCATGGCCTGGGGGGATTGGGCCAAAACTGGCAGTCCAACGCCGCCTGCCACTCCTGCCTGCAGCTCCTGCTCATCCTGGCACCGCTGCGTCTGCCACGGGCTTACACCCAGTCAGTCCTGATTGGGAGAGGCAGTGCTCCGCTCGCCAGCAGTGAGCCCTGCATCTGGTGCCCTGCATCTGGTGCCCATCTGGGCCCAGCAGTGAGTCCTGCCCTGGTGCCCCGGGGGTGGGGTGGGTTGGGACACGATCGGCCCTCTGAGTGGGCGGTGGGACGCCCTTGCCGGCGTGGGATCTGGATCCGTCCTGCTGACATTTGCACCAGTTGCTGGGAGCCACCTGGCGGCTGCTTTTATATCCTTTTTTTATTGCTGAGCTTCTAGGGAGGGGAAGCGACTGCGGTGCCCGAGGCCAACTTCCAGGAGGCCAGCGGCGTTGTCGGGATCATGCTGGTGGCACTGGTCCGTCGGTGCCTGGCCCGTTCTCCAGAGATTGGACCTGCGGGACTACTGAGGGAGGGAGTGGCTGCCGCCGGGCTGGTGGGCCGCCGGGGCGGGTGGGTCAGCTGAGCAGCACTCCCGCTGTTGGAGCGCACTGACCACCAGGGGGCAGCTCCTGCATTGAGCACCTGCCCCCTGGTGGTCAGTATGCGTCATAGCGACTGGTCGACTGGTCATTCGGTCGCTTAGGTATATATATATGCATATAAAGGTAAAATCCCCCCTGACTACCATTCTTCATTCCATGCCCTATCTCCAGAAATAAGGAAGACCTCTTTCCAGTTATTTTGTTTTTTTTTTTTTCTCCCCAACTTTATTTTTTACTAATGTGTGTGTGTGTGTGTGTGTGTGTGTGTATATGTGTGTATATATATGTGTATATATATATATATATATATATATATATATACACACCTATGAAAGTGTATATAACAAAAATAGTATATTGTGTGGATAATGCAAGTTGTAGTTTTTTCTTAGTTTTGGAGATCAGTCAGAATATGTAGATAGATCTACCTCATTCTTTTCAAATGCTGTGTATTATGAATTACCATAGTGGATTTAACCATTGGGTTATCCATTATTTGCTGTTGCATACAGCATTATGATGAGCATCTTGGTGTGATTCTCTTAGGACCCATGTGAATGTTTTTCTGGCTTAGATTTGGAAGAAGAGGAATTACTGGATTGTAAGTATCTAGTATTCCCTATATTGAAATAAATAAATGGAATATTATTTGGCATGATTGTCTAATTAATTGTGCTTGTGAACTGAATTATGTGTTTGAAATATTGTCGTTTTAGTTATAGTTAAGGTGACCAGACGTCCCGCTTTTGGCGGGACAGTCCCGATTTTTAACAATTTGTCCCACGTCCCGTGGCATTTTAAAAAAGTCCCGATTTTTGGAAAGAATGCACGACAAGCTAGGGAACGGCTGGAGAACGGGAAGGGAATATACGGTTTTCGGTGGCCATGTGGCTATTTAGCCAGGATATGAGTTTTATATTATTTTTGTTAATTTTATAATGTTAAACTTTAATAATAACAAATAATTGTTGAGAACTGATTATCGAGAACTGCTTATCAAAGTTCGCATTGTTGATCAGTTGTTAGAATTCGACCACCATTGTTTGGACTTAATAATGAACAATGGCATTTTTTGGGATTGGCAACGACGAAAACATTTTGTAACTGTCTCTCAGACGATACACATCGTACTGCGTGCTAGTAAGCTAGTTAAACAAGTGATGTCATTACAAATCAGCTATTCAGATAATTTAGGTAAGTAATTTATTTATTTATTTCATAAATACATAAATTTTCTTGAATTTAGCAGACAGTACTCGTATTATTTATATTTTATAGTGGCGGCAAAAAGTCTAGCGCCAGCCTTGAAAGTGACACTTACGACTTACGTTACGGCAAATTCATGACCTTTTAAACAACGACAGCAATCTACTAAAAAAAATTCACTCAAATGAGAAATATGCCAAAGAATAAAATAATACTATACATAATTTTTTATTATATTTGTAAATTGTACTTACGTTGAAATTTAAAAAAATATATTACAATACTATTTTTGCATCCTATGAAAATTTTTGTTGGTCCATATAGATCAAATTTTTAATCAAGACCCCCCCCCTCCCCCCCCGGGTCATTGTTGTCCCGTTTTACCAATGTTAAGATCTGGTCACCTTAGTTATAGTGTCATTTTAGTTATATTGGGAGGACAGGGGCCAAGTGTAAAACCAGTGATTCTCAATACTGGCTTGTACATCAGAATGACCTCTGGGACTTTTTACGCATTATCACCTCAAGATAGTGATTTAGTATGTCTGTGAATCAGTACAAATGGCCCTTGGTAGGAAGATGAAAATTAAATACAGGAGACACATCTTGAGGTTTTCTTAGCATGCCCAAATTGCTCAGTACCAGTCTGGCACCCAACTTATTCTGTAAAATGTAGTCAGATATAGCAGAATAATTTCATTTTCTCTAGACCCTTAATGTAAGTTAATGATTTTTTTTAAAGTTAATGACTTTTGATTCCTCTCCTCCCCCAAGAACTCAGCACAGGGTATAGGTATAATAAATATTTGTTTTAAGGTTGATAGAGAGGAAGAAAGATATTTTTAGGGGGAGGGGACAGCAATATTATAAACATGAAGTCTGAATAGGACTGAATTTGTAGGATTGTATTATAATTTTTATTACTATTGATATAAATGAGTGTTTAAGTTATTTATTTGAGAAATAACTTAAACCTGGCCAGAGCTATGGGTGACTGATTTAGAATGCTCTCAAATTATTGGAAAAATTTGAGAGCATTCTAAATCAGTCACCCATAGCTCTGGCCAGGTAGCTCAGTTGTTTTAGAGCATCATCTCCAAATGCCAAGGTTGTAGGTTCATTTGATCCCTGGTCAGGGCACATACAAGAATCAACCAGTGAATGCATAAATAAGTGGAACAACAAATCAGTGTTTATCTCTATCTCCCAACCCCTCTCTTAAAAAAAAAAAAAAGAAAAGAACATTAAATCAGACATGCATAGATCATAATGGTTGAGGGCTTAGACCCTATGCATAGGCTGTCTGAGTTCAGTTTCCCCTGTTACCGTAGTGGTTCTATGAATCATGGCAAGTGGTGTAGCCTTTCTGTACCTCAGTTTTCCTGTCTGTAAAATGGTGATAATAATAGTTTTTATCTTATAGGGACATGGGAATATTAAGAGAGTTATTATTATATATAAAGCAAATAGAAGAGTGCCTGACACATTGTAATTGGTATGAAATGTTAGCTGTTATCGTTATTGTTGTTGCTATTTATTACAAATAGAATTATTATTATTCCTAATCTCTTAATCTTTAGGTATTATTTCATGCTTAAAATGTTTTCTAAGTGACCAGAAACCAGCAACTTAATGCATGTCTAAAGATGATATGGATAAAGAACTTGTGCTCTGGAGTATTGATTCAAGATCACTTTGATATAACAAAGAAAGCTAAGATCTTTTTTGTATGTCCTTGCTATGTTTAAGGCCTTGTATGTTGATTGTTGCATATTATTATTTTTTGATTGTTGCATATTAAAATGGAGAACTAGTTCACATTTCATGTTTATGTAATTGGTGGGAAAATTCACAGACAGCAAGACAAGAATAAAGTAGCTTCAGTCTGTTTTGCTAAAGTGTTTGCTGTACTTCATAACATTTTGTAAAGCAACAAAGCCTTGAAAGTAGACTACTGTTGCTTGCTGCTGTTAGAGATTTTTATAGAAATAAGGGATGACTGATGCTTGAAATGAGACTTTTAGGATTTGTAAATGAAAGAAGTGATAATTGGCAAAGTTCCTGAGAGGATAAATACTGTGTGGGTGTACAGACACAAAATGAATTGTGGAGAATTGATGAGCCTTATAAATAGCTTCATGAAGTTTAATATTTCCTTCTCAGCATGATATAACATTTAAAAAATTTGCTTTTAAATTGCATTCACCTGCTGAATCTCTTATTTCAGCTTTGGCTGTATAGTTGCTCATATTTCTACTCTGTAAACCAGGACTTGTGTGGCATGTAGATGCTCCAGGAACAGGCCCTGCCAGTATCTCTGGCTCCTTTTCTGTTGGTATCTACCTCATTCCTGCCAGTCACCAAAACAGCTTGGGTGGCCCACATGATAGGGTTCTCTATAATGTGTGCCATTTTCCTGTTTGGATTGGACATTTCTTCACTTGGCAAAGTCCTCCTAACCCTTGTAACCAAGCCCAAATGCTTTCAATAACCATTTCCTTTCCCCAGATGGACTGATTACTTCTTCCTTGCAGGCTTTGCAGCATAGCTGTGGAGGTAGGCTTTGGAAGCTAGACTGCCTGGGTTCTCGCCCTAGCTCTGGAATCTTTTTTATTTTTTAATGGAAATAAAAATCACTTAAGTCACCATTTTAACCATTTTAAAGTATACAGTTCAGTGGCTTTTAGCATATTTATAATGTTGTAAAAACATCACCATTATCAGTTCCTGAACATTTTCATTACCCTAAAAGGAAACAAATATTTTCATCACCCAAGAGCTGCCAGACTTTTTTCCAAAGCAGTGGTACCATTTGACATTTCCACCAGCAATGCATGAAGGTTCAAAATCCTCCATATCCCTGGCAGCACTTGTTAATATACTTTGGATTATAGCCATCCTGATAGGTAAAAAGTGGTATTTCATTGTTTGGATTTGCATTTCCCTAATCTATATATATAAAACCCTAATATGCAAATAGACCGAACGGTGGAACAACTGAAAAACCGGTTGCTATGCTGCGCGCAGACCACCAGGGGGTACGCACGGAACATGGCAGGTGTTGGCAGCAGGTGGCAGGGTGTGGAACATGGTGGGCGCTGGCTGTGGCAGGATGGTGGAGCAGGTGAGCGGGATGCTGTCATCAGGGCGAGCCTCTGGTGGTTACTGAAAATTTTTTGCTCCCGCATGCCGCAGTCCCTGACGCTCGCACATGCTGCCAGCACCGGCCCCGCTTGCACCCGTGGCCGGTGCCAGAGCTGCCATTTGCACCTGCTGCCAGTGCCAGAACCACTGCTCACACCCGCTGCTGGCACTCAGAGCCAGCCCTGATAGCTCGGTGCCATTAGCGGGTGCAAGTGGCAGCTTCCGGCCCCAATTGCCCCTCAGGGCTTCTCCTCCTCCCCCTGCTCCTGAGGGGTGATCGGGGCAGCAGCCGCTGCCCACACTCGCTGACGGTGCCGGCCCCCTTCACACCCGCTGCTGGTGCCGGCCCCAATCGCTCTGTGTCATCAGAGGGTGCGAGCCGGGCTGCTGGCAGACAGGGGACCGGGGGCTGTGGTGTGTGGGGCCGGGCGGGGGTGTGGAGGATGGGCTGAGACCCTCCCCTGTGCCCACCGCAGCCTCGCGGCCCACAGTTCCTTTCAAGGTGCACGAATTCGTGCACTGGGCCCCTAGTAACAAATAATATTGAGTAAAGTTTTATGTGCAGGAGTATCTTTACATGGCCATTTGTATTTCTTTGGGGAAATATCTATTTAAATCCTTTGCCCATTTTTAAATTGGGTTGTTGGATGTTTTAATTAAGTTGTAAAAGTTCTTTATATACTCTGGATGCTAGTCCTTTATCAGATGGTTTTTCAAATATTTACTCCCATCCTGTGATTTGTTTTTTTTCTTGACAGTATCTTTTAATGCGCAAAAGTTTTAAATTCTTATGATGTTCAGTTTATCTATTCTTTTGTTCCTTGTGCTTTTGGTTTTATATTTAAGAAACTCTAGTTTAATCCAAAATCATAAAGATTTACAGCCATATTTCCTTTCAAGAGTTATAATTTTAACCTTTATAGTTAGGTTTTTGATCCATTTGGGTTAATTTTTGTATATGGTGTTTGTTTGCACATGAATGTTTATGTAGTTATTTAGCACCATATTTTGAAGAGACCGGTCTTTTCTCATTGAATGGCTTTGGCACGCAGTTGAAAATCAGTTGATTGAATTGTGAGGGTTTATTTATGGACTCGAATTCTATTCTGTTGATCTGTATGTCTGTCCTTACGCCAGTTCCACACGGTTTTGGTAACTAGCTTTGTAGAAGTTTTGAAATTGAGATGTGTGAGTCCTCCAACTTTGTTCTTTTGTTTTGGCTACTCAGGGTCCCTTGCATTTCCATATGAATTTTAGGACAGTTTGCCCATTTCTACAAAAAAGGCAGTTTAATTTTGACAGGGATTGTATGAATCTGTAGATCAGTGTTTTTGTGTTTTTTTTTTTTTGGGGGGGAAGTATTGCCATACTAATTATAGTAAATCTTCCAATCCATAAGCACAGATGTCTTTCCATTTATTTAGCTCTTTAATTTCTTGCAATTGTGTAAGTCTCTCACCTTGGTTAAATTTATTCCTAACCCAATAAATTTATTCCTATTTTACTTTACTTTTAAAAAAATGTGATTGTAAATGGAATTGTTTAGCAATGGAACCTTGAGCAAATTTCTTAAACTTTCAAATCTTCAGTTTCCGCACATGTAAAATGGAAATTACATGCCCATTTTATCCAGTTGTGGAGATTAAATGAACTCATTCATTTAAAGGGCTTAAATAAGCCTTATGGTTCAAGCTAAATGTTAAATGTGAACTCTCTGAGGGAAGGAATTTTATCTTACATGTTTTTGTGACACTCTTCCCCCTGCTCAGGTACCTAGCTTAGTACCTGTTAGACTGAGGGAATGTGGAAGGGCAGAAAAATTGGACTATATCATATCAGTTTCAGTCCTTCAGTTTGAAAGTTAATGTGGAGTGGGAATTAGGGACATTAATTCCTCTTTTTTTTAAGAAATATATTTTATTGATTTTTTTCCAGAGAGGAAGGGAGAGAGATAGAGAGTTAGAAACATCGATGAGAGAGAAACATCAATCAGCTGCCTCCTGCACACTCCCTATATGTGCCTGCAACCAAGGTACATGCCCTTGACCGGAATCGAACCTGGGACCCTTGAGTCCGCAGGCCAATGTTCTATCCACTGAGCCAAACCAGTTAGGGCCATTAATTCCTCTTTATACCCACATATTTTGATATGGATTGTTATACGTGTAAATAAGCCTTGCACAATAATTTTGCCACCTTTTAACATACTGAAGTTTCTTTTAAGATGGTTGAGTGGTGGGCCTTGGTTTACTAAATGGAAAAGAGGCATTCATTCATTGCCTAGGTGAACTTAGTCTTTTATATGCCAAAATTATAAATGAAATTAAAACATCTTAATTCATGAAATTGTCAGTCACAATAGTAGAGAGCGAAGTATTTCAGTTTATATTAACATCTAGTATGAAAAATCATCTTAAGTTAGAATTGTAAAAATACTTCCCTTTGCTGAATATTCTGTGATGTGATTTCTAAAATTCATATATTGTTTCAGAAAAATATACAAGTGACATTTATTTCGTAAGTGTAAAACAGAGATAGCTTTAAAATTTGGCCTCCTGACGAGCAGAGCATTGGATCTCACCCCGAGTGTAACAGCAGCTCGGTTATCTAAGAACTTGTGTCACTTTGCTGTCCTCCCCCACAGTCTGGGTAAGAGCGCCTTTGTTCTGTTCAGTGGCTGGATTAACTATTAATGACACTCTGCTGTGGTGAGAAACCTGTACACAGTTTTCAGGGATTAGTTTCATTACATTTCATTGCTAATAGAGGGCAGTGATGTGAGGCTAATGAAATTAGGAACTTATTTAAACATTCGTATTTTCATACTTCAATGCATTTTTGTATTTAGTTGTTTCTGAACTTTTTCAACATCAAAATAAGAAAACGATGGTAATACTGTATGATGAACTGTAAAGTTTTCACATGCTCCCTATGGTGATAGGATGGGTGATCTGGAGTCTTGGGCCTAAGCAACTGTCTCTTTTTTTCTCTGCCTTCTTGCTGGCTGGCTTACAGCGGGGTGGGTGAGGACGGGAGTACCAATTTGAGGGGAATGACCCACTTTTTGCTAGAATTTGAGAATCAATAACAAACTTTTTTTTTTTTTTTTTAAAGACTAGTTTTTGTGATTTTTAGCGAGAGAGGAAAGGAGAGAAACATCGATGTGAGAGCAAAACATTAATTGGCTGCCTCCTGCATGCCCCCCACTGTGGGTGGAGCCTACAACCTGGGCCTGGGCCCTGACCTGGGAACCAAACTGGTAACCCTGTGCTGCACAGTACGACGCCCAACCAATTTAGTCAGACCGGCCGAGGCAACAAAACTTTTTTTTTAAACTAGTATTTCTTTTGGGTAATAAATTGCATTCAGAATAATGGTTTAAAAGGTGACAGAAGGTAAACATTTCCTATAGTAAATGAACTTCGTGAAAAGTGGCAGCCACAGCTACCTGGAAAGCTCTAAACCAGAAACATAAGCAGCCTGAAGTGACCTCTTCCTCCTCCAATCCCCCACCCCACCTCCGCCCCATTGTAGACTTTGGCGTGAACACATTGTAGTCGCCTGGCACTCTACCGTATTCAGGAACATAAGTAGTTCTGTTTTGGAATTACGGCAGGAGGAAATATGATACTGGGAAAAGACTACTCTTAAGCAAGGGGGAGTGAAATTGAGATTTTTATCTGGGAATATAAAATTAGATTCTGGAACTAAGCTTAAGTTGTAATTGAAAAATATGTACTGTGAGTTTTAGAATGAACAAAGAATGAATCATGTTGATTGTTTTTGACATACATTTTTTATACTAATTATATGATTGGATAATTTTTAAGTAATAATGCAATTGTAATGAAGGACATTTTTGCAGACCATTTAAGAGTATTCCCTCCCATTTTCTTTGATAATAAAATAATTATCATTTTTGAGACACTTAGCGTATTGTTCTCATTGATTATTCTCATTAGTTACTAACTTCTCTAATGCCTTCTATATCCTCATTTGTCAGTGGGTTTACTTGAGATTCAAACTTTCTTTAGTATCTTCCATCAGCTTTATCAAATGTTGCATCTTATTTTTTTTAAAATATATTTTATTGATTTTTTTACAGAGAGGAAGGGAGAGGGATAGAGAGTTAGAAACATCGATCAGCTGCCTCCTGCACACCTCCTACTGGGGATGTGCCCACAACCAAGGTACATGCCCTTAACTGGAATCGAACCTGGACCTTTCAGTCTGCAGGCCGACGCTCTATCCACTGAGCCAAACTGGTTAGGGCTGCATCTTTTTTTTAATCCTCACCCGAGGATAAACTTATTGATTTGAGAGAGAGAGAAAGAGAGAGAGAGAGAGAGAGAGAGAGAGAGAGAGAGAGAGAGAGAGAGAGAGAGAGACTACAAAGGTAGTTATCAAAACTGTGTGGAACTGGCATAAGGGCAGACATACAGATCAGAGAGAGAGATCAATTGGTTGCCTCCCATCCTTCCTCTCTCCAGAATCAATAAAACATATCCTTGAATGAGGATTAACATAGAGTATAATGAGAATAAAAAGGTGTCCTGAAGGTAGATTGGATAGAAAAGAATTACTGGGGAAATCCTAGTGAATTGATTTTTCTTTCTTGGTATATAAGGTAATGAATAAGAAGAGTTACCAGCCATTTATTTTAATTAAGAAAGCCAATTAAGACCTAACGGGTTTGGCTCAGTGGATAGAGCGTCGGCCTGCAGACTGAAGGGTCCCAGGTTCGATTCCGGTCAAGCGCATGTACCTTGGTTGTGGGCACATCCCCAGTAGGGGGTGTGCAGGAGGCAGCTGATCGATGTTTCTCTCTCATCGATGTTTTTTTTTTTTTTTAAATATATTTTATTGATTTTTTTACAAGAGGAAGGGAGAGGGATAGAGAGTTAGAAACATCAGTGAGAGAGAAACATCGATCAGCTGCCTCCTGCACGCCCCCCCACTGGGGATGTGCCCGCAACCAAGATACATACCCTTGACCGGAATCGAACCTAGGACCCCTCAGTCTGCAGGCCGACGCTCTATCCACTGAGCCAAACCGGTTAGGGCTCTCGTTAATGTTTCTAACTCTCTGTCCCTCTCCCTCTCCATTCCTCTCTGTAAAAAAATCAATCAAAATATATTTTAAAAAAGCCAATTAATAGTTATGAGTTTAATTTATTGGAGATAGGAGAAAATAGCATTTAAGAAACTGATTTAAAAGAAGGCTGAAATGTTTTGCTTGGATTGCTAGGTCCTTGGAAATTTAGGTATAGGTCTCAGAGACAGTAATCTTTTGGAGAAGGTAATGTTATTGCCACCAGTTTATTTTTCTCCTTTATATTTCTTCTTTATAAATTCATGTAGTTCATCTCGGTGATGGCGTGTATCATTTCAGCTCTGCAGTTGTTTGAATCTCTGATTAACTGTACCTGGAAATATACTATATTTAAGGACACTAACTCAGCTAGGTTGTAACTTTAACACTGGCTAGACTAGAATAGGCTAAGATGACCATAGAAGTAGCAACAAATAAGTGTGAATTGAAATGAAAATTCAGCTATCAGTCCTTAAGGAAGCTATGGTTTCAATGGGGAGTCAAATAAGTAACATATATATTTTAGTAGTTCTGTAATGTCTTGTCCATAGAGAGGCAGAGGAGGAAAACTGTTTTTGGTCTGGGAATATGTCAGGGAGGAGGTGTAACAGTTGAGGTGAGATTAGAAAATTGAGTTGGGTGTGCAAGGGAAACAAACTGGACATAGCATTCTAGGGAGAGGAAACTGAGTAAGAAAAGACTTGGTGATGTGTTTGGGGAATCACAGAGTAGAGCTCAGCATTTCCAGAGCATAAAATATAATAAAAAGGAGAATGGTGGTAAAAGTGTCCCAAGTGAGACAAGGGGATCAATCCTGGTTCCTTCAAAAATATCGGGCTTGGAGGGGCAATGCTGCTGCTGCTCACTGAGATGAGCACAAAAGGAGGCATTAGATTGAGAAGTTGGTGAAGTTAGTGTTAGACGTAGCGTTTGAGGCATGTAGGGACCATCTAGGTGAACATGTCTAGTGGGGTCGAAGGATATATAGTTCTGGGGTGCAGAGGAGACTATTGGGCTAGAAATTCAGATTTGGTCATCTCGGCCCTTATGGTTGTGAGTTTCAAGGGTATAGATAGAAGAGTCAGTGAGTCAAAAGAGGGTCATGCAAGAATCACCAACATTTTAAGGTCTGGTGAAAAGAGATAATTCAGCAAAGGACCCAGCGTTAGTAGGAGAATCATAAAAACATAAAAAAAACCACAAAACCATAAAAAAATCCTTATGTTATTTTGTACTATTATTTAGAAATTAAAGCAAAATAATGATTAAAAATCAAGTTAACCATAATTTAAAATATGCTCACTCAAATTACACTTGCTTATTTTCTTTGTGAAATAAGGAAATGTGGCCTCTTTTGGTACTCATTGGCCTGAATGTATAAATGGAGATAGTGGATGTTTGAATAAATATATATTTACAAGGTTGTAAATACTGCTGCTTTGGAAGGACTGAGGAGTGCTGGTGAAGAGTAATTGAGAATTGTGAGGGTATGGTGGGGTATAAGGTTTTAAAATGTGACCATGAAAAGCATACTGGAAGTCTTTATCAATTTATAGACAAAATAAATTCTGGAAGGTTCCAATATTTACATGTAAAATAAAATGACAAAGCATATTAGAGGACAGTATGATGACAATTCTAAAAACTTTGGTGTGGCGAAAGTCTTAACAGGAAGACATAATTCATAAAGGGGAAGATTAGTGGACTTAATTGCAGAAAAATAAAGTATAGGGTCCTGGATACTGTGAATAAAATAGAAAACAACCAGCTAACTTTGGGGAAATATTTGCAGTGTGTGTAAGAGCATACTACATGTGGTCATGATGTAGATGACTCAAGTGATCAGAGGTTCAGGAGACTACGAGGAACTGCTGAGGAGGCCATTGTCCTTAGCCAAGGATTTTTGGAAGTCACACCAACATGGACATCAAAGTCTCTGAGGGTTATGGAGGAATTGTGGTGGAGTGAAACTCAGTGGCATAGCTTTTGGAGTTCTTAAAGAGACATCTAGGAGTAATCAGACCCATGGGTGGTATTGATAAGGCATCCTATATAATAAAAGGCTAATATGCAAATCGACCCAACGGTGGAATGACTGGTCGCTATGCTGCGCACTGACCACCAGGGGGCATACCCTCAACACAGGAGGAGTGCTGCTCAGCCAGAAGCTGGGCTCATGGCTGGCAAGCATAGCAGCTGTGGTAGGAGCCTCTCCCGCCTCCGTGGCTGTGCTAAGGATGTCTGACTGCTGGCTTAGGCCCGCTCCCCATGGGGAGCGGGCCTAAGCCATCATTTGGACATCCCCCAAGGGCTCCTGGACTGCAAGAGGGCGCAGGCTGGGCTGAGGGACCCCCCCTGAGTGCAAAATTTTCGTGCACCGGGAGTCTAGTTGAGTAGATAGTAACGTAGATGGAATACATGGGCCTCAAAGGATATGATATTAACACAATATTTGTGAACATTCTTGAACCTTTCAATCCTTCTGGAGCTATAAACAAATCTGAAGGTTTGATGAAAATGTGAAAATGATTTTGGAAGCCTTTTCATGTGTTACTTGAAACCATTTGGTTTGGAGATTCCAAAGTCACCAGTCAGAAAATGGTTTAGAGCTTTAACTTTTCTTTCTAACATTACAAGATGGGTATAAACTTCATTTGAGCTGTGTAGTTTAATCTTGGGGTTTTTCAGGTTCAGTGCACAGCTTTTATATAGATACCCTGAAGTGTGAACTTTTGTCTTTTTGCAATGAAGAATTGCCACCATGAAGACATTCCAGTGTAATCTCATTTCTGAAGTGGCTACGTGATTAACTGGGAATACTTCTCTAGATAGGGAGACTGAGATATGGGTTAAAGTTAAATTTCCACATATAATAACAATCTAGTGATAAAAAGGTAGATGTTGAGGCTTGGTAGTAAGAGAGAGAGGGTGGATTAAAACTTATGGGAAGGCTATTTAAAATGGGACACACCTACTATACCTCATTAACACATCCAACAAATATTTAGGATGACTGTCCTCTGCTAGGCACTACCTGCCTAGGAATAGGCACAGAGGGCTTATGTGCCAAGCGACTTTCATGGATTATTTCATTAAATCCTCACAACAGCCCCTCACATAGGAATTATCACCCCATTTTACAGGAGAGGAGATAGAGGCTTAGAGTTTTGAGTAATTTTCCCAAGGTCATATGGCAATTAAAATGATGGAGGTACCTGCTTTTGAATCCAAGGCTACTTAGTGGCAGAGCCTGATTGAGCACTTAAACACTGGGCTCTTTTTAAACTGGAAGGCGGGACATCACTGAGCATTCACTATGGTATTAGGTGCCAGGTTTTGTAACACACATAAGAATCCTCAAGGTAAGTTTCATTATCATCATCTCGGTTTACCCCAGTACTGTGTGCTCTCCCCAGTGATTAGCCGGTCTGGCTACAGCCTGTGGTAGATTCTGTTCTTTCGTTAGACATTCATGCCAGTTTACTAGTGCTCATTGGGCGAAGTTGTAAGCTTAAGCAATTTAGAAAAATCCTTATTGTAACAATATGGAGAGGACATTCCTGTACAGGTCCATTGTATTTTATGCAACTAATTTTTATTCCTTTTTCCATTATATTTTTTCGTATTTCTTTGGTTTCTATAGTCAAGATTTGTAAAAATTAAAACTTGTTTTACACTTAAAAAATAAAAACAACAACCCCAAACTAGTGAAGTATATTTTGAAATCCTGAGACTGCCTAAAGCATTTCAGTGGCACTGAGTTTTATTTTTGATGTGTGGACTTTTAGTTAGGAATAGGAAAACCCATTTACAAAAAAGAAAAAAAACAAGTTTACATGTGAAATAGTCTGGGTAATAAGACCATGTCAGTTTTATTCATGTAAAATTATGAGCATTAGGTTAATCATTAATATTTTAGTGGAAATGTGTTAGTTTGCCTTCTCTTTTCCCTCTTTTTTCTTTTTTTTTTTAACCTCTTTTTCAATTTTAGTCTGTTATCTTTTTTACCAAATCAGTATCAGGCAGTTACTGTTTAATTGAATTGAATTGGCGCGTACATTCCTGTTTGTGATGGCATTGTCAGGCCTTTCCTAAAAGGAGAAGTAGATTATGTGCTAGGTAACTGGGTGTTGCTGTTCACTTGTGCTGTATGTTCTGCGAAGGAGGAGGGGAAAATTAAGGTGTAAAATACAAGTCTTTCTCTAAAGGAGTAGGGAGTACATACTAAATATATCTTGAATTAAGACAACCAGGAAATTATAACTGGTTAAAAAATTTCAATCTATAAATTGGGGTTCTGGTTTACTATTTAATTCTTAAGTGACAAAAATGATTCACTGAGCCATATTTTTCAGGGCTGGTGAAATAGAAGTAGCCAAGGGTTTTATATCTGTTCATTGCAGCCTGTAACTTTATTACCCAGGCTTCTCAAATGATCTAGTATGTTGGATCTAGTTGTTAGCACTTCTTGTTTGTATTTTAATTTGTTGCCTTTAAAATCTTCTTGTAGGGCCAGGCTAGTTCTACCTTAAAAAAACCCAACACACCCCTCTACTTAAAAGAAATGGTACTTCCTGCTTTCATAAACAGTCATGTGCATAGTTTAGCAAGGCCTGATGCCTCTGGAGCGTTTTCCCTTTATAGCACCATTGAATCCCAGTCCTAGCAGAAGTGCTGCGAATCTTGTGGCCTCATTTTGAACAAAAGGGATTAGAGAAGAAAAATCTCTTGATATAAGGCTTGAAAGCAAGGGCAGGCAATCTTGGTTGTGAATATTTTCTGATTTTTCCAGAAATCAAGCAGAAGATTGAGCTGCTGATGTCAGTTAACTCTGAGAAGTCGTCCTCTTCAGAAAGGTACAGCTACATCTCTTGCATGAACAATTACTGGTGTAGCATTGCTAAGAAACAAACCAGGACATTTTCTTTTCTTGTTAAGTTTGCTATATAACGTGTTGTGCTGCATGCTGGTCGTTGTGCTGTATTGAAGATGTGTATTTGGGCAGGCTGTTCTGCTTTTACAAAGGGTAATTGATTTAAAAAAAAAATAGTGAAGCCTAATCAGCTGCAGCATGCACACCATAACACAGCAGACCACGGGTTCCTGTGTGACAGCTGTTGAAGGCTTTAAAAATAATTTACTTAGCTAAAAAACAAACAAATTGTGCTTGCTTTAAGGAAATGATAGCATTAGATTTTCTTCCTATATTTTGACGTTGCTGTAACACAAAATTACCGACACTATTTATCTATAAGATCTAGGTTAAAAACATTTGACGTTGGTTGTAATAAACATTTTATTATGTGAAAAGGGAGTGCCATTTGTAAATAGCTTAGGAATTGCAAACCCCCAGATTAGTCACATTCTGAGAGAGAGATATGATGCTTCTTCAAGTCTGTGCTAGGAAATGGAACAGTCACTGCATGCAGTAATGGTTCATGCCTGCAGGTAAGGACAAAATGACTCAAGTATTTTTAAAGCAATTATTTTATATGTCAATCAGATTATTGTACCTGTAAGGCGATATTTCCTTAAAATGGCTATTTACTTAATACATAGAAGTAAAGGTATTTTTATCTCAAGTCAAAAATGAGGCTGTAGTTGCCTATTTTGCTATGTAAATATTGTGTTCACTTCTGTTTACCAAAATTTTGTATACTATATAATGTTTTAAATTGGGGTTCTTGGGTGTATACCTTGATGCTTACCTTTCTCTTGACAACCTAATAATAGTTTATACCTAATGTTGATATTTTTGGTGTGTTGGTTTTTCTTTTCTGTGGTTTTCAGGGTTATCTTTTTTGTTCATAGATGTAATATTTAGGAAAACATGATGGAGAAATAATTTGGTAGTAAGTAATGATATAGGAAAAACACTGGGAAAAAATATGTGAAGACCCTAACATGGTAAAAGGGATTTAATTAAAGTACACTAGTGTATGGAGGACATGATCCGATGACAAAATGATGACGTTAAATCGATTTATTAGTATAATTAGGTGAAAGTCTCCTGGCTATAATTCAGGGCATTGCAAATATGGAAGATGTTACTGCTTTCTTTAGAGATTGAAAATAGAAAAATTTAGGCACATTTGGTTTATTTTTATATAGCTTCTAACTTCTGGTTTGGGCTAGTCATCTGTTTTTAAGCATTCTGTTTGCTGAGATGAAAATAATCTTCAGCCTTGTGAATGTTCTGCCAGTAAAATGGTGGTGATGGGAAGGGGAGAGGGTGGTGGTGTAAATAGTGAACGGTCTGGGTGCCAACTGTAACCTTTGAGTTTTGTTACTAAGAAGAGCATTCTTAATGAGATGACAGCAATAATTATGTTGGCTTTTTGAGAAGCATGAATTCTCTATTGATAAGTTGAGGGTTGAACAGAATGGACTCAAATTGTTGAGAAATTAGGAATGGGTGAGGTTTTTAATGGTTAAAATACATTTTATAAGGGAAGATTCTAAAATATTTTGGTGATCATATTTACTTGTTTATTTTATTATTATTTTTAATTTTTTACCTAAGCACCTGTGGTTAAATTTGATGGAAAGGGAGGATGCATGTAGCCATTATCTTAAAGTTCAGAAATCAGCTGCCGTGCTTATAACAACTTTATACAGAGTTTTACCAGAGCTTGCTTGTTTTGTTTGTTATTCTTGCTTTGCTTGATATTTCAGATATTTGACACATAATATTTTTAAGATATGCTGACTTAATGGGTGATAAATGTGGTTTATGGTCAGCCAACACTTTGCAAACATAGAAATTGTTTTACTAATATAAATATATATTAAAAATAGAAGTCACTCTTTTTCTTCCCCTATTTTTAAAGTCATACAATGATGAATAGTCAAAGTCTTTTTAATTTGTTTGGAAGAACTTGAAAAACACGAATCCCATGTTAAAAAGAAAATTATGGCCTAGTAACACTATATTCTGCCCAGGAGTTTAATAGCTTGTAGTGCCATGTAGCAATACCATCACATTCTTTAATTCCTTGTTTACCAGTTACCTAAAATTTAAAAGTCTTTGACTAGTGTTTTAAAAAAGTTACTTGCTTGAGGCATGACTCGAGTCGTAAAGACATTTGGAATTTACGGATGGTCAGTATTGCCATGTATTTATTAGTGGGAAGGATGAAGAAGGAAACCCAGTCTTCTTTCTTTAAAGAGAGGAAAGCTACTTGTTTGTAAGGAACCAAGTTATCATTTGCCACAATGGATTTTGCTCACTGTGTGCAGTACAGAGTGATCTTTGATATTTCAGGGAACCAAGTGGAGAAACAATACTTCTAACAACAGTTATGTGATGTTCCTAATAATTTTTCCATGTCTTATATGTGACCCCCTTAATGGGAATGTCTAGTTTTATAACAGCTAGTATTCATTGAATTATTGTTTTTTCTAGGCAATTTTGTGAAAAGCAACACAACAAAAAAGAAATAACTTATTTTTGTAGACTCTTAAGTATCTTTCATTGAAAAATACAAATATGATCTGAAGTAATGTGATAATGGAATTTTGAAGGTTTTTATGGGGGGCCTACATTAAAAAATGTTAAAATAACACTTTTCAATGCCACCATGAAATTTAAAATTATATATTTACCTTTAACAGAATAGTGGAGGTCCCAACGAATGTCATTTTGTAGGGGAGGCATGGAGTACTAATGTTCTGTTTAGAATGGCTGACTCATAGGACAAAAGCCAATGGAAGAACAAAAGGTTACTTTTTTATGGTTTTATATTTTGGAGAGAAATGAAAATCTCAACTTAAGCATTTTTAAAATTAGGGGCAGAGAATATTATTGAATTAATTAAAACAATATGATGCCTGATTTGTATGTTATTGCCAGGTAAGAGAAAGGCATATCTGTTTCAAGAGAGTATCCTTCTTACAGATTTTAAGAGTAAATTTTACTATTAGTGTTTCGTTTTTAATTGAGTGCCTGTTGAATGAAGGACTGTATTCATCTTAAATATAGTAGGGACAGAGCCATGCACAGTTTTATTTCCTCATCTACCCCATTTAATGTAAAAAAAGTGTATGTATTTATTTGATACCAAAACTGGGTTTTCAAGTTTTGTTCTTTTCCAATCTAGAACACTCCTGGGATTTGGAAATTTATGGGGAAGAGGAATAGTAATAATAATAATAGCTAGAAAAAAGATTTTAATAACTTATTAAACATTTTTTTATTTAAAAAACTTTGCTATTTTAAAAATTTTTATTTATTGATTTGAGTGAGAGAAACATCAATTTGCTGTTTTGCTTATTTATACATTCGTTGGTTGATTTTTTTTAAGACATATTTTTATTGATTTCAGAGAGGTAGAGAGACATAGAAACATTAATGAGAGAATCATTGATTGGTTGCCTCCTGCATGCCCCCTACTGGGGATCGAGCTCGTTACCTGGGCATGTGGTTTGATCGGGAATTGGACCATGACCTCCTGGTTAATAGGTCTATGCTTAACCACTGATACACACCAGCTGGGTGGGTTGATTCTTTTATGTGCTCTGACCAGCGATCAAATTCGCAACCCTGGCAGATGGGGACAATGCTCTAACCAACTGAACTATCCAGCCAGAGCCTTATTGAACATTTTTTTTTTTTTGAGGGAGGGGGAGGGAGGGGGAGGGAGGGGGAGGGGAGGGGAGAGCAGAGCAGAGCGTGTCCTCCTTATTGAACATTTTTTGAATTCCAGTTCTATGTGAGAGCTAGCGCACACATTTTGCCCACGCCGGGTGGCTCAGCTGGTTGAAGCATTGTCCCGTACATCAAGAGGTTTCGGGTTCAATCCCCGCTCTGCGTGTGTATAGGAGGCAACTGATTGATGTCTGTCTGTCTGTCTCAAAATCAATAAACATATCCTTGGGTGAGGATTTAAAAAAAAAAAAAGGCTGTTGGAAGGATTCAGACAAATCATCTCAGAAAGATCCTGAGTGAACAGAAAGCACTTTGCTGTACTATAATTATTGTCAGACTGTATTGCTACTAGTATTTCTTCAGTTAACTCATTGAGCAAAATGGACAACTCTCTTTTTATAAAAAACATTTTTTATTGATTTCAGAGAGGAAGGGAGGGAAAGAGAGATAGAAACATCAATGATGAGAGAGAATCATTGATCGGCTGCCTCCTGCAAACCCCACAGTGGGGATCGAGCTGGTAACCCGAGCAGTTGCCCTGACCAGGAATTGAACTGTGACCTCCTGGTTCACCAGAATTGAACTGTGACTTCCTGGTTCATAGGTTGATGCTCAACCCCTGAGCCACACTGGCTGGGCCAAAATTGGATAACTTTTAATATAGAAGTGGTGAGCCCAGAGTGCACAGAACCACGATTCCCAGCCCATCTAGACTGACTGCAGAGAGGGCTGAGCAGTTTGTGAGGTGAGGGTCTTGAGAAGCTGAAAATCTACATTCACATTGAGCATTGCCTGCACCTGCTATGGTTTTATGTAAGTGTATATGGATGTTTTTGTAATTAATAAACTTCACAGTCAAAAGTTAACTAAATATTAGTGTCTACAAGGTTTGCATTTTCTCAGGGAACAGATACTAAAAGGATCACTTCTTGTTGTGTGTTAGTTTTTGACTTTTTTTTTTGTGTTAAAAAGGGTCCATATATTGGAACAAATAAGAAATGATAGCCTCGGTAATTAGCATCCCACATAGCTATCACATATTTGAATTGACAAATTGCTAGCTACCTTTTTTAGGAGACAGGAGAAAGGGAGAGAGGGAGAAAGTATAAAAATATTTATGCTGTGCCCTATATTAACAATGCTGTATAATTGGGGTTGGTGTGAAGTAATAAAGATTGTATGTTGTCCCTCCCCCAATATAAGGATATATGAAACACGTAAAGAACCCATGCTATTTTTGCATGTGTATTTTAATTCTTTTTCTTATTTTGGATCCTCTTAAGTGAAGAGAAAAAGGGCGTATGATAATAATGCGTGGTTGCAGAAAGCAAAAGCCTGGAAGAATAAGGAGAAAATAAAAATTAGGGCTGGGAGATGAAGAGAGAAGGAAATAAAGGATATTCAGTGGAAGAGGATGTAGGACTAAGGTGTCTTTTATTTGCTCTTACGTTGAATGTGCTTTCCTCCATATCTCTATGGTGAACTAAGTAGTCTTGGGAAGAGTCAGATTTTATAGAAGGGTCTCGATTGTACTCTTCCCCTCCCCATTCCAGCTTGAAGGGTAGGACAGTTACTGATAATGGTTTTTACCTTTTCCAACCCCCCACTCTGCCTCTGTTGGCTTTATTTCTTAGTTTGTAGGATAACGTATTTGAGTTGTATGTATTTTTCCTGAGTGGTGAGATGACAGTGGCTGATTATGTTGTCTTCCCTCCTTATGCTTTCTCTTTTTTAAATTTAACTTTTAGTAATCTTGTTATTGAATATACTAGAGGCCCAGTACACAAAATTCGTGCACAGGTAGGGTCCCTAGCGGCTGCCGTGGGGGCCTCCCTCCCCTGGCTGTCGGCCAGGGCCTGCCTTCCTTCTTTCATTCCAAGCTGCCCCTTGGTGGTCAATGCACATCATAGTGAGCCATCGAATTCCCGGTCTCTCGGTCGAACTCTCGAGGGGACACTTTGCATATTAGCCTTTTATATATATAGATATGGGAAAGTGCACAGATAATATAAATCATTATGAGATCCAACTTACTGATTTTTTTTTTTCTTTTTTAGCAGTTTGTATTCTATGTGTACCTAAGAAATCTTTGCCAAGCCCAAAATCACTAAGGTTTTCTGCTAGGTTTACTTATAGGAGTTTTTGGCTCTTTCTATTTAAGTATGCGATTCATTTTGGGTTTTAAAGTAAAGATTGTGATTATTTCCACAAATGACTTCTTGAGTTTTGTCTGTTTTTGAACATTATATATAAACTATTCGTGCACTTGGGGCGGAGGTCCCTCAGCCCGGCCTGTGCCCTCTCGCAGTCCGGGAGCCCTTGGGGGATGTCTGACTGACGGCTTAGGCCCGGGGAGCTGGCCTAAGCCATCAGTCGGACATCCTTAGCGCTGCTGTGGAGGCCGGAGAGGTTCCTGCCACCGCCGCTGCTCTTGCTAGCTGTGAGCCCAGCTTCTGGCTGAGGGGCACTCCCCCTGTGGGAGAGCACTGACCACAAGAGGGCAGCTCCTGCATTGAGTGTCTGCCCCCTGGTGGTCAGTGCACGTCATAGTGACTGGTCATTCTGCCGTTTGGTCGATTTGCATATTAGCCTTTTATTATATAGGATAGGATAAAAACCCTTTGTATACTCTCTTGCTCTGTCTTCTTCCTTAATTACCTATGTGGGATTCATCCATGTTTTTGTGTGTAGGTGTAGTTGATTTAGTCTCATTGCCATATTCATGATATGAATATATCTCATTTTGTTTTCCATTCTACTTTTGATAAGCATGTGGAATGTTTGCCATTTGTGGCTATTAGAAACAGTGCTGCTAGGAGCATTTATATACATGTCTTTTGGTGAATAGACTTATACGTGTATATTCTAGGAGTGCAACTGCTGAGATTTTGTGGACATTGCATTGCCACTTTTCCAACACGAACGTGCAAATCTACACTCCCACCAGCTGTACTCCGGGTCCTTGCCAATTTGCCACCCCTGTATTCTCTCTCTCTCTTCCCTTCTCCCCTCTCCGTTACCTTGTTCCCTCCTTTTTTTTCTTTCTCTCTTTTAGCATCGGCTGGATGCCAATGTGACCGAGAAGTGGAACCTTTTTGAGGAGGATTAGAAGCAGACAGGGGCCTATTTCTGGGCACTGACTTTCATGAAGGAGATCAGAATTAGAAGTTTAGACCAAACAGGAACCATAGGGTGTAGTCCTCTGGGACCCTTGATTCCGCAGGTCGACGCTTTGTCCACTGAGCCAAACCGTTAGGGCTGATGTGGTTTTTTCTTTTTAATATATTTTATTGATTTTTTACAGAGAGGAAGGGAGAGGGATAGAGAGCTAGAAACATCGATGAGAGAGAAACATCGACCAGCTGCCTCCTGCACACCCCCCACCGGGGATGTGCCCACAACCAAGGTACATGCCCTTGACCGGAATCGAACCCGGGGCCTCTCAGTCCGCAGGCCGACGCTCTATCCACTGAGCCAAACCGGTTTCGGCCTGATGTGGTTTTAATAGCAAAAATATTTCTTCAGTTAAACCTGTTAGGAGGTTATCATGTAAAACATAAAAGAAAGCTTGGGTTGGGAAGCGGTAAGTAACCAGAGCCTCAACTCTTGGTACTCAGCCATCCACCCTGGAGAGCTCCTTCAAGAGCTCAGTCCTCTTTATTCAAAAGCCCTTGAGGTAGGGAGGCCACCTGAGGTGTAAGCAAGAAATTATGACTTTTCTGACAAGTTCCAAGGATTAAGTTTTATATTGTTCATAGTCTCTAAAAATTTTTGTATTATATACCTAAATAAAAGTGTAGTGTTATCTTTTATTTTTTGCTTAAAAACCAGATAATTATTTGAGCTTCCTTCCTGTTGATCATTATTTATTTGGTATAGATTCAGGAGTTTCTCAATTATTTTATGTGTTATCTATTTAATTTTTGGTTATGTTTTCTGATTCCTCTTTGGTGGGTTGCCACATGATAGCTAGAGCAAACTTTTCAGAACACAGATCTGATCAGGAGGCTGCTCTGCTGTGAAAGCCCTTCAGCTGTCTTCCCATTATTCTTGGCATAAAGGTAAACTCCATATCTGTGACAGTGAGCACCCAAACTCCCAGCTCAGCCTCAGTCCTCTGACTTTTGGTCATGTCTCTTCTACCTTGTTGTTTTGCTGCTGACATCCTCTCATCACAAGGAAGCCTGCCTAGGTCAAATTACGCCTATTATAAGCCCTTACAAAAACCTCTCCATTGTAGCATTTGTCACAGCTGCTGTTTGACAGTGGGGAGTATCAATGACATTTGGTTCACTTACCGGTTTACTTACTATTAGCCCTAACTTAGGATTTTAAATATAGAAGTGCTTTCATCACAAAATATTTTTATTTTATTACCATTATTTGTTTTTGCTAATCTTTACCTGAGGACATTTTTTCTGTTGATTTTTAGAGAGAGTGGAAGGGGGGGAGAGAAAGGGAATAGGGGGAAGGAGGAGAGAGAGAGAGAGAGAGAGAGAGAGAGAGAGAGAGAGAGAGAGAGAGAGAAAGAGAGAAAGAGAAGAAGAGAGAGAAGAAGAGAGCGCGCGAGCGAGCTTGCCTCCTGCATACACCCCGACTGGGGCTAGAGATTGAACCTACAAACTAGATATGTGCCTTAGACTGGGAATTGATCCTGCAACTCTTTCTTTGGTGTGCGGGCCAACACTCTAACCACTGAGAAACACCAGCCAGGGCAAAATGTTTTTCTATTATCATTTGAAGCTTACAAATTATGAAATTTGTGGTAAGACTTTTTGGTAGTAGGGAATCATCTATTGTTATGATATTGGCATCGGTTAATAAATCATAGCTAAGTGTAATCATAGTCTATGTACATAAAATTGTATGTAGTCAATTATAGTCATAAGTGAATTTAACTGTTATAAGGTGTTAAGGTTACAAATCTTAGGGTTTTTTTTGTCACCATAAAAATGCACAGTTCGTTATTACATGTATTTTTTACATTAGTTTTAATGTAAGATGGAAATTAAAGTAAATTTGAACACTTTCGGTCTCTGTGCTAAACTAGTGGTGCCATTCCATAGCCATTTATTCCCCAAATGTCAGTATTTTATATATCTATCACCTTGATGCTTTTGGTTATGGTTGCATTCCATCCTCCGCTGTTATTTACTTAATATCATGCTTTTTTGTTTACTTTTAATTGTGGTAAAATATATATAACATAAACTTTAATAATGCCTTCAAAATTTTTCTCAATTGTAGTTGACATTTAATATATTAATTTCAGGTGTACAGCATAGTGGTTAGATATTTATATAATTTATGAAGTGATTCTACACCCCCAAAAAGTCAGTTCCCCTCCTCATAATGCCTTGTAAAAGTTAATTTTCCTTAAAATGAATATTTGTATCTCTACCAGAACCGAAGAATTAGTATCATTTGCCTTAAAAAACAATTACTATTAAATCCTGTCTAGATTCTGTTGCCTGATAAAAGCTTCAGCCTTGAGCCATATGCTCCTCTGTTTACAAGGGAAATTAAATTGGCAAGTTTCATAAAGGATCTTAAGAATGTGTTAGCATCAAAGTTAGACCTGTTCTTTGATGTACTCAATGGAAAGAACCTTGGGAAAGAAGTAACTTTCTCATTATGTGATTCATTGTAATTCATTTCCAAGCCCCAAGTACAACCTAAGATCATTTTGTATACCAGCAATGGCACTTTCTTTTTTTCAGTTGGGGGACCCCCCTCGCCCCTCCTCCCCCTTACCACAAATGGTAGATCAGGGAAGTTTTGAACAAATGTGAGCAGGTAGGTATAACAATGTCTACAATAAACACACACACATTCATTCTCTCTCTCTCCTTTTAACAGTTATATTGCAGATTTCCTTTGTAGCAGAGTTTTTATCTCCTAGTTGCTGGAAGGAGTTAACACTAATTTTAGTGTAGATTACATCTGTCGTCCATCCATCCTACATTTATCAGCAGTTGCTATGTGCTAGCCACTCATTGATTTGGAAATTGGGGAACAACAAAGGCAGCAAAAAAGTGTAGGATCTTTGCTGGATGGCTTACCCCTGATATTACTTGACCAGTTTCTTGGGTATGAGTGCTGAGGTGCTGTATCATTGGCACTCTACAGTGGGAGGCCCTTGGCACTCCTTGAAAGAACTACACATAATTAGTAAGTTGCATTTTGGGGAACTTTCATGGAGACTAGAGCTGTGGTGAAAGGGTTACAAGCACAGTTGCCTACCAGAGGCCACTGTAAATGAGTGGTGTGGGCCAGGCAGAGACTCTAGAAACCTGGAGTCTCTCCATCCAAAGAGGTGGCTGCTGATCAGCTCTTGCTGTTTACTGCTGTGTCAAATACAGGCCAAGTTTTGCCAGCTCTTGTGATTTCTGGAGCTAGAGAAGTTTTGTTGTTTTTATGTCAGCTCTCTCTTATTTTACTAGTAAACTAGAGGCCTGGTGCACGGATTCGTGCACCGGTGGGCTCCCTTGGCGTGGCCTGCACGGATTGGGCGAAACTGGAAGTCCAACGCCGCCTGCCTCTCTTGCTCATCCTGGCCCCACTGTGCCTCCACCGCTGCGGTCTCCAGGCTGTGGCGGCCAACCATGAGCCCTGCAGCTGGTACCCGCTGTGGGAGCGCACTGACCACCACAGGGTAGCTCCTACGTTGAGCGCCTGCCCCCTGGTGGTCAGTGTGCGTCATAGCAACTGATTTACCAGTTGTTCTGTCGTTTGGTTGCTTAGGCTTTTATATATGTAGGTGACGGTGCAAATTAAACCAAAACAAAAAGTCATATGAGCCTTAAAAAAAAAAAAAAGAGTATCTGCTATCTAAATTCAGCTCATGGTAAACATTTCCCACTATACTGTAGCACATTGACTCACAATTCATAAGACACAATCCTGTGCAGACTTATTATAAAGGAATTTTAAATCCTAAGAGTACTAAGCATTATCTCTAGATTGAAGGTATACAAATCAAAGTTTATCATGCTAAAGAGTGTGTCTCTGGGTTTTTGTGACATTTCGGATATGCAGAAACACTAGTGATGACTGCTCTAATAACCACATGCTCAGATACCAAAAGTTAGTAAGTTATCAATCGTGTGGAATAGAAAGGGCCCCCCAAAAGATACTCATTTCTCAGACTGGGAAGTTGTTATTTTTATTTATTTATTATATGAATATTTATTAAGTATCCACTGTGGTAGAACTTCAACTTTAATAAATAATCTGAAAATAACAGAGGTGGAACAGTGTTCTCTTTGCACAACTGCCACCTTGTCCTTTTTCTCCTAAACCCTTCTTTATCCACCTTTCTTCCCCTCACCCTCCTTTACATACCTCTCCATAAAAATTTATTTGAGTCTAGTTAGAATATCTACAATGCAATAGAAAAAGTGTCAGAGAAAATGCGGGCCAGGGTAGAAGGCTATGATGGAGGACAGCCACGTGCACACCCAGAGCTGCATTTGCCTTGCAGCTCCTAAGAGTGACTGACAAATTTGGCTTTTAGTTTTCTGACAGCCAAACTAAAGGGAAAAAGTAACATTGCTCTTACTATCTATAAGGAGAAAGCACACTAGTTTCTGTAGGAGACTCAAACCTTCTAAGCTCTAACTTAATTATGGTTATTTAACAACCTTTTTTCACATTTCTCAGAAGATGTGTTAATTTTAGAAAATTCAGATTAAGAGAAAATAAAAAACAGCATGCTTTTATCATGAAAGGCCAGTCATTACTATTACTTTTTTGTTTTAGTGTACGTAGATATATAAAAATGGAGCAGATTATACTGTAACATCATCACCAAAGAAAACTCAGTATCGTACTGAGAAATTATTTTAGAATTGGTTTTTTACACTTAACATTTGCAATTTTTAAATTAAATAATCTATAGCGTCATTTTAAAAATAGTATAATTTTTAAAGGCTGAATAGGAATGAGTCCATGCTATGGATAGATGTACCATAATTTTATGTAATGAATCTTGGTTTTAGACATGGAATCACTTGTAAAGACAACTTGTAAGGCTTTTGATAAGGGTGTTAAATTGCCTCCAGAATGGTACAGTTTTACACTCTCACTGGCGGTATATAAAGGACCCTTTTCCTTGCACCCTCAGTTGGGATTCTCAAAATAGTCTCTTTTTGATTGTTGTAAAGATGACACAACAATATGCTAGACAATGTTGACTTTATTAGTTCCTCTGTTCCTTAGCTTTTCCCTCTAATAAAGCCAGATGTCATTGTGGTACCTTCATTGTTTCATTGATTATGTATTAATGACAGCGAAGTCAATGCAATCAACTTTAACAAGATACAAGACACAGTAGATTCTGGTCTTCAGTCAAGCATTTATGAACTGCCTAAGGTGTACTTAGTGTTTATACTAATGAATCTTAATTTTATAAGGGATTTCAAGAAGTTATATGATCCAAACTTTTCACACCAGACAGATGACAAAACATTCAACATAGATGGCTGGTTTCCTTTTTTACTAAAGATGTGCAGGAATTAGTATTCTCCAACCTTCCTTGTTAAACCAGAGCCTTGTGGATGTTCAGTAAGTATTGACTGACTTTATTGCAAAATTTAATCATCTTTTTAGTCAAGATCCTCCTTTTGGCAAAATATATTTTTCTTGCTGGATTTTGAGTCTTTTTTAGGGCATGGTGGCAGAGGGTTGTGTGCTTTGTACATAGCAGGACTGGAATATTAAGTCCAAACCCTCAGGTTAGCATTGCAAGCTGAGGAAACAGCATGTAAGAGAGTGAAATTCCGTAAGGCTAGGAAAAGAGGTTGATGAAAGGTTGGGAAAATAGGTGAAAAAGAGATGTGCCCTGGTAAGGTTTTGAACTTTATGCTGAAAATTTCCAAGAGCCACTGAAAGGTTGTAGCAAGGGAGATGTTATGCCCATGTTTAGAACATGCACATGCTCCTGTGGGTATGAAGGAAGGTCTTTCAGGAAAGCCTTAACCAACTGCATTTTCCCCTCTAGAATGAATGGGTTGCAATACACGCTGCGGAGTTCGTGGTAGAATGTTACTCACTTGCTCTGGAAATGGGTGGAAAAATTATGGCAGTATTTCTTTACCAGTTGAATGGCAGAGGGCAGATGGATTCCTTGGTGCTGTATTAAACTTTGAAGTAGATTACCAAGATAGGCTGTGAAATGTATTTCTCTCCCAGACTTTAAAAAAGAGCGTGGTCCCTTATTTATTTGGATGGGTAGAGATGCTCCTTTCTAAAGACAGGTGGTTGGCTTATTGAGCCTTAAGTATTTTTTAAAAATATATTTTTATTTATTTCAGAAGGAAGGGAGCGGGAGAGATAGAAACATCAATGATGAGAGAGAATCATTGATTGGCTGCTTCCTGCATGCCCCCTACTGGGGATCGAGCCTGCAACCCAGGCATGTGCCCTTGACCAGAATCGAACTGGGGACCCTTCAGTCCTAGGCCGACGCTCTATCCACTGAGCTAAACCTGTTCGGGCTACCTTATGTATTTTTTTAATGTTACATATGCATAATCATGACAGGATTCCCCATTTATAGTTAATAATTTGAAATGTTTGTCTCAAAGTTTCCTATAAAATTTGTGACAAGTCTTTGCTCGAATATATAAAGTATTACTTCTATAAATTGTTTAAAATTTAGGCCAGTGCTGTACCATAGACTTTCTGCAGTGATCTGGAAGGGTCTATAATATAGACAGCCTACTGAGCATTGGAAATCTGGCTACATGACTGAAGAGCTACATTTAAACTTAAGATTTAATTGTAATTTAAAATTAAAAAACCATGGAACCTTTTTAAATAGAAGAATGCCTTTGCACAGTTATTTTAATCTTTTTTTTATTTACAAAAGAGTATGGTTTTGTTTTTTTAAAATGTTTTTATTGAGGGGGGAGAGAGAGAGAGAGATATCAATTGGTTGCTTCCCACATGCACCCCGACAGGACTGAACCCAAATCCCGGGCCATGCCCTGACTGGGAATTGAACTGGTGACCTTTTGGTGCATGGCACAATGCTCAGCCACTGAACCACACCAGCCAGGGCGAGTATTGTTTCCTTTATTGTTCTTTGTCTTTCCTGAGCTCCACCTATTTCACTTAAAAATTATTTTTCTCTTCCTGTGCTGACAATATTATACTGTATGAGTAAAACACCTTATTTCCTTTGTTTTAACTCATATTGGGAAATTTGAAGGGAATTGTATTCTGTAGTTATTTGTCCTTTGATAAAGTTGTTAGTTCTCCCCTTTAAGGGAGAGGAATACTGCCATCACATCACTTAATGAATTTTAAATCTTTTTAATGTTCTACTAATTTAACAGCATCTATTAATTGTAAAAACAATTTAGTTTTTAAATTTTTGGTTTTTTTTAGTATATGTGCTGCCGAAGCGAGCACTAAATTTTTGGTTTTAAAGGAAAAGAGAAAATGATATAGACAAATTTCTAATGTATTGTATATGATAAAAAAAATAAAGATAGTAGCTAAATTACATATAGTTTATGGTATTCAACACATGCGCGCGCGCGCGTACACACACACTCACACACACACACACACGATTATTCTCACTTTGTTCTTTTCATCTTCCTATTTTAGTCAGAGCACACAGACACACAAAATCCAAATGCTGACTTGAAACTCAGTTCTTGTCCCCTCACCCACCCTGTTTTTGTTTTTCCTGACAAAGTTTACTAATAATTATTGTTATACTCTTTGGACCCAGAATCAAAAGAACACCTTGTTCTTGGGGCTAGGATAATCCTTAGCCTGCTGAAGGAGCCTCTTCAATGTAAGGCTGAACAAGGTTCACAGTTATGTTGAATTCTGTTATATTTATTTATTGAAAGGGAAGTCTGATGGAATTAAACAGAATTGAGAAAGAAAAGTTTTGTTGTTTAACTCAATCGTTTTCATTTTCTTAAGAGATTAAAAAATGCTTCCCTTTATTTTATTCTTACTGGGTATTCAATTATAATTTGACAGTCTGTTTGAATAAATGAAAGACTTTTTTAGAAGAATCCTTGGCTGACTGTTCCTATATAATAAAAGCCTAATATGCTAAATGTCTGGTCGTCCATTTGTTCATTCAACCAATCAAAGTGTAATATGCTAATGATATGTTAAGTTTGCTCAACCACTCGCTATGATGTGCATTGACCACCAGGGGACAGACAGTCGACCCATCGACCAGTCGCTATGATGTGCATGGACCACCAGGGGGCAGATGCTCCAACCGGTAGGTTAGCTTGCTGTTGGGTTCTGGCTGATAGGGACTGAGCGAGATGGGCTGGACCTGCCTTGGAGCCCTCCCGTGGTCCCTCCCCAGCTGGCCAACCTCCTGTATCTCTCCCCGGTCCCAGTCGTGTACCGGTGGGGTCCCTCTGCCTGGCCTGTGCCCTCTTGCAATCTGGGACGCCTCAGGGGATGTCGGAAAGCTGGTTTCAGCCCAATCCTGCAGGCCAGGCTGAGGGACCTCACTTGTGCACGAATTCGTGCACTGGGCCTCTAGTGATATAATAAACACCTTGGTCTGTTGAATGTGATTTCCTCCTCAGTTTAGGACTCATTTTTTCCCTGGGCTTTTGTAGTTGGACCAAGAGAGTGTATTTATTTACTGCTGTGGTGATATCTTGGTACGCATCCATTTCAAAATAGATGCAAGAGTTTATTTCAAAGTAAACAAGTCAAGAAATTGTGTTTTGGTGTAATGAGTTGTGCATTGCCTGGTGGTTCATCCTTACTTCTAGTCCCTTCACTGCTATGTACCCATGCTTCGCTCGGAGTTGCTATAAAATATTTAACAGCTAGTGACAAAAATTGAACTGTATCATAGTAGTAAAATTTACCTGTTGTTCAACCACCCAATTGTTTAATGAAGTCAGATTTTATAGAGAACATTAAAAAGGTCTTCTGATTCTTAGGATAAGATTATTATAACGGATCTGTTTGTAGAAATACTTTTATAAAGTCTTATTTTTCTTAAATTTGACTTGAGAGAGAGGAAAAAAGGGGACAGGAAGGAGGAGAGAGAGAGAGAGAGAGAGAGATTGGCTGCTCCGACTGGGGATTGAACCCGTAATCTGGGCATGTGCTCTGACAAGGAATTGAACCCTCTACCCTTTGGTTCAACATAACTGAGCTTGTTCACACCAAAGGGACAACGCTCCAAACAACTGAGCTACACTGGCCAGGACTGTAGAAATACTTTTAGATTAATGTGAATCAAGCATTTCCCAAGAAATTTATTTAAAATTTAATGTTTTAAAAGTGTATCTTCTAAAGTTAATTTTTTCTAAAGATGAGGTTCTGTCTGGCGACCTGATTTGATTGGGTATTTTTTATAGTTTTGACCTTTAAAATTCCCACTAAGGGTTCAGTGGCACCACGCCTTGCAACTGGTATATCTCCAAATGTGACTGACATTGTATTCCCCAGCGAGGCCAGCATAGCCAGCCTCTCCCCAGTGATGCAGCACATCAGTGTTTTTCTTTTTTTTCTTTTTTCTCTTTTCTTTGATTTAAGGGCATGTGATAACAAAATAATGTCTATTTAACACTAGAAAAACATTTGCTCAACTTTATGGTGATGCCTTAAAAAAGCACATGGGCAGCAAAAGATTATATAAAGAAATAGAAGATTTACGTCTTGTTTCATACCATTTAGCTTTTAACTAGTTTTTTTGAATAGGCATATGTAGATAAAAACATCACAGCAAGACTGGAATTTGAAGGTCCAGTTTGCCCCCCACCCTTGTTTATTCATGATGAAAACTGATACCCCAAATAGTGGAGTGATTCATCTAAAGTTCCAGATAGGATTGAAATTTAGAGTGTTGGAGCATTGGTTTGACCAGCTTTCTTTCTCTTTAAGAAAACCAAGAATGGTTACTTTAAGTTATACTGGTATTGTTCTTTTGGCACTGCTCTAGCCAGAGCATAGAAGAAATGCCTTTTGTTTTACAGCATATTATCCTGTTCACTACTAGTTTAGTTTTTTAAAAACCATTGCTGGTGTATAGGATAGATGGTTCTATTCCCACTTCATGGGTAAGAAAAACAGTATGTGTATGATTTTACAGTGACACATACCTGTTACTGGTCAAGATATGCTGAAAGCCATGTTTTGCAGCTCCTACTGCCGTGCCTCAGGTTCTGGATACCAAAAGATGTCGAGTGTTTTCACGTACAAGGTGTCCTGAGTCAGGCTGCATGCATTTAGTGGGTCTGTGCTCTTCAGGTCTTCCTCCAGTAACTTCAAGGTGTAAGCGTCAAGAAGGCAAAGAGATGAGGAATGCCAGCCTTGGCCTTGAAACAGAGTAAATATAACTAGCACACAAGGACAAAATTCACATTTTTTGTTCTCTTACACCCTTTTCATTCTTAATTTTAAAAAATGTTTTTATTGATTTCAAAGAGGAAGGGAGAGGTAGAGAGAGATCAAATCATCATTTATGAGAGGTAATTACTGATTGGCTGCCCTCCTGCACCCCCCCGCCCCCCCTGGGGATCAACCAGCAATCTGAGCATGTGCCTTGATCGGGAATTGAACCGTGACCTCCTGGTTCCTCAGTGATGCTCAACCACTGAGCCACACCGGGCCGACTCTTATACCCTTTTCTTGCCCATCTTGATTTAGCATAAAGATTTTTAATCCCAAATCTCTATTTGAAGAGAACTATGCAATTTCTTTGGCAAGAGGACCAGTGTTTAAATATAAATGTGACTCTGATCCCCTGGGATCACAGTATCTACTTCCTTTAAGTAGCAGCAGCCTTTTCAGGAGATGTTAAAAAAGGTCAAAAGCACAGTCAATTCAGATACTAAGAATTAAACTTCTTCATTTTAGTTACTGTTTAATACATTTTGTTAGTTAAAAACTTTGAACAATTAAACGAGAGGCCAACAAAAAGTTTAGCTTTTTTTGTGTGTATGGCACTTAAGTGATTTTTATAGCTGTGTAGACATTAATGACACTGATATCAGTGATGTAGCTAAGAAAGATTTTCAGCCCTGACCGGTTTTTCTTCAGTGGCTAGAGCATCGGCCCGAACACCTAAGAGTCTAGGGTTCGATTCCCAGTCAAGGGCATGTACCTGGGTTGGGGGTTTGCTCTCCACTCCCAGTTGGTTGCATGCAGGAGGCTACCAGTCAATGTGTCTCTCTCACATTGATGTTTCTTTCTCCCTCCCTCCCTCCCTCCCTCTCTCCCCCTCCCTCCTTTCTCTGAATAACAATGGTGAAAATATCCTCCAATGAGGATTACCCCCCCCCCAAAAAAAAAAGGGTTTTCATCATTTACTCCATATCATTTCCTCTTCTTTCCTCATTTTTCATGAATGCCTAATGTTCACTGAGTCCAGAGCCTTTTTCAAGTATTCTTTCAGTTACTCCTCATAGCAATATCATCTTTGTTTTACAGATGGATTAGAGATAAGTTACCCAAAGTCATAGAGCTCATCAGTTTAAAAAGTGTCTCCTTTTACAACACAATGTATTCACTTCATCTGTAGAGAAAAATGGTTAATGGAAGGAAGAAAGACTTTGGTGATATAAAATAAAAGAAACATTTGTTAGCATGCCCCCTTGTGCTATGGTTATGAGCTCATGGAGACATGGTTTTGATTCCTACTTCACATGATATTGCAGGTACCTGGGCTTCTGTTTGCTCTACAAAACACACTGAATTTGAAAGCCTATAAGAGAGGCATAGTCCCACTCCAGTAGAACCAAGACACAACAATTATTGCTATGCATCTTAATGCTGCACGCTCACCTAGCTGATTATTTTTTTTTAAAAGATATTTTTTATATATATTTTATTGATTTTTTTACAGAGAGGAAGGGAGAGGGATAGAGAGCTAGAAACATCGATGAGAGAGAAACATCGACCAGCTGCCTCCTGCACACCCCCTACCGGGGATGTGCCCGCAACCAAGGTACATGCCCTTGACCGGAATCGAACCTGGGAACCCTCAGTCCGCAGACCGACGCTCCATCCACTGAGCCAAACCGGTTTCGGCACCTAGCTGATTCTTGATGGCATTTGAGCTGCAAACCATTCACATACAGGGAATAACTTCCTTTATCTGGAAATGTCCCTCATCAGCAAATGGCACTTAGGTGCAGTCAGTCTCTTTTCTCCTGATAGTCCTAGGCACATGAAATAGGACTTCACTTATTACCAATTGAAATTGGTAAAATTTATAAATTTTTACAGTATTAAGGTATCTGGCACTGAAATGCATAGGTATGGTTAATACAAAAGGTTTCTGTTTTTGTTAGGAAACAAGTTGGGATCTAAAATAAACTGAAAGTGATCCTTCAGTTTCTTTGTCTTTCTTTTATCCACATATCAGCCCCTCCTCAGGGCCTCTCTCCTAGGTCTGCTGCTCTTCTCCATGGTGTTGAATATCATTTGTGTGCTGACGACTCCCAAAATTCTATCTCCAACTCTCCATTCTGAGCTACAGATTATCCAGCTGCCTAAATGTCCATTGAGACCTTAAATTTAACCTGCCCTAAACCAAGCTCATTATCTCCTTTAGTCTTCCTGACTGTGCTAATGGAAGGGTTATATGGCCACTGTGTCCAGTGGCTAGTTATAGTAGAGGGTGGGAGAGAGAATAAGTAATTCCTTTGGTTTGTGGCTATCCTTAGGGACTCTGGGCCAAGGACAAAAATTACTCATGTATAACCTGCCTCTGTGGATCTAAATAGGCATCTTAAATATCTTCAAAAGGAAGTAGAAGGTAACAGGAAACTTTGTGAGGTCTCTATAAGGATAGAAAGAAGTTCCCTTATCTAAGTCTAGCAAATAAGTGAGGATTTTTGCTGATGTGTATTTGTAACCTTCAAGTTTTCTTTTGCTGTAGCTACTGGATCCACTGCCATCGGCCAGACTTGTTTATTTTACTTCTTCCCATGCAGGCTCTGTAACAGTGGGCCCCACCATACCTGGGAATGACCCTTCTGCCTCTAAGGGCCAATCTGCTTATTTAAATTTTACAAAGTGAATGTTTAAAACTCTATAGACCCAAAGACTCAGCATTACCTATCTCATTTTTCCTCTCAGTTCTCATCTACTTGATCCCTAGGTCCTATTGATGATGCCTTTTTAGAAGTCCTTCCCAAACCTGCCTGCTCTCATCTGAATTTGTTGTACTGCTTTTATTCTGCCATTCCTTACCTGCAGCCTCCAGTACTGCTCAGCCTCTTTCCTGACTGCCACTAACCTCTCCCCTTTGCCCTTTGTACCATCTCCAGGAACACTTTCGTAAAAGAGCCTCATTAGTGTAGCTAAGAAGGTTTTCCACAGTCTGGAGCTCCTAATCTGGAGCTCCAACTGATCCACCATTGTGGGTCCTATCAACCTTTTTTATCTTCATGACAGACTCTTCACTCTGCTTGGACCTTACTATCTCAGTAAGGGCCCAGCCTACACCCTCTCCAATCTGGGACCCCTTGAGGGATGTCCAACTGCCCGTTTAGGCCCGATCCCGGTAGGATCGGGCCTAAATGCGCAATCGGACATCCCTCTCACATTCCAGGACTGCTGGCTCCCAACTGCTCACCTGCCTGCCTTCCTGATTGCCCCTAACCGCTTCTGCCTGCCAGCCTCATCACCCCTAACCACTCCTTTGCCAGCCTGATTGATGCCTAACTGCTCCCCTGCCAGCCTGTTTGCCCCTAACTGCCCTCCCCTGCAGGCCTGGTCACCCCTAACTGCCCTCCCCTGCAGGCCTGGGTCGTCCCCCCCCCCCCCCAACTGCCCTTCCCTGCAGGCCCGATCGCCCCCAACGTCCCTCCTCTGCCAGCCTGGTCACCCCTAATTGCCCTCCCCTGCAGGCTTGATTGCCCCCAACTGCCCTCCCTTGCAGGCCTGGTCCCTCCCAACTGCCCTCCCCTGCTGGCCATCTTGTGGTGGCCATCTTGTGTCCATATGGGGGCAGCCATATTGTGTGTTGGAGTGATGGTCAATTTAGATAGGATACTGAGAAGCTGCCTGTCACCCACTAGACCATATAGTAGATACAAATGTTTATTTGAATAAAGGCTTTTTGTTCTTTCCCAATTGGTGAGGAAATTTTCTTTAAGAAAAAGTTATGTCTTGCCCAGCGGTGTGGCTCTGTGGTTGAGCATTGACCTATGAGCAGGAGGTCATGGTTCGATTCCCAGTCAAGGCACATGCCTGATTGTGGGCTCCATCCCTAGTAGGGGTGTGCAGGAGGCAGCTGATCAATGATTCTCTCTCATCATTGAAGTTTCTACCTCTCCCTTTCCCTTCCTCTCTGAAATCAACAAAAATATATTAACCTTTTGCACTCGGATGTCGAGTGTGACTCGACACGGTTAGCATTAGAATAAAGGAATTGAGAAAAAAGCAAGCGAGTGCAAAGGGTTAAAAAAAGAAAAATTACATCTATTTGAGAGAAGAGAGAAGAGTGAGAAACATAAATCGGTTGGCTCCCATACACACCCTGACCAGGGATTGAACCCACAACTTGGGTATGTGTCCTGATGGGAATTGAACCCGTCACCTTCTGGTGTATTGGATGATGCTCCAGCCATCCGAGCCACACTGGCCAGGGCTATTTGTCTTATTAGAATATATTGGGCAGCATCTTCTTTCACTCTCTTCTGAAAAGTTTTGCCAAATGATTATTTTTGTACCTGTTTTATCCAACCTGCTTGGGATAAGAAACCTTAAAGGACTCCCATTGCTTTCATTGGGGTCTCCAGCAGCTTCTTTTTTGGTAGTACTGTGTCCTTCTAGAAATACCTACCTGATGTTTGAATTGCCTGTGAGCCATGAGCCCTTGGGCCTTGGAGGCACACACAGCTAATTAATGGCAGAGTTGGGACTTTGGTTTAGGCTACCTGTTTGTCTAGTGCTCTTTCCCTTGCATCTGAGTGATGCCAGCAGCTGGAATATTAGGCAAAACTCCCTAGATTGGGTTGAGAAAATTTTGTTTATACCAGTTCTCTCATTTAATTTTAGGTAGTCTGTTGAACTGCAGGTATTTATTAATGTGCTGTAATCTAGAGATAATATATTCTTTGTAATTAAAATTGAAAACTTTGTATCTTTCATCAAATTTAGAGTGTATTAAAATTCTTAACTTCGTTCACAGCCCTAAATTCACCATTTATTACTTAAGGTTGTTTCACAAGTGGCTTTAGGACTTTAATTTTAATATTGCCATTTTTGTTCCTCTGTCAGGTTTCTAAACTGTAAAATGAGTCATCTAGACTTGGCGAATTAAGATTAGAATGTAAAGATGTCCAGGATTTTTTGAGCCTTAGCCATACTTTCTATCGGAATCAGTAAAATACTAAAGTAGAATTACATATTTGAAGTGCTACTTCCTTGGCACGCTTTAAGACTTCATAGCTTTCTGTCCTTATATTAAATTTATAGTTATAGTCAAGCCAAGGTTACTTTTAAGGATAGGAGTTCCAGTTTGCCTGAGACTTATTAGTGAGCCCAGTTGGTTGTTTAGCTGTTCACTTGGCTGCTGCAGACCAGTCTTCTTCCTCTCTTGAGTGTATTTGAGCTAAAAATAGATGATTCATTTTGGGTTGTCAAAAGTATAAGCTCTGGACTGTTTTTGTTGCTTGTTTCAGATTGACTTTGTGTGTGTGCCTGTGAGTAGATCTTTGTGTTTACAGCAGAACCTAATGGTTACTTTGCTTTGCATACTGTGGGGTTTTTATCTACCACTCCCTACCCCCTTGTCCAATAAATTTCCAGCACTTCTGCACATGCAGGCAAAGGAAGAGTGGGTGTGTGTACATCAGATAACGGAGAGCTCTAAAATGAAAGGGTCATTCAAGATCATTTTGTTCATTTTATAGATGGAATGTCAGACCTGGAAATGTTGCTTGTCATCAATCAGCTGATAATGACACAATATGGAAATGACAGTGGGAAAGATTTAATTTTTTATTTTAAAAATATACCAAACTTGATTTGGTGTTTGGGTTTGGAGTAAGATTATGCAGAGTATGACAGATTGTTGACAGTGGTCCTGATGACCATTTCCTGGGGGCAGATTTTCTTTTTTTAAAAAAATTTAATAAATCTTTATTGTTCAGATTATTACAATTGTTTCTCCTTTTCCCCCACATATCTCCCCTCCACCCAGTTCCCACTCCACCCTCTGCCCTTACCTCCCCCCCCCCCCACTGTCCTCATCCATAGGTATACGATTTTTGTCCAGTCTCTTCCCGTACCCCCCCACACCCCTTTCACCCCTGAGAATTATCAATCCCCTCCCATTCTATGTGCCTGATTCTATTATATTCACCAGTTTATTTTGTTCCTTGGATTTTTAATTCACTTGATTTTTATATTCACTTGTTGATAGATATGTAATTTTTATCTTTACTTTTTTCTTCTTCCTCTTATTAAAGAATACCTTTCAGCATTTCATATAATACTGGTTTGGTGGTGATGAACTCCTTTAGCTTTTTTTTTTTTTTATCTATGAAGCTCTTTATATGACCTTCAATTCTGAATGATAACTTTGCTGGGTAGAGTAATCTTGGTTGTAGGTTCTTGTTATTCATCACTTTGAATATTTCTTGCCACTCCCGTCTGGCCTGCATAGTTTCTGTTGAGAAATCAGCTGACAATCGTATGGGTGCTCCCTTGTAGGTAACTAACTGTTTTTCTCTTGCTGCTTTTAATATTATCTCTTTATCTTTTGCCCTTGGCATTTTAATTACCATGTGTCTTGGTGTGGTCCTCTTTGGATTCCTTTTGTTTGGGGTTCTGTGTGCTTTCTGGACTTGTAAGTCTATTTCTTTCACCAGGTGGGGGAAGTTTTCTGTCATTATTTCTTCAAATAGGTTTTCAGTATCTTGCTCTCTCTCTTCTTCTGGCACCCTCATAATTCTGATGTTGGTACGCTTCAAGTTGTCCCAGAGGCTTCTTACTATCTTCATCTTTTTGGATTTTTTTTTTCTTTTTTCTTTTCCGGTTGGGTGTTTTTTGCTTCTTTGTATTTCAAATCTTTGACTTGATTCTTGCGTTTCTCTAGTCTGCTGTTGGGTCTCTGTACAATATTTTTTATTTCAGTCAGTGTATGTTTAATTTCTAGTTGGTCCTTTTTCATATCCTCAAGGGTCTCGTTAAATTTATCGGCCTTTTCTAGGAAATTCTTGAAAAACCTTATAACCGTGGTTTTGAACTCTATATCCATTCGTTTGTTTTCCTCCATTTCTTTCGTTTGTCATCTGTTTCCTTGTCTCCTCATTTTGCTGCTTCCCTGAGTTGGTAGGGTGGCTTTGTGTGCTAGGTGTCCTATATGGTCCAATGGGTCAGCCTCTCAGTTACCTGAGGTGGACACTCTTGGTGCACCCCTTTGTGGACTGTGTGTACAGCCTTGTTGTAGTTAAGTCTTGGTTGTTGTGGTGTCACTGGGAAAAATTGACCTCCAGGCCAATAGGCTGTGAGAACCCGCTGTGTCTATAATGGAAGAATTGCTGTGCTGGAGACACGCTTATGGGGTAGGACTTGTTTCAGTGGGGCTTTGGTGCTCACTGAGTCTGCCTCTTGAATGTGTCACTTATGGATATGAGTAGTTGAAATCTGGTGTTGTCTCACACAGATACACTAGCTTCTGGATCTCCAATGGGGTGCAGGACAGCTACTGTCTGAGGCCACCCAGCAGGAGCTACAGCGAGAACTACAGTTTTCTCCTCTTTTGCTTGGGGTTTGGAGGTTTTGGAGTTGTCTGACCAGAGCTGCAGTTTGTTTGGTTAAGCTGCGATAGGGCAGGCCATTTATATGCAAAAGCCGCTGTGTGGAGCTTGGGTGGGTTTGTAGATTGTGCGGGTCGGGGTCTCAGGGAGTCACTAGGCTAGGGCGTGGCAAACAGCGATGGCTGCCAGTTAGCCTTCTCTGTGTCTCTAAGTTTCCACGTCCCCGCGTCTCACACCCCAGCGCAGTAAACAATGATTGCTGGGTGCACCTCTGCAAGAAAGTCACCCTCACTTTCTGACCTGATGGGAGATAGTCCAGCTTCTCCCCGTAGGAGTTTGGGTCCCCAGCATCTCCCCAGAAACTGGAGTTCAGAGTAATCGGGAGTTAGTCTCCCTTCGGGTTGAAAAAAAGCAGCACATCTAATCGCCCGCCACCAGCCCGATTCGCGCGCCTCCATACCTCAGCTTTTCAGCACTTGTGCACGTCTCAATGCTCTTTTCTCTTTCCTTCTAGTTGTAGAACTTCCACTCAGCCAGCTTTCCTGTGGTTCTGGGTGATAGACGTTTTGTCTTTTAGTTGTAGTTTTGAAATCGTTGTGTGAGGCAGCAGTTTAGGTGTTTACCTATGCCGCCATCTTGGTTTCTCTCCAGATTTCCTTTTAATATTTTCCAGCTTTTCCACTTAACTGTTTGAAAGGGATCATAGAAGGAGTGACTGAAAATAATGTAAATCCTTGAGAGGTTGTTTGGTTGGGAGAGCTGATGGGAGGGTGTGAAGGGTAACAAAAGATCATGTCTAACTTGATCTTCATCCTGTACTGAATCACTGTTTCCTACAAAGGAAGAGGTCATCTTGTGATGATAGATTTATCTTCTATATATATAAAAGGGTAAGCGACCGTTGCATCCGAAACAACCAAACAGACGACCGATCAGGCTGTGTGGGGTGACCAGGCTGGCAGGGGGGTTAGTGAGGGATGACCAAACGACTGAGCAGCAGGCTGTGTGGGTCAACCAGGCCGACAGGGGTGACCAGGCCAGCGGGGGGGGGGGGGGGCAGTAAGGGGCGACCAGGCTGGCGGGGAGGCAGTTAGGGGTGACCAAGCTGGCAGGGGTGGGGCAGTTGAGGGCAACCACGCCAGCGTGGGGGGCAGTTAGGGGCTATCTGGCAGGCAGGCAGGTGAACAGTTAAGAGCCAGTGGTCCCGGATTGTGGGAGGGATGTCTGACTGCCAGTTTAGGCCCAATCCCCAGGATCTGGCCCAAATCGACAGTCGGACATTCCCCAAGGGGTCCCGGGTTGGAGAGGGGGCAGGTTGGGCTGAGGGGAACATTCCCCCCGTTCACGAATTTTGTGCACTGGCCTCTAGTAGAAATATAGAATGGAAAGCAGCATGATATATTGAAAAGAATATATATATGGATTTTGGAGCCATGTACCAGAAGCTAAATTGTGACAAGCTACCTGCTTGTTTAAGTCTTAATTTTCCTAATCTTTAAAATAAAAGTGATAATGCTGACCTCACAGGGAGTGTTGAGGATTTAAGGAGATAAAGTATGTAAAATGTATGTTCAGGAGGTGGTGGGTGGTACTGTTTTGTGACAGGGAATTTGGCACAGAGAAATGATCACATGCTTTGGAATCAGACCAGATTTTTTAATGAGCTGGATCACTCAATTGCTTTGTTTACCTTGGACAAGTAGGCAGTCTTGTCTGCACCCTAGTTTCTGTATCTGTATGAAGCAAATATATAATAATGCATACAAGATGGGTAATCATGAGATTTAACTGAGGTAATGTACATAAAGTTTTTAAGACAAGATAACCATTCAATAAATGACCTAGGTAGATGCTGCAGAGAACGAATGTCTAAATGTAGCCCAACAGTCCTGTTTGTACCCCAGTTTGTCATTATCTAATTTTGGTATCAGAATTAGAGTTGTTTAGAAGCAAAATTGCAAAAAGAAGTTTGCATCCCTTCCTTACCTACCATGTCTTCTTAAAAGGTTAATTTCTTTTGTATTCTGACACCATTTTTGTATTTTCACTTAGAATTTTTACATCTCTTTGCCTTTAAACTCTTCCAGTTTGGCAAAAAGGCAAACACACAAAATGATAATAAAAATTCCAGGCTGTGAACTGAAATTGTATTGACAAAGGTTACTTTAATTAAGTATCTGAAGCACTTTGGTAAATATATATGTATGGTTAAAAATATTCAATAAATATTTTGGTAAATATCAGGTGAATATTTTTATTTGTGGCAATTAAAGGCCTACAGTAAACAAATCAAGAGCATATTTAAAAAACAACACATGGGAAAAATACATTTCCAAAAACTTTTTCAAAGTAGTATTTTTTCTCACTGCCCAGAAATCTTTCCATTTTCAGAGATAAGTGGGGTTCAAAGGTCAGCTGTTAGTTCACCCTATACTTTCTGAAACTATATCTCTGTTTTGGCTTTTAAAGTTAAAAAAGTTTTTTTTTCCCTCTCTCCCTCCCTCCCTCCCTCCCTCCCTCCCTCCCTCTCTGCCTGTTTGTAATTTCTGTCCAGGATTTATACGTAGAGAACTTTATAAACAATGATTTTTTATACCCTTCCTTTATTCATGGGACTCAGTGTAAAGAAATGTCTTAAAATACGATCATTCCATACTGTTTCCAGATACAATTATTTCACTGTCCTTTCATAAAAGGATAAAAATAAAGTTTATAGGGTATTTGCTTTTGACCTTTTTAGGTTGCGCTCAATGTATTTGATCTAGAGATTGAATTTAGTGTACTATAGCTGAAATGCCATCTGTAGAGCTGGGGAATGTGAGCAGGATTCATCTTCAAAAAAGAATACTACTATTTTTAAAAAAATTTTTTTGAGAAAGAGGTGAGGAGATAAAGAACAGTTGGTGACTAAGGCAAAAAGCAAGATCCTAGTTTAAAAGATGGAGAAAATATTAATCTCAAGGAACTCTGACTTTCTTATTCTTATCACCATGTATCATACATTTAAATCTGTACCGTAATTTTCATAATTTAAAGGTTTTTCTGATGTTGCTTTATATAGTAGAGTGCTATTCCTAAATCTGCTTCCAATTAGATTTTGTTAGATACAGTTTTAATTATTGCTCTCTTCCCATCACATGTTCTCTAATCCTAAGAGTATATTTGAAACGATATATAGGGGTGGACAAAAATAGGCTGACAGAGGTTAGTATGTGAAACGGTTTATTCTTGTATTATTTATTAATTATTGTGTTATTTCTTTATATTATAACTCTAAGACTACTTTTGTTCACCTCTGTATTTTGATATTCAGGCTATTTTTCCTCTCCAACTTGTTTAAGGGCTCTGGCTCACTTATAGGTGGAAAACCCAAAGAATATATTATTTTGGGGGGTAAAGAATGACATACTGCTTCAGTGTGCCTTGATAATTCAGGAAAAAAGTCATTTGTTCTATGCGTGTTTACCTCCTGTGCAAAGAAAAATTATATCAACATTTTTTTCTAACTTCAGAAGGAAGAAGTGATATCTACATTTTGTACTTGCTGTTGCTAATTAACCCTTTGCACTCGCTTGCTTTTTTCTCGATTCCTTTATTCTACTCGGAATTTAATTTTTTAAATACCCCAGATTTTACAAAGCGCGGCAGTAGAATAAAAAACTGGAGTTTCTTTTCATACAAACTTATTTATTTGGATTTTTTTTATATTTCAAATTATTGATACATTCAAAGAGTATAAAAAGAGCTGCTACCAATGCTAACTGTGTCGAGTCACACTCAACATCAAGTGCAAAAGGTTCAAGTGCAAATTTTTTGTTTAGAAATTTTTTATTAAAATTTTGGATTGGTTTATCTTCTTGTTCCCCCTTTTGCCAACTGATAAAAATAAATCATACTAGGTAAGAATTTAAATCCATAGGCTCTTCTGATGAACAGCAGTATTTCTAAAGTAGGGGTTCCTAACCTTTTGGCTTGTCTTTGCCTGGTATAGCCCCAATTTACATATTTTCTTGGCTTACTTATTTAAAAAAATATTTTTATTGATTTCAGAGAGGAAGAGAGAGAGAGAGAGAGAGAGAGAGAGAGAGAGAGAGAGAGAAAGAGAAAGAGAGAGAGAGAGAGAGAGAGAGGGAGGGAGGGAGGGAGAGAGAGAAACATCAATGATGAGAGAGAAGCATTGATTGGCTGCCTCCCGCATGCCCCACATGGGATCAGCCTGGAACCCAGACATGTGGCCTGACCAGGAATTGAACTGTGACCTCCTGATTCATAGGTTGACGCTCAGCCACTGAGCCATGCAGGCCACGCCTCTTGACTTACTTATTAATAGGAGAGGGAGGGAAAGAAGCCTTTTCACTCCCGGAAGTGTATTGGTGGATGACTTAGGTGGTCACTCTGGCTTAATGGCTTCATAGATATTCAGTGTGGTTATTGTGTCCATGCTTTTTTCTCTGGGGTCAAATGTTCATTTTGGCAGAATGCTTGGAAGGGTGTGCTCTAAAATGATTTTGATTGTTTCTGTCTGGGTGGTGGGATTATAAATGATGTTATTTTCTTCATTGTACTTAACCTCTGTTTTCTAACATTTTACTTAATGAAATGATTTTGTTATTAAAACTAAATCAAAACAACTAAGTTTTCAAAAATTGTTTAATTTTAACAAAAATATAGACTACAATGATGAAGCCTATCAATCAGGCTTCTGCATTCCAAGCAGTACACACTGACTGTGACTCCTTTAACTAGAAATAAACTTCATTGGAGTGACTGCAGTAGGTGGTGGGACAACAGAAAAGGTGGGGGACAGGTGGAGAGGCAGAGGCCACTGTCATGCTGCTGGAACAGTCTTGGGACATTGTGGCTTCTGGAAGCGCCCTAACACTGTAGCCAGGGCCCCCTCCCACTATGAGTTTGCTGCCTGGTACCTTGAGTGACTCCTTCAGAGTGGGAGTCATCCAAAGTGAGCCTTGGCTGTGGGCCTGGGCCTTGGTCTCCCATGAGCAGGGACAGACCACATCTCCATTTCAGGATGCTTTATGCTTTATTACCATCTGCTTACAACTAAGGGATGAGAAAAATAATGATGGTCTAGTTATTTTGATAGCCACCTATTAGGAAATTGGACAAGGCAAGCAGTGCCTTTAAAGGGAACCTGCTTTGACTTAAAAATGATGTTAATTGCCACAAGTTAGAATCCCAAAGAATATTGCTTTGCTGTTGTTTACCCAGCACAATTCAGCCATTGCTTAGAACCTCTTGTCATTTGTCTGGTTGGGGGAATAGTTACTGACAGAGGGGTTGATTTAGCTATGTGCCTTGCCTTTAACTCTGGGTTATTTTGCTCATAAGCTATGTCAAACGGAATAATACTGTAGCTTTTTTAATGCTTTAATTGTCAGAATGTGCTGCTGTTGTTATTGGCTGTTAACATTTAAATGCTTTTCCCTAAATCAGTCCAAGACTTTAAAGTTTGTAATGAATAGTATACCAAGCAGTCAAAATAGAAATATCTTGGTAGGTTGCTCTTGGTGTGCTTTCTTAGGTTCTTCAGGTGTAACTTGCAGCCTTAATACAGCATCTGCGGGTCTCACATAGACACCACCTGTGACAACTCTTTACTTCAGTCAAGGAAGTCTAGTTTTTTTTTTTTTTTATATCACTAATATATATATTAGTGATTTCTCACAGAGAGGAAGCAAGAGGGATAGAGAGTTAGAAACATCAATGAGAGAGAAACATCGATCAGTTGCCTCCTGCACACTCCCCACTGGGATGTGCCCGCAACCAAGGTACATGCCCTTGACCGGAATCGAACCTGGGACCCTTGAGTCCGCAGGCCGACACTTTAGCCACTGAGCCAAACCGGTTAGGGCAAGGAAGTCTAGTTTTTAAACATAGATGAAGGTTACAGCAAAAGTTTGTGGCCACTTTTAAGTCAGTTTGCATTTTTCTAGTCAGAAGTTGAATGAGATTTAAGGAGTATATTTAGAGTTCATTTCAGAGATGAAAACTATTTTTGGGCCCTATGATAATTCATCATTTCAGATGGTTTGCTCCTCAGAATGCTTAGTTGCTTTAGCAAGGGAGATTTGTTTGAGGAAGAATATTTGCACAGTCCTAATAGATGGATTATCAAGATTAGAACATTTAAATGATCCAAGTAAAGGTATAAGTATGCTTTCCAGGATGTGTTGAGCAGATTGCATGGGTTAGTAGATCTTTTAATAGTAGACTGGCAATAGGGAGTGGGAATATGTAGGATGTTATGACAAATAATATTTGTTAGATTTTTATTCTCCTTTACATTTTAGAATTAAAAACGATATTATCAGCCTACAGAATGGCATTTCAGAAAGTTACAAATGTGATCAAATGCATACAATAATTTGTTTTTGTTTTTTTCTGAGAGTTGCTGCTGTTGCTGAAATATCTTGGGTTTCTGGTAGTCTCTTAGAAAGCTGATGGTGCATGGCATTCTGGTGGCTGTCCCATCAGGCCCAGGACCCATCTTGGCACAAAGCTGACTTCATGGTATCACCTGCTATAATTTAAAGTGAATCTTGAAACCATTGTCTATCTCATCAGAGACATTATGTCATCTTTTGTATCTTGCAGCACTGTGTGAAACAGTGTTCCCAAACTGCTGTTTGATTCTATCTCTACATGTGTGGAGGTGGTACATTTGGTGGTTTTCATTTATTTATAGTTTCTTAATAAAAACTTAAAGCGATTCATCTTAATTGGCTTAAATTTGGTATTTTACACCTGGTACCCATAAAATCTTTTCTTGGCTCCTGTTGTTGAAGTGTTCTGGTTTGCTCTCATCTCCTTCCCTTCTCTCTGCAACCAACCTACAGATCATTATTGTAAGCAGTGTCATGTCAGGCTTATGTGTCAAAAATTTTGGATTTATAATTTTGGACCTGTTGTTTACTAGCCATGGAGGCTGGATCTCTTATACTGTCCTAAAGTCCTCATGTATAAAATGGAAGTAAAGCGTGCTTTCCCTCTTACAGTAACACTGTATAATAATGATACTGTTTTTTAGTGAATTAGCCACCTGCAAATTATAATGCACACCATTATTTTATTTACCACTAAGAAAGACAATTCACTGCCTATTAAACTATGAAACACCATTGATTGCAAGATGCATCCTGCTATTCGGAATTATACATGTGAAAAGTATACCTATTAGAATATATGAAATACGTTATATGTGAAAGCTCCATTGTCCATATTGCTGTCAGAGTGATATATTAAGAACCACAAATCTTGTAATATCATTTCCCTGCTTGAAATTTCTCAGTGACTTCCCGTAGCCTGAGAATAAAATCCAAACCCTTAACATGATGAACAAGGTCTAGAATAATCTGGACCAAAGTGAGGTCTCTGGACCAGCAACATCACCACCACCTGGAAACATTTTAAAGAATGCCAATTCTCAGACTCTACCTTATTCCATGGGATCAGAAACTTGGGGATGGATCCCAGGAGTCGGTGCTTTAACAAGCTCTTTGGGAGATTATGATACACAGCAAATTTGAGAGTCACTGATCTAGGTAAGACCTATTTTATCCCTCCCCCACCCTGTGTATATAGAAGTTAATATAGAGGTACTGTGATTACTGGAATATAAGGTGAGCACTCTCCTCCCTAAGAAATATCCACCAGAGAAAAGCATGTAAATATCTCTCATCTTAGAGGCAGCTATTTCAATGGCTTTATTTTGAATAGCCAAGAATTCTTTGTGATTACATATTGTAAATTAACATGATTTTCCATCAGTGTTTAGTTTCAGATATTTTCACAATTCACTAGTGGAAGTAATACGAAAGGCAAAGGCATTTTAACACCAATTTTGTAATTATGTTTACCAGATTGGATGTGCGCGTGAAACCAGTGCATGTAAAATCTAATGGAAAAACTAAATTATAGTAGTTCTTTTTTAACAGTTCCAGTTGCAGTATCATGTATACTTAAATAAAAAGGATAACTTAAACAGCCTAGAAATAAAGATGATATATTTTAGAAAACTGACTTTAGACTAAAGAAGTGACTTTACTGATGAGTACAGTGTAAAAAGATGCGTGTGAATCATTTGAATAAACTTTTTTCACGAGGTGGAGAAAAACAGTCTTTCTAAATAATATTCAATAGCATGGATTTAAATATGTACTTACATTGAAAATTAAATATTATAGCCCAGCCAGCATGGCTCAAAGGTTGAGCATCAACTTATGAACTAGAAGGTCACAGTTTGATTCCCAGTCAGTGCACATACCCAGATTGCGGGCTCGATCTCCAGTGTGGGATTTGCAGGAGGCAGTCAATCAATGATTCTCTCTCATCATTGATGATTCTCTCCCTCCCTCTTCCTTTATGAAATCAATAAGAACATATCTATCTATCTATCTATCTATCTATCTAAAAGCCTAAATGACCGAACGACTGGTTGCTATGATGTGCACTGACCACCAGGGGGAAGACACTCAATGCAGGAGCTGCCCCCTGGTGGTTAGTGCACTCCCACAGCCAACCTCCCATAGCCAGCCAACCTTCTGCGGTCCCTCCCCCTGGTCAGCTGGCCGGATTGGTACTGGACGAGAAGGCCCTGATTGCCGGCCAGGCCAAGGGACCCCACCTGTGCATGGATTCGTGCACCGGGCCTCTAGTAGATATATAAAAAGAAAATTAAATATTATAACTAAACGTTTGACTGTCTCATCTCTATACCTAAAAGTTCATGAATTGTTAGATAGTATTTGTAGTTTCCAAAAACTGTATTGTCATCTCTGTCTTTTTTTCTCCTTGTGAGGTTCTTGTGTTCTGTGAAACTATTATTACCATACTCTCCCCAGGTCTGCCAGGCCTGTTGTCTTTCCCACATTTTATTTCTGCCTTCTAAAGCACCTGGTGCATACTACATCAGTGCACCTCTTTTCATTGCTTTGGTGCTTATTTCTTCTAGCGTATAAGTTATTTTAAGTCTCTTTAGGATAATGCATAACTAAATGTAATGAGCATAGGCTTTGTAGACAGTCTTGGTTTAAAAGATGACTTATCTATTATTTAGTTTTCTAACCTGAGGAAAGTTACTTAATCTTAGTCTCCAGAAATTTAAGGTAATTATTAGTTTGTAGTTTATATTATGTATTGAATGAAGTGACATATAGTAAGCATCAATAAAACTTACTATTCAATCTTGTCTCAGCACATTATAGGGATCCAGATATATTTCTTAAGTGAGATAGAGGGGTTTTTCTTTAATTTGACCTCATTATCTCTAGATGGGTCAAAAAGCAATCGCAATAGCAGGTTAATAATGCGGATTTTTTTCAATAGATGTAGTTACACATATGTTGATATATGTGCGATTTGATATGTATACTGTTTTGTTGTATTGACAACAAGTTTCAAAACTTCATATGTCAAATTTTCTGAAGGTGTTAACATCATAGGTATTTTTACGCTTAAAAATGTCGAATTTCATGCCAAAGAAAGAGCACTTGTGGGAAGTTTTAATACATTACTTTATCTTGAAGAAAAGTGCTGCTGAAAGTTATCGTATACTTCAGGAAGCTTATGGTGAACATGCTCCATCTCAAGATACTTGTGAATGCTGGTTTAAACGCTTTAAAAGTGATGATTTTGATGTGAAAGACAAAGAACGTCCAGGTCAACCGAAAAAGTTTGAAGTCCAACAATTACAAGCATTATTGGATGAAGATGCGTGTCAAACTCAAAAACAAGTTGCAGAAAGATTAAACGTTGCTCAGCAAACAATTTCCGATTGTTTACAAGCAATGGGAAGGATTTTAAAGGAAGGAAAATGGATGCCGCATCAACCAAAAGAAAGACAAATGGAAAACCTAAAAGTCACCAGTAAAATGTTGCTTCAGTGGCACCAAAGGAAGTCTTTTTTGCATCGAATTGTGACTAACAATGAAAAGTGGATTTATTTTGAGAATCCCAAACGCACAAAATCAAGGGTTGATCCAGGTCAACCATCAACATTGACTGCAAGGCCAAATGGCTTTGTAAAGAAGACAATGCTCTGTGTTTGGTGGGATCAGGAAGGTGTGGTGTATTATGAGCTTCTAAAACCAGGTGAAACCATTAATACTGATCGCTACCAACAACAAATAATCAATTTGAACCACACTTTGATCGTGAAACGACCAGAATGTGCCAGAAGACACGGCAAAGTAATTTTGCTTCATGATAACGCATCACCACACATTTCAAAACCAGTTAAAGACACGTTAAAAGATCTTGCCTGGGAAGTATTAACCCACCCGCTGTATTCACCAAACCTTGCTCCTTCAGATTACCACTTGTTCTGATCGATGGCACACGCACTTTCTGAGCAGCACTTCAAAATGTACAAAGAAGTGGAAAATTGGGTTTCTGAATGGTTTGCCTCAAAACAAGAAAAGTTCTATTGGGACAGTATCCGCAAATTACCTGAAAGTTGGGGAAATGTGTAGCTAGCGATGGACATTACTTTGAATAAAGCACTGTTGATGTTTCTCTTGAAATTATCATGTTTTCTTTGATTACAAAATCCACATTATTAACCGGTACACCTGGCAGTCCTAGCCACTTTGGTTCAGTGGGTAGAACATCGGCCTGCAGACCAAAGGATCCCAGGTTCGATTCCGGTCAAGGATCTGCCTGTACCTTGGTTGCATGCCCCTCCCTCGCCCGGGCCCTGGTCGGGGCTCTTGCAGGAGACAAGCAATTGATGTATTTCACTCACGTTGATATTTCTTCTCTCTGTCTTTCCCTCTCTCTAAAAATCAATAGAAAAATACCCTTGGGTGAGGATTAAAAAGAAAAAGAAAAAAAAAGCAATAGTAATCCATAGATTAATATTAGCATATGTTTCAAAATCTTTCTTACTAATATATTTGCATTGCTTCAAATAATAATTGTTTAATTCTAACCTTCAAAAAAATCACTCATAATTGCACACGCAGTTTTGTATGTTTTGTAGTCTTTTTCTTCCCTTTTCTCTTTTTATATAACTGAGTTTATCTTATTTTTACTGGAATAGAAAAATGTTAATGTGAATCTTTTAAAATAGGGACCTAAATTTCACATCAGTACAGAAAAATGTTTAACTGGGCCATTTCTTGAAATAAAAATAATTATACATTGTTAAAATAAAATTAATTTTATCTTACCAGTATGTTGAACAAAATTTATCATTGTTGCATCTGTAATACAGTTCATAAAATGAACAAAGAATATCCCACTCCCACCTCCCAATATATTTTCCACTTCATATATTAATCATATATTAATTTTATAGGAATTAATAAGAGAGCCTTATTTTTGTAAAGGTAGTTGAGAGCTTCATCTCTTTTTCCAGTGATCTCCCTAAATCTTTAACATACAAGTTGTGTTCTTTGGAAGGTCTCTTAATGCAGTATGTTTGTTGATCTTGTCTTCTGTAGTTGTTAGTTGGTCTTCTAGTTTCTTGTCAGTAGCTTTGCCGGTTTTTAAAGTAAAAATCTATTTTATATCAACATGAAATCTCACATATGTTTAATTTTATAGAATTGTATCTGTATTCTGTTGTCAAGTGCTTAATTTTAGTGAAAGACTAATTAATTGATCTCTTCCTCTATTAAACATGTTTGTTTTTTTCCAAGTAGAGAAAGATACTTGAATAGGATTTAGTTTTATGACTGCTCAGTTCATTCATGAATATTTTTGTGTTACTTATTTCCTTTTTGCAACCTCATGATGTCAGAGACTTTTGATTACAAGTATTTGAATAATAATCTTGTATTCAGTTTTTATATTGCCATTTGCTTTAATGTTGTACTTCAAACTTTAAAATTAATTAAAAAATCTTATTTTTAAATGAATTTGAGAAAGTTGGATTCATAGGATCCTATAATACATTTTGTTATATAAAAATGATTCTTGATAGTTGTATACGTTTTTAAATTAACTTTTTAAATCCTCACTCAAAGATATGTTTATTTACTTTTATATTAAGAGAGAGAGAGAAGCATAGATGTGAAAGAGAAACATTGATTGGTTGCCTCTCTTGTGTCCCAACTGGGGACCAAACCTGAAACCTAGGTATGTGCTCTGAATGGGAATCGAACCTGCAAGGTTTCGTTGCATGGGATGTCACTCCAACCATCTGAGCCACACCAGCCAGGGCTGTTGTATATATATATTATTAACTGAAAAATGTTTGGATTGTTTTCCATGGGTAAATTCCTAAGGATGGCAAGGTAGGACCATTTTAAAGTTTATTTGTTTGTTTTTTTAAGAACCAAAATGAATTTATTTACAAAATTTCTTACTTGACCAGTGAAGAACCAAGAAAAAATATACCAAGAAACAATCACCTATGACCCCACAAATAGTTTTTAAGCCAGTTCATACAACACAACCAGAGCAGCTCCTGATAATTAGGCTTAAAAAAAGAAGTCCTTCTGCATGTCCTTCAATTGAATAAGAACATACCTCTAACCACAGGGATCTGTATAAGTAGCATCATGGTACTTGTAGACTCAGTTGAGTCACAGTTTCAGTGTTACTCCCTTCCTACCTTACATAGATTTTCACAATGTTTCTTGATTCCTTTGTTGGCTTCTTTTTCTTTCTCTCCTCCTTTTTTGGTTTTCTCTTTTCTCTCCTTTGTTGGCTCCTTTCTCTTCTTTGTCTTGAACACTGGTGTAAATTACTTTGTTATGGCCTTACTGGTTCAGAGCAATTTCAATGACAAAAAAATTGTATTCTGGGGGCTCTTTAGCTGATACTGATTTTAGTTCTTCTGGGTCCAATACATTTGTCCTGAGTTTCTCAAAATTTTTCTGAAATTCAGAATAGGTTTGGTCATCCACTTTGGTGAGTTTCAGGAATTGTGGGTCAACTGATGAAATCAGCTTGTAGTAGACTTCAGCATGCTGCATTGCTCTCACGGCCCATGCCATCTCAATATCAGGGTCATTACCATAAGACTCAGCTGGGAGAGAAAGAGCATGTGCCACTGATACCAGTTCCCCAGAAACCGGCTTTTCACTTCCACCAGTCGCCTCCATGTTGCAGCTAACAAAGTGCCCATTTTTAAGGTTTTTGATACGTATTTCCCAGTTATTTTATCAATTTACATTTATCAACAGCAGGAACATGCCCCTTTCAGTACACCTTTATGTGTGTGGTTGTTTTTAAAACTGGAAAAAATGTGAAAAGTTAAGGCATTTCCCTTTTATGGGGGAAAAATTCACTTCATGTAAACCTGTGCTCCTACAGTCATTGTGCTTGAGTGTGCCAAGTCAGTCCTTCTCAAAACACATGGTTTTGCCATTTCCTGTTCCCCATTTACTGTTACTTGGTACTCCCATGGATTTCAGGGGTAATATTTTTTTAAATGAAAGAAAAAATATTTCTTTACTTGGCCTCTTAGAACTGCTTTGTATCAGTACAGGACATTGCATTTTCTGTATAACTGCCTACAATAAAGTATACTATAGTTACTTAAATTTTACCTTCTCTCCTCCACCAAATGCACAACACGGGCGAGGGTACTATATTTTTAGTGCCTTTAATAATTTTACCCCATTGATGCAAAAAACATGGAACAATAACTACATTAAAATTTTAAAGTTTGTCCTTAACAATATGTTCTGTACTTAAAAAGAACTGTTTGGAGTTCAACTAATGGGAATAAAGATTCTAGATAAAAATTTTCCTTTAACTAGTAAAGGTTTTTTTTGCTATGTGGTATGTAGTGTTTGTTTTGGCAGCAAGTGAGGTGAGGATATAAAAATGAATTCAAAGGAAAGGTGGGTAAGGGGGGGTGGGGTAAGGAGAATTAATTGTAACTTAAGGCTTATTAACACTTTTATCAAATGTTTCTTTTATTTTCCTTGATATAATTCTGGTTCTCCCAGTTGCCAGGTATAGTTCAAATGGGCTTCAGTGTTCTTTTTCATAAAATGGAGGATAATAATAAAAATAATATCCACCATAGAGCTGTAAGGAGGATCAAATGCGTGAACGTATGTAAAGTGATCAGGACAATGCCTAGCAGTTTAATCTCTGTTATGATTACACTTAATACTTTAAAAATAAACTTAGTTTGGTGCAACCAACTTACCTGTTTTTCCTTTGATTGCTTGAGCTTTGGTTGTCAGATTCAGTGAAATCATGAAACTGCCAAGACCAATGTTATAAAGCTTTTTCCATGTTTTCTACTAGGTTTTATAGTTTCATGTCTTACATTTCAACTTTACTTCATTTTGAGTTGATTTTTTTGGTAAGAGTTGATATAAGCGTTCAATTTTATTTCTTTGCAAGTAGATAGCCAGTTTTCCCAAGACTATTTGTTGAAGAGACTGTCCTTTATTTTATAGTAACGTAACTTCTGTTTTATTATTATATTGGTGGTTTGGCCACAGGAGTTTATGTTTTTTCTAGTACCTGTCTGAAATAGAAAGTGGAAAAATAGGTGAACATGGTTATTTCCTTGCAGATGTCTATGAATTTAATCATCGATAGATAGATAGGTCAATTGTTTGAGGACTCCTGAGGGCACAGAAAAGTGAACCTGAATGGGAGATGAAGAACATCTGTGATGTGTAATGGGTGCTATTTTGAGGCACAGTTAATTTGGTTTTGGAATTTGTAGGGATAGTTGCAATGTTGAAAGAGAAAAATTTTGAACATTGTGAAGGGACCATAGGATCTTTGGGGTTGTTGAGCAATCAGAGAGGATGAGTCTTAATTGTTTAAAATTCATAATGAAGTCTTTCCATAAACCATTTATATTTTATGTATGAACTTGGAGCCCAAAGGAGGAAAAAGAGGAAAGCAAAAAGGACTGTACATCTCTAATGGCCGTTCAACCAGTAAAACTCATCAAACTCACACTGAAATTTTAAATTGTGTATCAGTGCTATAATCTGTAAACCTGGTGTCTTTGTATCTTGAAATTTCCCTGGATGAGGTTGCAAAGTTTATAGGGATGCTTTTCTTTGGGCACTCTGAGGGGAGAACTACTGAGGTATCATCCTCTAATTCAGGGACTTGGGTTTTGGGGAATATAAGCCCCTATCCCCTGATAAAGCTTTGGGATAGTGCCCAGTCAAGCTTGGGCTCTAATCCTTCTTGATTCTCATTCTCATTCTCATTCTCATTCTCATTCTCATTCTCATTCTCATTCTCATTCTCATTCTCATTCTTATTCTTATTCTCTCTCTCTCTCTCTCTCTCTCTCTCTCTCTCTCTCTCTCAGAGAGTATATACTTAGAAGTGGAATTGCAGAGTCACATGGTAATTTTATTTTTAAATAAAATTTGCATTCGGATGTCGAGTGTGACTCAACACGGTTAGCATCGGTAGCAGCTTGAGAAAAAAGCAAGCGAGTGCAAAGGGTTAAACTTTTGTAGAAACTTCAATATTGTTTTCCTAAGCGGCTGCACCCTTTTACATTCCCAACCACAATGTAAGAGATTTCCAGTTTTTCCACATCCTTGCCAACACTTTTTAATTATCTTTTGTTATTATTGTTATTACTAGAAGCCTGGTGCACAAAATTCATGCATTGGGGATGGGAAGTGGGGGGTCCCTCAGCCTGGCCTGTGCCTCTCCCAATCCGGACCTCTCACTCCTTACTGCTCGCTGCTCCTTACCACTCAAACCTGCTGCTCCCTAGTGTTGCCGTGGAGGCGGAAGAGGCTCCCACCACCACCGCTGTGCTCGCCAGCTGTGAACCCGGCTTCTACCCCTGAGTGGCGCTACCCCTGTGGGAGCGCACAGACCACCGGGGGGCAGCTTCTGCGTTGAGCGTCTGCCCCCTGGTGGTTAGTACGCATCATAGTGACCGGTGGTTCTGGTTGTTCCGCCATAATGGTTGCTTAGGCTTTTATTATATAGATGAATACCTATCCTATTAGGTGTCATACTTTAGAGTGGCGTTGAGGGGGGAGTCTGGTGGCCGCTATCTACTTGAGAGGTGGCGGCTGATTGGGAAGCCCTGCCGTGCTCCATCCAGGAGAGGACACAGATGGGACAGACTCTTGATTTCAAATATGAGTCTTAAATAGAAAGTTACTACAGCATATGATCCAGACTACTGGTTGGCAGGTCTCTGTAGCTTGGTTTTAATTAAAAAGCGTTTTTCTCTTCAAAGGTAGAACAAAGAAAGCTGCTAAAATTGTCTTAATAAAGTACAGTTGGTTGTCTGTATCCATGGGTTCCACATCTTTGGATTCAACCAACTGCTGATCAAAAATACTTGGGAAGCCCTAGCTGGTTTGGCTCAGTGCATAGAGCGTCGGCCTGCAGACTGAAGGGTCACGGGCTTGATTCCAGTCAAGGGCATGTACCTGGGTTGCAGGTTCCTCCCCAGAGCCCCTGCCCTGGTCGGAGCTCGTGCAGGAGGCAACCAGTCCATGTGTCTCTCTCACACCAATGTTTCTCTCTGTCTTTCCCTCTCTCTCTTCCACTCTTCCTAAAAATCAATGAAAAAATATCCCCCGGTGAGGATTAACAACAACAAAATAATAATAATAATAATAATAATAATAATAATAATAATAATACAAAAATACTTAATCAAGTTATATTGTTATATGACTTATGTAGTTCTGTCTACAATGATTGTGTCTGTACTGAACATATACATACTTTTTTTCTTGTCATTCCCTAAAAAATACAGTTAACAACTGTTTACATAGCATTTATATCATGAAGGTATTAGAAATAATTTGAAGTATATGAGAGGATGTGCATAGGTTATATGCAAATACTACACCACCTATAATAATAAAAGCGTAATATGCTAGTTAGACAGGACGACCTTCCAGATGAAGCCGGGGCTGCGAGGGAAGCCCAGGTCCTGGGTGCCAGAGGGAAACCAGTGCCGGCAGCTGGGGGAAAGAAGGCCTACTCTTGCACGAATTTCGTGCATCAGGCCTCTAGTTTTATATAATGGACTTGAGCATCTGGGGATTTTGGTATCTGTGGGTTCCTGGAACCCATCCCTCTCAGATACCAGATACCTAAGGACCCCGTTCCTATTCGAATAATAATGGAACTACTTGAAATGATGATGATAGAGAATTGAATTTGCCTCATAACACAATTTATAAATGTTGGCAGCACCTTTAGATGTACCATTAGGTATTGGTTGTTGTTTTTTCCTTTTATGAGTTAGCTTTCTCAAAAATTACAATAATTTTTAAAGTAATACCACCATTTCCTAGGTCTATAATTTAAACTTCTTTTTTAGTTACAGCTGGTTTCAGGAAACCAGCTTTGCGTTTATTCTTTTATTACTTTGTTGTCCTCCTTTTCACATGAAAGAAATTTGATAAAACCCAAAGTTGACAATTCCAACTGACACCATAAACATAAATCATTTTCTTTAAGAACATGCTGGACATGCAGCTGCTAGTGGAATGAAAACCTAATTTGCTTCTCTATATCCGTCTTTATATGTTGGAGCTGTTGCTTAAAAATCTTGAAAGAGGGAACATGTTAGTAGTCATTAATGCAAACAAGCATGGCTGTCCTGTGTTTCATCATTGGAGATTCTGTCCCCTTATTTCTAAATCAGTATAGTGCTCACCACAATGCATGGCACATAGTTGGTTTCCAATAAATATTTGTTGAGTGAAAGTACTTTACCAACATACTGAATATTTGAATCCTTTACAGTTTTTAGTACTTATGAATGTCAGTTACTACTTTGTGAAGATAAAACATCACTCTTAGAAGAGATTTTTGTACATTTAATTTAATTTTTATTGAATTTTGCAAAGAGAGCGAGAGAGAGAAACATCATTGTGAGAGCAAAACATCAACTGGCTTCCTCCTGCATGCCCCCTACCAGGGATCGAGCCCCAAAACCTGGGCATGTGCCCTGACCAGGAATTGGACCAACAACCTTTCAGTGCGCAGGACAACGCCCAAATAACTGACCTGCACCAGCCAGGGCTTAGAAGCATATTTTTATGTAGAATAAGAAAACAGACAATGTTTCTCTGTGTGCAGGATTAAATTAAGTGGTTTGGAATGCTCCTTAAAGCAGTTTATGTGATGGCATGAGCTTTGTTTGTGTTGAACCCTTCACTCACCAGGCATTTTTATAAAATACTGATGGGATTTCCAGAAAAAGCTTTTTACTTTTTAAAATTCACATATATGCTCTGGCCAGTGGTGATCAGTGGTTAGAGCACTGAAGGATCAAAGGTTTGATTCCTGGTCAAGGGCACATACCTGGGTTGCAGGTTTGATTCCTGCCCCAGTCCAGATGCATTCAGGTGGCAACCAATCGCTGTATCTCCCTCACATCGATGTCTCTCTCTCTCTCTTCACCCCTCCCTCCTTCCTTTTCTCCCTTCCACTTTTTCTAAATATCAATGGGGAAAAAATTTAGGTGAGGATTAACACAACAGCAACAAAAATTCAAAAAATATTTCACTTATACATTATCCAGAATTATAAGGTAAATTATTGTGTTTGACATTTAATTTATTTTTAAAAATTAAGGTTAGAAAAGGATTTAGTGACTATGCCTTTAAAATAAAAAAAGTGATTTCATATATAGGAGTGGCAAAAGTAGGGTTACAGTTATAATACAAATAATACAATAATTAGTAAATAATAATACAAGAATAAACTTGTATATACTCACAACTGTAAACCTACTTTTGCCCACCCTTGTATTTAAAGAAAATAGTTAAATGTTTGAATGTTAGCTGTCTTCTTTACGTTACAGATTAAATATCTGTTTAGCAGGAACTAAGTTTTCCAGAGTTCTTTTGTTCTTCATTTCAACTATCTAAAACATAGGCAGGAGTAAGAATACAGAGTTTTGAAATTTTGTAGTGTGCAAGGCACCGAACCAGGAATTGGGTGGTGTGGAGGAAGTGGTAAAGCCTGTAGGTGGGAGAGGAGAATGTGTATGCTGTTAATCAAAACACACAGGGACTGCAGGAAGTGCTGTAGCCACTATCTGTGGAGGACAGACACTTCAGAGGGACAAAGAGTATAACTTGGCAAGATAAAGAGTAAGGAGGCATGGCTTTTATCAGGCAGAAGAGCAAGGTTGAGCTGAGATGGGAGACAAATTCAGGCAGGGAGGTATAGCAGGGAAGCATTGAAGGACAGGCTTCAGTTCTGTATTCTGCCTGGGTTATGGAATGTGGACGGAGAGCCTGTGACCGGCCAGCACGTTAGAAGCCTCTTCAGAAGAAGCTTTTTCATTTTTGCGGATGTTACAGAAGGATCTGGAAGGCGATGGCAAAGATTAACTGTTGTAGTTTATTTATTGTTTTAAACTGAAGAGATTCACAGATTATTTATTTATGTATGTATTTATTTATTTCTTTGAATTACTGCCTTTGAGCCTATTCTGGGCAGGTGGAGGCAGGTTGTAAAGTCACCTTTTCTGGACTGAGAGGCCCTGGGCTGCCAGGTGCCCTGGGCGGTCTCTGTGTAGTCAGTGGTATGCCCACCACTTTATCCTATACCTGGGTTATTTTCCCCAAAAGATAATTGCATTAATAGTGAAAATTTCTTATATGTAATTTGTGCCTTTAAAAATTAAAGTTCTTATTTGAATAAATGTGAAAGCATTTAGATAGTCTGGCTCATAGTAAGAACTAGAGTTGAACTGGCTTTTTCCACCAGTGCAGTTATAAACTTCCCTGTTCTGATTTCAGATTCATTCCAACAAAATACTCCATGAGGTTAGGGGTTACATCAATCTTGTTCATGATGAAACAAACACAGAACTATGTAAGAGGTGGGAGCAAGGTTATAGTTGCACACAAGTGCAAATATTTTGGAAGTGTGTGTTTTTAAAAAATATATATATTTCTTTATTGATTTCAGAGAGGAAGGGAGAAGGAGAGAGAGATAGAAACATCAATGATGAGAATCATTGATGGGCCGCCTCCTGCACACCCACTACTGGGGACCGAGCCCGCAACCCAGGCAAGTGCCCCCGGCCAGAATCAAACCCGGGACCCTTCAGTCCGCAGGCCGACGCTCTATCCACTGAGCCAAGCCAGCCAGGGTTGGAAGTGTGTTTTAAAATTCAGTTATTATTGATTCAATTCAGTACTTAACACCAGCATGCTCTTTTTTAAAAATGTAACCAGTGATGGGAAACTTACAAGGGACATGTGGAATAACAGGGTTTTAAAGAGTTAGCAATACCCAGAATAGTTACTGAAGTAGGTAACTAAGAAAATAGTCATTTTTAAGCTTTTAATTTTGCTGTTAAAAAACTACTGTCTGCTGTACCCTGGCTGCGGGCACATCCCCAGTAGGGAGTGTGCAGGAGGCAGCTGATCGATGTTTCTGTTTCATGGATGTTTCTAACTCTCTATCCCTCTCCCTTCCTCTCTGTAAAAAATCAATAAAATATATTAAAAAAACTACTGTCTGCTTACTTTGTCTTCAGTTATTGTTTGATCAAATCTTTAGATTTTAAATTTCATACTTAACTCATTATAGTGAATTTATTAATTTTATAGAAAGGTATTAGTAAACTTGTGAATCACAGTAAAGAAAGGATCCTTTCTTTGTTGTTGGGATGTTCCTAGTAGAGAGCGTGCAAGAAACCATCTTAAGCAGTTAAACTACTAATAAAGGGTAACTGGCACAGATTTTTGTACAGCAAACTGGCAAGATGTTGGCTTTTAAAAACAATCTTCACCTGAGGAAATGCTTATTGACTTTTATCTTTTTAAGAAAGGGAATGGGGAAAGGGAAAAAACAAGTGGGGATTGAAACCTCAACCTTTTGCTTTTCTGGACAATGCTCCTACCAACTGAGCCACTGGCCAGGGCTTATGCTTGGTTTTTAAATGTGTATAATCTTTGACCTGCTAATTTATTCCTGAGACTGTGTTCCAAGAAAATAATTTGTAAAATACAGGCAAAGATGTGTGACTGAAGATGTTTTTCATAATATTATCTGCACTCTCCCAAGACTGAAAAAGAATGGTTAATTTTGGTAGTTCTGAATGAAGTCATCTTTGTCTATTAAAATGATACTTAGAACCTGGCCAGCATGGCTCAGTGGTTGAGTGTTGACTTTTGTACCAGAAGGTCTCGGTTCGATTCAAGGTCAGGGCACATGCCCAGGTTGTGGGCTGGATCCCCAGTAGGGGGCGTGCAGGAGGCAGCCAATTATTGATTCTCTCTCATTATTGATGTTTTTACCTCTCTCTTCCTCTCCAAAATCCATAAAATATATTTAAAAATTATAAAATGATACTTAGTTCTTTATCTCAAATTATGTAAGATATACCTGGGTAAAAATTGTGAGTAAACACATAGAGATAAAATGATATGTCTCTGGACACTAGGACTGTAAGCAATTATTATTTTTTTTTGGTACAACTTCTTTTAACTGTCCTTTATTTTTATTATATACTAGAGCCCCGGCACACGAAATTCGTATGCGGGTACGGTCCCTAGGCCTCGCCTGCAATCAGGGCCATCTTCCCCGGCTGCCCGCAGCTGGCCGTGCCCCTTACCGCCACCCACCCCTGGTTCCCCGTTCACCATCGGCAATCGGAGCCTGCCGGCCGGGGAAACAGACCAAGAGGTAGTCAATGCGCCTCATAGTGACTGGTTGAGCGGTCGTTCTGGTCATCTGCCATTAGGGTCAATTTACATATTACCCTTCTATTATGTATGAATTTATTGATTTCAGAGAGGAAGGGAGAGGGAGAGAGAGATAGAAACATCAATGATGAGAGCGAATCATTGATTGGCTGCTTTCTATACGCCCCTCCCTGGAGATCGAGCCCGCAATCTGGGCATGCGCCCTGACTGGGAATCGCACCGTAACCTCCTGGTTCATAGGTTGATGCTCAACCACTGAGCCACACGGGCTGGGCTTACTTGACTTTTAAATAAGGTATTATGTGGAATAAGAATAGTATATATTTAATAATATATACATAGTATAAGATATGTATTATGTAATAATGCATAATTCTGTGGTTTCTTAAACCTCTTTCCATGATTTGGAGTAATATGCTAATTTACTGAAAGTTTCTATGTAACCTTACTTGGCCTCACTCTTCCTCAAAACTGTTTCTCATCTCAATACCTTACTGTACCCTCTGTGTCTCATGTCTCCAAAATGTCCAGTTTTCACCTCAGGGAAGATGCACTCTGGCTGCACTGGGGGCCGGGTGTATGGAGAGGGAGCCCTGGCTCCGTCCAGATGAGCTCTGTGTGTTCAGCAGCATCCCCATCCCCACCCCTGACACCTCCCCAGCCTTTGGCTGTGCTGCTGAGGGTCTGGAGTTCCAGGGTGGACAGTTTCTGGTCAGGGTCTTATTTCTGTGATCATTGAGCTGCTTATGTTCTTCCTAGTTGTTGTCTCCTCCATTCACTTTGTTTTATAAATATTGTTGAATTTCTTGTTCCTTGATTTTAACTTTCCAATCATCTTTGAAGTAGGTGACTGGAACAGACTGTGATTAGTGTAATAACTTTTTAAAAGAAACATACATTTATTAACGTGGAGATCTTAATCCAGAAATCTTTTGGAGCATTAAAAGTTCTAATTTGTATCTGTGTTTCTTTGCCTTTGTCTGTTGTATCTGCCTTTCTTAGTTATATTTAAATCATAACCACACTTTAGCATATTTCTGGATGTCTTCTTTTAGAGCTGGTACTGACTCCCTTCTTACAGCCTTGATTCTTAACCATGTGTGTGTATCAATCTCCTAGTGCCATGTGCCCAAGCTACATTCCAGATCTACTGAGTCAGAATCTCATGTTGTTGTTTAAAAAAAAAAAGCTTCTATATGATTACAATATATAGTCCTTTTTAAGAACTGTTGTGTCATGGCTTCTAAAATTTAAATTTTCCATGGCATTTTGTATCCTGCCAGAAACAAATTCCAAATTTTTCATTCAAGGGTGTACAAATCTGGTCCCAACCTTTTTTTCCTGGTATTTCTGCCAATATTCTCCTGATCTACCTTGTATAGGTCAGCAACACTGGACAAGCCCTTTCCAGCTGCCATGCCTGTGCTCATTCATTCAGTTCCTCTTGCTTCAAAAGCCCTTTCCCAGATAGAACTTTTTCTTACTCATAGATTAACCTCAGTTGTCCCTTTCTCTAAGCAAGCATTTCTTGGAACTCAATTAGTCAGAGAGAACATTTCCGCCTTTCTGCGTGTTTTTTTCTTGTCATTGTATCCCGTTGTCTTATAACAGTGCCAGAAACTGTATACCTATAATAAATGTTGAGTTAATTAAGGAAGTAATGTTTTCAAGCTACTGTCTGCCTTGTTTTCTATCATTTGCATACCTCTCTGATCTAATCTGTTGGACCCCTGGTTCCATGAATGAAGACCCATATTTTACTCATTTTAGCAATTAAAATAGTGTTTGGTAAACACTATCTCTGTACTTGGGTTCTGAAGCAGAATTTGGAACTGTAGGGTAGAATCATAAAATTTATGACACAAAGAAAGGAGAGAATGTGAGTCTCTGAGTTCTCTTGTACAGAAATTGGTGGGATACTCAGCCTGGTAGATTACTTTGGTCCCTGGCCCTGCCAGAGAGATGGACTTGGTATTTCAGGACAGTCTTAAGTTGGCAGATAAACTTGCTCTGACAGTATTGTGTCATCTGTGAATGAAAGAGTAATTTGCAGTATTGTGTTTCATGGGTGCTAGTCTCAGCACCAACATAGGCTTTGAATTTCTCTTCCACCTTAGGTAAGGCTCTTTTTATATTCTGTTCTAAAGCTTTTGTTTTATCACCTGTTCAGTACTGCCCTTGAAAGGTAGTATGTAGTTTAAAACTAGGCCATAAAGATCAGGACTGAATTTTTCATGTGTTATATTATCAATGATTTGAGGAGGGGTTTTTAAAAAAAAATATTTTATTGATTTTTTACAGAGAGGAAGGGAGAGGGATAGAAAGCCAGAAATATCGATGAGAGAGAAACATCTATCAGCTGCCCCCTGCACACCCTCTACTGGGGACATGCCTGCAACCAAGGCACATGCCCCTGACCGGAATCGAACCTGGGACCCCTCAGTCCGCAGGCCGACACTCTATCCACTGAGCCAAACCGGTCAGGGCTGCAGGGTTTTATATTTGATAGTTAAAAGTATTGGACCTTAACCAATTGGAGTATGATGACAGCATGTATTAAGAACAGCTCACAGGGGAAAACTCACTAGTGGCTATAATGGTCTTTTTTTGAGTTAGATTTATTAACTTATAATTTACATAAATAAAAATTCACCAATTTTAAGTATACAATTCCATGAGTTGTGACTACACATACCTGGTGTAACCACAATCACAAGGTAACATTTGATCAGCACCCAAAGTTCCCTTATAGTCAGTACCCTCCGCCCACTCCTTAGCACCTGGCAACCATTGATCATTCCATCACTGTAGTTTTGCCGTTTTTTTCCTTTTAAAGTTTTCATTTATTTTAGAGAGAGAGGAAGGGAGGAGGTGGGGGGGAGAGAGAGAGAGAGAGAGAGAGAGAAAGAAACATTGATGAGAGAAATATCAATGAAAGAGAGAAATATCGATTCATTGCCTTCCATATGCACCCTGATCGGGGACCGAACCCGAAACCTGGGCATGTGCTCTCTGACTGGGAATTGAATTGGTGACCTTTCTGTGCATAGGATGATGCTCAACCCACTGGGCCACACCAGCCAGGGCAGCTTTGCCTTTTTTAAATGGACACATATACTGTGTAGACATTTGTGTTTGACTTCTTTTACTCAGCACAATGCTTTTGCCTTCATTCATATTGTATTTATTATTTGTTTTCTTGTTATTGTTGAATAGTTAATACATTGTTTAACTACAGTTTATCCTTTTTACCATAATTTTTTTGGAAAGCTTGAAACTGGCACATTGTCTAAAGATTTTTTCGACACCTAATATGTGAGCTCTACATGATCATGATTTTTCTTGTTTTAAAAGCTTGTTAAAGTCAAATAAAGATTTCATTTAAGGACTTGTATGTAATGGTTATAGTGGTTACATGTGCATGTAGAGTCATTTCTCAGTATCGGGGGATTGGTTCCAGGACCCCGTGGATACCAAAATCTGAGGATGCTCAAGTCTCTTATATGTAAAACTAGAGGCCAGGTGCACGAAATTTGTGCACGTGGGGGAGGGGCAGGGCTGTGGGCGGGGGGTCCCTCAGCCCGGCCTGAGCCCTCTCGCAGTCCGAGACCCCTTGCTCCTTACTGCCCACCTCCTTGCTGCTCCTTACCATTCGGCTCGCTGTTTCTTAGTGCTGCCGTGGAGGTGGGAATGGTTTCCGCCACAGCCACTGTGCTCACCACCTGTGAGCTCAGCTTCTGGCTGAGTGGCGCTCCCACAGGGGGAGCGCACTGACCACCAGGGGGCAGCTCCTGCGTTGAGCGTCTGCCCCCTGGTGGTCAGTGCGCATCATAGTGACTGGTCGTTCTGCCTTTTGGTTGATTTACATATTAGAGTTTTATTATGTAGGATAGGATGGTATACAACAATGCATATAATAGTAATGTTTCTTAAAGCATAGGCTTTGGACTCCTGCATGAGAATCTCCTGGGGTGCTTATCAAACATGCAGATTCTGGGCCTTCTCTCAGGCTTAGTGAATCACACTCTATGATCGGAGAAGTCTGAAGTAGATACAAGCCCCACAGAGGAGTCCTCTCATGTCAGTGGGTGTGCTTCCTAAATGTTTCTTTTTCAAACTCACCTCCATTGTCTGCCGTCTACCACCTACCCTGCTCTCCACTGAGTGCTAGTGCAGCCGGAGACTTAGTCCCATGGGAATGTTGGGTCTCAGAAGTATTTCACTGCTTCCAATTGCTGTCTAGTAGGGCAAGCTTCCTTCTGGCTCTCCACTCTGTAGGTGTGTGAGTTTGAACATGTTATTCACCCCTGTTCCTCATTATCCTCATCTGTGAAAACGGGGTCAACAATAGTACTTACCTCACAGTTGTCTGAGGAGCTGAGTTAATATGAGTAGAGTGCTCAGAATAGTACTTATATTGAAGAGTTTGCTTTTACAAATATTGTTATTTTAAATAGTGTATTTATTGCCAGCTGGAGCTACTCATGCAGTGTTTGTTCTGATTTACTTATGTTGACCAGTTTGTTATGAATCACCATTTTCTCTTATAATTTAGACCTTAATCATTTTCTGTCTTCCTGAAATATAGAAGTTTATAAAGAAACATTTATAAAAAAGTTTATAAGAAATTCAGAAGAAGTTTGTGAATGGTAAACTTAAGTTTTTGTTGGTTTTAAAGTATTTTTATTTGCTTAATGTATATGTATTTTCCTTAGCCAGATACATAGCTGAGAGTATCAGTTATAGGTCCTCAGTACTATAGTGATTTTAAACTCCAATTGTTCGACTTTCATTCTTTCTTTTGAGAGGCCCAGTGATAGTGGAATTGTCATTCTTGTATAGAAAAATCCGGTTGTTCCCCCTCCAATCCCCTGTTTTTTCTATTTACTTTGGAGTTCTTCAGTTTTACTGTACTGAGTATTTCTCTTTATCTGGCATATTTCATGATCTCAGAATTTGAGACACATGTTTTTCATCAATTCTTGGCAGTTCTTGGCTATAGTAAATCTCATTCTCTACTTCAGTTCTCAATCTTTTTCTTTTCATATTTTCACCTCTTTATCCTTCTGTGCTGCATCCTAGATGATTTCTTCAGATCAGTCTTACAGTCTCTTATTTGTTGTCTAATCAACACATTTTAAGTCTTTTTTTTCTTGCTCAGGCTTCAGTTTTCATTTCTATCAAAATTATCATATTTATTTTATAGTCTATATTTCATAATACTAGTACCTTTACTGACTGCCTACCACATACATATCACACTCTTGAGTTTTACTAGAGGCCCAAAGAAGTTGTCACTGGCTGGAGTTTTCATGGATTTTTAACCGATATTTTTGCTGCTTATTAATTTCTTGGGACTTGCTCAGAGGGTGAAGTTTCCTTGTTTATTTGGTGATATGAAAAAACATGGTTAAATCACATTTGCCTGCTCTCAACTGCTTAGATTCCCAAGGAGCTCTGATTGAGAGTGTATTTCTCCTAAGAGGGTTTGCTTTTACTTCTTCCAGGATCTGTGGGTTGGAAGTGGCCCAGAAACACTTAAATTAATTTCTTGGCTTGCCGGGGCCGGGGGGGGGGGGGGGGGGGGGAAGTTCTCATTATTATATGTAAAACCATAATAAATTCAAATGCTAACTCTGCTTGAGGGGAAGCTTGATTTAGAAAATTCTTAGGGCAGATTTCCCCTTCTTCTCCATCTGAGGTACAAGTCTGACTCCCTGGTTGGCCCTGGGTGTCTGGTGCCTTAGTGGAGCCTGTCCTTGGACACCAATTCACTTACTTGGACTCTGACCTGCTCTCATCTTACTCTTGAGCTCACCCTCATTGGGATTGGATTTGGTGCTTCCAGAATCTTTCTCATTTCCTTAGAAAATGTTTTCCTAATGTCTCTGCAGGTAGCCACCAATCTCTGAAAATAGCCATTCTTAAAAGAATAATACTAATGTGTTTCAGCTTCTTTGAAAAACTATGTACACAAGTCGTATAATAAGGTGGGCATTAGTGCTCATTGAAACAACAATCTCAAAAAAATTAAGCTGTTTAAAATTTAAGAATATGGCCCTAGCTGGTTTGGCTCAGTGGATAGAGTGTCGGCCTGCATACCAAAGGGTCCCGGGTTCGATTCTGGTCAAGGGCATGTACCTCCGTTGCAGGCTGCTCCCCGGCCCAAGCTCTGACCGGGGTTTGTGCAGGAGGCAACCAATTGATGTGTTTCTCTCACGTCAATGTTTCTCTTTGTCTTTCCTCTCTTCCACTCTCCCTAAAAACTAATGGGAAAATATCCTCAGGTAAGGATTAACAACAACAAAAATAATCAGTTAAAAAATAAAATAAAATTTAAGAATATGGATGAATGAAATTTGAAAGTTTCAAAGAGGCAGAATATGTTGCAGAGGAATAATAAATCTTCAGGTGACCAAAACTCTGTGCCAGCAATTACAAGTTTTGTTAAGATTGGAACAGTTTTGTTGTGTAACACCCTTTGTGTGAAACCCTAGTTCACAAGAAATTCTTTGAAGACTGGGCTTAACTTTGGGCTTGTCAAAAAAAGACCTCGTTAGAACAAGTCATACATTATTAGAGAAATTTTATTAAGCAATCTACTTTCTTGTTAAGTTTTTAAAAATCCATATTAGATATACTTTTCTTCAAAGATGTTTAACAGCAGTACCACCCATGTTGTCATATTGCCTTATGGGAAATAGGTGATAATGAACATAGAGATCCTTGTGAAACTTAAATTTCTTAGCTAAAATAGGTGGGTTTAGAAACAGAGGGTTGGGAGTTAGGAATGATGTTGACACTCAGAAGGCCAGAGAGAGCCAGAGGTCTATCCGTATTATGTGTGATCTATTATGGTATACTCATTAGTCATAACTGGAGCCCTGAGGAAACAGATTCATTGTAACCACACCAGGATGGAAAGATGAGGATTAACCTTTATTGACTGCCTACCACGTGCACATCATACTCTTGAGTTTTACTAGAGGCCCAAAGAAGTTGTCACTGGCTGGAGTTTTCATGGATTTTTAAGCGACGGAACTAGTATTCAAACCTAACTAATAGCCTTTCTACTAGAAATTTGCATGTTGTTTGTATTTTGACTTTTATTCTAGCTCTCTAGTCCCAAAAATAGAGTTAGGTGTGTCTTGTTATATCCTAGGCCAGCGATTTTCAACCAGTGTGTCCCAAGAATTTTAAAAAAGATTCAGTACCTGACTATTTAGTGAGGGGCACTGACCTCTTTTCTCTTAGATCAGTGGTCGGCAAACTGCAGCTTTCGAGCCACATGTGGCTCTTTGGCCCCTTGAGTGTGGCTCTTCCACAAAATACCACGTGCGGGTGCTCACATACAGTGCGATTGAAACTTAGTGGCCCATGCGCAGAAGTCGGTTTTCGGCTCTCAAAAGAAATTTCAGTCGTTGTACTGTTGATATTTGGCTCTGTTGACTAATGAGTTTGCCGACCACTGCCTTAGATTGTCATACCAAAAAATGACAACAGCCCTAGCCCGTTTGGCTCAGTGGTTGGAGTGTTGGCCCACAGACTGAAGGGTTGTGGGTTTGATTCCTGCGACCCTTCAGTCTGTGGGTTTGTGTGGGAGGCAACCAATCAATGTGTCTCTCACATTGATGTTTCTCTCTCTGTCTCTCCCCCTCCCTTCTGCTCTCTAAAAGTCAATGGGGAAAAAATATCCCTGGGTTAATATTAACAAAACAAAAGAAAATAAAACAAAAAGACAACAGAACAGTAGGTGCCCAGTGTGAATGAATCAAAAATTATATCTAATTTTTTGTCAGATCAGCAAAAATTATATTTTTTGGTCTGCTGCAGAATTTTAGTAGTTTGTTTGCCATGAGATGAAAAAAATTGAAAATTGCGGTCCTAGACAGTTTACTTTGTTGTTGTTTAGTAAATTCTCCCTAGGTGCTGTGGGAGATGGGGTTTGGGGGTTATAGATAGGAGCCACTTTCCCAGCAGGTATTTTCTCTCATTTTCCTTTTCTGTCTTTAGAAATTAAGTTATTTCAGTACTCATACACATGGTACTAAATTTAAAAAGTATGATCACCAGTCATTGAGTTTGTTTTCCTGAAGAGCGCTATTATTGTCAGTTTTCTTACTGCTCCCTAGAGATACACTATGAACATGATGCACATGTTTTGTGTGTCTGTAAAACAAATGATACGTGCCATACACAAATGCTCTGTGTCTTTGTATTCATTGGTGGTATATCCTTTATATTAATACATAGAGAACGGCCTCTTTTGTGTAACAACTTTATTGACAAAAAATCCAATTTCGTATAATTTGCCCATTTAAATGTACAATTCACAGGTTTTTTTTCAGTATACTTACATAGTTGTGCAGCCCTCACCAACTACCTAATTTTAGAATATTTTCATGACCTGCAAAAGGAATTCTGTACACCCGAATAGTCACCTCCATTTCTTCCCACCCTCTTAGCTATAAGCATCTATTAATCAGCTTTTTGCCTATTCTGGGAATTATATAGTGTAATAGAATCATATAGTATGATCTTTAGTGGCTTCTTTGATTTACCATAATATTTTCAAGGATCATCCATGTTGTAGCATCTGTCAGTACTTCATTACTTTTTATTTTTATTTTCATTGTTGAGTAATATTCCGTAATATGGATTGGCCACCTTTTTATTTATATACTAGAGGCCCGGTGCACAGCTTCGTGCACTGGTGGGGTCCTTTGGCCTGGCCTGCAGGGGTCAGGCCAAAACCAGCCCGGCGCACGGATTTGTCCAAGGCGTGTCCGGCCTGTCTCACCCAGTCCTGATGGGGGTCAGCTGGCTGGGGAGGGACCACGGGAAGTTAGCCAGCAGGGGAGGGACCGTGGAGAGCTCCAGGGCGTGTCCGGCCATCTCGCCCAGTCCCCATCAGCTGGACCCAGCAGCAAGCTAACCTACCAGTCAGAGCGTCTGCCCCCTGGTGGTCAGCGAGCATCATAGTGACTGGTTGAACGGTGGAACAAATGGTCGGACACTTAGCATATTAGGCTTTTATTATATAGGACTAGTAGCCTGGTGCATGGATTCATGCACATTGAAAGGAAATTAACTAGAAGAAATATATTAATGTCACTATTCACTCTTTCTTTATAATAGAAGTGTCAGAGATGAAAGAAAATTAGTAAAATGTATATGGAAATAATATATAAATTGATTAATAAATAATAACATGGCCCTAACTGGTTTGGCTCAGTGGATAGAGCATCGGCCTGCGGACTGAAGGGTTCCAGGTTCAATTCTGGTTAAGGGCATGTACCTTGGTTGTGGGCACATCCCCCGTGGGGGTGTGCAGGAGGCAGCTGATCGATGTTTCTCTCTCATCTCATCGATGTTCCTGGCTCTATCCCTCTCCCTTCCTCTCTGTAAAAATCAATAAAATATGTTAAAAATAAATAAATAATAACATGATATAACAACAACAAAGACATGATATAAAAACAACAAAAACACGATAGAAATACAACAAAAACATGATATAAAAACAACTGATAAAAACATGACTGATAAATTGATTAAACTTATTCTAATATCTCCCTGTATACCACACATTAAGAGAAAAACACTTTTGCCCTGGCCGGCTTGGCTCAGTGGATAGAGCGTCGGCCTGCGGACTGAAGGGTCCCAGGTTCGATTCCAGCCAGGGGCACATGCCTAGGTTGCGGGCTCGATCCCCAGTGGGGGGCATGCAGGAGGGGGCCGACCGGTGGTTCTCTCACATCACTGATGTTTCTCTCTCTCTCTCTCTCTCTCTCTCTCTCTCTCTCCTTCTCCCTTCCTCTCTGAAATCAATAAAGAAATTTAAAAAAAAAAAAAGAGTAAAAACACTTTTAGAGTGCTTGACTAATTTCCTTTGTGATGAAGTATTTACCATTTTAATGTCACATGCTCTTCGAACTTGAGAGAAAGCAACATATAACTGACCATGTCCGAAAACGGGTTCAGGTAGGAATATTCCTACTCTGTCTAAAGTTTGTCCTTGTGATTTATTAATAGTCATTGCAAATGCTGGCATCACAGGAAACTGTCTTCGAATTAATTTAAATGTGAGGCCAGTGTCAGACGGGGACAAATCAGTTCTTGGAATCAGAACAACCTCTCCCTTCCACAGATCCTGTTAATACTTCAGCTTCGATTATGTTAGGTTGCAGTCTTTTGATAATAAATCTAGTACCATTACAAAGACCCCATTTACTATTAAGATTTCTCAGTAGCATGATGATTGCACCTACTTCAATTTTAACTTATGACATGGCATTCCAGAAGGAGTAATACTATTAAGAAATTTGATGGGAGCTTTATATGTATCACGCATGTGCGAGTCAACGTTTATTTTTCAATTGCCAGTGTGCATCATATGTACTGGTCGATTGGTCGGACAGTCAGATGTACGTATGGTTGGTCTCTTAGCCTTTTATATATATGGATTCCTTAGTTAATGGGCATTTGGATTGTTTCTACTTTTGGCTATTATGGCTAAATGCTATGAACATTTATGTACAAGTTTTTATTTTGGTATATGTTTTCATTTCTCTTGGTTATAGATTTTATAGTGGAATTGTTGGTAACTGTTTAACCCTTTGAGACACTATCTCAAGTTTTCCAAAATGATTGCACAATTTTTCTTTTTCATAAGCAGTGTATAAGCATTCTAATTTTTCCATGTCCTTGCCAAAACTTACCTGTCTTTTTTATTATTGCCATCCTAGTGGGTGTGAAGTGGTATCTCATTATGGTTTTGATATTTTATTTTTCTGATGGCTAATGGTGTACATCTTTTCTGGTATATATAGTTTTAGCTTTTAACATTTAGGTCTGTGAACTATAAATTTATGTGTATGGTCTTAATTAAGAGTCCAGTTTTATTCTTCTGTATGTGGATATTAAGTTGTACCATTACCATTTGTTGAAAACACTATTCTTTTCCCACTGAATGGCCTTGGCACCATTGTAAAAAAAATCTGTTGACGGTAGTGTGTGTGAGCATTTATTTCTGGATCTTCAATTCCCATTGATCTGTATACCCATCCTTATGCAGTACCACATTGTCTTGATTACTGTAACTTTGTAGTAAGTTTTGAAGTCAGGAAGTGTGAGTTTTCCAATTTTTTTCTTTTTCAAGATTGTTTTGGCAATTCTGGGCCTTTGCATTTCCACACGAATTTTAGGAATGGCTTGTCTTTTTCTCTAAAGAAGCCACAGGTATTTTGATAGGTAGTGAATTGAATCTGTAAGTCACTTTGGGACATACTATCTTTTTTTGTTGTTGATGTTAATCCTCACCAGAGGATATTTTTCCTTTGATTTTTTGGGAGAGTGGAAGAGAGAGGGAAAGACAGAAACATTGATGTGAGAGAAACACATCATCGATTGGTTGCCTCCTGCACAAGCCCCTGTTTATAATTTTACAACTTACTTTAAAACTTGCAATAGTGAGCTGTATAGAAAAATGTTTGAAAGTCTTCAGTTAATCTTATTTATTTTTAAAAGTAATGGTATACTCGAATAGGTTAATGCTGCTAAAATATAGCCCTGAGCAGTGCTATCCAATAGAACTTTCTGTGATTATAAAAATGAACTGTGTCTGCACTGCTCATACCATAGCCACCAGCTGCCTGTGGCTGTTGAGCACTTGAAATGAGGCTACAGTGACTGAAGAACTGAATTTTAAGTTTTATTTAGTTTTAATTAATTTGGCCAGTGGTCACTGTATCATATAATTATATAATTATAGTTGCTTTTAGATTTGAAATTTGTGGAGGTTTACAGAAGCCTGGTCCAGAGGGGTACATTTTGCATTATTTCCGGAGGAGCATGAGGCAATCATTAGTGGTTATAGGAAGTTTCATCAACATAGACGTCTCAGTAATTAGTTCTTTTTTTGTGCAGTATAACCTGCACCCATCTGTCTTCTGATAGCCTACAAACAGAGCTTTTAGATAGATAGAAACACATATGGTCCTTAGTTTGCTAGATCTTTGTTTTATGGCCAAAGCATCTTTAAAAGAATTTTTATTTACTTATTGATTTCAGAGAGAAAGAGGAAGAGAGAAAGAAAAAGGGTTTTTGTGGTTCCACTTATTTATGCATTCATTGATTGATTCTTGTATGTGCCCTGACTAGGGATTGAACCTGCAACTGTGGTGTATCGGTACGATGTTCAAACCAACTGAGCTACTTGGGGTAGGCACTAGTTCTTTTTATATGTATATCTCATCCTAACGTAAAAGGTTGGCTTACATGAGGTTTTATACATGTATTTCTCTAAAACCTGTATTTGAAATTCATGAATTGATATTGGTGTTTATCATATGAATCATTGCCTGTGCAGCTTAAGCCCGCAGTCTAGATTTTGTTGGTGGCTTGAATAACCTTGTACTTTGGCTCTGAAGGAGGCTCTGCCCTTGGCCCTTTCATTCCTCATTTCTCCTGGGCACTCAAACATGATTGGAAAGGCTAACAGCTGCTTGCATATGACCGTGCTTGTATTTGCAGCCCAAACCTTTATTTTTCAGCTATGGTATTTCTACACTGCTGGGCGTGCCACATCCTCCTCAAACTCAGATCAGCTTAAAACAGAAGTTATGTTTTCTCTGAAAACCCTTCCTCCTCCTCTTGCTTTTGTTCTCTGTCCTAATTAATGATAACACTATATCACTACCACAAATCTAGAAGACAAGCACCCACCTCCAGCAAATGAACTACCAGGCTCTGAGTTCAGGCTTTTATCTCCTTCCTAGCCTCCTCACTAGCTTCCCTGCTTCTGGCTTATTTATATCCTTTCTACACGTTCTGCACAACAGTTTCATATGTTCTTTACAGAAATCAAGTCTAGTCCTAAAATGGCATTTCAGTAGCTTCTGCTTGCCTTCAGGATAGAGCCCAAACTCCTTGAAACTGTGGGTCATTCCTTTGTGAACTGACTGCTGCTGAATGTCTTACTGTCTCCAGGCATCAGGCAATTGGAGGCCTTCATGCTTCTGGTCACCTTGTTTCCTGGGCTTTGTGTTTACTGGCATTTCTGTCCTCTTTACATCTCTTGGTGCTGTGCTCTTTTGTGCCCTGGTCCACTTCCGGGTATTTAAGTAGACACTATTCTGAGTGTTTGTGAAGTCAGTGGGTGTCATTTTCATGCCTTAGAGCTCTTTAGTTTAAACTTTTCTGTCGATCTTTCTTTCTCCCTTTGAGTAGTAGTAACATTTGCTGCTGGGTCTCCATAACTATTTTATAAAGTACTAGGGGCCCAGTGCACGAATTCATGCACCTTGAAAGGGAACTGGTGGCTGCGAAGCTGTGGTGGGCACAGGGGCGGGTCTCAGCCCCTCCTGCGTGTCCCCACCTAGCCCTTCCCGCCACGGCGTCCGGTCCCCTGTCTGCCGCAGCCCTACTCCCGCTGTTGCTGCTTCCACATGCTGATGGCACTGGCTCCACTCACATCCACTGATGGCATGGAGCGATTGAGGCTGGTGCCAGCAGCAGATGAGAGCGGGGCCGGCGCCTTCAGTGTATTCGAGCAGTGGCTGCTGCCCTGATCGCCTCTCAGGAGCAGGGGGAGGTGGATAAGCCCTTAAGGGTGATCGGGTGCGAGCGGGGCCGGTGCCGGCAGCAGGTGTGAGCGCCGGGTGGGGCCACGGCATGTGGGAGCAAAGAATTTTCAGTAACTACCAGAGACTCACCCCTATGACAGCGACCGGTGCCCCGCCTTGGTCTGGTGCCCCCACTCACCTGCTCCACCATCCTGCTGCAGCCATGCCAGCAGTGTTCCGCGCATGCCCCCTGGTTGACAGTGCACGCCAATATCGACCGTTTGTTTGGTTGTTCCGCCGTTCGGTCTATTTGCATATTAGCCTCTTATTATATAGGAGGATTAACAGTACCAATGGTATAAGATATAGCCATGTCATATATGTGTTGTTAGGAGAGTAAGCTGTCAGCTCCTTTATTGTCTGAAATGTAGATCAGTTGGGAAGCATGTCTGGTTTAGTTACATCTTCACTAACTTTTAATTGGCTATGTTCCATATTCTAAAAAACAATGCAGTTTTAGAAACTAGGAAAGTCTAAAATTCCTGTCATTCTGTTGGAATTTGGGGAATACTTAAAAAAAATTTTTTTTTTACCTTCTTGTGCCCAAAAGAGATTTGTGTCTCAATCCTGATTACCTAGCTTCTTAATTCCTCTGGCCAATTCAGTTATTAAAAACCCAAACCGAGATCTCACTGCTGAGGCCAGAATCTGCTAATTTAACACAAACTACTGTTTTACTTACTTAGAACTTGATATCTGTATTTATTTTCTATTGCTGCGTAATAAATTACCACACATTTAGCAGGTTAAACCAGTACCCATTATTTCACAGTTGTGTGGGTCAGAAATTAGGGCTGCACAGCGTGGCTATTTATTAACTAGATAGAAATGAAGCTGATGCTGGATGCTACAGTTCTCATTTAGGGCTCAAAGCTGTCTTCCAAGATCACTTGTCATCGACAGATCTAATTTCTTTCATGAAAGTCCTTGCTATCCAGCCCTGGCCTGGTAGCTCAGTTGGTTAGACCATTGTCCCATACACCAAGGTTGTGGGTTCCATCTTCGGTAAGGGCACATAAAAGAAGCAACCAATGAATGCGTAAATAAGGGGAACAACAAATTTACTTTATTTCTTTTTCTCCCTCCTCTCCTTCCTTTCTCCCTTCCTCTCTCTATCAAATCAATAAATACATTAAAAAAAGAAAAAGAAAAAAGAAAGTCCTTGCTATCCTTAGCTATTGTCTGGGGCCCGTTCCCACTCCTAGAACCAACTTGCTATGTGGCCCTAATGAGCGGGCAGTTCACACATGGATGTTTGCTTTCATCCAGGCCAGCTGGAGCACATGTCTTTGACTTCTGTCACCAGTCTGAGAAAACCCTCTATTTTTAAAAGGTTCATGTGGTTAGGTCAGGCTCACCCAGTGTAGCTGCCCTTTTGCCATATAACAGTATAATTATGAGAGTGATATGACATTCACAGGGTCTGGTCTACCCACACTAAGAAGAACAGGGAGTTAATTATACAGGGCGAAGATCATTAGGGTTCATTTTAGAATTCTGCCTACTGCAAGCAGACACTTCACATTTAGGTTTGATTTACACAAAATTTGGAAATTCTCTTTTCATTAGAGAGAAATGCAATAAATCATTATGGCTTTTTCCTCCCTAGCTGCATGGCTGTACCTAGTGTTAGAGCAAGCCTTTTCAGATAAGCTATTTTGAGAGGAAATATATATTAATTAATTGATTCTATCCTTAAGTAGAAATGCCAAGATTATATATTTCTCAGGTTAACAGTTACCACCAAGAGTGGGGGAAGGAGGGAGGGAGAGAGGGAGAAAGAGAGTGAGTTCTAGATGAGGTGGTGGACATGTGGAAGAAATAAAAAGAAATTAGTTTATATGAATGTCCCTAGAATACTACCTGAAGTGATTCATTTGGAACTCCTTTTCTTTTATTTTTGGTTAAATATTAATTGAATGAATGAATTTCTTGTGTCATTGCCATTTAGGCTGTTAATAAAGGAAAGTACTTTTTCCCCTGCTAAATGTGAAGTTTACGTGTCCCTTTCTCTGCTTGAAAGAAATAGCAGTGGGAAGGGAATCAGAACTCCCATTGGACTGCCATGACAATTTAGAGCCGATGATGCATGCATTTTGTTAGGGCTGTTTAGGTTTTCCTCCCTTTTTTGATAGAGTAAATGTATACCAGAGATACAGTATGAAGTAGATAAGAATGATAAAATAATCTTAGTAATATATATTTAAAGAAAAATATTTTGTGGCCTTTTTTAAATTGCAATTTTATGCTAGCCTGATTTGGGGTATTGATTAGTTGTGTTTTATGGGGGATAAAATAAATATAGGTCTTTGTGAAAAATATAAACAACTAGTTGGAATTTCGCTTTCTAAATTTTTCATTCCAGTAGCTGAGGTGGTATATTTCTTGTTACCTGAGAATATGTTCCCAAACTTGTGCCTTGTATAAACTTTGGTCAATTAGTTTGTCAGTCTATTTTTTACAGAACTACATACTATTTTCACTGTGAATATGGTTGAGGCAGTTGTAAAGGAGACTCTGTGCATATAGATTTCTTAAATCTAAATGTAGATATTGCTATTTTTTTCTTGGAAACATACACTTTATAAAGGTATAAAGTGGACATTAAAATAACACAGTTGTATAGGCTTTTGCTTTTTAAAAACAGCCTTTTGAGGTATAATCCACCTACCATACAACTTGCATGTTTAAAGTGTACAATGCTTTTTTTAGTATGTTCATGATGTTTTGTAACCTTCACCACATTAGAACATTTTAATCTCTCTTAAAGAAACTCTGTACCTATTAATAGACACTTCCCGTTTCTCTCCTTTTTCCCCATACCCCCAGCCCTAAGCAAGCACTGAGTTATTCTGTTTCTATAAATTTGCCTATTCTGAACATCTTCTATAATAAAGAGCTATTATGCAAATAGTCATCACGCTATCATGCCGTAACTGCTCAGACACTCAACACTGGGGAGAGAGGAATGGGGACCAGCCAGGCACAAATGAGCTCGCGGGGACCAGCCAGGCTGCAGCCCGGGAGACAAGCTGCCCACCCCGCGGTCCCAGGCGCCAGCGGCTGCGCCTGCACCTGGGCCTGTGGCCTGGGAGAGGAACAAGCTGCCCACCTCGCGATCCCGGGCACCAGCGGCTGGGACTGCGGCCCAGGAGAAGGATAAGCCACCCACCCTGCGGTCCTGGGCTCTTGCGTCTGCACCTGCAGCCCGGGAGAGGGACAAGCCGCCCGCCCCACAGTCCCGTGTGCCTGCGGCTGTGGCCCAGGTGAAGTAGCCCACCCACGGTCCTCTGCGGCTGCGGCTGGCCTGGGCGAAGCCGGCCTGGGTCCTGGGTGCCTGCGGCCGGCCAGAGGGAGGGAAGCCCAGGTCCCGGATGCCTGCGGCCGGCCGGAGGAGCGAATTCTGGGTCCCAGGTGTGGGGCAAGGTAGAGGCGGTTAGGGGCGATCAGGCCAGCAGAGGAGCAATTAGGGGCGATCAGGCAGGCAGGCAGAGGGGTTAGGGGCAATCAGGCAGACAGGCAGGCAGGCGAGCGGTTAGGAGCCAGTGGTCCCGGATTACAAGAGGCAGTCGGACATCCTCTGAGGGTTCCCGGATTGGAGTGGTGCAGGCCGGGCTGAGGCCACCCCCCGCACGAATTTTGTGCACCAGACCTCTAGTCGATAATAATAAAAGCATAATAAGCTAATTAGACCGGACATACTTCCAGATGAAGCTGGGGCTGTGAGGGAAGCCCGGGTCCCGGGTGCCTACCAGCAGTCAGAGGGAAGCATGGGTCCCTGGTGCTAGAGGGAAGCTGGTGCCGGCAGCCAGGGGAAGGAAGGCCTACTCTTGCACGAATTTCAGCATTGGGCCTCTAGTTTCAATATAAAATGGAATCATATATTGTGGTCTTTTATGACTGGCATTTTCACTTAGTCTAATGTTTTCAAGGGTGATCCATGTTGTAACATGGATCAGTACTTCATTCCTTTTTATTGCCGAATAATAATGCTTTGCAAGGATATACCACTTTTATGTATCAGTTGATGCACATTTGGGTTGTTTCTGCTTTATGTCTGTTATGAATAATGTTGTTATGAATATTTTTGAACAATATTTTGTGAGGACATAAGGGGTAGCAAAGGTAGGTTTACAGTTGTTTGTACGAAAAAGAGACAACACTAAAAGATGAATGATAAGTAAGGATACAAAATAATAAGACAAATAATACAATAATATAATAATAATACAAGAATAAACTGTGTTTCGTATACTCACAACTATAAACCTACTTTTGCCCACCCTGTATGTTTTCACTTCTTTTGGGTATACTATCTAATAATAGACAAATATGCAAATGGACCATACCTCCGACACGCCCACAAGGCACGCCCACCATCCAATCAGAGGGAGTATGCAAATTAACCCAAACCAAGATGGCTACAGCCACAGAGAGCAAGGTTTCCTAGGTAACAGAGGAAGCCAAGCTTTCCGCCTGCCCTGGCGAGGCCTAAGCCTCCACTCAAGCTACAAAGTTTCAATTATAGAAGGTAAACAAATTCAAACAAATGGCGGCAGAATGGAGCTTGAGAGAGCAGGCCAGGGTTGCTCCCGGCAACAGGGGAAGCAAAGCTTTCCACACACCCTGGCTGGGCCCACCCGCTTAAGGCAACAAAGTTTCAATTATAACCCCAACACAAATGGCTACCAGCCTTGAAGGGAGCCCCAGGCTTGGCTCTGCTCCAGGCTACAAAGTTTCAATTGTAGAAGGAAAATAAATTCCAGATACCAGTGCCTCCGCTTGCATTGCCAGGGGGCGTTGCCGGCCTGCAAACCACCACAGGCCCCTCGCTCAGGCTGCCCCACACCCCAAGGGAACCCCCACCTGATCCGGGACACCCTTCAGGGCAAACCAGCTGGCCCCCACCCCTGTACCAGGCCTTTATCCTATCTAATAAAAGAGTAATATACAGATTGATCATCACTGCAACACACAATATAGCTGCCCCCATGTGGTCAAAGATCCTGCCCCCATGTGGACACAAGATGGCCACCACAAGATGGCCAGCAGGAGAGGGCAGTTGGGAGGCACCCGGCCTGCAAGGGAGGGCAGTTGAGAAGGACCAGGCCTGCAAGGGAGGGCAGTTGTAGGTGATCAACCCTGCAGGAGAGGGCAGTTAGGGGTGACCAGGCCGGCAGAGGAGGGAAGTTGGGGGCAAACAGACTGGCAGCAGAGTGGTTAGGGGGTGATCAGGCTGGCAGGCAGAAGCGGTTAGGGGCAATCAGGAAGGCAGGCAGGCAAGCAGTTGGGAGCCAGCAGTCCTGGATTGTGAGAGGGATGTCCGACTAAACGGGCAGTTGGACATCCCTCAAGGGGTCCCAGATTGGAGAGGGTACAGGCTGGACTGAGGGACAACCCCACTCCGTGCAAGAATTTCGTGCACTAGGCCTCTAGTATACCTAGAAGTGGAATTGGGTCATATGGTAACTATAAATTCAAACTTTTTAGGAACTGCAAGATATTCCAAAAGAGTAGTGTCACATTAAACCTTGCTGTGACGTATGAGGGTTCCAACTTCTTCATCCTTGACAGTGGTGTCTCATCACTGATTTCCATTTCCCAAATGACTGATGATATTGAACATCTTTTCATGTGCTTATTGGTCATTTGTATATCTTCTTTGGAGAAATGTCTATTTTAGTCCTTTTAAAAATTTTAAATGGGTTTGTTTTTTATTGTTGTAAGAGTTCTTTTTATATTCTAGATACAAGTCCCTTATAAGTTGTATGATTTGCAGATATTTTCTTCCATTCTGTGGGCTGTCTTTACTTTCTTTTTAAAAAAAATATTTTTATTGATTTCAGGGAGGAAGGGAGATTGAGAGAGAAATAGAAACATCAGTGATGAGAGAGAAGCATTGATTGGCTGCCCCCCACTTGGGATCAGACCCACAAACTGGGTATGTGCCCTGACTGGGAATTGAACCATGACCTCCTAGTTCACAGGAGGTAATGTTTTCAAGGGTGATCCACACAGGCCAGGATGTCTTTCTTGATGATGCCCTTTGAAGCACAAAAGTTCATAATTTTGATCAAATCTAGTTTTGTTTCTTTATTTTTAATTTTTATATTTTTAAATATATCTTTATTGATGTCAGAAAGGAAGTCAAAGGGAGGGAGAAATAAAAACATCAATGATGAGAGAGAGAATCATTGATCCTCTGCCGCGTGCATGCCCCCTACTGGGGATCAAGCCCACAACCCAGGCATGTTCCCTGAACAGGAATCGAACCATGACCTCCTGGTTCATGGATCAACCCTCAACCACTGAGCCAAGCTGGCTGGACTAGTTTATACCTTTTTAAATTGCTCATGCTTTTAGTGTCATAGCTACCATTGTCTAACCTGTAAAGTGATGAAAATTTACTTATGTGTTTTTTTTTCCTGCAAGGTTTATAGTTTCTGTTCCTTTATTTAGGTCTTGAACTAATTTTGAATCATTATGTGTGTGTGCTTAGTTGGTTGGAGCATGGACCTGATGAGCCAAGGTTGCAGGTGTCAACCAGTGAATGTGTGGATGGGTGGAGCAGGAGGTCAATGTTTGTTTCTCTCTCTCTCTCTCTTCCTCCCCCTCCTTCTCTCTCCCCCTCCCCCTTCTCTCTCAGGTCAATAAATATATTTAAAAAAAACCAATTCAGTGGATATAGATATAGATATAGATATATGGTAGGGTTACAACTTTAGTTTTTTGCATACTGATATGCATTTTTCCCAGTACAGTTGAAAAGATTAGTCTTTCACCATTTAATTGTGTTGGCACCTTGTAAAAAATATTTGTGGGTTCTCCTGCTATGATGTCTTAAATGCTTTTAGTAATTCTTACATAAGATAACTTCTTAAAGATTGATTAAATATATTTTATAAGTACGTACTTGGTAAGATAACCTGTCATCTCTTGGTTTTTAAACGGTTGAGATTTAATCAGGCTTTGAAGTACTATAGAAGCTCCCAGAAACCACTTTGAAGAAGCCAGCCTTAAAGATGGTGTGGCATTGTTCTCTCGCATACATCTTCCCTAATACAGATTTACTTGCGTTTCTCCTGTGCGGTAGGCAGTAACAAGGATGGATGGGATGAACAAAAATCGGTGATTGGGATTATAACATTTGACATTACATTGTATTGAATCTTACTAGGATGAATTGAGTGATTTGAGAGTTGACGATAACTGATGTGAAGCAGATTAGGAGCAGAAGCCTTGGAAAAAATCATCATCACTGGTGTGACCAGGTGTCTCCGATTTCTAAGGCCAAGCTTTTCCTTTGGTATCAGTGGATCTGAAGGGGTTAGAGTAGTGCTATCCAGAAGTATAGTGTGAGCCTCCAGAGTGTTCTAGTAGCCACATTAATAAAAGTAAAAAGAATCAGGTGAATTAAAATTTAACAAGATATTCTATTATATCTAGAACATTATTTTAACACTAGTAGCCCGTTTGCACGAAGATTCATGCAATAGACCTTCATTCACCTGGCTGCCTGCACCAGTTTTCTGCCGGCACCGGGGACCCAGGCCTTGGCTGTGGCCACCGCCTTCTGCCTTTTTCAGGGTCGGGGCTTGGCCCCGGGCGGTGGCCTTGGGCTCAGCGGCACCCAGCATCCCTGCTACCGATCGCAGGAGCCGACCCCCAGTGGTTTCCTGCGATCCGTGCAGGCTCCCCACTGGTGCCCAAGGCCGGGAAAGCCTCGGGCTCCGCCACACCCCAACGTCCCTGCAACGGTTTCCTGGTGGGCGTGGTTGGTGGGCGTGGCTTGGGCGTAGCGAAGGTGCGGTCAATTTGCTTATTTGTCTATTATAAGGTAAGATAATACATATGAAATTATTAATAATTTTGCATTTTTTCTTAGAAATTCAATACACATTTTATAGTCAGAGACTATCTCAGTTGGGACTAGCCACATTTCAATTGCTCAGTACCCACATGTGGCCAGTGGCTACTGTATTGGACAGCACAGTTCTAGATGTTTTGATATAATAACCAGTTGAAATATTGCATCAGCATTACTCACCTTCCTGTGCACTTCAAGGTACCCTGACTCATCCCTTTGACTTGATACATGAGGCTTTGGGGGGAGCTTTTTCCTGACTGTTCAATGTGGCCCTCACTGGTGGGAAAAGTGCCTGCTCGCTGAGACAAGAGGGTCTGGGAATTTTGTTAAGCAACACGGGCAACTCACTAAATGGGTAAAGAATAATATTACTTTACTAATCCTCACATGAGGATTTTTTTCCATTGCTTTTCAGAGAGAGGGGAGGGTGGGAGGGAGGGAAGGAGAGAGAGAGAGAGAGAGAGGGGGGGGGAGAGAGAGAGAGAGAGACATCGATGTGAAAGAGACATATTGACTGGTTGTCTCCAGCATGCACCCCAACCCAGGGCAAGGAGGGAATCTGAAACCCAGGTACTTGCCCTTGACCTGGAATGGAACCTGAGACCCTTTGGTGTGGAGCCGACACTAACCATTGAGCAATAACCAGCCAGGGCCTACTTTTACATCGATGTTTCCCTTTCTCTCTCCTTCTCTCTGTTTCTGTCTCCAAAAAATCAGTAAGAACATATTTTTTAAAAACCTACAAATAGAAAACACTACTAGTGTGCTGGTTCTCAAATGGGCATGATTTTGCCCGGGTGAATTGGTCAGTGCTGGGACACATTTTTGATGGTGACAACTGGGGGGTGGGGTGTGTGTGCTACTGATGTGGGATGCTGATAGCATCTTACAGTGTACGAAACAGCCCCATAATGATGAAGTATGTGGCCCACATGTCGGTAGTGTTGAGCAAATATGCCCCACACTGGTAGGTAGAGCAAGGCCCTTCAGTTCTGCTTTCATTAGTTGTTACATGGTTTCTGCAGAGAATATAACATGTTTTCTTATTTTAAATTTAGAGTCTCTTCATCTTTTCATATAAAATTTTTTAGGACGAAATAGCCAGCCTTCAGAGTATTTCTGGCAGTCCGTTTGTCAGGTAGATAGATTCTGCCCACACCCCTGAAGGCCTGAAGGATATGTCTTCCCTCCTCTTCCCTCCGGGGAAGCGGGAAAGCTGTTGCTGGTCCTCTCCTGCTTCCCCTTCTCCAGGCCTCTCTCTTGCCTGGATGTTCTACGTTCAGTTAAGGGCATGTCTGCTAAAAAGAGAACAAGGATTTGCAAGGCTGCTAGAATGATGATTGTACTTCTTCTACAAGGTCTGCTGGAATTTGTGGTTGTGTTCTGGCAGTGATTTGGGTGTTTGGCTGTGATTATTCCTTTTCATTTCTCCATCACTGGTTCAGGAGAGAAGGAGGGAGGGAAGAAGGGAGGGAGGGAGATTTTTACATTCATTAGTTGCTTCTTGTATGTGCCCTGATTGATGCTCTAATCAACTGAGTTACCTGGCCAGGCTGGCTTATAAATATTTTTTTGTTAGTATCTAGTCATACTTACCAGTATTGCCTTTAAGGTTACTAATCTTCATCCCACCCCTTCCTCATGACTGCTGGTGCCTCTGCTGCCTTCCCCCCTCCACCCCCACGTTGCCTGTGGCAGTTTGAGTTTTTGGTGGCAAGCCACATAAATGAACTGCAGCTAATTTAGGCTAAAGGCACTATAGTAAGGGCTATTTAGAGACTTTTAGATTGGCAAGAATTTAGAGGTACACCTTAGAAAGGGGCAGCGGTCAGGGCAACTCCTCTGTTCTTGCCTCTTCCTACCAGCCAGGTATAAACTTGCACCCTGTGACAGTCGACCTTCTCAAGGTTCCAGGGCTCAGGAGTGAACTTTGGTTCTGTGCCCTGGGCTGTGTACTACAGTGAGGACCTGAACCAGCCTTCCATTGTCCAGGGAGTAGCAGTGTCTCAAGATGAAAGGGAGCATGAGTATTGTCAGGCCAAAAAAATAGCAGTTGTCTACCCATCAGTGCCTAGGGCAGTGATGGCGAACCTATGACAACCGTGTCAGCACTGACACGCGTAGCCATTTTTGATGACAAGGGGCCGCTGAGGCGGCCGCGGATGAAACATTTGCTGCTCCTGAGGATGAAACATTTGCGAAATGTTTTTTCCTCAAAGTGACACACTACCCGAGTTATACTCAGTTTTTTGGTGAAATTTGACACACCAAGCTCAAAAGGTTGCCCATCACTGGCCTAGGGAGTTCCCCTTGCTCCCCATTTCACCCTACTGAAATGGCTTCTGGGAACACATCTGTCAGCCTATCCCTCTATCCCCACACAGCTGTGGCCACCTCAGGGAGAGCAGTGGTGGTCCTATTGTTAGGGCAGCTTGCAGCTTACATGACAGATGTGCTTCTGGCATCCAGGTTGAGACTTCAGGTTCACATTTTCCCATTGGTACATGGTTAGAAATAGCAGTTAAATTTTATAGTAACTGAAAGCTTGATTTCATAGAATTGCTTTATGAATGCTTTCCTTTTACCATAAATAAATGTATTTAATATGTCCTTGAGTTATCCTAGATATCTGAATGTTTACAGCTCTAACCTCTCAAGCTTTCGTGTGTGTGTGTGTGTGTGTGTGTGTATTATAGGCTTGGCTATTTTTTGTAAAACAGTATACTATACGTCATTTAGGTTTTTTTTGTGACAGAACCAGTTAGTACAGACTGTATTTGTATTTTATTGATAGTGGGCGTTTTTTTTATTTAAATAAATCTTTATTGTTCAGACTATTACAATTGTTTCTCCTTTTTTCCCCCCAGATCTCCCCATCACCCGGTTCCCTCCCCCAACCCCCGTTGTCCTTATCCATAGGTGTATGATTTTTGTCCAGTCTCTTCCCATACCCCCCACACAGACACCCCTTTCCCCCTGAGAATTATCAATCCACTCCCATTCTATGCCTCTGGTTCTATTATGTTGACCAGTTTATTCTGTTCCTCAGATTTTGAATTCACTTGATTTTTAGAATCACTTGTTGATAGATATTTGTTGTTCATAATTTTTATCTTTACTTTTTTCTTCTTTTTTCTCTTTTTAAAGAATACCTTTCAGCATTTCATATAATACTGGTTTGGTGGTGATGAACTCCTTTAGCTTTTTCTTATCTGTGAAGCTCTTTATCTGCCCTTCAATTCTGAATGATAACTTTGCTGGGTAGAGTAGTCTTGGTTGTAGGTTATTGCTATTCATCACTTTGAATATTTCTTGCCATTCCCGTCTGGCCTGCATAGTTTCTGTTGAGAAATCAGCTGACAGTCGTATGGGTGCTCCCTTGTAGGTAACTAACTGTTTTTCTCTTGCTGCTTGTAAGATTCTCTCTTTGTCTTTTGCCCTTGGCATTTTAATTATGATGTGTCTTGGTGTGGTCCTCTTTGGATTCCTCTTATTTGGGGTTCTGTGCACTTCCTGAACTTGTATGTCTATTTCTTTCACCAGGTGGGGGAAGTTTTCTGTCATTATTTCTTCAAATAGGTTTTTAGTATCTTGCTCTCTCTCTTCTGGCACCCCAAAAATTCGGATATTGGTACGCTTAAAGCCATCCTGGAGGCTCCTTATGCTATCCTCACACTTTTGGATTCTTATTCTTCTTTTTTCTTTCTTTTTTTTTTTTTTTTTGGATTCTTCTTTCTTTCCGCCTCTCTGGTTGGGTGTTTTTTTCTTCCTCATATTCCAGATCTTTGGTTTGACTCTTCGGGTGCGGTGGTCTACTCTGTATATTCTTTATTTCAGACAGTGTATGCATAATTTCTGACTGGTCCTTTTCCATTTTTTTGGTATTCTCATTAAGGTCCTTGAAGGTCTCTTCAAGTTTCTCAGCGGTTTTTAGAAGATTCTTGAGTAACCTTATAAATATGGTTCTGAACACTGTGTCGTCCATTAGTTTGCTTTCATCTATCTCTCCTACTTGTGACATACTGCCATGTCTCCACATTTTGGCTGCCTCTGTGTTGATGGAGTGGCTTTGTGTGGTCGGTGATCTATAGGGGCTGGTAGCTCAGCTTCCCCAATCACCCTAGGTGGTCGCTCTTGGTACTCCCCTTTGTGGGCTGAGTGGAAAGTCTTGATGTAGTTAAAAGCCCTGATTGCTGTTGGTACACTGGGAGGAATTGACCTCCGGTCCAATTGGTTGTGAGGGCCTGCTGTGTCTATAACAGAAGAATTGCTGTGCTGGAGACACAGTAGGGCTTTGGTGCTCACTGAGTCTGCCTCTTGAATGTGTCCCTTATGAGAGTGGTTGAGGTCTGGTGTCGTCCACACCAACAGAAAAGTCACTCTCACTCTCCGACTGATGGCTGAGAGTCCCGTAGGTGTCTGGGTCCCCGACGTGTCCCCAGAAACTGGAGTTCAGAGTGGTTGGGATTGTTGGTATCACTGGCGGGAGTTGATCTCCAAGCCAGTTGGCTGTGAGGATCAGCAGTGTCTCTGCTGGGAGAGCTTCTGTGCTCAGCTTGGATGGGGCGGAGTCTCAGAGTGGCGCAGACAAGCTTTGGTTTCCCGTCTGCTCCGCCCTTAGAGGGGCGGTTTCTCCGTGCCCGAATTAATGGCTGCGCGCCTCTGAGAGAAGGCAGCTTTCGAGCCTCTCCCGCTGCCTAACAGACCAGTTTCTCCCCAGCTGGGGCTGGATTTCGGTGCAGACCGGAGGTTTTGTTTTTCTCCCGAACCAGAAATCCAGTCACTGGGAGGGCTGTGCTTAGCTTGGATGGGGCGGAGTCTCAGGGTGGCGCAGACAAACTTGGTTTCCGTCCGCGCTGCCCTAAGAGGGCAGGTTTCTCCGTGCCCGAATTAATGGCTGCGCGCCTCTGAGAGAAGGCAGCTTTTGAGCCTCGTCCGCTGCCAAACAGACCAGTTTCTCCCCGACCGCAGCTGGATTTCAGTGCAGTCGTGAGGTTTTGTTTTTCTCCCAAACGAGAAAGCTAGCCACGCAGCATCTGCTGCCCTCCCTCTCCAAGCCAGCCGCGTATTCAGCCGCCCGCCCTTTCCGCACTCACGGATCTCCGCACCTCCACAGCTCCTGAGGCTCAGTGTCCCCCTCTCTTTTTTTCTCTAGTTGAAGGTTTTCCACTCTGCCAGCTTTCCGGTGGTTCTGGACGGTGTGCGCTCTGTTTTCCAGTTGTAGTTTCAAAATTGTTATGGTAGGCAACAGTTAGGTGTTTACCTTATGCCGCCATCTTGGTTTCTCGGGCGTTTTCTTTAATTTCCAGTTTGGGCAGTGTTCTTGATAAACAAGGTTGATAGATAACTGAATTCCTTAATGAAAATAACCATATATCAGTCTATTTTAGTCACTTAAAAAATACACTTTTATTGATTCTAGAGAGGAAGGGAGAGGAAGAGAGAGATAGAAACATCAATGATGTGAGAGAATCATTGATTGGCTGCCTCCTGAACACCCCTACTTGGGATCTAGCCCGCAACCTGGGCATGTGCCCTGACCGGAATGGAACCGTGACCTCCTGGTTCATAGGTTGATTCTCAACCACTGAGCCAAGTAGGCCAGGTTATTTTAGTCACCTTTTGTGAGTTATCCAGGATATCTAACCATACTCCTACTATTTCTGTGGGAAAAGAAACTCTGATTTTAAAATAATGGAAAATAAGCCCCTTTATAAGTTCAGGACTACTTTCACATGTCTTTTTATAATCTCTGTGGGATGTGTTTGTATATAATGGGGAGGTACTCTTTTATTTCACTCATATTTTATAATAACGTCATGAATTAAAAAATACTAAAGCTCTGGGTGAAAATGTGCCTTCAAGAATATGCCTTGGCTATTAAGGGTAGTCTTCCCTCCTGGCCTGTTGAAACATTACTTGAATTCAGTTAAAATGGATGCAGTGACATTACTCATCATTTCTTTTAAGTGTATGACAAGTTCTATTTTTTTCCATATTAAGAAACTTTCAAGAGTATCCACAATGCAAGATTTACTTCTAAGTAAGTACGGATTTTCCTTCTGCTGTTTCAGGCCGGAGCCTCAACAGAAAGCTCCCTTAGTTCCTCCACCACCACCGCCACCGCCACCGCCACCTCTGCCAGACCCCACGCCTCCAGAGCCAGAGGAGGAGATCCTGGGTTCAGACGATGAGGAGCAGGAGGACCCCGCAGACTACTGCAAAGGTGCTGTGCTTGCCTTCCCACTGAGCCATCACATAATTTGTTTTGGGGAATGGACAAGGGGGGGTTAATGATGCAGATTGCTTGATCTTTATTAAATTAGCCTCTTAGTGTCATTATTGTTTTGAATTCTTAGATCATTAAATATAGAATGATCCGAGAAAATGTAAGCAATAGCAGAAGGAAAATTGTAAGAGATAGAAAATATACATAATATGTACATACATAATCTGGGTATGTTCAGGAGGATTGGAATGTGGTCAGAGGATTAAAGATAGTATAAAGCAGGACAATTAAATATAAAAGCATAGTACTTATCCAAGAAGAACTTAGAAAGTAGAAGGTACCAGGCTCCTGAGGGGAGCCAATGTAATTGTTGTTTACTGCATTTGGCTTTAACTTTTCTGGCTGCTAAGACTAACAAGGAACTGCTCCTTTGTCTGTATAGCATTGAATTACATAGTAGTCATTTTCTGTGGAAAGAAAGCTTGCCCATTTGTTTATACAAACAGACTGTTTCCTGGCATTGTATTCAATGAAAAAGACATTCTGTAGGTTCTGCCATTGTGTGACATAGTGGGTTATGTTTTCAGCTATGTTTTCACAGAAGACATAAAAATTATTCTGTTGGAGTGCTCTTGTTGTGAGGATTCATAAAGACCAAGAGCATATAGTTAAGCTCCTACAAGGCAAGCATGTTGTGTGGCGAAAATTGAGAACAGTATGATCCAGACTAAATACTCTGTGTAGACAGGACTCTTGAGAGTCCATGAGGAAGGGAAGTTGTTGTGTCCATTCAGCTGCCTCTTTGTTATTTAACTACTCTTTATTATTTAACTAGTCCTTTGGACTTTAATTCGCTCTAGTAGAAAATTATCACTATCTGGAATTCTGAGCTTCTAAACAGTCGATGAGACATTTATTTACTACAGATTAAGGAAAATGAAGTCATATTCTGTACAGCATAAGATTAGATGGCAGAAGATGCACACATTCAAGCCATAAAGCACTAATGAATCTTTGACTTTCTAATATGTTAGTATGAATCTATTTAGTGATTCCAGGCCATTTGTGTGTTGGTTAAGGAACAATGTACTTTTTAGATACCTGTTAAGAGGGAGAGAAAGTTACTGTTCTGCTTTGAACATTTAAGAACTAATCTTCCACTCAACCTCATTGTTCCACAGGTGTGGGTTTCTACACACAGAACCATTGTTGTCCTTAGAAAAGCGATTGCAGATCGTTAGCATTTGTATAAGTAGTGATTATGACCTTAAAGGTCTATACCATCTAATATGGAAAAGAAGGCATTGAGGTGAAAAGATGTTTCCTGTTAATCTTCATTTCTTGGTTCCAAAATTAAGTTGTTTGAAGACATTTGTCTTTTTTTAAAATTTATTGATTAAGGCATCACATATTTGTCCTCATCCCCCCATTCCCATCCCACACCCCTCCCCACACATGCCCCCACCCCCCTGTTGTCCTTAACCGCTGGTTAGGCTCATATGCTTGCACACAAGTCCTTTGGTTGATCTCTCCCCTTTACCCCCACCCTCCCCTACCCTCCCTCTGAGGCCCGACAGTCTAATCCATGCCTCCTTGTTTCTGGGTCTGTTCTTGTTCATCAGTCTATGTTGTTCATTATTTCCCCTAGATGAGTGAGATCATGTGCTATTAATAAATACACTTATAAGAACCGAAAATGAGACAAGCAATAATGGTTATGGTGACAGGCAAATGAATCAGTCTGTAGTGAGTTTCTTTCTGGGCCAAGAGTTCTTTTGAGACCCAATTTCAATGTCCAACAGTTCCTTATGTGTACATGTCAGCATTGACATTTCAGTTCTGGTTGGTGGAAAAATGGTGGTAATGCAGGTCTGACTCTCTGGTTTGGTCCTGGGCAATCTGCAGTGATGCACAGCTGCTAACTGCTAGTATGGGAAGGCCACGTTAGCGTCTTCCATCTCTGGACTGCTTCTCTTCTGTCTTCATGGCTGGAGTAGTCCTGTCGATTCCTCTCTGTTGCTGGAATCCACATGGTCTCGGAGTTGTTTTCTGAAAATATACAAACATATTCTCAACCAAAAGTTAATAAAGGAATATTTTCTATAAATTTGACTTGGGATCCTATTTCATTTTTTGCCCAAATGATTTTCCTCTGGCTTGTTTTGACACCTTGTGTGTTTTTCATGGGTGTCTTGCTTTTAGCCTTATAATTAATTTTCTAAAGTATTAATTTTCTAGATGTAATTTACTTACAGGATATTTTTCCTTACATGATATTCTTCTACTATCCCGCCCTTTTTTGATTTAAATGTTAGGAGGCTTTTGAAAATTTTATAATGTAGTCTTAATGGCTTTTAAATTTTAATTTTTTGGACTATAATATTACTGTTTTAGGTTCATTACTTGGTGTGCAATTTTATCATGAGATGAAGTACCAATCAAAATTTTAGTTAACACATTAGGAACACCTTTTTGTCCTGTACAATTAATTTTTCTAGAATATTTGCTTTTTTCAACTAGCCAATTTAAATTTGCCTGAAAACTTGACTACTATTTTACTGTCAAATTTATTACTCTAACAATAATCTTATTTTACCCTGTAAATATTAGTGGAAGGGATTATTTGCCTTCTTGAGTAGGTCCTGAGCATTCTTGGTGGTAAGCTGGATTTAGATATCATAAACCCACTTCCCCACACCATGGGTACAAGACAACTCAAACAATTCTTGTTGGAGTGAGAGGGCAGCTGCTGTCGGCCAAGTCTCTGTCGGTCTCCTGAGTCCTGATCTGAGCTGGGCATGGGAAGCACGAAGCAGCCATGGGGTCAGGAGACCTCCCTCAGAAGGGGCTAGGGTTCAGGCCCCAAGACAGTTGTCTTTTGATTTTGCTGCTTATGCAAAGCATTAGGGTGGCCTGTTGTAACTGTTTGTTATCTTAAGCACAAAGGCTTCACCATGTTGGAATGAGTACTGTTTGCTTCACAACCTGGTGGGAGATGAGTCAGGAGATGTAACTAGTACTCTGATCCTTTACCACCTCTGCAAATCAGCCCTGTGGATGCTCCAGACCGAAATACAGGGCTATGAATGAAGGATTCCACAATCAGACTGATTCTAGGTAACGTTCACTGAACTGTAAACATCTTGAGAGTATTAAAGTCACCCTCAGTAAGGCATGTTAGAGATGGTAAGGTTCTCTTCTTACACCGTCTCTCACACATTCACGCTTCTCCCTAATTTTGTGACTAACTTGTTCCTCTAATCAACATTACAGGCAACAGATTCCATTCTCTGAATTTTGTGGTATCTATCCTATATAATAAAAGGGTAATATGCAAATTGACCGAACGGCCGAATGACCAGTAGCTATGATGCACCTGACCACCAGGGGGCAGGTGCTCAACACTGGAGCTGCCCCTTGGTGGTCAGTGTGCTCCCACAGGGGGAGCGCCACTCAGCCAGAAGCCCAGAAGCTGGGCTCATGGCTGGCAAGTGCAGCCCACTCCCCGGGCCTAAGCCATCAGTCGGACATCCCCCGAGGGCTCCCGGAGTGTGAGAGGGCGCAGGCTGGGCTGAGGGGACCCCTGCCACACCCCCGACCCCGAGTGCACGAATCTCGTGCAGCGGGCCTCTAGTATCCTATCTAATAAGGATGGAATATGCTAATTGACTGCCAAGCCCTCAAAGATGGCGGCGCCCACAGCCACAAGATGGGCACCCAGTTCCTTCAGCCCTGTTGGGGCAGCAGGCATGCGGCATGGCCGGGTCCGGCTGCTCTGCGCACCTGCCTCTGGAGTCCCCAGTCCCATCAGCCCCCCAGCTGCCCAGGGCCGGCCCCAGGTGCAGGCAAGCCTCGGATGGCAGCTGCCCAGCCACCCATGGCTGCCCGAGGCTCAGGTGACCAGGGCCGGCCAAGGCTTGCGCTGCCAGTAGTGGCAGAAGCAGAGGTGTGATGGGGGCATTGCCTTCCCCTGATTACCGGGTTGCCTCCCGCCCCTGAGGGCTCCTGGACTGTGAGAGGGGGCAGGCCGGGCTGAGGAACCCCCACTCCAGTGCATGAATTTTCATGCACTGGGCCTCTAGTATATATATAAAAGGCTAATGTGCTAAGTGTCCAACCATCTGACTGGTTGCTATGACACGCACTGACCACCAAGATGCTCAACACAGGAGCTGCTGAGCTGCAGTGACTTGGCAGCGGCGGTGACGCACCCTGAAACCAGAGAGGAAGGAACCCGGTTTCTCGCGGGGCTGTGCGATTCCACCTTCGGCCGTGGGTTATGCTGTTGCTGGGCTACTGTTGGTCCCGAATCTGGTTTACTGCACACTTGCGTTTGTGTTCCACAGCCTGTATGACAGCAACTTTGCAGAGTGCCCTCTCGCACTCCGGGACCACACGGGGGGATGTCAGAGAGCCGGTTTCGGCTCTGTCCCCGTTGGCCAGGCTGAGGGTCCCCACCTGCCATAAGGACCCTGCTCACTCCGCAGAGGCCCTTCAAGTGGCCAGCTGGGGAGGGACCTCGGGAGGTTGGCTCCAGGGCATGTCCAGCCTGTCTCACCCAGTCCCGCCCCACCGGCCACCTTTCCTTTCAGTGTGCACAAATCTGTGCACCAGGTCACTAGTAGACCATAATAGTTTGTCTAAGATAATGAACATAAATGCATTCAAGGAGTCCATGGAATTGGGAATGTCTGGTACGAGAACTGTGGCCATCTTCCTCCTCCCCAATAGAATAGGTAACTTTCCCCCCTGAAACCAGTTGAGTTTAAGTTACCAACATGATGCTCTGTCACTCCTGAGTACTTCAGTATATTTTGCCTACAATCAAGTACATTCTCCTTTGTAATCCCAATACAACCATCAAGATCAGGAAGTTAGCATTGATATATTTCAACCATTTAATCCTCAGACTCTATTCAGGTTTTGCCAGTTGCCCTATATTGTCCTTGATACGAAACAGAACCCTTGGAAAGTCTCTCTTTTTTGTTGTTGTTGTTTCTTTAATCAGTTCCTAAGTCTTTTCTTGACTGTCACAACTGACATTTTTGAACATTGTAGGCCAAGTTATTATTTTGTATAATGTTTCTCAGTTTGGTATATAAAAAACTCTTTTCAGGTAGTGTATGGTTTTGATTTATACTATTACAGTTAATGTCAGTCACTCGTTTTAGATGGTTTCTGCTGGATATCTCCACCCTAAAATTACTCTTTCCCCTGGTAATTAATGAGAATTTTTCCACGAGTTACTTTGAGACTGTTAATATCCTCTCATCAACAAGTTTACTTTCTTCTTTCTCTCCTTCTATCTCATTCTTCTGGTCCATCTCTCTGTCTTTCTGTCTATCTCAGATGGACTCTTTCATGGATTCCCCCTAGTCCCCCCAATGAGTTATAATCAGTTATTTTCCTTTTCCTTATTTGGCTTGATGTGTAGATTCCCCCCAATTTGGCCATTAGGAATCCCTTCAAGTTGGTTCTGTATCTTTTTGAAATGTCCATAATGTTGTTTGAACACTATTACTTTTAAATACAATCTTGAATTTTCCCAATTCCAGCCCTGGAATCAGATCTTTTCCCAAAGAACCCCTTTTAGTAGAGAATAATGTGTGTGTGTGTGTGTGTGTGTGTGTGTGTGTGTGTGTATAAAAGCCTAAGTGACCATCGCAACCAAAACAACTGAACGGATGACTGAACAGGCTGCGTGGGGCGACCAGGCCGGCAGGGGGGTTAGTGAGGGCCGACCAAATGACTGAGCAGCAGGTTGCGTGGGGGAACCAGGCCGGCAGGGGGGGCAGTGAGGGGCGACCAGGCTGGCAGAGGGGGACAGTGAGGGGCAACCAGGCTACCAGGGAGGGGACAGTGAGGGGCAACCAGGCTGCCGGGGAGGGGACAGTAAGGGGTGATCAGGCAGGCAGGCAGGTGAGCAGTTAGGAGCCAGTGGTCCTGGATTGTGAGAGGGATGTCTGTCCGAGGGGTCCCAGATTGGAGAGGGTGCAGGCTGGGCTGAGGGGACCTCCCCCCTCCCCCTCCCCCCCCTCCACACACACGAATTTCGTGCGCCGGGCTTCTAGTATTTAGTGTAATACTAAATGCAAAGCATTAGGGTGGCCTGTGGGAACTGTTTGTTGTCTTAGGCACAAATTACATGTGGTTATTACTATTGGGGTGTCATTGCTTCCAGATCTCTTAGGGTGAGGGATACACACACCATTTATGTTTATATGTATTTTTCTATATTTATTTTGTTTTTATTTATGTGTATATTAAAATCCATGAGCTTAATCTGACATCTCAAATTCTACTCTAATACCAGAGGATTCAGCCCAGTTTTCTCCCTTTCAGTATTTGTAGTTTCTTTCTTTGACAGTAAGTGACTAAGCTCTCATTTTCCTCATTATGTTTACTGATTGGATTAGTTTCTTTGTATATAATGAGCCACCTGTTGCTGCCACTGCCATGTTGGGCATCTTCCCCTTTCCACCTCACCAAGCTGTGCTCAGACATACTTTGTTGCTTGGCCCTGTTTAATGGCTGTAGACTGAATTGTTCAGGAAAGGGGAAGGGGCGGGATGGCTTTCACAGTTTAGGGGTGTGTTTTACTTGTCTCTTGAGATGTCTTACCTGTCTTGCCTGTCACTTTATCTGGTCTCCTTGACCTCATTTCTGGAGAACCTTTGCCCCACCAGCCACTTCTCAGTACTCCCAAAGTAAAAAACAACAAAACACACCATTTCTTTTTTAAAAATATATTTTTATTGATTTCAGAGAGGAAGGGAGAGGGATAGAGAGGTAGAAAGAAACATCAGTGATGAGAGAGAATGCCTCCTGCATGCCCCGCACTGGGGATTGAGCCTGCAACCCAGGCATGTGCTCTGACTGGGAATCAAACGGGTGACCTCTTGTTTCCTGGGTAAATGCTCAACCGCTGAGCCATGCCGGCCAGGCCACACCATATTTTATCTCTTTAAAAAAGAAATATTTGTTTATCATGGGAAATATAGGTATGTTGGGGGCGGAGGATGGAATCCCAGGCCCACCAGTAGCTGCAGAAAGCACTTGGGGCACTGCCACCTGAATCATCTGTGACCAACTAATTGCATTTAATTTTTTACCTCTTTATCTTTACACGTCTCTTCCCTTCAAAACTTGTGAAACCTCAGGCATTTTAACAAAAAGGCCACTGTTTAGAGTTCTAATATTGCTAAAGGTTGTTTGTTGCTTCTTTCTACTTGCCTTGGCTTACCCTTTGGCGTGGAACTCTTCCTTTCTTCATAGCCAGCTAGTTCTGCCCATCTTCTTTTTGGCTCTCCCACTGAATCCAGGAGGATTAAGGACTTTGGCGTCTAAGAGAACTGGGTTCAAAACTGGCTCCCAACTCTGTATCCTTGGACTAGTTCCTTGCCCTCTGGGCTTTAGTTGCTTCATCTATGATGTAACCTCTTTAATGTAATGTACAATAACATCCTACCACCTAAGATTTTATGAAGAATAAAATAAGACAAATATGTAAGTTTGTGGCATACTACCTGACGCATAGAAAATTTTTAAGGAATAGGAAGTTTACTTTTTTCTGTGTTGTTTTTGTTCCATTCTCCTCTCAGCTTTGTTCCCATCTGTACTTTGATGCTTGCTTTCTTCATGGTCTAACTGCCTCGCTTGTGATGGGTTTGTTTCCCGAGCCTCTGCAAGAGAAAGCGCTGTCAGCATTGCTTTTCTCCCTTCTTGTGTTATTTCCTTAGAATGGCCTTCTTTAACCCCTAATCCCACGTGAAGTGGGCTCCTCCCTTTATCACTCAAATTAGTATCTACCACAACACCCCATGTATAATTATATATTTTTGTGTTCATTAGTGATTTCTGCCCCAGTCTGAAAGATTCCCCGTGGTCACGGGCTGTGTATTTTGTTAACCCCACTGCATTTGAACTATCCACAGTGCAATAAGTGTTTTTCACGGGGTGAAAGAATTGTCTCTAGAAGTAAGCCACAAATGAGGGATGGGCAGCGCTGATCCTGCCTGTGTGTCTGGAGGGCATGTCAGGTGAGGAGGTTGATATGCCATGAAGAACACAAATCAGAATACAGATCCTTTGTTTCTGCCTTAAAATCATCCATAATGCTCCAGATTTCTAATATATTATACATGTTTAAGTGGACTATAGTTATTTCTTTCAAAATTTAGGTACATCTTCTTCAAAACATAACATAAGCAGTATAAATGTTCGCACACTGACTGTCTGAATTTTAGCAACTCAAAATGTAATGTTCTCTTTGGCCTTGTCTTTAGAATCTCTGACTTATTACTATTTTATAGCTTACTTTTTTTATTTTTAAGAAAAAGTAATACACCTTTGCAAGGTTGTCTACGCAACATTGTCATGCCCCTCACGTGTTTTATGTAGTCTTTAGTGTCAGTTCTTTTTGATCCGAAACAGATAACCTTTATTTATTCATAATTATTTCCCTTAAAACCACTGCTGATGTACACATACTTAATTTACTATGTTGCATGTATTTTTAAAATTAATTGGCTTAATTTGTCTTCCTTGAAGCCTTAAGAAGAAACTTTATGTGAACAAAGTTATAGATGCTCTTGAATTAATAAGGCCTCATTACATTTCTTTCATGGAGACTGAGGAGATTCTGACCCCTGTTGGTGGTCAGAATTGCTTTTGCCTCGGGTATTGATGGATTAGTTTTAGTTAGCATGACAGTTGAACTCTTTGAGGCTTTACTGTGTGTGAAGCCTTGGAAGTTACCAAAGGAGTTAGAAAGGTAACTGAGAAACAGTCCCTACTTTCTGGGCGCTCCTGGCCTCATGACTTTGCCACTAGCATATGAACTACTTAATGGCAGAGCCTTTCCCCCCTGGATCTAGTACCTGGATAGGACAGACAGTCTGCAGCCTCTTGAATGGTGACTGAATGAATAGACTGGATTAAGAAATTATTTAAAGATATTGCTACCACAAATGTCTGCGATTTTGCTGCCTATGGCTTCTTCTAAGACCGATACAGCTCCTAGGGCAACGGAAACTAAGGAGAAAATAAACAAATGGGACTACATCAAAATAAAAAGCTTCTGCACAGCAAAAAGAAACCATCAACAAAACAACAAGAGAGCCCTCTCAGTGGGAGGACATATTTGCCAATGCTATCTCAGATAATGGTTTAATCTCCAAAATTTATAGGGAATTCATGCAATTTAACAAAAGGAAGATAAATAATTCTACCAAAAAATGGGCAAAGGACCTAGATAGATGCTTTTCCAAGAGGACATACAAAAGGCCAAGAGACACATGAAAACATGCTCAAAGTCACTAATCATCCAAGAGATGCAAATCAGAACGACAATGAGGTACCATCTCACACCTGTCAGAATGGCTATCATCAACAAATCAACAAATGACAAGTGCTGGAGAGGATGCAGAGAAAAAGGTTCCTCTTGCACTGCTGGTGGGAATGCAGACTGGTGCAGCCACTGTGGAAAACAGTATGGCGTTTCCTCAAAAAATTAAAAATGGAACTGCCATTTGACCCAGTAATCCCACTTCTAGGAATATATACCAAGAAATCAGAAACACCAATCAGGAAGGATATATGCACACCTATGTTCATAGCAGCACAATTTACAATAGCTAAGATTTGGAAACAGCCTAGGTGCCCGTCAGCAGATGACTGGATCAGAAAACTGTGGTACATCTACACAATGGAATACTATGCTGCCATAAAAAAGAAGGAATTCTTACCATTTGCAACAGCATGCATGGAATTGGAGAGCATTATGCTAAGCGAAATAAGCTAGTCAGAGAAACATAAATATCATATGATCTCACTCACTTGTGGAATATAATGAACGTCATAAACTGATGAACAAAAATAGATACAGAGACAAAGAATCATCGATCAGACCGTCAAACTTCAGAGGGAAGGAAGGGGAGGGAGGATGGATAAGAGATCAACCAAAGGACTTGTATGCATGCATATAAGCATAACCAATGGACACAGACACGAGGGGGGATGAGAGCATGTGCTTGGGGGTGGGAGAGGCCAGGGGGAAGTCATTGGGGGGGAAAAGGAGACATGTACTACTATTTGTAATACTTTAAACATTAAAAGAAGAAATTACTTAAATATTCCCCTTTTACCTCTATTGTGTGGTTAATTAACTATAAGAGTAAAAAAGAGGAAATTTGTGAGGGCTTAAGAGGAATGAGGTTGTATTTGGTCAGAGGTAAAAGAAAAGACTTCATAGAAAATATAATGAGGGCCTTGCTAGTTAAGATTAATTGGAACTTGGCTAAATCCTGGAGACAGGGAAAGGGGTCTCTGAGCAGCTCTAAGTGCTTTTGTTTACCTAACAACTGGGCTAGCTAAAAGCTGATGATGGATCAGGTTAAAGAGTAGTTTGGGAGCATCATAAAGAAGACAGATATGAAGATAAATTAAAGCATCACTTAGTAATATACATTTTAAAAAACATGCTCGAAGGAAAACAACAGTTTAATAGACTAGATTTTCTGCACACTCATCATTTAACATTTCAGTGCAAATAGTTTTTTCTTTACATTCTGTGTGATTTCTCTTTCTTACTTCGTTGCTCTATGCACAAGGTTGAAAGAAATGATAAGGTGGACATCCTTGTCTTGTTTCTGATCGTACAGTAAATGTGTAGATTTTTAAAAGATGTCTTTACCAGGTTGTTATGGGTCACAGATTTAAATGTACAGCTAAAAGTATAAAGCTTATACAAAGAAAAACATAGGAAAATATCTTCACAACATTGGAGAAGGGGAAGATTTCTTAGAGAGTATACAAGAAGTATTAACTATAAAATGAGAAAATTAATAAATTGGACTTCATAAGAAAAACTTTGCTATTTAAAAGACTTTTTTGGCTGCATTTTTTGTTTATAAATATTGAGTCAGCTTTACCTTGACAGGAGCAATTATATACTCTTGGGGTTTATGGTATTTAAATTTTTATCAAAGCATTGCATTCATGTATCTTAGAAATTACCACTTTAACAGTGCTGGTGACAAAAAGCAGTTAAAAGACATTTTAAAAAATTAAAAGACCACTTCAGACTAGGAGACAATACTTGCGATATGTATAGCTGAAAGAACATTACTGGCAGAGAACATCAGGAAACTTTGTGAGGTTTTGGAGAAATGTTATTTTGTATTGATTAGAGCAGCGGTTGCCAACCTTTCGAACACCATGGACCACCAGTGGTCCGTGAACCACTGGTTGGTGACCGCTGGTTTAGAGTATATACATTTGTCAAATATCAGGGAATTGTGTACATAAGATACCTGATTTTCATTCTGTGTAAATTTTACTGCAGTTTAAAAAATTGTAGTGGCTACTCCTTGCCAGTGTGGCTCAGTTAGTTGAGCGAGCACTGAAAGGTTGCCAGTTTTATTCCAGGTCAGGGCACATGCCCAGGTTGTGTGCTAGATCCCCAGTAGGGGGCATGCAGGAGGCAGCTGATCGCTGTTTCTCTTTCCATTTCCCTTCCTCTCTGTCTCTAAATTCAATTAAAAAAAAAAAAAAAAATATATATATATATATATATATATATATATATATATATGCAGTAGGTAGTTATATCTAGATTATGGGATTTCTATAATGTGTGTATACTTTTATCTCTTTGTCTTGTTTTTCCTGTTTTCTCTGTTGAGCACATACTTCTTTGTAAATAATAAAAAAGAAAAAAGAAAAACTTAGCAGTGAGGAAACACTAGATTTTGAACAGGGAAGTGATTTATTTAAGAAAGATTCATTTGTGAATCTTGAATGATTGGCGTTGGAGATAATATAGATATAGATATAGATATAGATATAGATATAGATATAGATATAGATGTACATAGATAGGAGAAGAGGACAAAGTAAACAGCATCAGAGAGGTAGCATCCTTATTATTTGACAAACAATTGAATATAGAGAGCGACAATGAAAAACTTAAGTCTTGAACCCTGGGGTGCCTAGAAGAAGAGTAGTGATGTCTTCTGTGCATCTTTTTTTAAAAAATAGAGTTTGAATTTTGAAACTGATAATCATTTCTTCTTTGTTTTGGATATTGTTCGGCTACTAAATGTGCAACTCACCTCAAACAAGTGAACAATAACTTACAGCACTGCATTGTTCGTCCTAACTTCCCACAACATTGTTCCATTTTATTTTTGCTGGGCTACTTTTTCCTTTTGCCCCAATTTCCTTCTAATTTTGAATATTGTATTGTGGTTGTATAAACTGCCTCAATTCCTTATTGGAAAGAAATTGATTTGGCACTATTAACAGGAACAGTGAAATCACAGTTGGTCTGGGGAAATTTTGATGAGTTTGATTTTATTTATTAGAGTTTAAAGAAAATGGTGACAATATGAAAAAGGCAACTAGAAATATGAATCTGGGGCTCAGAAGAGAGGACAAGCAAGAATTTAACATTGCTCCAAAAGGTCTAGTCTCTGCCCAAATAACCTCCTTGGTAGTAATCTCTAAGTCTTTGAAATGTCCTGCCTTTAAGTGTCCTTTTAAAAAAAATTTTTTTTTTATTGATTTCAGAGAGGAAAGGAGAGGGAGAGAGAGATAGAAACATCAGTGATGAGAGAGAATCATTGATCGGCTGTCTCCTGCATGCCTCCCAATGGGGATCAAGCTTGCAACCCAGGCATGTACCCTGACTGGGAATCGAACCGTGACCTCCAGGTTCATAGGTCGACGCTTAACCACTGAGCCACGCTGGCCGGGCATAAGTGTCTTTTTTAACCTAAGGGGGCCATGCCAGATAGTCTAATAATGAGATTTGTGGTAGGGGCTTTTGGAGGGTGTGTGGACCGAAGTCAGCCACATTGCCAATCCACCGTGTTACATAATGGAGCCCCAATAAAATCTGGACTACAAGGCTGGGGTGAGCTTCTCTGGTTGGCAGTACTCTGTATGCACTGTCATATATCATTGCCTAGAGGAATTGACAGTCCTTACCTCACCTGGGAGAGGATAACTGTATGTTCCACATTTGGGACCCTCCTGGTTCTGCGTTGCATCTCTTCCCTTGACTAATTTTTATCTGTAATTCTCATGCTATAATAAACTGTAACCATGAGTATAACAGCCTTCAGTGAGCTCTCACAAATTATTAATGATTGAAACTGAGCATGATGTTCAGAACCCCCAAACTTGTAGTTGGTGGTCAGCAGTGAGGGTAGTTCCGGGGACTCCAACTCTTTTAAGCCACAATTATGTTGACTTTTGTTATAATAACCAGACCTGTTTACTAATGAATACCAGTATCCGTTTTTATACTTGTTGTGCAATGAGAATCTGAGACTCAAGACAAATCATTTGCCTGAAACTGCTTATGGAGCAGGCTCTTCAAGCAGCTCAAATATGATGCTTTCTCTTAGCATTCCTCTCTGATATGAAATCATACGGCTTTCTCCCCGCCAAAGGAATGCCCAAGTCTGAACCAAGTGTGCATCCTGGATCATCTGCCTGGCTGAGCAGAGGTTAACCTCCTTTTTGGAACTCCAACCTCATCAGAGGCTGAGTTAGTTTGGGATTCATATAACCTATGTGGTAGGTCAATAAATCATAAAAATACTCATCCTCACTTAGTACCAACTTGGTTACTAGCATCTTCCATTTAAAGGCTTACGTTTGAAACTTTACATATTTAATACAACATTGTTTAGCACCAAAACAGAGGACATGTTCCATGCTATTTTATTTGTTCATCTAAAATTTTTAAATATTGCAGTTCTGTCACAAGTGGGTCTTATGGACTCTTCCTGAACCATACACAAGTATTACAGATTTGATAGGAAACAAATCATAGATAAGGGGTATTAAGTGAATAAAAGAGATGCAGAGAGGCTGTTCAGTGACCAGACTTTGAGAAATTTAATGGAATACAAGAGGAGAAAGAACAAGTTGAAAGAAACAGACCCAGCAGTCAGGGACACAGTCCCTGCAGCCACCCCACAGACCTCCCTTCTCCACTTTTCCCTGCAATCTATGTTTTTTGTTTGATTGTTTACATTTTTAAGTCATTTTTATCTTTCAATTGCAGTTGACATACATTACTATGTTAGTTTCAGGTGCACACCCCAGTGACTAGACATTATATAACTTACTAAGTGATCGTCCCAATAAATCTTAAACCCATCTGACATCATATGTACTTATTAGAATATTATTGATTATATTCCCTGTGCTGTAATAAAGAAGTTTCAGATTTTATTAAGAGTCTTTTTTTTTTTTTTAAACCTGGGCTGGGATGGGGGGATGGGGTCTATTTATATTGACTAGGAAGCAGTAATTGAAAACTTGCTGTTTTCCCCCTCATACAGTTTTTTATTATTGATTATGTGAAAGTCACCCCTTGTACAGCTCACTGGTTTTTAGTATATTCACAGAACTGTGCAACTATTACCACAGAGTATTTTTATTAACTGTCTCGCCCCCCCCGAAACAACAACAACAACAATACATGTTCATTAGCAGTCAGTCCCCATTTCCCCCTCATCCCAGTCCCTGGCAAACACCAACATACTTTCTGTCTCTATGGATTTGCTTATTCTGGACATTCTATATAGCTAGAATCATATAATATGAAGTCTTTTGTGGGTGAGTTCTTAGCACATTTTCATATTGTCTTGCAGCATGTATTAGTATTGAAACCTTTTTATACTGAGTAAATTGCTATGGGTGGATATATCACATTTTATATTTTATTTATTTATCAAACGATGTACATTTGGGTTGTTTCCACTTTTGGCTATTATGAATGTGCTACTTATGAACATTTGTATATGAGTTTTTGAGTGGGCCTATGTTTTCATTTTTCTTGGGTGTTATACCTAGGAATGGAATTGTTAGGTTGTATTGTGACTCCATGTTTAACTTCCGGAGGAACTATTTTCCCAAAGCAGCCACATCATTGTATATTCCATCGTCTATATGTGAAGGTTGCCAATTTCTCAAACTTCTTACCAACACTTACTCTCTTTTATTTTAGCCATCCTAGTGATATCTCATTGTGGTTTTGACTTCCCAAATGATTATTGATGTTGAGTATCTTTTAAAATGCTTATTGGCCTTTTACATATCTTTTTTGGAGTTGCTGTTTGTGGTATACATGTATGTGCATACACACACATGCACACACACACAGACTCACATGCTCTTATTGCTGAGGCTGTGGTTCATGATAACACATGTTGTTTTACTTATGAGGTTCCATGAGAGAGAGTTTTCCTCAACTCTCAGTACCTGGAAAAGCTGGACTGCTCCTAATTTGTTATTAATCTTCTTAATACTGTGACTGCTGGGTGCCACTATTTCCTTGTTGGTATAGTTTGAGATGGGTAAACTATTGGAGGTTTCCTAATGACCCATCAGTTGGGGCCAGTCATGAGAATATCAAGGTGTACTTGAGAAAGCATAATCGATTATTTGGTAAAATTTAGCAATGAAATGAAAACTGTACCTTGAGGAGAGTCAGAGATGGATAAGGGAGAGTTGATGTTAGGACAGGATACCTGAGCTTATTTCTAGGCAGAAGGGAAGAAATCTGATGAGAGTTTGAAGGACTAGCAAGAAAGGAATTAAATGAGTGGGTTTTGGAGATATTGGGCTAGTCTTGGAAATATTGAGATCACATCTTTTTTAGAGAACGATGGAGATTTTGCAAAGATGTTGTGGTAGGTGGAATAAGGATTGTTTGGTTATTATTGTTGCATAATGAATTATCCCAAAACTTAGAAGCCTTAAGCCAACTTTTTATTTTGCCTATGATTTTGTGGATCAGGCATTTAGGAAGGGCAAAGTTTGGATGTTTTACCTATGCCTCATGATATCTATGGCCTCCACTGAGACCTCTCAAAGGCTTGAGGTGCCTCAGTGTCTGGGGACTAGCATGATCTGAAAGCTCACGCACATGTCTGGCCCTAGATTAGAAGGGCTGGAAGAGTAGGACTGCCAACTGCAGGCCCTCCTTACAGCTGTGCTGCTTTACTGCGTGGCGTCCTCAGAGTCAGAGCCCCAAAGTGGAAGCTTTGTTGCCTTTTACAACCTAGCCTCGGAAATCACAGTCGCTTCCACTACATCCTGCTGGTTCGAAGCACAGCAGAAGCCCACCACATCTACAAGGATCAGTGCAGTCCATTTTTCAGTAGTAGGAATTCAGGCTTCTAGGAAAGCAAGTGGTTTGGAAGATACAACAGTTGCGACCTTCTTTGGAGAATACAGTCTGTCAGAAGAATGTCACAAGAAATTAATAGAAAGATGTTGCAGACTCCAAGAATATTTAGGTATGTTTAATTTTTTGGTGTAATTATGTCACCGCTTTTCCTATTAAAAGTAATTACCTGTAATACTCTTTTTGGCTGGCATAGATTATGTAAGCCCTAAGCCCAAAGTCCACTAGCTATATCTAAATTGCTTTGTTGGGTGCCTAACATAGGACTATGCACAAGTCGGTACATGAGTTAGACTTTCTGATGATGATTTTACTGGAAAGCTGTAATTACTCTTGGATTGTAAAACTAGGTGGGGCTTTAGAATGAGGCTCAAAAGTCAGTTTTAATTTCCATATATATGTAGGAGACCTTTACTTACTGCATTTGTAGTCATTTATCTCTAAGACCTGTGATCTTTTTTATTTCTTTAGAATAATTGAGAATTGGATTATTGACGGTGGTAGTATTTTTCATTTTATTATGTACCATACCTGGGAACGTGCCTGTAGTTGTGTGGTTGAGTAAGACATTGCTATGTGCTGTGATACACCTTAGTACCCTCTTGATCCCATGGGAGTCTAAAATAACAATAGGTCTTGACTTCTTGAAATAAGTTGATCTTTCAGTTATATTTTTATGTCTGAGTGTGTATAATTATGACCTTTGGTTTTAAGTAGCCAGTGAACTTCTTTCAGAGTTCTTTTACTTTAGATACTAAGAGAATTTTTTTTTAGTTATAAAAGAGATCTCAATATTTTTCAAGTGTCTTCTGATTTCTGAATTTTCCATGTACCCAACTAAGACTTTTCTCATTCTAAGATCAATTGTTTCCCAAGTTTATAATTTAATATATTGTACTTTTACTTATCCAGAATATATAAGAATTAGGAAATGAGTTCCAGCCCTAGCTGGTTTGGCTCAGTGGGTAGAACATCAGCCTCCGGACTGAAGGGTCCCGGGTTCGATTCCAGTCAAGGCACATGCCCTGGTTGAGGGCTTGATCCCCAGTTGGGGGCATGCAGGAGGCAGCAGGTCAATGATTACCTCTTATAATTGATGTTTCTATCTCTCCCTCTCCCCTTCCTCTCTGAAATCAATTAAAAAAAATCTTTGAGTACAAATGAACACTGTCCAAGTTCATATACTGAAGCTCATGTTTACTATGGAGAGAACCCCTATTTAGGATCTTAGATAATGTCTATTTACTCTTTCCTTGCTCACAAAGCAAGTAGAAGGCTTAAAAAAAAAGAAAAAGAAAAAGAGCATGTTCTCCCTCTTAGAGGCCACCTGTGCCTTTCCCTTCCCTCTCTTCTTCCCCCACAGGCATCTCCTAAACTCCAAGGGTCCCCACAAGACTTGTAACCAGGGGAGCAATGGGCAGCAGCAGCTTGTCTGGGCTTACCCCCTGAACCTGTCTTCAAGGCTCCCTTTTCTCTGACTTTCCGGTGAGCTGAAGCAGCCCCACTTTGGCTCACTTCTGTCACTGTGACTGTTTGTGAGCCAAAGCAGCCCGCCTAGGCTCTCTCCTGTTGCATCTTCTGTCCTAAGCCCTTCCTTGTTTCACCGTCCCCAGCTTTAAAGCTGAGTCAAATATGTTTGTATTCATTCAAACTGACCTTCATTTCTAAAGGTCATATATATCAGCGGTCTCCAACTGGTGGTCCATGAGGTCCGAAAGGTTGGTGACTGCTGATGTTTATAACTAACTATCATACCTAATAAAATGGTAATATGCAAATTACCATCACTCTGCTACGCCCACGATTGGGCCAGCGGGAGACACAGGGGGCGGGACTCGGGGTGGCTGGGGTGGTGATTAGGCCGGCAGGACGCTGAGCTCGCGTTGCCAGCTTCTGCGCCATGGCTGTGCTGCAGCACAGACGGGCCTCTGGGGCAGCGAGCCTGCGTTTTGGAGGTTTGGAGGCGGCGCAGGTGGGCGGGCGGCGCGGCTCCCAGGGGAGGAGTCTGGTGGCAGTTGGGCCGCAGGAGCGCGCAGCAGTGTCCTGGTGTCCCAGTGTCCGCAGAGGACACGGGTTTCCACGAATGCAGAGGAGGCGGCGGCGGCGGCGGCCCCAGCATTCCTGGGTGAGAGGCGAAGGCAAGACCCCGGCCTGCGCTCCGGCCGCAGGAAGACCATGCCCCCGCCCCGCCTCGCCCTAGGGGCCCAGGGACTTCGGAGCTGCCGGCCACACCGGGTCCCGACCAGTGGACAGACAGCCTACACGTGCATGATTAAATCATGCACTGGGCCTCTAGTTATATATATGAAGCCCTGAGGGAATACTTTCTCATTAGCCCACTGAGAAACCTGTAAAAAAAAAAGTTCATACAATTAAAATCAATGCAGAGGCATAGATATAAAGACTGATTTTAGCCCTGGCTGATGTAGCTCAGTTGGTTGGAGCATCATCCTATACACAGAAGGGTCTCATTAATGTTTCTCTCTCGCAGATCAACAAAAATATATCCTTAGGTAATGATTAAAAAAAAAAAAAGACTGATTTCATTAACAGACAAAATTAAACCTCTGGAATATTTATTCTGCAGTGTACTATTAAGTAGGAATATTAATTAGACAACCAAATGGACTTTAAACAATTTCTGTTTAGTTTCAATAGACTGCATTTTTTTTTCAGTTTAAAGGTAAAATTTTTATAACAACATATTTTAATGGAGCAATGGTCTAGATTCTTCTATCAAAGATACACTGAAGGAGCAAAATGGCACTGCGTACCTAAGAAACAATGGAAAGTGTTGGTAATGGATACAAAATGGGTACATTATCTATCTTAGTTGTGAATTCTGAGATTTGTAGGGTATTAGTATGTTCAAAATAATTTCAGTGAAATTGGACTTTTAGTTGTTGGTGTGTATGTATGAGAAAACTTGTGACCCTGGTCACAGAGTCAAGTACATCGAGACTTGGTCTCCTGAAAACAGCCTCTAGCCACTTCTGATCTGATGTTAACCTCTGTGCATTTTAAGGACTTCACTGCATACCCCCACCCTCACCCCCGCCCCAGGTGCATTGAAACTGCTGTGTTCTCAAGCATTCTCACTAAATTGAGAAATTATTCAGGTCAGTGATGGCGAACCTATGACACGCGTGTCAGCACTGACACGCGTAGCCATTTCTGATGACACGCGGCCGCATGCCGAGGATGAAACATTTGCTGCTCCTGAGGATGAAACATTTGCAACTAGAGTCTTGGAGTTAGTTTTTTCCTCAAAGTGACACACTATCCGAGTTATGCTCAGTTTTTTGGTGAAGTTTGACACACCAAGCTCAAAAGGTTGCCCATCACTGTTAGAAATTAGGCTTTTAGATTCTGGCTCACCCCATAGAGTACTGTTACTTGAATTTCTACTGTGGGCTCAGTCATTCTTGAGGGAATCTTCTAGAAAAGTAGGAATGTCACCATCAGTATATTTTAGAAAAATTTTGCTGTAGCTATAAAATTATAGTACTATGATGACACAAAACCTGGATTATTGATTATAAGGCAGAAGAAGTCCTTTATTTTTATTTGATTTTTGTTTAGAATCAGATTCCATCTTTGTAAATGTATGGAGCTATCAATGTACTTTAATCTCTTAAATGTTGGTGGATCCCATGAATGCTGTGTTCAGTATTTGATAAATATTCATCTTCTTACCAGCTTGCCTTAAGTACCACACATTTTAATTTTTCAGTACAATAAAAGTATAACTGTTCTACTGTGCAATTCTCTTAGCAGTGTTTTTATATGATACTAGAGGCCTGGTGCATGAAAATTCGTGCACTTGGGGGTGGTCCCTCAGCCCAGCCTACACCCTCTCGGGGGATGTCCACCTGCCGGCTTAGGCCTGATCCCCCGAGGAGCTGCCCCCTCGTGTCAGTCAGACATTCATCTGGCAGCCGGGAGCCCTCGGGGGATGTCTGACTGCTGCTGAGGAGTTGGGAGAGGCTCCCGTCACTGCCACTGTGCTTGCAGCCGTCAACCCAGCTGGTGGCTGAGCGGAGCTCACCCTGTGGGAGCATACTGACCACCAGGGGGCAGCTCCTGTGTTGAGCGTTTGCCCCCTGGTGCTCAGTGCACGTCATAGTGACCGGTTGTTCCGATGGTTCCAACATTAGGGTCCATTTGCATATTACCCTTTTATTATGTAGGATTACTTGGGATGCATTTAGATTATTCACTTTTTCCCAATCTGGTCATGAGAAATTAAGGGAAATTGTCTTAGGGATATACTGTATTGTTAAAACTTTTTCACAATTCACAGTGATAGTCTAAACTTGAAACTCTCCAGGCTCCTCACAGTTTGATCCCAATGTGCTACTGTTCTTGTTTTCTTTCTTATCATCAAACCGAACTCTATATTTTACTGTAAACATGCCTTCTCACTATTATAATTTTCCTCATATTATATCTCTTCTTCCTTCTTCCCCCCCCCCCCCCTGTTTTTCTGTTAGAGTTAACTCAGATTAATTTTAGCCCACATTTTACACTAGTAAAGCCTTTTCCACTTCTCCCTCACATCCCACTACGGAATAGAGAACCACATACCTCACATTCATTTCTGTCTCTCGTGTCATGTTATTGTGCTTTCTCGTATATTTGTTGCGATTCAGGTCTATATGCTAGGAATACTGTCCCTCTCAAAGTGTTTATAATCTCCTGGGAAAGAGAAATGAGAATATGAATAATTAAAATACATTGTATTGTGTTGTGTAACAGAACATAAGGAGGCATTATGGAAGTGTGTAAGAGAAGCAAGGGAAAGGAGGCAGGCTCCTTCTCAGCCAAGAAAATCAGGAAATGCTTTCCAAGAGGGAGCCTTGTTTGAGCTTGTATATTGTGAGGGATTAGTACTGTTATTTGTATCCCAGCACTGTACATACTCGAGACATTTTACAAATAAATACATAGAATACAATAGACAAATGGATGAGGAAAATATATAGTAGAAATAATTAAGTAAAATCAGGTTAAGGTTAATACATACAGATTTAGTAATAAAGATATGTACAAATTGGGAGTGTTGCAAATTTGCCTCTGGGTTTCTTAGTCATCAAAGCAAGGAAGGAAATGCAGTGATTTTAAGACTTACTGTTTTTATAAGATGATAACAAACCAGCCACTCTAAACAAGACTGTATTTTCCTGATGCCAAAGATAAATTCTTCACAAACCAAGACTTTTCTGAGATTTTTAACTTTCTTGCAAGCCAATAAGTTAGTTGGCCACAGTTTCATGGATGCTTAGACGTGAGACTCCTGGGTCAAAGACGAAGGACTTGATTACTCACAGCACCACAAGCAGCCTGGGCTTCATGTTCATACTGGTTTCCCTTGCCCTCCAAGTCCAACAAGAGCCACGTGGAGGCAGGCCCAGGTGGGTGCTTTGCACACCATGGGTTTGTGTCGTAGCTAAGGAACTCTAAACATAGGAAATTCTAATCCTTTATGAACCAAACCCGCCCACTTTTGTTCACCAGGGAGATGTTTATTATACTGGACAGCAGACCAGCCTGTTCTCTTCTCTAGAGGGTGATAGTATGTCTATTTTCCAAGGCGATTCACTTTAGAAACCTTTGAAAGATCATTTGTAACAAAGGCCATCAATGTCTCTGTTCAGAAGATTTGCAGAAGTATGGTGGGTTCTGGGTCAGGTTCTCTCATGAGGTTACAGTCAAGCTGTCAGCTTGGGCTGCAGTCATCTGAAGGCCCGACTGGACCCAAAGGATCTGCCTTCCTGCTCATACAGGTGGTTGTGGGTTCCATCCCTCACTGCTGTTCACTAGACCTTTCAGCTCCTTGCCACAAGGGCCTCTCCATAGAACGGACTGCTCACAGCAAGGCAGCTGGCTTATCAGAGAGAGCACCCAAGATAGAAGCCAGTCTTTATAACCAGTCTTTGTATGACTTGGGAAGTGACATTAAATTTGAATGTTGAAAAGTCTCAATTCTCTTATTTTAATGTTTGGCTAAATCATTGATAAAGACAAGTTAATTTCTCTTCATTGACATTTGACAACTGTAAATCATTATCACATTTGTAATATCAAAAACCTTTTGTTAATTGGGCTATCCTGATGAATTAGATTACACTTTGGGACAGTTTTCCTGTTTTAAATAGGAATAGCCAGTACCCTGAACCCTGGCCTGCTGACCCTTTTTAATCACAGTAGGCTTGGTAATGACAGAAGAAGAGTAAACATGTATGTGGGCACTCAATATGTGTCCAGGTGTGGTTCTGAGTGAGGTAGGTGCAAGTACCCAGAGAGATAAAGTAATTTGCTCAATGTCTGATAGCTAGTAAATGCCAATGCTACGATTTAAATCAGCATTCCTGAATTTAAGTACAAATCTGCATAAGAAATTGGCAGTTGGCAAAAGCTTGAAATTATCTGTTGGCCTTTATTAACATTTCAAATATGTAAGGTTTCTCAATCTATGAACTTAAATCTCTGTAGCCCTCCTGCAAAAATCATTTTTGCATCCATGATATTTATCTTATGTTCAAGTGATTTTTGTTGTTTCTCCTTAGATTCTAGATAGTGGGAACCCTGTCTTCTGGAGCATTTCCCTTTGCTCTGGTTTTCCCCTTAGAGCTCTCTTACTCGTTAGTGTTACAGGAACATTGGATGTAGTAGAGATTAATTTACATGTAAGAATTTTCAATGACAATTTTTCTGACTGACTACTTTTAACCATCCTGCCTCCAAGCCTCAGTGCCCTAGAGTTTAATAGTTATGTCTGGGGATTCATTATTGCTAATTTTTTTTCAGTGGATTATAGGGCTTTTTCCCCTGCTTCCTTTTTGTATTTAGTATTGTTAATGTTTCTACTGGGGTGTATGTGATTTAAATTGCACTTCAAATTACTAATAATGAGAATAGTGTATTCTTAGATTTCAACATTTTTATTTGATATCTACAAACATTTTTCACAACTCGAGATGTGGTTGTCAAGTTTTAGGAAGTATCTAACCTAATAATAGACAAATATGCAAATTGACCGCACCTTCGCTATGCCCAAACCACGCCCACCAGCCAATCAGGACGAATATGCAAATTATCCCAACAAAGATGGCGGCTAATTTGCATATCGCGACAGCGTAGAAAGAAGCCAAGAGCTGCAGAAGGGAGCAAAGCTGCAGAGAAGCAAGCAAGCCGGGGGGGAGCAGAAGGGAGGAGCGGAGGCGGGGCCGGGGGAGAAGGAAGTTGAGCAGGCGGGGCCGGGGGAGAAGGGGCAGGGCCGGGGGAGAAGGGAGAAGGGAGGAGCGGAGGTGGGACCAGGGGAGAAGGGAGGAGCGGAGGCGGGGCCAGGGGCGAAGGAAGGAGAGCGGGCTGGCGGAGAAGTTAGAAAAGCAGGGGGGCTGGGGGAGAAGGGAGGAGCGGAGGCGGGGCCGGGGGAGAAGGGAGGAGCGGAGGCGGGGCCGGGGGAGAAGGGAAGAGCGGAGGCGGGGCCGGGGGAGAAGGGAAAAGCAGGCGGGCTGGCGGAGAAGTTAGAAAAGCAGGGGGGCTGGCGGAGATCGCGGGGCGGGGGACAAGGGAGGAGAGCAGACAGGGTGGGGTAGAGTGCAGCAGGAAACCCTATTGCAGGATTTTTCCTGCAACAGGAACGCTAGTATATGATAAAATTTTAAATCTACAACATATCCTCATATATGTTTGTAACCTAAACTATGGTTACTAAAGACTGGTTGTAAAATTTTGTTTATGAAGGCCAATTACAATAGGTTCTTGTGAATCATTGACAGTCAAACCATTTTCAACTTAGGCCAGTGATGGCGAACCTATGACACGCGTGTCAGCACTGACACGCGTAGCCATTTCTGATGACATGCGGCCGCATGCCGGGGATGAAACATTTGCTGCTCCTGAGGATGAAACATTTGCAAAATAATGTTTTTTCCTCAAAGTGACACACTACCCGAGTTATGCTCAGTTTTTTGGCGAAGTTTGACACACCAAGCTCAAAAGGTTGCCCATCACTGACTTAGGCAATACTTTAGCTATCTTCTTCTTTTTTTAAAAAAAAATCTTCACCTGAGGACATGTTCATTGATTTTTTAGAGAGAATGGAGGGGAAAGGGGAGAAAGAGAGATCAATGTGAGAAAGAAACATCCATCTGTGGCCTCTCACACATGCTCTGACCGACTAGGGCTAGATTGAGTCCGCGACCTAGGCATGTGCCCTGACAGGGAAATTAACCCAGAATCTTTCCATGTATGACATGCTGCTCCAACAAACTGAGCCACCTCTCTCCTCCCCGCCCCCTCTCTCACCTCCCCATAGGTATGCTTACTTGGTTCAGTTCTATTTGTTCAAAAGTCTCTTCCAATTTAACTGCCTTTGCACCTTTTAATGAAATCAGTGCTTTATATTTTTACCTGGCTGTCCCTGAGTTATATCCTTTTACAATAAATCGGTGCTCTACTGAGTAAGATGTTTCTCTGAGTTCTGGGAGCCACTTTATCAAACTATTGAAATCTGACGAGAGTCATGGGAACCACTGATTTAGGTCTCTGAGCTAATTGAATATGATGTGAGTTATAGAAGTATTCTCTCTTTTTCTGTCTCTTTTCTATCATTTTTTTCTCCCTCTCTTCTCCCCTCCCCCTCTCTCACCTCCCCATAGGTATGCCCACTTGGTTCAGTTCCATTTGTTCAAAAGTCTCTTCTTTTCCAATTTAACTGCCTTTGCACCTTTTAATGAAATTAGTGCTTTATATTTTTACCAGAGGCCTGGTGCACGAAATTTGTACACTTCGGGGGGGTAGGGGGCCGGTGTCCTTCAGCCCTGCCTGCATCCTCTCCAATCTGGCACATCCCTCTCACAATCTGGGACTGCTGACTCCCAACCACTCACCTCCCTGCCAGCCTGATCACCCCCTAACCACTCCCCTGCCTGCCCGATTGCCCCCAACTGCCCTCCCCTGCCGGCTCGGTCGCCCCCAACTGCCCTCCCCTGCTGGCCTAGTAACTCCCAACTGCCCTCCCCTGCCGCCCCAGTCGCCCCCACCTGCCCTCCTATGCCAGCCTGGTCGCCCCCGTCTGCCCTCCCCTGCTGGCCTGATCACCCATAACTACCCTCCCCTGCTGGCCATCTTGTGGTGGCCATCTTTGACCACATGGGGGCGGCCATCTTGTGCGAGGGCGTGGGGGTCAATTTTCATATTACCTCTTTATTATATAGGATGTGAGCATTCAAATTAGTTGTCACTTTCTACAACAAACCCTGTTGGAGTTTTGACTGAAATTATACTGAATCTAAAAGTCAGTTTGGGGAGAGTTGGCATCTGAACAATATTGAGATTTCTAACCCATGAACTCCATTTATTTAGGTTTTCTTTAATTTTCTTTAGCAGTGTTTTTGCAAGTTTTCAATGTTCAGGTTATTGTCATTTTTTGGTCAGATTTATCCCTAAGTATTTCATATTTTGTATGCTATTTTTAAGATTTCAATTTCCCACTCTTTATTGCTGGTATGTAGAACTACAATTGGTTTTTATATCTTGAGCTAATATTTTGTTACCTGTCTTTACTTATTAGTTTAAGTAGGTTTTTTCTTTTCTTTTGCAGATTGCTTCAGCTTTCCCTTGCAGACAGTCCTGTTGTCTGTGAATAACAATAGTTTTATTTCTTCCTTTCCAGTCTGGATTCTATTTATTTTTTTGCCTGATTATACTGCCCAGAACTTTTTTTTTTTCCTGATTTTTTTTTATTGAGGTATTATATGTGTACATATCTTACCATTCCCCCCCCACCCCCCACCCATACATGCCCTCACCCCCCAGAGTTTTGCGTCCATTGTTAATGCTTATATGCATGCATACAAGTCCTTCGTTTGATTTCTTATCTCCCCCACCTCTCCCTAACTTTCCCCCTGTAATTTGAAAGTCTGTTTGTTGCTTTACTGTCTCTGTATCTATCTTTTTGTTCATCAGTTTATAATGTTCTTTATTATCCATAAATGAGTGAGATCATGTGGTATTTTTCTTTCATTGACTGGCTTATTTCACTTAGTATAATATTCTCCAATTCCATCCAGGTTGCTGCAAATGATGAGAATTCCTTCTTTTTTATGGCAGCATAGTATTCCATTGTGTAGATGTACCACAGTTTTCTGATCCAGTCATCTGCTGATGGGCACCTAGGCTGTTTCCAAATCTTAGCTATTGTAAATTGTGCTGCTATGAACATAGGGGTGCATATATCCTTTCTGATTGGTGTTTCTAGTTTCTTTGGATATATTCCCAGGAGTGGGATTACTGGGTCAAATGGGAGTTCCATTTTCAGTTTTTTGAGGAAACTCCATACTGTTTTCCACAGTGGCTGCACCAGTCTGCATTCCCACCAGCAGTGCACGAGGGTTCCTTTTTCTCCAATCCTCGCCAACACTTGTCGTTTGTTGATTTGTTGATGATAGCCATTCTGACAGGTGTGAGATGGTACCTCATTGTTGTTTTGATTTGCATCTCTCGGATAATAAGTGACTTTGAGCATGTTTTCATGTGTCTCTTGGCCTTCCTTCTGTCTTCTTTTGAAAATATTCTGTTTAGGTCCGTTGCCCATTTTTTAATTGGATCATTTATCTTCCTTTTATTAAGTTGCATAAGCTGCCTGTATATGTTGGAGATTAAACCTTTATCAGTGATAGCATTTGCAAATATGTTCTCCCATGCAGTGGGCTTTCTTGTTGTTTTGTTGATGGTTTCTTTTGCTGTAAAAAAGCTTTTTATTTTGATGTAGTCCCATTTGTTAATTTTCTCTTTAGCTTCCATTGCCCTAGGGGCAGTGTCATTGAAGAAGTTCTTTTGGCATATGTCTGAGATTTTGTTGCCTGTGGATTCCTCTAGTATTTTTATGGTTTCCCGTCTTATGTTTAAGTCCTGTATCCATTTTGAGTTTATTTTTGTGTATGGTGTAAGTTGGTGATCTAGTTTCATTTTTGTGGATGTGTGTGTCCAATTTTCCCAACACCATTTATTGAAGAGACTGTCTTGACTCCATTGTATGTTCATGCCTCCTTTGTCAAATATTAATTGAGCATAGTGGTTTGGGTCGATATCTGGATTCTCTATTCTGTTCCATTGATCTATATGTCTGTTCTTGTGCCAGTACCAGCTGTTTTGAGAACAGTGGCTTTGTAATACAGCTTGAAACAGAACTTTTAAGTTCAGTGTTAAATATAAGTAGTGAGAGCAGACATCCTTATCTTGTTCCTGATCTTGTGTGTGTGTGTGTGTGGGGGGGGGGTATTCAGTCTTTTGTAAGTCTGATGTTACCTGTAGGTTTTTCATAAGTCTTTTTCCATTTCTGTTTTGTTGACAGTTTTGAACAAGAGTGTATGTAGGCTATGGACTAATGCTGTTTCTATTTATTGAGCTTATCATATGGTTTAAAATTTTTTTTATTTTCAATGACAGTTGACATTCAGTATTACACTAATTTTAGGGGTATAGCATAGTAGCTAGAAATTTTATATGGTTTTCCAGTTTTAGTGTGTTAATTATGGTGAATCAATCCATTGAGTTGTGAATATTAAGTCAAAGTTTTCATTTCTGGAATAGACCTCACTTGGTCATGAAGTTTTATTTCTTTTATATGTTGTTTAAATTAGATTTGATGAAATTTTGTCTAAGTTTTAGTATCTACATCATGTGGAAAATTGGTCTATAGCTTTCTTAAAATGTCTTTGCCAGGTTTTGGAGTAAAAAGTAATGCTGACTTCATAGCATGAGTATGGAGTATTTCCTCCTCTTTAGTTTTCAGGAAGAATGTTACTATCCCCCTCGACGCCCCCAATAAATGTTTGGGAGCCCCTGCCCAGTATTGCTTAGTTGCTTGGGTGTTGTCCCATGCACCAAAAGGTTGCCAGTTCAATTCCCAGTCAGGGCATATGCCTGAGTTATGGGCTTCATCCCCAGTAGGGGGCATGCAGGAGACAGCTGATCAATGATGAGCGATAATCTCTCTCATCATTGATGTTTTTATTTCTCTCTCCCTCTCCCTTCCTCTCTGAAATTAAAAAAAAATTTTTTTAAATAGTATAGGTAGAACTTTACAGTTTTCTTGGGTGTGCTGGAGGACTAGGAGTTGGAAAAGAAGCCAGGACAGTGAACTTAATGACTACCTAACAGTCCATTCTTGTTCTCTCTTGTTTGTAATGCAATCTAATGTTTATTTTTTAAGAATAAAAGGAAAACATAGGTAATAAAACATCAACTAAACCCCTAAGTCATCGTATTCATCCATCTCTCTCTCTCTCTCTCTCTGAAAGACATATCCCTGGGTGAAAATAAAAGAAGGAAGTAGGTATCATTATTTCCTAAGTACTTTGTGCTGTGAAATGTTACTAGTTCTTTGAAGAAATGGTTTCATTAACAGATATGTCTGGAATTGGAAGCATGCTCTCCTCTCAGAGGCTCCCACTGTGTGTTAAGTGGCTCTGAGAACCACTTTGGTCAAGAAATCTGCTTTGCTTAAGTTCTTTCTCAATCCCAAACGGAACTTCTCCTTTCTTTCTTTCCCCTCCTCTGCTTCCCCTGTGGAATACCTGCAACATATTTTAGTTCATTTCATTATTTTTTCAATCTTCACCTGAGGATATGTTTTTATTGATTTTTAGAGAGAGAAATGGAGAGAGAGGGGGAGAAAAAAACATTGATGTGAGAGAGGAAAACTATTGGTTGCCTCCCCCACAAGCCCTGCTTGGAAATTGAACCTGTAACCTTTTGGTGTATGGGATGATGCTCCAAGCAACCGAGCCCCGGCTAGGGCTATTTTAGTTTCACTGAACTTGGTTTTGAGAATAAAGTGCCTAGGAGAGTGTCCCTAATTCATACTTGAAAATGATAGTTTTGTTTTCTTCCCTCTTAGTGTTAGTTTTAATGGTTTAAAAACTGTAGTGTAAATTCAGAGCCTATTTTAATTTTAGTTTAACTTTCTAAGAAAGTAAGCCATTTTTTTCTTTCAGTTTTATTGAGATACTATTGGCCCAGTGCACGAATTCATGCACAGGTGGAGTCCCTCAGCCTGGCTGGTGATTGGGGCTGATTGGGGCTGTCTCAACCAGTCCCAATTGGGGCTGATGGGGGCCAGCCGGCCAGGGAGGGACCGAGGGAGGGCTCCAGGGTGTGTCCGGCCCTCTCGCCCAGTCCCAATCGGCTGGACCCCAGCAGCAAGCTAACCTACTGGTCGGAGCGTCTGCCCCCTGGTGGTCAGTGCACATCATAGCGAGTGGTTGAGCGGCCTTAGCATATCATTAGCATATTATGCTTTGATTGGTTGAATGGATGACCAGACACTTAGCATATTAGGCTTTTATTATATAGGACTCCTTGTTAGTGTATGCAGACTTATGCAGAATACACAGCCTTTATTTTGGTGAATTATATTGTACTGACCTAACAAGATTGGTGTTTAACTTATAAGGTTGTTTGGAAATGTCAGGAGCTAGTATGCATATTATTTATGCCTAGGCTGAAATATAAATCCTGAAGTAAGTGTTATGAAGTGCTGGGTGGTTCGTTGCCTTTCTAATTAACTTAGTAGAAAGGCAAAGAGCACTTTTCTTTTAATGAAACATTCTTGAAAAATGTTATACTATTAAACATACTTTAATCTGATTTTATTATTTACAGCTTTCTTTAATGGTATCAAGAACTGACAAAGGAAGAGATGATATTCTGTTACTATTTTTCTGAAATTATTATTATTTTTTTAAATAAAAGGTGGCTATCATCCAGTGAAAATTGGAGACCTTTTCAATGGCCGGTATCATGTTATTAGGAAGCTAGGATGGGGACACTTCTCTACTGTCTGGCTGTGCTGGGATATGCAGTAAGTATTCTTTGTCATTTGTGTTCTTGATTCCTGGCGTATTCGTCATCTTGATTTTATTACAAGCTGTGGCTGAGGGGCACAGCTGCTTCTGCTGTGCAGTGTAAAGTGCTTAGTGCAGGTCTGCCCTGCCCTAGCTAGACATTTCCCCCTCTGTTTGAAGTTCATTTTCCTGTTATCTTAAAATATTAACTTTTCTCTGCTTTTATATCTGAGGCTTATTCATTGAAATTACAGTAGGATCATCTTTCCCCAAAAAATTTATCCATACCAAGATACCCCACAGCCTATTTACATATAAATTAACATATAGACCTTCCAAATCAGTGGTTTCTGATTCCTTTTTAAAGCTATGACCTATAGCATGAAACGCCATGCAACCCAATATAAATATGCATGTGGGTGGCTTTTTTTTTTGTGTGTGTGTGTGTATGTGAAGTGAAACTAGTGTTACAAGATAATACTCTCTTTATATGACATATGATGAAATTTTCTAGTTTACCTCATTTTATGAGGGAAAAACAAACAATTATAAGGGATTATTCTGCTGCTGAAATTGTTGACCCACAATTTGAAAAACACTGTTTTAAAGGAAAGCTTATTAAAACTTTCTATTTAGCCCTAACCCATTTGGCTCAGTGGATAGAGCGTTGGCCTGCGGACTGAAAGGTCCCAGGTTTGATTCCGGTCAAGGGCATATACCTTGGTTGCGGGCACATCCCCAGTAGGAGGTGTGCAGGAGGCAGCTGATAAATGTTTCTCTCTCATCGATGTTTCTAACTCTCTATCCCTCTCCCTACCTCTCTGTAAAAAATCAATAAAAAATATTTTTAAAAAATTTCTATTTATTGGGTAAATTTCATTTTAATGATCACTTCTGCTTATAATATTTTTTAAATTTGCGTTTTCCAAAGGGGGAAAAGATTTGTTGCAATGAAAGTTGTAAAAAGTGCTCAGCATTATACGGAGACAGCCTTGGATGAAATAAAATTGCTCAAATGTGTAAGTACAGCAAAAACTTGAATAATAGAAGACAGATTAATAACTTAAAATTTTACAAAGGGATTTTTCTGGGTTTTACTAAATTAAAATTGATTTTATGTTTTATAAGTTAAAATACTGAATCTTTTGTTTTAAAAAATACATCACTTATGTTAAAACCATTTTGTTTGATATAATGGAAATTATTTTTGGTCTTAAACATTTCTGTTCTTGACTTACTTTTCTTTCCATAGGTTCGAGAAAGTGATCCCAGTGACCCAAATAAAGACATGGTAGTACAGCTAATTGATGACTTCAAGATTTCAGGCATGAATGGCATCCGTATCCTTTCTGACACTTCTGTGCTCCCTAATGGCTGAATTATACTGTAGTCTTTCTTTTTGATTTTGAAAAATTGGGATGTATAAGCCCGCATAAACTCGTGCTTGCTCTGCTTTGTGATTTTCCACATAAAGCCTTTCATATAACCCCAGAGTGTTGGAAAGTGATATGTCGAGTGCTCTGCAAGAGCTTTCGGGGGTTTTGGTGTAGTAACATCTTATAAAATTATTTTACATCACTTGACTTGATTTTTGCATGGAATTATTAATTTTTTTAAATAATTCTAGTGAAGTTTATTTTTACAGTGTTAGGTGGAAGCGTATACCAGCATTTCTTTTTGCTTGAAACTTTAAAAAATTCCATACACAAGGGCTAGGTATCCTTCAGTAGTGGCAAAGAATTCAATGAGGCAATAGAAGGAAAAATGCTCTGCTAATGTTAACATAGCAAAGTCACACCTGATCCTGCATAGTATCATCTTTCTGCCAGGTAAATATGGAAATATGTTGGTTTTGTTTAGTTTAGTTTGTCGTCTTTGGAAAAGTCTGGAGAAAGTCAAGTTGTTACCAGATAGGGGACCGGCCTGGAGCAGGTCTGCCTCGGGCCGACCTGTAGTGTGTGGGTTCTTGATTTCCTTCAGGAAAGATTTCACAACACAAGTGTGAGTGATTTTGAGAAGACAGTTATTAAAGCTGGGGACAGTGAAACAAGGAAGGGCTTAGCATAGGAGAAGCAACAGGAGAGCCTGGGCGGGGCTGCATTGGCTCCCTGGAAACATAATAGGAAAGAAATGAGCCTAGGTGGGGTGGCGTTGGCTCACTGGAAAGTCAGAGCAAACAGGGCCTAGGAAACAGGTTCAGGAGGTTAGCCCAGGACAGCTGCTGCTCCCCTGGTTGCAAGTCTCATGACCTTTAGACTTTAGAAGATGCACACTGTGGGGGAAGAAAGGCATAAGCCTGCTCCTGGGAGGTAGAGCGAGGCCTGGGTCCTTTGTCTTGAGTGTGTTAAAGGCTGGGTGTTTAGGGGAAGTCTTAGGAGGCTCTCAATACATTAGCCAGTTTTATGCTGATGCGCCAGAATTACATTTATCCCCTTCCTCTGTCCTTGAGTGTGGTTGGCAAATGGCACCATTTGGATTTCTGCTTTCAGTGCCCCTAAGTAGGGTGATTTAAGCTGTTACCCTCTCGTGGGGAGAAGTGTAAGCTGTTTACTTTTAAATGTCCTTTGTTAGGGAAATTAGGATTTGCTATTTACTAGATGGCCATGTAACTACCTGTCTCAGTTCCCCTATTCCACTTGTCCTGGTTTACTAGCCTGTCTCAGAGTGACACATTTTCTGTACTTGTTGGTAAATCTGACATAGGCCAGTCCATGATGGAAAGAGAACCTCCACTGTTTTTCTTCAAGAACATTTATAATGTAAAGTTTCCAACTTGGGTAAAATTAGAGAGTGTACTACAGTTAATTTCTATACATCTCTCACCCAAATTCAAGAATTAACTGGCTACAGTTGCTTTATTTATTTACCCTTTATCTCTTGCCGAATTATTTTAAAACAAATCCTAGAAGTCATGTTCTTTTACCTCTACAAATGTCAGTTTACATATTTGAAACATACAGACTTAAAAAGATCACAAAGCTCATCCAATAAAATAAAAATAATTTCTTGGTATCATGTCATACTTGATACACATTTTCTTTATAATGGAAAAAGGATTTGTTTGAATCACTTTTCAACAAATAAGGTTATTTTCTCCTAAATATCTTCTCTTCCTCTTAAGTCTGTATCAACTTGCTTTAATTGTTTAAAGATCAAATCATTCAACTACTTTTTAAAATTATCGTTGAAATAGTATACAGAGTATTTGCTTTCTCAAGAAGAAATTATCTTGCTGGAAATTAGTGATTTTTGAAAGATGAAAGTTTCTTAATCAGCTATAAGGTTAGTTGCTTTGGAAGCCTTTGTTTTAATTCTAGGTCCTATTGGAAAGGAAATGTGTCTAGCAAAAAGACAGAGCAAAGGCATCTTATTACTTCCCTTTCTCTTTTGAATGTATCAGTTTTGACTGGGCTACTGGTACGTTTGCATTCTTGTTAGTTTTGAGGGTTCTTGGGAGGAGGTGATTGGGGGTTGTGGAAAGGAGGATGATCCTTTCCACATTGGTAGAGGGCATTGGTACAGGGCAACCTCAGAGGATCGTTGACAGCAGAGTAATCGAAGACTTGTAGGTCAGAGCTGATAGCACAAATGCAGAGAAGAAATAATACCTTTAGTATCCAGAATGCTCTTTCCATATTTTCATATTGGATTCTCTTAGATAGCCCTTCGTTAGCCTGAGGCAGGTGATACAGCCATTACTCCCCCTCCCCCAGTATCTGAGGTTTTCTTTTTGCAGTTTTAGGTACCTGCAGTGTGAAAATATTAAATGGAAAATTGCAGAAGTAATTCATAGTTCTAAATGGTGCACCAGTCTGAATAGCATGATGAAGTTACGCCTTCCTGCTCTGTTTCACCTAGGACTTGAATCATCCCTTTGTCTAGCATATCCATTCTGTATACACTACTTGCCCCTTAGTCACTTAGTAGCTGTCTCACCTATCACATTAACTGTTTTGGTATCTCAGCACTTGTGTTCAAGTAACCCATATAGTAGCCATTCGCCTCGATTCATCACATCATGTTGGCATCGTATTGTCTCATCATCACAAGAAGAAGGTGGTTGAGTGTATCACATTAAGATATTTTGAGAGAGACCAGATTTGCATAACATTTACGACAGTATATTCTTATACTTATTCTGTTTTATCATTAGTTATTGTTTATCTCTTACTGTACCTAATTTGTAAGTTAAGCATCATGGGTATACTGTATATGTACATACTAGTGACCCGGTGCATGGATTCGTGCACATTGAAAGGTAATTAATTAGAAGGTGGCGGGTGGGGTTGGACTGGGTGATAGGGGCTGTACGTGGCCTGGAGCCAACCTCCCGAGTTCCCTTCCCAGCCGGCCACCCCTGGGGTGGCATTGTGGCTTGAAGGGCGTCTGCAGAGTGAGCGGGGTCCCTCCAGCAGGTGGAGTCCCTTGGCCTGGCCTGTGGGGATGAGGCCAAAATTGGCTCTCCTACATCCCCTGAGGGATCTTGGAGTGCGAGAGGGCACTCTGCAAAGTTGCTGTCACACAGGGTGTGGAATGCAAACGCAGGTGTGCAGTAAACCAGATTTGGGGCCAACAATGCCCCAGCAACAGCATAACCCACGGCCGAAGGTGGAATTGTGCGGCCCTGCAAGGAATCAAACTCCCTCCTCTCTGGTTTTGGGGTGCATCACCCGAGAACTGCCGTTGCCAAGTCACTGCAGCTCGGCAGCTCCTGCATTGAGCGTCTGCCCCCTGGTGATGAGTGTGCGTCATAGCTACCAGTCGATGCACACTTAGCATATTAGCCTTTTATATATATAGAATATATAGATAGGGAAAATCATAGGATATGTAGGGTTTGGTACTGTATGCGGTTTCAAGCATCCGCTAGGTGTCTTGAAACATATCTCCTCAGATAAAAGGAACTGCTGTGTCTTTATTTCTCAGGGTTCAGGAATATTTGGGCACTTGCTCAGTACCCTGTGACTGATAAGTGCCAGGGTGTGTCAAGAGCCAGGGTTCTCCTTCCCCATCTTTGGCTATTTCCTTTTTATCATCTTTGGAGCAGATCCAACATTTTGATATTTGTTCTGCTCAAGCTCCAGAAGCTTGAGGACAAAATTAAATCTCAGCTTAAATTCCAGAATGACATCCTGTTCATGCACTCACTAAGTTTTCATTTCTTAGGGAAGCACTCCCCTCATACTCTGTATTTTTGAGGGTTTTATACAGGCATACCTCAGAGATACTGCTGATTCAGTTCGAGATCACCATGTAATCTTTTTGTTGGTGGAGGAAGAGTCTTGCCTTCAATTTGTAAAAAAGTGCAACATCTGTGAAGTGCAATAATTCAGATCTGCCTGTATTTCCTCTAGAGCGGATTTGGAGGTACTAGCAAGTACCCTTGATTGCTAATGCCACCTCTCTGTTTCTCTCAGTATTGTTTCTGCTAATTACTGAGTGCATTTTCCCTCGTGATAGATAGGAAGGTAGAGCTGGTCCTGACTTGCTTCTGTTCTCCAAGTGACTGATGGCTTATGGGCGGGCAGGGCAGCCCCTCCTGCATCAGATATGCATGGCAGTTCCTGAGACAGCTGGCAGGAAGATGGTTTCTTTGGAGAAACCAGTTGATTTGTAGGTAAATGGAGTTTTTAAAAAATACTACATATACATTCTAGTGACTATTTTTACTGTTAAATGGTAAGAAATCATAGTTTAGATTTGTCAGTGATGTATAAATCATTATGTAGAGATCTGGGCTTTGGCTCTGTGTGTTCATAAGTTCAGTTTTTGATTTTTTTGTAATATGCCTGGGAAACTTGTTTTACATTATCTACACATAAATCTGTAGCTCACATGTTCTCCAACACTAGAAAATTTTTTCTTAATATTTAAAGCAGTAGTTATTGTGATGATGTGGTAGATGCAGATATTGTAAAATATATTAAATCAATAACCTATCTATAGGCCTCCAGAGATGAATAAAGTATTCGCAGATCGTTTCAGAGTCATTTTAAATCTTCCAGTAGGAATGACATAAATATATTTATATGATAGGCCATAGTTCTGGAGTGTTGATGTTTGACTAGAATTTCTGTTTTCATTATTATAGGTTGGTCTTAATGCCGTGTCTTATATTGTGATCATATATTCTTTAAAACTGCCTACAATATTAAAATTGATCTATTACACAGTGGAAGATATTGAAGGAAAAGATGAAATGTCTTCACTGAGTTCGTTTAATTTCTATTTTATAAAGTGTTTTATGTAACCCATGAAATAGAAATTTAGGCAAGCAGACAGGACAGTTAAGACAGGGGAGTTCTTTACTTTTTTTCTTGTTAATTTCTCTTAAGGTTCTAGTCTTGCTCATTTTCATTAAGGCTGATCATCAAAGAGAAGTGTGCTGAAACGAGTGAGAGCACAGGTAAGTGTGGGATTGAGTCCTGACACCGCCACCTTTGGACTGTAACGTGGGATAGTTCTTTAACTGAGGTTTGCTCTCCTCGTTTCTGTGTGGGGATACGTATATTATTTCCTAAGGTTGTTACAGGTACATATTAATAATCTGTGGCACTTAAAAAGTAGCGTATTTTCCGGCATATAAGACGACTGGGCGTATAGAAGATTTTCCTGGGTTAAAAAGTCGCTTTATACGTCGGAAAATACGGTACTTAGTAAGTGTTCCATCATTTTATTTAGGTGAGAAATAGGAAAGGTCCACTTTGGGTATTATTGATAGTACTAGAGGCCTGGTGCATAAAATTCATGCACTTAAGGTGGGGTGGTCCCTCAGCCCGGCCTGTGCCCTCTCGCAGTCCAGGGGCCCTCGGGGGATGTCTGACTGACGGCTTAGCATTGCTACGGAGGCAGGAGAGGCTCCCACCACCGCTACTGTGTTCGCCAGCTGTGAGCCTGGCTCAGGGCTTCTGGCTGAGCGGTGCTCCCCCTGTGGGAGTGCAGTGACCACCAGGGGGCAGCTCTTGCATCGAGTGTCTGCCCCCTGGTGGTCAGTGCGCGTCATAGCAAATAGTCGTTCTGCCCGTCGATGTGCATATTAGCCTTTAATTATATAGGATTGGTGCATGTTATGAAGAAAGAAACGTTTCATCATGTGCCACAATGCTGCTGCATTTAGTAATTGCATCACTTCAGGAAATGTGTCCACAAGTGATCCTTAACCATGTCCCAGATGTCTGCATGGTCTTCGAAGTGCTTGGCCACCATCTCCTCAAATGGATCATCAAGTCCAACTATCAAGGCCTTCCTTTACGTTGTGTGAAGAGTATCATTCGACAGGTGAGGCTTATGAGGGCAGCCCCCACCCCCTAATACCTAACTGGCTAGGCTTTCAACATAAATTACTATTTTGTTTTGTTCTTTAAAAACGCATAAACATATACATACAAGTTTCTTGATATATAATTTTTGTTTTTAAAGTGTATGCATATGTTACAGTGTATAACAACTTGAACATCTTAAATCAGTTTTATATTTAATGTTATGCCATTCTGTTTGTTAAGGGAGCAATATGTAAATATCAGGTATACATTTCTTTGGGCATATTTGTCTTTTTAAGGTAATGATAATGGTATAGTGAAAATTTGTTTAATATTATTATTATAAAATGTCCCACTTTGTTCCTTAGAAAATAATTCAAAAGAAATAATTTGTGTTTATTTGCTGTTTTTAGGTATTAGATGAAGGGTAAATGAACGATATAAGGAATGTTTGTTATATAGGTAGTATTGTATTAGATTTATGCTTTGTTCAGTTGCCTGGACAAAAGAAAATGGGTCTGGGTCTGGTTTGGTGATCATGTGCTAGCAATTATTTATAAAATGAAAATATACATACATGAAAGATCTCTTTCTGATTAGAAATGTTTACCAGATTTCATTTTCTGCATGGAATATATTTCTCTGTATTCTGCTTATTCCCTTACAGCCTAAATTAGGAATGTTGCAGATATGACATATTCTGGGTTACCGATTCTGGTAGAATAGATAATGACTGTGGGTACGTCTTCACTTCAGAGTAATTTATGTATCAAGGAGGTTATTTGGTTTTCCTGCGACGAAGACTGAGTGCTTGGGAGCCTGTCCCTTTCCCCCAGATCCAGATCTTGAACTAGATTTGCCTAAGGGTTCCAGACCTGAAATATAGGCTATGGTCCAGAATTCTTTTTTTTTTTTTAAATTTGATACATACATTATCCATGAGACCATCAGTACATTCAAGATAATGAACATCCTCCCCAAATTTCTTCATATCTTCATACTCCTTTGTTATCCCTCTTCGTTTTCTATACCCTGTCCTCAGGCTTTCTGTCACTATGGATTAGTTTACATTTTCTGAAATTTTATATAAATGAAATCAAATGTTATATACCATTTGTTTGTCAGGCTATTTTCTTTTTTTTAAAATTACTTTATTGATTAAGGTATCACATATTTGTCATCAACCCCCTCCCCCCGCAGAATTCTTAAATAGGAAATAATCAGGGAATTGAAGAATTGTACATCCTAGAGATTGGGGCTGAGAAAGAACCTTCCTACCAGTTTGCATACATGCAAATCAGTAGGTTCTAAACCCATTTTATAAAAAATTTGATGTTTATAATTGTTAGATTTTTCCTTTGAAATTGTTTGTAGTTAACTTAGTTTATTCAGCCTGTGTATTTATCTCTTCATTTATCTTCATCCTTTTATGGTGCAAATTGACAGCTCATCTTCTAATATTATAGACTTGCCCAGCCGCCATGGCTTAGGGGTTGAGCATTGACCTATGAACCAGGAGGTCATGGTTTGATTCCCGGTCAGGGCACATGCTCAAGTTGCGGACTTGATCCCCAGTGTGGGACGTGCAGGAGGCAGCCCATCAATGATCCTCTCTCATCATTGCTGTTTCTGTCTGTCTCTCCTTCTCCCATCCTTTCTGAAATCAATAAAAAATATTTTAAAAATATATTATAGATGTTATTTGAGGAAAGGGATTGGTAAGAGAAGGGCTTTCTGTAGTGGCTTACACAACAAGATACTATATTTTTACATAGTATCATGTTAGGTATGCATATGTACCTAGTATGGGATTCTGGCTAGCTTTTATTTAATAATATATTTGTTCTCTTTTAGGCTTTAGATAGTAGCATTTTAACTCATTATTTTAACATGGTTAATTTCTCATGTGAAAAGATAATGCTTTTCTTTAGAAGATAGACGATGAGGGGGAAAATTAATACGTTCATTGGAGTTATTTGATTCCCAAATGCTGCTTCAGTATTTATATCTTAATTATCTCTGCTAAATCCTGAAAATATAAAATGACTTACATATTATAACAAACAGTAAATAATTTCAGAAATACCATTTTGCCTGTATTTTATACAGGTTCTGTCATTCCCTTGAACCCCACACTTTCAAAGATATAGGCTGTTGCCATTGTTAACTTACCATGTCAATACTCAGGCTTGGCCATGTAAGAAAGGGCATTAGCAGATGAACAATTGACATTTATTTTGTATTCCAGAATGGGAAAACAAAACCTAGCCTTTCTTAGCAAGTAACAGAGTCTGTAAATCTAAAGATGAAATCTGGCATTTTAATTGAACTTTAATGCATACTTGATGATTGAAGAAATGATTTACTGAGTGTATTATCCTTCTGTTATTCACATACACTGTGCTTTGGAAATTAGAGAGCTCTTGTGTTTTATTGTTCTAGGAAAATTTCAATATGAAATTCTGATTTTATATGGTCTGCACTTTGTTCTTTTAGGCTTTGTGGGTAGAAGTTTTGTTTTAGTGTGAAACCCATCTTTAAGTTTATTTAAGAAAAACTAGAGGCCCGGTGCATGAAAATCATGCGGGGGTGGGGGGTGGTGTTGGTGGTGTCCCTCAACCCGGCCTGCACCCTCTCCAATCTGGGACATCCCTCTCACAATCCGGGACCGCTGGCTCCTAACTGCTCACCTGCCTGCCTAACTGCTCACCTGCTCCTAACTGCTCACCTGATTGCCCCTAACTGCTTCTGCCTGCCAGCCTGATTGCCCCCTAACTGCTCCCTTGCCAGCCTGATCACCCACAAATGCCCTCCCCTGCCAGCCTGATTGCCCACAACTGCCTTCCCTTGCCGCGACCTGCCTCCTACTCCGGGACCTGCCTCCTCCGTGTGAGGCGGCGGAGACGCCGGAACCAGCCTCCTCCGCGCCATATAGAGCCGCGGGACCCCAAGGCCTCATTGCGCAGAGTGGCCGCCGGGCCCGACCTCCACTGTGCGTGCAGCCATCTTGTGGCGATGTTGCGTGAGGGCATGACACCACCTAGGCTTTTATTATATAGGATGTTATCATGGAATCTGGATTTTTTTTCTCCCCTAAGCTTTTAACTTTTAAAAATAATAGACTATTATATATCCTAGTTAATAGCCTATGTACCTGAGTTTCCCTTCATCCCTCCTACTCAGCATATGAGTTTAGTATTTTTGACTCCTAAATAGTACTGGGAAGATCCTTTATTAACAGGCCTGCATAGTTACATCCCTCCCCGAACAAGACAAGGCAGGGCCAGCTTTCTAATATTCGTGCCATGTGTCCTCCTTCGCCTTCGTGTTCAGGCATAGCTGACCTCGTTTCAGTCATCCCTGTGGCTCTGCCACTTGCCATTCTTCACCAGTCACCTGGCCTTTGGTCTCTCCTGTGCTGTATCTTTTGCTCTTTGTGTCCTTTCCATTCCTGTGCCACCATCATCAGTTCACAGGCTTCTCTCCGCTCTCTCAGAGTCCAGACCATCTTCCCTATTCCAGTTTGTTCTCCTTTCCATTAGCAGTTACGTCTCTAAGTAAAACTTTAACAATTTATATCCTATCTAATAAAGAGGGAATATGCTAATTGACTGCCACACCCTCAAAGATGGCGGCGCCCATAGCCACAAGATGGCGGTGCCTAGTCCCCTCAGCCCCACTCGGGTGGCAGCTGCGTGGCACGGCCGGGCCCGCCCCGCCCCGCCCCCAGGCGGGTCTGGCCACTCTGTGTGCCTGCCTCTGGAGTCCCCCAGTCCCCTTAGCCCCACAGCCACACAGGGCTGGCCCGAGGCGCAAGCAAGCCTTGGATGTTGGCTGCCCAGCCACCCAGGGCGGGCCCGAGGCGCAGGCAAGCCTCAGATGGAGGCTGCCCAGCCACTCAGGGTCGCCCGAGGCTCAGGTAACCAGGGCCGGCTGAGGCTTGCGCTGCCGGCAGTGGCAGCAGCAGAGGTGTGATGGGGGCATTGCCTTCTCCTAGTCGCCGGGTCACCTCCCGCCACTGAGGGCTCCTGGACTGTGAAACGGGGCAGGCCGGGTTCAGGGACCCCCCCCCCCTCCAGTGCATGAGTTTTCATGCACCGGGCCTCTAGTTTCCATATAAACCTCTAGTGTTTTTCCATTGCTTATTGTCCAAAGCTTAACATTGTTGACTTTCATGAAGCAATAGATCGAGTGATAAAGAGCTTGGGTTTTGGCGACAGTTATACCTTAGTTTAGCTAAAGGACTTTGGCCAACTTAATTAACTCAGGCCACAATTTCATCATAAATAAATGGGAATAATAAGGGTACCTTTCTTATTAGATTAGAGGGATACTGCTATCAATAAATACAAATATTTACTCAGTGCTTACTGTGTGCCAGGCAAAATTCTAAGTACTTTGCAAATTTTAATTCATTGAATCCTCATAGTAACTCTATGAAATAGGTATTTTTACTCTCCTGATTTTATATAAGTGCAGCTGAGGCATAGAAAGGTGAAAGAACTTGCCCGTAGTCAGGAAGTAACTTAAGAAGGATTAAGTGGTCTAGTAGGAATTCAAACCCAGATAGTCTAGGTTGGAGCTCATGCTTTTACTGGTTTGCCGAGCAGCAGGTAATAACTTTGGAATTGTACTGGGCTTATGTCCAATAAGAGTTAAATCACTGTTCTTCTTTCTTCTGCCATCTGATGTCAGCCCATATTTCCCCCTTACAAACCCTGATTCACCTCTTATGTCCTGGCAGGTAAATTTTTGTCAATTAATCTTTTATATAGGTAATATACATAACTGTTCTAAAATATGTTTTTCAGGTACCCACTTTCCCTCGTGGAGTCAACCAAGTTACTAATTTCTTAAGAATCTCTAAAGATGTCCCAAAGCATTTATAAATACTTGCTCATTTACCAGGTTTTTTATTCATAAATTTTTACTAGTTTTCTTTGATAGGTATTTTAGAGTGTCCTTGCCTTGCTGTTTTGTGTTTGTTTTTTTAAATATATTTTATTGAGCTTTAACAGAGAGGAAGGGAGAGGGATAGAGAGTTAGAAACATCGATCAGCTGCCTCCTGCACACCCCCTACTGGGGATGTGCCTACAACCAAGGCACATGCCCTTGACCAGAATCGAACCTGGGACCCCTCAGTCCACAGGCCTACGCTCTATCCACTGAGCCACACCGGTCAGGGCAGCCTTGCTGTTTTTTAACTTCACATCTTTGATCTTCCTTTTGTCTTGGGCTGCTGAAAAGACCCTGCTTTCTTTTGTACCCATGTTTTAGCTAAAGACTCAACCAAAATACCTCTTCTGTGATGAAGGCTTATCATACTCCCCCAGTTAATAGTGGTGTGTTCTCCCCCCTCAAGATGCTTGTGGCCTGCATTTGGTTCTTTCCTAATGCTTGCAGGGTCTTATAAGCCAAAGTTTCTCAACCCTGGCACAGGGTTGATATTTTGGACTGGATAAGTCTTTATTGTAGGGACCCGTCCTATGACTTGTAGGGTGTTTAGCAGCATTTCTGGCCTCTACCCACCTCCAGTTTTGACAATTAAAAATTACTCTGGCCCTAGCTGGTTTGGCTCAGTGAGTAGAGTGTCTGCCTGTGCACTGAAAGGTCCCGGGTTTGATTCACATGCCCTGGTTGCTGTCTTGCTTCCAGTACGGGGTGTGCATGAGGCAGCTGATCAATGTTTCTCTCTCATCATTGATGTTTCTCTCTCTCCCTCTCCCTTCCTCTCTGAAATCAATAAAAAAATATATTTTTAAAAATTACTCCAAACTTTATCACATATCCTCTAGAGATTCCCCCTCACTGAGAACCCCTAGAATAGAGGAAAGTACAATGGGTACATGCCTTGACTTAATTTCAAATTCTAACTTTGGCACTTAACTGTTTGGTGACCTGGATCAAATTCCTTAGCCTCTGTGAGTATGTTTCCTCATTTGTGAAATCGGGATGATGATACATAATTTGTGGCTTTGTTGTGGAGATGAATTCTGAGGGGCAAGGAAGTGAGAAAGCATCCAGCATTGTGAGCAGACCTCGAGTCTCCCATCTGCACTGTGAGCATCGTGCAGGTACAGGTCATGTATCCATGTCACATTTTCTCGCCGCTTCCTTCATGTAGTAGGTGATCAAGAAATGTCTTTTCTGAAGAAGTATATGTTCCTCTTAATCTGACTTTGTGATTTGACTGACCTATGATTTGACAGGCTTGAAGGTAAATGTTAACACTTTCTAAAAGTAATGACAATCACATTTCCAGTGTTTCCTATACTTACACTATTATCAGTCCTTTGATCAGGTCTCAGCTGTCCTCACTCACCCATGGTGACCTAGTGCCCAGTCAGAGAAGGGCATCTGGTTGCCTGTGGTGAGGATGCTAGTGCTGCTGCAGGGCACCCCCCCTCCCCGCAGGCTGCTTCTCTCGCCTCAGGAGTCGAGTCTTGTGGTTGTCTGTTTGACCCACAGCTTTCATTTCTCTTTTTTTCTTTTTAAGTCGGTTTTATTGAGGTCTATTTTATGTCTAACTTTTATTTCTGAAACTGAAAGAAGAATAATGGTGCTTGTTGGCAGTATTTGTTATTTGTGGTACAGTTTTCTTTAAATGTCTTACTGTTCTTTAAACATAGCTTTGACTTTCTTATGTAATTGAAAGGGTGGCTGACATCTCACATTTTTAAACTTTCTGGTTTAATTTACTGCCCATTACAGAAACCTGGCAAAGAAGGACTACTTGCCATTAAATGAAGGTTGTTAAGAGCAAGACCCGAATTTTGGTGACTTTTCTAACTGCTAGTTTTTCCAGTATTTTAGCAAAGTCACCAGATTTTTAAATTCTTCTATTTTGTCATCATTATTGTCGCTAACATTGATTATGTTCTTTTAGGCTCTCACTGTTGTAAGTCCTCTTTATTTGTATGATGCTGTCTAGTCCTCATCACAGCCTTAGGAGGTCAGGGCAGTTGTTATGTCCACTCTACAGATGGCCTTTCACAGATAGGATAAAAACTTCCCCAGGCCCCATAGTTACCCAGCGGGCACCAAGGTCCGAATCCAGGTGGTGTAACCTCTGCTTCCATGCTCAACTGCAGGGTATGAAATGTCTGCATAGAAAGATTTGGGAGCATTTCAAATTGTAGCATGTCTTTATGGAAGGTGTGCATTCAGGTCTCTATTTGTAGTAAGTGGTCTGTTTTTATTTTTTTGCCTTAATAGAGCTGACAATTAGATTGTTTAACCCTTTGCACTCGCTTGCTTTTTTCTCGATTCCTTTATTCTAATGCTAACCGTGTCGAGTCACACTTGACATCTGAGTGCAAAAGGTTAAAAGTACAGCCATTGGGTTTTATTTAACAGGTAATTTATAATTTCTAATATGTGCTGCAATATATGTAAGGGGACTTTAAATGCAGTACTTTTCAAACCTGCCTCTGGGGTGGCGATCTCATGGGCATGCCGGGGTGGGGCCTTGTTGGCAGGCTGACTCAGCAGTCCCTGAGCCACACTATCTACACTTAGTATTTATTTACCATTTTAATTATTTTACTTCTCCTAGTCATCAGTGCATTCATTATGGTCAAGCCAGTATCGTTGAATTTTAGCTCAGAAGATTAATTTTAAATTGGTAAACATTGATATCTTGGAATTGTTTGGTGTGGTGGTACACCTGGTTCTGTACTAACTTGGAATTCTCAAAATGTTGGGTCCTCAACTCAGAAATATGGTGACATATTTCCAGGTAGTAAAGCCTCTTTCCCAGCTCATTACTCTGTGCGTCTAAATGCAGGGCACAGAGGATTTACCTTTTGTCCTGACTGTATTCACAAGTACAACTGCTGGATTTTCTCATCAATTCTCACTAGTCACTGTTTGAAAGAGCAAGGAGCAGGGACCTATTTCAGTCCAAGGTGGATAAGGACAATGTCTACTGAGACTGGTTTGAGTATCCAGTTCTTTTCCCATACTTCTCCATTCTGCTTATTGTCATGCTTATCAGAAGCAGTTTGTAGGCTTTGCCTCATATCTGTCTTAGTGAGGAGGAAAAAGCCAGTAGGAGTGTTAGTTACCTAGTAAGAGAGATTCTGGGCTAGAGAGAATCCCTTTGGTGTCACCTCCACACTTACAACAAGTCTGTCCCAGGGAAGTGCTCTAGCTCAGGGCCAGCCCGCTCCGCTCTGCCAGCTCGTCTGGCTGTGGTGGTTTCCCTTGGAGCTGCATTAGCAGGGCATTACCCACCGAGGGGGAGGCAGGCGAAGTCTCCATACCCTGTGTCCTTTGTTCAGGTGGGAAGGAAGAAAGTCCCCGAGTTGTGACCGGAGTCATAAAATAATTTGGAAAATTGTTCTCATTCTGTTTCTCTCTTTTAAAATCATTTCTTATTTTTCAGTTACAGTTGACATACACATTATAATAGTTTCAGGTGTACATCCTGGTGATTAGACATACAACTTTGTAAGGGATCATCCTGATATTGTACCCATCTGATACCACACAGTTATTAGAATATTATTGACTATATTCTGTCTGCTGTACTTTACATCCCCATGACTCTTATGCAACAACCAATTTATAATTCTTAATTCCTTCACCTTTTTCACTCATCCCCAAAACCCCCTCGCCCCCCCCATCTGTTTGGCAACCACCAAAATATTCTGTGTATTTATGAGTCTGTTTCTGTTCTGTTCATTTTGTTTTTTATATTTAACTAGAGGCCCGGTGCACGAAATTCGTGCATTGGGGGGGCGTGTCCCTCAGCCCAGCCTGCACCTTCTCCAATCTGGGACCCCTCTCACAATCCAGGACTGCTGGCTCTCAACCACTTGCTTGCCTGCCTGATTGCCCCTAACTGCTTCTGCCTGCCCTCCTGATCGCCCCCTAATCACTCCCCTGCCAGCCTGATCGACACCTAACTGCTCCCCTGCCAGCCCGATTGCCCCCACTGTCCTCCCTTGCAGGCCTGGTTGCCCCCAACTGCCTTCCCCTGCTGGCTCAGTCACCCCTAACTGCCCTCCCTTGCCAGCCTGGTCACCCCAACTGCCTTACCCTGCTGGCCTGGTCCCCCCCCAACTGCCCTCCCCTGCAGTCCTGGTTGCCCCCAACTGTCCTCCTCTGCCAGCCCAGTCACCCCTAACTGCCCTCCCCTGCAGGCCTGATCACCCCCAACTGCCCTCCCTGGTAGGCCTGGTCCCTCCCAACTGCCCTCCCCTGCTGGCCTGATTGCCCACAACTGCCCTCCCCTGCTGGCCATCTTGTGGTGGCCATCTTGTGTCCACATGGGGGCAGCCATCTTTGACTATATGGGGGCAGCCATCTTGTGTGTTGGAGTGATGGTCAGTTTGCATTTTACTCTTTTATTAGATAGGATTGTCAAGAGATATGTATTTATTAACATTTTGTTGTTCATATTTTTATGTGTTTTTCTTCTTTTTTTTAATCCTCATCTGAGGACATGCTGGATCTGGGGCCACCTGGCACGAGCAATCTGCAGATTGCTGCTACTTGTGCTGGGCTTGGAAGTACTCAGGAGAGGCCAGACTGCCAACTAAGACGGGCTGCTGCTAGTGTTGGGCCTGGCCAGGCCACTTAGCAAGAGGTATGGGGTACACCAGGTCAGATGTTGTTTGTTTCAGAGATTTTTAGGAAAGTCTAAAGCATGAGGCAAGAGAGGTCATTTATGTGGAAAAGCCACTGGGATGTGCTTGGGATGGGCCCACAAGTTGTGTCACAGAAAAGGAACAATGGGCCTTTGCCAGCACTTCTGTCTGAGAGAAAGCTGCCCCTGACCCACCTCCAGCTGTTGCCCTGATGCTACAGAATTCAGTTCCTCCCTGTATGTCTCTAGTGCCTTTCAAGCTGCTGCTCCAGCTCTGGAGCCCAGAGTGAGTGACTCTGAGTAAGTCTGTGAGCAGGCCCTTTAAGAGGAACTGCCTGGGACTCCAGCAGCCATGTCTTCCCTCAGCCTCAATGCCCACTGGTTTTTACAGCCTGAAGTTATAGGGCCTTCTCCTCCTGGCCCTGGAACCCTGGCCTGGGAGACCTGGTGTGAGGCTGGGACCCCTCGCTCCTCAGGGGGGACCTCCACAGCTGAGGTATCCCATCCAATGTTTATCTATGGGAGTGTGGGACCTGCCTGTTCCACATCTCTGCCCCTCCTACCAGTCTCAGTGTAGCTTCTTTAATTTCATAGTTGTAGGATTTCCATTCAGCTAGATTTCAGATGGTTCTGAATGATGGTTCTGTAGTTCAGTTATAATTTTGATGTGGTTGTGGCAGGAGGTGAGTACCGTGTTTACCTACACTGTCATCTTGACCGGTAGTCTTCATTCTGTTTCTCTTTGCAGTTTAGGATTTTGGGGACAGCATCAGTCTGGGTGGTGCATGCACAGGGCCAGGAAGATGCCTTTGAGAGAAGTCTTCACATTACTATCAACTTACTCCTATTTCCAGCAAGCCATAGTGGATAGGAGCAGATTTATGTTGCTAACGCCAGTAACAGATGAGCTCTGACATGGTTCATAGGTGGGTAGAAAAAAACGTTAGAGGCAGTCTTGACCAAACCCCTTATTTTACAGCTGAACTTGAGAGAAGGGAATTGCTCTGAGCCGTGGGTAGTTCCTGACCGAGAACTGGGGCTTCTCTTGCTCTCAGCTCTGGGCTCTGCCTTCACTTCTGTGCTGCTGCTGACCTGTGTGCCTGACTCCTGTGGAGCAAACTGGCCCGTGCTCCAGGAGGGTGTGTGGGCTCCCTTAGTGGATGCAGCCCTGTCCCTGGCCCATCTGTGGTTAGATGGAGCTCAGCTTTCAAAGCAGCCCAAGGATCTGTGCAGCCTCTGCTGCCTCCTGCTGCTGAGGCCAAGTATGTGTGGTTTTTTAGGCAAGAGAGAAACTTAAGTTTTGACAAATGAAGGCAACAGAGGGGAAATTATTAAAGGCTCCTTTTAACTATTTTTCAGAATTTGCAAGGGGAGATCTGTCCTTGAGCATGAAGCTTGCTTCATAGAGTTTTGTTTTTTTGTGTGGTTTTTTTTTTTTTTTTTTTCATCATCATAGCAATTCTGCATAAATGGTTGTAAGATTTGCCATTATTGTTGGATTCTGGATGCTGGGGTGCTTTATTGCTTTAAACCTCAGTGGCTGAGAACAGAAATGACATTTTTTGAAAATAAAACTATTCTTCTTAGCTTACAGCTGAAGGTTTTAAAAAATAGTAATCTAGAATTAAAAGAAACTGCAGAATCAGATTTTGTAACTTTATTACCACAGAGAATATCAAGTAGAGCCCATTCATGTTAGCTATGGGAGAATCGAGACTGGAGAAGTTTAAGAAATGACTTAGTCAAGTTATAGTTATTTAGTCAATAATTCAAGTCTTCTGGCTTAGTTCAGTTATATCACTTATTTTGAGCTTCCTGTAAACTAGACCTTGTTTTTATGATTTCCACAGATTATTTCTAATTCTCACCATATTTCTAACAGATATATTCCTCCCTTTTACAGATATGAAAATGGAAGCTCAGACAGCTTCGTCTCTTAACCATTTCCTTTCCTTTAATGACTTACATAATCTTAATTAACTTACTTAATTTGTTCCAATGGTGAAGTCTTTTGCTTATTTTCATAGTCAGATGTTACAAACTATGCTTCTTAATGAAAGTTAACCCAGTTGTGTGCAATAGCAACATTTGAAAAATCTGGACTCTTAAATTCTTGCTGAGAACACTTTGCTCATCTGGATAGCCTCATTGTCATGGGGAACTCATATGAACATATTTGGATACTGAATCTCATGAACTCGTACCTGTGTAGCTTCCCACGTGGTGAAACAGTCTGAGAATGTGAATGACCTAAGGTAGGAAGGTAAAAGCTATTTGAGGATGAGATGGTGGTGAAAAGATCTTTTAGGAAAAGTGTTGACATTTACTGGTACTATTACTACGAACTCGTCCACATACTAAATTGTGTTTGTTGTGCCCATGATTCAACTTGGTTTCTTCATGGCCAACCCCTCTTTCCCCTGGCATGAAGCAGTAAGCTCTCTGATAACATGAGGCCTGCGTAAGCCCATGAAGCCAGGGGACTTTGTTTATTGCTATGTATCAAACACGTAGTATAGTGTGTGGCTACAAAAGAGGGGGTAAGATTAGATGAGGGATTTTCATCCTGTTTGAGAGACAGGTCTTTCTGTTTTCTCTTTTTGAAATCTCTGTACCCTCACTTCCTGATGCTGTGTTGTCTGCTAAGGTCATTTAGCCAAATACTCAAGGTAGACAGAAGTGTTGGGTTTTTGCTGTGAACTTTCCAGAGTTGGGTGATATTATATATCTTCCGCTTATCTTTTCCCCCACTTGTCTATTTTGGACAAGACCCCTAAATGATTTAAAATGGTTTAATAATATTTATTAAATGTTAATATTTATTGAGCATATTGAATTTCTAATTTATAGGAACATGATCTGTATTTTAAAAATAATTGCTTATGGAAATAATTGAAAAAATTCCTCTCCAGTGGAAGTAAGTCCAGAAAAACTTTGACCTCCTTTCCTGCAGTATTAAAAATATATGCACATCATTAGTCATCAGTGAGATATACCCTTCCTATCCACTACAGTCACTGAAATGAAAAAGACAGAGAAAGCGCTGGCCATGAGGAAGACATCAGAACCCTCACGCGTGGCCACTGGGAATGGAAAGTGGTATAGCCACTGTATAAAACAGTTTGGCAGTTTATCAAAGGGCTGAACATAGAGTTACCTTATGATCCAACAGTTGCACTCCTAGGTATATACCCAAGAAAAATAAAAGCATATATCCACACAGAAACATGTATGTGAATGTTCATGACAATTTTATTTATAGCAGTCCAAAAGTGGAAAAACCCCAAATGTCCATCGAGTGAATGGCTAGACAAAATGTGGTATATCTAGTGGAACATTGTTTAACAATGAAAAGGAATGATGAAGCATTGATACATGCTGTATATGGATGAACCACTTACAAAAGACCACCATGTATGATTTCACTTATATATAAAACTAGAGGTCCGGTGCACAAAATTTGTGCATTTGGGGGAGGGGGGAGGGGAGGTGTCCCTCAGCCCAGCCTGTACCCTCTCCAATCTGGGACCCCTTGGGGGATGTCCAAATGCAAGCCGGCAGTTGGACATCACTCTCACAATCCGGGACTGCTGCCTCCCAACCGCTCGCCTGCCTGATTGCCCCTAACTGCTTCTGCCTGCCAGACTGATCACCCCCTAACCACTCCCCTGCCAGCCTGATCGACGCCTAACTGCTCCCCTGCTGGCCCTATCGCCCCCAACTGCTCTCCCCTGCCAGCCCGATCGCCCCCAACTACCCTCCCCTGCCGGCCCAGTTGCCCCAGCTGCCCTCCCCTGCTGGCCTGCTCACCCACAACTACCCTCCCATGCTGGCCATCTTGTGGTGGCCATCTTTGACCACATAGGGGTGGCCATCTTGTGCAAGGGTGTGAGGGTCAATTTGCATATTACCTCTTTATTATATAGGATGTCCAGAATAAGATAGAAAGCAAGTTAGTGGTTGATTAACGCTGGAGGAGTTTGGAGGGGATGGAGAATGACTGCCAATGAGTATAGTGTTTCTTTTTGGGTAATGAAAGTGTTCTAAATTAGATAGTGGCTATGGTTGCACATCTAAATACCATTGAGTTATACACTTTTAAGGGTGAATTGTTTGGTATCTAAATTACATTTCAATAAAGTTATTATAAAAGTATATATAGCCCTGGCCGGTGTGGCTCCCAGGCACCGAAAGGCCGGTTCGATTCCTAATCTGGGCACATGCCTGGCTTTCGGGCTTGATCCCTGGTGGGGGGCATGCAGGAGGCAGCCAATTAATGGCTCGCTCTCACATTAATGTTTCTCTCTTTCTCCCTCTCCCTTCCTCTCTCTTTAAAAATCAGTCTTTTTTAAAAATGCATATATAGATGTATATATAGATGCATTTGTTTCCATGAGCATAAATTATCCCCAGAATGATACACTTTGGTTGCTTGTGGGGAAGAACTGGGTGGGAGGAGATTTTTACTAAATATCCTTTTTTGTCTTTTGAATTTTTGTGTCTTGTGATAATATTACCTATTTTACAAATAAATGTTGACTAATAAAGGTATAAATAACTTATCTCCTCTCTTAATTTTGTTGTGATCAGGTACTTCAGGGGTTAGATTATCTACACAGTAAATGCAAGATCATTCATACTGACATAAAGCCAGAAAACATCTTGATGTGTGTGGATGATGCGTACGTGCGAAGAATGGCAGCCGAGGCCACGGAGTGGCAGAAAGCGGGTGCTCCTCCTCCTTCAGGGTCTGCAGGTGAGGGGCCGAGCCAGCTTTGTCTCAGTCAGTTCAGGAACATTGAGAGCCTGCAAAGCTGCACATTGAAGGCAGCTGAGGCAGCTGTGTACATATTAGGAACTTTCGTAAGAACCTGATGGATAGAAATAACTAGACTTTTTTTCTTAAGAAGGAAGATGCTTCAAATTACACTTTCACATTTGAATTCTTAACTTTGTTCTCCCTTAAAAGGTCATTTCAATTCTTACCTTTTCACATTTCCTTCTGTTGCCCACTTCTCTGCAGAAGAATGTATAGGAGCAGGTCTCAGAGTTTTTTCTAGCTTCAGGCTTGTTAGCATGCCTCCTAGTCTCCAGTTAGCACAGTTACATCAGTCAGAGTCTACCTAGTGGATTTGGAATCAGTTATAGACCCCAGGGACGGGGGAAAGACCAAGTGACTTGAGTATTGGCATATCAAGTTTAATTTCTATTTTTCCCTGACTATAAAGGTGGCAGTGAGGGGTTGACTGTTCTCTCACCCTCTCCTCACAGTGTGTGTGCTCCATGCTGTCAGGCAGGCGAGCAGACTCAGGGCTGCAGCCCTGTGACTGACGGGGGCTCTTGGGAGATGCAGCGCCTCTGAATTTTCTACCATCGGTGTTTTTCTATATCATGGAGCCTTTTTTTTATTTATTATTGTTTAAAGTATTACATAAGTAGTACATATATCTCCTTTTTTCCCCCATTGACCTTCCCCCAGCCTCCCCTACCCCCTGTCGCATGCCCTCATCCCACTCCCCCAGTGTCTTGTGTCCATTGGTTGTGCTTATATGCATGCATACAAGTCCTTCGGTTGATCTCTTTCCCCCCTCCCCAACACTCCCCAGCCTTCCCACTGTGATTTGACAGTCTGTTTGTTGCTTTACTGCCTCTGTATCTATCTTTTTGTTCATCAGGTTATAATGTTCTTTATTTTCCATAAATGAGTGAGATCATGTGGTATTTTTCTTTCATTGCCTGGCTTACTTCACTTAACATAATGCTCTCCAGGTCCATCCATGCTGCTGCAAATGGTAAAAGTTACTTCATTTTAATAGCAGCGTAGTATTCCATTGTGTAGATGTACCATAGTTTTCTAATCCACTCATCTGCTGATGGGCATTTAGGCTGTTTCCAAATCTTAGCTATGGTGAATTGTGCTGCTATGAACATAGGGGTGCATATATCCTTTCTGATTGGTGCTATCATGGAGCCTTTTAGTCAGTCAAGCTTTTGAGGCTGGCGAGGTCTGATCATTTGATTTGTAGAATATTTGCTGCAATATTTGATTTACTTTAGTTGTACAAACTTGCTAAATAATTTTCAAACAAATGTACATCTCATCTAAATTGTTTCATTGTTTATAAAACAAGTTAGTTCAATGACTTCATTTGTGAACCCTTCTCCATTCTTAAGTTATTAGTCAGTGCTTTTGGATGGACTATTTCTGAAATGAATGGTTATTTCATTTCATTTTATTTATTATTTTTTAAATGGTTATTTAATTTTAGATAAGAGAAATGGCTCCATATTGAACAGCTATTGCTATGATTTTAAAGAACCAATCATTCATTTGAGTTTGATAAACATTCTTTAGATCTCTTTGATTCAGAAGCTCTAGTATTTAAGTTGTTGAAGTTGGATAGCCATTAAAAGGCAGTAATTATTTCATTTTACAATTCAAATAAGGATATGTATCAATTTCCCTCTAAACAGTCGTTTTTGTTTTGTTTTGTTTTGTTTTAGTGAGTACGGCTCCACAGCAAAAACCTGTAAGTACTATTCTTAAAAGCCACTGCTCATTACTAACTTTTCACAGTGTAACAGTAGTTTGTTTCTTTCTGCAACAATTTTTCATGTAAGGGTTGGTTGAGGGAATTGGTGATCTATTGTTTTGGTTCCTTTCTCAATCACAGATGTCCTAATATATACTAATGTAATACACAGGTATGTTTATAAATGCTGTGTATCCTTGCATATATAAGACTTAAACTGTTTTGGTAAGCGGAACTGAATTTTAGTCTTAGAAATAGTTAGAGTGGTTCCAAGTTTGATCTTCATTTTCCTCGCGTGCTTTCTGGAGTGCTGTTGCCGAGCTTGGTGAAATGTGAGGTGATAGAAATAGAGTTTGGAGTGTGATTATTCTGAAAACACTTTACCTTATTTCTCATTGGCTTCCAAGTTACCTGTTTTTCTAATGCAGCTCTAAATTTTTTTCCCTAGCTAGTAGTTAAATATGAGAGCGGTTGTCTTTTTTGTGGTCCTGTGAAAACACTAAGTTCAGTCAAATGAAGCAGGCTGCCTAGAAATAAACCCTGCCCAGCAGCCCTGACCCCAGCTGGGTCCAGGGGACGATTGAATGTCTCTGTCTCGTCACCTACAGATTTTAGAGCTTTGAAAGGAAATGCCCAGGAATTGAGGGTGCTGCCACAGCCCTCAGTTTGGAATGGAAGTCCCAGTAGAAGAGGGAGTGGTAATAATTGCGCCACCTGGCCTGCCGAGGCGGTAAGCCGTGCTGTTCCCCATAGTTCCCCACGGCTCGAGCAGCTCGCTTTGATCTGTGAAAACTGGAGGCTCTCATGGCTAGTAGTTGCCAAGTTAGATGCCTATCATTGGAGGCGCTTTTCTCTTTTCTCCTCTACTTCATGGGCTCATCTCCCATATTCATGCAGTCTTGGTGTTGATAACAGCTCAGTGTGTGAGACCCAAACACAAACAGTGCTGTTGACCACCTGTGAATGAAACACCTGTTTTGGCAGGCCTTTCTTTTTTGGCAGGCAAGTTGGTAAGGCAGTAGGGAGAGGGGACTTTGTTACTTTGTATACAGGCAGCAGCACATAAAACTAGCAGGAGGTGCTTCTTGTTATCTCAGCATATTCAGTACTTCTCAGAGTTTGAATGGAAAAGACTTAATTGGATTTAAACTATATCCCTCTGAGGGTTAGGACCCATTATTTGATATTACATTGTTTCCTTTTTTTCTGGTTTGACTGTAACCCTAGCCACCATGTCTGGGCATGTGATTTTAATTGAATACGACCTGAAAAAAGCAGACTTTGTTGGTATTTGCTATACTGCCAGCATTTATACTATTGCATAGTGCTTTCAAAAGAAGCAAACTGACCTGTGGTATTTTCTTACCATGCCGTAGATAGGAAAAATTTCTAAAAACAAAAAGAAAAAACTGAAAAAGAAGCAGAAAAGGCAGGCTGAGTTACTGGAAAAGCGCCTGCAGGAAATAGAAGAATTGGAGCGCGAAGCCGAAAGGAAAATAATAGAAGAAAATGTCACATCAGCTGTACCTTCTAATGAGCAAGATGATGAATACCGCCCAGAGGTGAAACTAAAAGCAGCAGCGCTAGAGGAGGCTGCTGAGGGAGAGCCTGCGCTTGACAATGGTCAGTCGCCTCGGAAGAAGGGGCTGCAGAGAGGGCCCAGGGCTTCACTGATAGGGACCCTCCCCCGGGTCACCACAAAGGGGGCCGTGCTGCTTCAGATGCGAGGAGGGTTCTTTAACTCCTTACTCAGGAAGATGGGGAACTGTCTGGTAATTCATTTGTAAAATGGATGCCAGAAATAGGTTAATATTCTCACAAGTTTTTTAAAACATGGGAAATATTTGAGAAACTCCATGTCTCTATCACGCTGACGATTGTCTTTTATTTTGTAATTAACCTTTTACCTAATAGTACTGTACCCACAAACCTTCCCTGAGGGTTACACAGGAGACCGTAGAAATGGAAATGCAACTATTAGATCGTTTCCCCCAGGAGCTAACTCTTTCTAATAAGAGAAGGCCAGTTACTTAATAAATGCAAATTAAGATTTCGGAAACCTGAGGATATTACCCTGAGAGCCAAGCGCTGTTTGCTATGTAGTGCATAAGTTAAGCACATTTAGAGTTATCTCTTGTTGGAGATTAGTACCTAGTGCCATTGTGGTAAGGAGGTAACAAGTTCTAATTCTCCACTCATCATCCTTTTAAGGTGAAGCTGAGGACCAGGAAGAGAAAGAAGATGCTGAGAAAGAAAACATTGAGAAGGATGAAGACGATGGTGAACAGGAGCTCGAGAACATAGACCCCACGTGGATAGAATCACCCAAAACCAATGGCCACATTGGGAACGGCCCGTTCCTGCTGGAGCAGCAGCTGGATGATGAAGACGATGATGAAGAAGATTGCCCAAACCCTGAGGAGTATAACCTCGATGAGCCAAACGCAGAAAGTGATTACACGTACAGCAGCTCCTATGAACAATTCAATGGTGAATTGCCAAATGGACGACATAAAATTCCCAAGTCACAGTTTCCAGAGTTTTCCACATCATTGTCCTCTGGGCCCTTAGAACCTGTGGCTTGTGGCTCTGCACTTTCCGACGGATCCCCGCTTACTGAGCAGGAGGAAAGCAGCCCATCCCACGACAGGAGCAGGACGGTTTCGGCCTCCAGCACTGGAGATTTGCCAAAAAGTAAGTGTCCCTCCCCATCAGGTACCTGCCTCAGTGGTCTGAGTCACCCTTGGCAAAGGAGGGAATTGGCTGGAGGTGGGAAACCCATGTCTGTGTGCCGTAACCACTTCCATTTTATCTGTGTACTCGTGGGTAATTAATGTAACATAAAGTATATTCTGTGCCACTTTCTCTTGCTCTCTACGGCTCAGATCCATTTCTGAGCTTGTCTCATTCTCTCTATATTTAGTGACATTGTCTAAGAACCTTCCAAGTTTAAGAACTTATACCTGTAGCTTTCTAGAATGTGTAGTTTAATTTATAATTTGTGCTTCCATCTGTAATATTTAGTTTTTGGTTTGGTTTGTTTCTATTCAAAGAGGTAGGTGCCTGTTCTTTGTCTGATTGAGAAGGGGTGTCTTTCTTTTGATACTTGTTCCTGATTATAGGACTTGGTTGTTGCCATTTTAAAGGCAGTGGCAAGGATTTAAATGTGATGACGACCTATATCAAACCTTACTTGGGAGTGAATGACACATGACACATCTCTGCCGTGACCTGCCAAGGGATTTCAGTAAGCAAACCCTGGGCACCATGGCTGGTTTCCATTCTGGCCTCACAAACCTCCTCTGCTCCCTCTGCTGACCAGTGTTTGACACACAGACAATCCGTGGGTGAGCCAGCCTGCAGATAGCCCCGCCAGGTCTGCAGCCCTTCCATTTCAGCAAGGGGAAAGGCCTGCCGAGCCGCCTTGTAAACACATTCTGACCCTGTTTACCTTTACTCTGAGCAGAACTTCTGAAAGGTGCTTACAAGACACTTCACCTGGGATGTGGGTTCATCTAAGGAAGAGCTGACCTCTGCGTGTCTCACTCTCAGGCTCCTACCACACTGCTGTGCCTGCTGGGCACTAAGTGTAGCATAGCTCTCCCCTTGTTTTCAAGACACAGTAACAAGCACCTGTGTGCACAGGCATGTTCACTCCTGCTTCTGTCCCTTCGCTTGTGCTTCCTGCTGGCCTGGAATGTTTCCTTCTGTTTATCCATTGTCCATGCTTTTGGCAAACTTTGGTTGTTTGGTCAGGTAGCAGCTCAAACACAAGTCCTCTGTCCCCCGCCGGCCTGATCCCTTTCCCCTCTTTCCCTTAAGTGCATGGTCATTGTTCATCGCCATTATCTTTCTCTTCACTAGGATGTAAAATCTCTTTGAAAGTGCTATGTATTTTTCTCTTTATATCCTCAGCATCTAACTTGATGCTAAGATAAACATTTGTTGAGTAATGAACAAACAAATCAGTGATATTTGGTTACATTCTTCTACTCTTTCCTTTCTCCCACTTTTTTCCACTCACAATCAGAATTTTAGTCTGTCCAACACGCATTCCATTCCCAGCACCCTGTCTGTTGCATGAGGCAGGGAGAAATAGGAGGTCTGTGTTTTTCCCCATTGATCTTTTAGAGAGAGTGGAAGAGAGGGAAACACATCGATTGGTTGCTTCCTGCACAGGCCCCTACCAGGGCCCAGGCTGGGGAGGAGCAAGCAACCAAGGTACGTGCTCTTGACCAGAATCGAACTGGGGACCCTTCGGTCTACAGGCTGACGCTCTATCCACCGAGCCAAACCGGCGAGGGCGAAGTTCTTATTTTTTGAGCCCAGTCTCTTCTTACCAAACAGACCTTTAGAATATTGTCAAATTCTAGGGACATAGCAGGGACAGGATCTCCTCATCCAGTCATGTGATGGGAGGTACTCCGTTTTGGTTTTCAGCTTGGTTGTTTCATAACCATGGGCCAGCACCCCCGCCCCCTCCCCCCATGGGAGGTGTTTCCTGCAAGAAAGGGGTGTGATCTAGAGGCTGGTGGGTGCCACTTAGTACTTCATGAATAGGAGGCAAGAGAAACAAGCTTTATTTAGAATTTGTTTAGATCCTTTTTATTACAGCAGCGTAGTTGAAGAAGAGGCCAGGCCAGAGTGAGAAGTCTGATGGAAGACGTACATACCAGCTGAAGAATTGGACTTTCTCCTGGAGTAATGTGGTAGCCTAGAAGGTTGAGGAGAGGAGGCAGGATTCCTCTTGGGTTGTTCGCTGCTAGATCCATAGATTAGACCAGTGATGGCGAACCTATGACACGCGTGTCAGCACTGACACGCGTAGCCATTTTTGATGACATGCGGCCGCTGAGGCGGCCACATGCCGAGGATGAAACACTTGCTGCTCCTGAGGATGAAACATTTGCGAAATAATGTTTTTTCCTCAAAGTGACACACTACCCGAGTTATGCTCAGTTTTTTGGCGAAGTTTGACACACCAAGCTCAAAAGGTTGCCCATCACTGGTCTAGACCCTGGCTCATCACAGCCGAGGGGCGGAGCCCTGGGGCAGAGTGGTTGTGTCGGCTTTCCCTGCAAGTAGGTTGGTATATTTTGGATCCTTCCCCTCTCACCTAATAGTGACCATGTCACTGTCAGTCCTGCCTAGGCTGCTGTAATTAACACAGGCTCCCTCCCTGCCATCTCACTTTGCTCTCACTCCCTAGCCATTCTCTGGAGAGCAGTCCAAAGAGAGAGCTTGTTAAAGCTCATCCCATCCACCGAGCATGCCCCAGAGGCACAGCTCTAACGCTTACAGCTCCATGCAGTCTCCTCCCTGGCTGCTCCCTCCCTGTCATTTCCCCCGCATCCCCTGGGTCTACTTCCTGTGCTCATTCTGCACCTCCCACACTAGCTTTGTTCTGAAGTTTCTCAGAAGTACCAGCGGGTTTGTTGGTGCCTGTTTGCATTCCACCTCCCTTGCCTAGAGCTTCTCCCTTCCCAGACTCCCTTTCCTCAGGCCTCTCCTCAGACCGCCTCTGAACACCCTCCATTATCTAGCTCCTGTCTTTGCCTTTCTTTTCTTCACAGCATATAGAGCCACCTGACATGGTGTGTGACTCATTTTATTTACTTTATTGCCCATACTCCCAGCCAGTACATGAGTTACCTAATTTGGGGTGTGGTGGATGAACCTCATTTGTCTTGTTTATGCTGTTTCCTGTGCCAAGACAGCACCTGGAACAGATAATGGGTCAGGTTTGGACACTAAATCTCCTAGTTTTGCTCCTTGCATTTGGTACTGAATCTGCATATCGAGAGGGCATTCATGCCTCCCATGTACAGATATTTTAAACTAAAGTATCAATGTGGTTTTGCCCAGTGGTTATAGCATCGACCCGTGGACTGAAGGGTCTCAGGTTCAAATCCCGGATTCCCAGTCAAGGGCATGTACCTTGGGTACAGGTTCCCCAGCCCCAGACCAGGGCATGTGCAGGAGGCAACCAATTGATGTGTCTCTCTCACATCGATGTTTCTCTCTCTCCCTCCCTCCCTTCCAATCTCTCTAGAAATCAATGGAGAAGATGTCCTTGCGTGAGGATTTAAAATGAATGAATGAATGAATGAATGAATGATATAAGTGTCAATCTGGACCTAGAATAGAGCCTTGCAGCTCAGTGATGGCAGCTGTTTTGTCACTCAGCGGCCCCCCTGGCTGTCATCTTATTAGTTTCTAGGATGGTTTCAGGTGGAGGGAACACAGTGTCACCCTGAGACCAGTTTATCAGGAATGGCTTCAGGGCCACTGCCCTTCCCGAACTGACATCTTCCCACCCCTCTCTGCCCACTCTCCACTCTCTCCTCGGTAATAGTAAAATGGGTGTGACTGTGCAGCAAGCATGATTGTACTTGTGTTTGAATGACTTAATGTTGAGCATAATTCTCTCCAGGTCCATCCATGCTGTTGCAGATGGTAAGAGTTCTTTCTTTTTTACAGCAGCGTAGTATTCCATTGTGTAGATGTTCAAATTACTTTTTTACTGTTAGAGTCAGGTACTCAGAAGAAAGTTCTCTTTTACCTTCTCTGTGTTTTTATGCAATTACATGTTTAAGGTAAATTCCATAGTGCCGTTTGTGAGGTGGTCATGGTCTACGCACCTGAGCCAGGGGATGAACGCATGTCCCTGGAGCAGGCCCTTCCCCCGCCACGGGCAAGGGGAGCCCCTGGGTCTACAGGCCAGACACTGCCCGCCTCCTGTGCGCAGTCTGTGCGTGCATGTGTGTGCGGGTGCGGGGAGGGTGGTCCCTTCCTCTCCCTCCTTTTCCCTGAGTCTCAAACAGCTTCAGCCATTTGCCAGAGTCTTAGAACTTGTAGGTGTTGGAACTTAGATTTTTCTCCAGTTCTGCAGACCCCAGATTTCGGTCTCCTGCCTGCTGCCTCTCCTGACTGAAGGCCACAAGGATTCGCCCGCCTTCACATGCTGCCCGTGCACCCCTCAGGGCAGCATTTGTATGTTTCTCCTGGAACTGTCTTTTCCACCCCTTCTCTGTTCGGAGTGTACATTGTGCCTTTTTGTGTACATTGTGGGCTGCTTTCCTTCTTATTTCTGAGTTTCCTGTGTTTCTTCTTAGCTCAGATCTGGCCTTTGATGGGGCCCATGGTGATCAGCCTTTTTATAAAGAGGAAAGTGGGCATTGGGCAGTCAGCAGGAAGGGAACATGTGAGTCTGCCCGCCCCATTGGTCCACAGCCTGAGGAATGGGTCTTGAGGATTAAACCATTAACCAGAGCTCTCTCCACATCCTCCGGCCCCTCCTGCGGGGCTGTGTCGGTGTTCTGGGGGCCGGGCACCTCGCCTGCCCACTGCCCTGGGAACCATGAGCACGGCCGGCCTTGCTGCCCTGGGTGCCGCGGCGTCAGTGCCTCCTTCAGGGCCATGGCTTCCTGGCACAGATGCACCCACAGGAGGTTTGGTTCATTGGGCAGTGCCCAGCTTTGCCTGAGCAAAGGGTGCTTAATGTTCTGTTTAGTCTGTAAAAACCACTTCAGAATTCTAAAGTGAAAGCCACGGCTGTACCTCATCCTTTCCAGAAACCTGAGCTTGTAGGTAGTTGAGGTTTGCTGAAGATGCTGACTGAACTCCAGGGTTTGCTGTCTGGACCTCGATTCCAGGTTACTTTCGTGGTCAGTGGCCCCGTGGTTACCTGCGTGACGCAGGCGTGTCCGGACTTGTCTGAGATGCTCTTCTGTCCCGGGAGCCCTGAGGAGCCTGGCATTGTGCCGCCCATTGAGGTTCTCAGGGTCACCCTGGGGCTGAGAGGGGCTGATTATTTGGCAAGACTAGCGTGAAGGACCTCAGAGGTTTGCCTTACAAACCAGGTCTTCTCAGGAAATCTCTCTTCTGGAATATTCCTTGTCCAAGGCTAACCAGGCTGACGAGTCCTGGCCTTTAATCTGTTTGTTAACCATCATCTAACATCCCAAGCAGAGGGAGGGGGGGGTGCAGGTACAAGGACACGGCGCCCTTCGGGGTGGCGCTCTGTGCTGCTGTGCTCTGCAGCAATGCACAGACGGGCCAGGTGAGAGCACCAGGGACTGTGCCCTCACAGGTGAGCAGCCAGGGACAGGCCGGAGGGAGCCGCGCAGGGCTGGTCCGAGGGGCGAAGGAATCCCAGGCAAAGGAGAAAGGGCGGGGCAGTGCCCATGGGGTCTCGGGCAGCCTAGTTTGTTCCTTTTTGTGAAATGTTTTCCAGAGATAGAGACCACAAATGTTAAATTCTGTTGAGTTCAGCTTACAGGGTTCCAGGCCCAAGTGACCATCCTATCACTTTTCTGGAAAAAGAGGCTCTGTGCCCAGCAGACGTGTGTGCACACTGCCAACCACTCCCCGCACTAACTGTCCTGCTGTTTGCTCATGCCAGCCAAAACCCGGGCAGCGGACTTACTGGTGAATCCCCTGGACCCACGGAACGCCGATAAGATTAGAGTTAAAATTGCTGATCTGGGAAATGCTTGTTGGGTGGTAAGTAGAACTTTCTTTCTAAAACATTTTGGTCATGGTCATGTAGAAGACATGCTGTTTTCTTCTTAATGTGTCCTCCCTGCTAATGCAGTCTGTTCCTTTCAGCATAAACACTTCACCGAGGACATCCAGACACGGCAGTACAGATCCATAGAGGTGTTGATAGGAGCAGGGTACAGCACACCTGCTGACATTTGGAGCACGGCGTGTATGGTAAGAACGGCGTGGCCACTTGCTTCCTGTAGAGGCTTACCACCTGGGTGCCCGTGATGGGCAGGGTCTCGCTGGTGCTGCCGTCCGCAGGAGGTTGTCCACTGTGGGCGGGGGAGGGGGAGGTTGCTGCCTTAAGTGTCGTAAGAATTGGAAGAACTCTTCTCGGGCACGTCCTGGGCTCCGTCTGGGTTGGGTCTGTCTTGTGAGAGAGGTGTGTCCTCTCAAGACCCTGGGCAGCCACCCCAGAGAACCAGACCCTCCTCTGTGGTGGCAGTGACTTCAGCTAATTCCTCTGGCGGCTGAGAGCTTGCAGGTTGTCTGCAGCTTCATGCTTCACTCACACTGTGGCCCAGGGGATGATTGTCTGAGCGTGGAGGCCCCTGGCAGACCTTACTGGAGAGGAAGGTCACCCATCCACCAGTGTTTGTCTCTCTTTTTCTGTAAAGTCAGATCTAGAGAATGTCCTGGCTTCTTGTTCTGGGCTGTCCAGCTGCTTCGGAGACAGCAGTAGCTGTGCAGGCTCCTGGGACCGGGTCTTCCGGGGAGGACACGGTGGTGTTTTCCTCGGGCCTCAGGAGTCTCCTCTTACCCCCCGTGTCCTGTCCTTTTCCACGGCCGCTTTTGTGCATCAGGAGTTGAGTGGTGTCTGAGCTCTCCCCAGGCTCCATCCTTCTTGTTCCTTACGTGTGAACTGGTGAACGTGCGTCATCCATAAGCCGGTTTCGGTTTCTCTCTCCTGGACAGGTCCGCACCTTCCTCCTCGTGGTTGTACCTGGTAGTCCTGTGTAGGAAACGGAGTGTGTGTGTTGATTAGAGTGGTGGTTCATGCTTTCCTTATTTCATATCTGCGCCCCCCCCCACCCCCCCAAATTCTCCTCTGACATTGAAATGCAAGGGCATGTGTGCAAAGCTAGGCACTTGTCTCATTGAAAAAATGCTGAATAATTAAATTTACTGTTATTCAAAGGTGAATGTAACAGTTGAGTTTTTGGATTATTTGTCCTTGATGCTGCAGCAAAAGCATTGTTAATAGCACTAAAACGATATGAAAAAAAGTAGATGTTTCAGATTAGCATGATCTGAGGCAACAGATATGGCAAACAGAACTGAAACTGTGCCTTTCTATTCCCACGTGGCTCTGATGGATAATTCCAGATAATTCTGAAAATTGAGTTTCTCAGTAAGTATCAAAAACTAAAGCATTGCTGTGACTGGGTATGGAAAAGAATGGTTAAAAGAGTTGGTGGAAATGTGGTGGTTCCTTTGAAGCTCGAGCCTGCTGGGGAGAGGAATTAGATGCTCTGTGTGGCTCCGGAGGGCAGGTGGGGGCACGGGGGTGGGGGGAGTTGTGGGGAGCTGGGGCAGGAGAGGGAGGCTTTGAACAGTGGGAGCTGCGGGGGAAGATGTCAGGCCTTGCTTGTCCCAGCAGCACAGAAGGGGCCACATCAGGGTCGCCCTCAATAGACTCCGAGAACTTTTTCAACTCTGATATCCTGTGCTTCTAATTTTGGATGTTAAAGGTTGGTGATATAACAAGAAAAATAGGACAGGATCACAGATATAGTTGAATAATGGTGGAGCAGGCAGTACAGGCCATGCCAGGGTATCTGTCTTCCCTCCATTAGAGAAGAATTGGTCCGTCCACTGCTGCAAACAGTGGCCTCAACCTTAGCCTCTCCTGGGGAAGAGCATTCACTCGTCTCCTTCCAGCAGCTCTCTCTATTAATGTAATAAATTAAAATACACTCCCTCAGTGCTTCTAGGGCCACTTAGGAGGGCTTAAAAATTGTGCCAACAGGGTGATTTTTCTGGGAGGTGCCGTCTTCATTCCCCACCCTACCCCTTGTCCCCGAAGGTTGTGACTGAGAGCTCCCTTTTGTTCTAAGTAGAGAACCTGGTAAAGATGAGGCACTGTTTCCACATCCCTACCCTGTTAGCAAAGTTTAAAAACATAACAGAGTATTACATTCATAATTCCCAGCCGCAGTGAAGCCCCAGAGGAGGAGAAGCCCAGAGTCCTCTGGGTGTTAGTGGCACCAAGCCCTACGGAGACTGCCGTGGGGATGGCGCTCCTGCACGTGGCCGCGCCATCCTGCTCGTGAGCCCTCAGGAAAGGACAGCACGGTGAGGCCCAGCAGCTGGGGTAGATCAGGCGTAAGTGATGGACCTGTCGCACTGTACGGGTCGAGGCGTGGCTCTGCTCTGGTCGGAGCCCCTGAATAGGTAGCTTTCTGTGGACTCCATGGGGAGTCTGAGTCTGTGCTCTAGAGACAGGAAAAGCCCGTCCAACAGGTTTCACCAGACTTCTTTAGCACTGGTCACGTGGCAGAACTCAGGTGTCCTTACCTGTTCAGAATGGGGCACTTCGGCATGAGAGGGCGTTTCAGGAAAGAGATCTCCCCAGAATCTGAGAACAGAGGTTGGTCCAAGGGAGGCCCTCTGAGGCATCAGGCCAAGTACAGAGGAAGAATCCCAAGTTCCCAGTGATTGAAAATAAATAAGTATGAAGGTTGTAGTGGGAGTAACTTAATGAGTGGAAGGCAGAAGCCTCATGGTTTCATAGCCGGCAGGTAAGGAAGTCGCAAAGTCCAGACGTCAATGTTTTCTTGGTCGTATGTATTTGCCCTGTTGTGTCCTGTTTGTTAAAATCTCATCACTCTCCAGAGAACCAGGACCAGATAACATGAGGAACCCCTCTTCCTTTTCTCTTGTGAACCATTTCATCGATAGGCTTCTTTGACTTAAGGATTTCCTTGGAAATATGTGGGTACTATCAAGCAGTCATCTTTCAAAGAACACTCAGCGGATATACCTTAGTGTTAGGCTGCACGCAGTGCATACAGCTAGGTTGAACTGTTTTTGAAAGTTAATTAGAAAAGTGAGGACCGAAGGGAGGGCCATGAGCAGCTGGCACTCTCCTTGGAGCTCCCATCTGCAGGCTCGTGGGTCTTTCCTGTGAGGGCTCCACCGTTCCCTCTGGGCTTGTACAGTATTGAGTTGATTGTGTCCTAGTCTTCCCCCGAGTAAGGCCATTCAGTGTGAAATCCAGTTGTTCCTCTTGGGACTTGAGGCCAAAGGTGAGGTTTTGTGCCCTGACCTGGGATTGGTTGTTTACTGGCTGGAGAGGAGAAGCCCTGTCCGCGGGCACTGCAGCGCTGGGGCAGCACGCACTCCAGGTCCTGCTCAGACCCAGAGCTCGTTCAGGCAGGGACCCCAAGTTCATGAACTAGCAGTCCCGGGCTGAGTGTGCCAAACTGTGGTTTGTTTTGAGTGCCGGGAGAGATGCCCCAGCCGCAGGCTGACAGGTCTTCCCCAGGGCGCCTTCCCCAGGGTGTGGGCATCCCAGAAGATGGGTCAGTGCAGTGGCAGCTCATTGAGGGGGGAGTGGGGAGGGCAGTGCCTTGAGACGGGTGGGAGTTGTGCCACAGTCAGATCCACAGCGCCTTTCAGAACAGCACAAGCTAACACAGAGTAGAAGTTAGTATGGAAAAAAACAAAAATGGGATTTAGCTTATCCTGTTTTGTTTTTAAAACATGGGTATTTGATCAGCAGAGCAATAGTAGTTGCTGTCTTTATATATTATTACCACATTATTAAACTCATAGTCCTGAGATTGTGTGTGTGTGTGTGTGTGTGTGTGTGTGTGCACGAACCTGGTGGAAATGGGAACAGGTGGCCTCCTCCACACAGGTGTGCTAGGGACACACAGTGGCCACCCAGGCAGCCCGCTCTCCTTGCCCTCCTCGGAGGGCTGCACAAGGATTAGGTTCCTCCCAGCCCCAGGCACAGGGTAGAGGGACTTCTTAGGTTCTAGGTGTTCCTTTGGTTGAGTCAGAAATGAATGACATGATGAGGAGATGTTGAAAATAGCCCCCTTAGTTACTAAGACATGAAGGTCTTTGCTTCAGGAGAGTGGCAGCATCCAGGGGCCAGGTTAGCCTGCTGGTTGAGGGCAGGCCCTGGAGGCAGAGAGACCCCTCAGCCTGGATCGAGTCCTCCTCCTCCCACTAGAGGCCGAGCACAGTGTTCTGGCCAGCCCTCCGCACAGCTTGTAGTTGCAAGGGCATGTCTGTCTGCTTCCAGCAGAATAAGGTCAGCGCACAGCCCTTCGGTCTTCCAGCAAAGGAGATGCAAGATTACTTCTGGAGCTTTTTTGAACTTTTTGGAAGGGAGAAAAAATGTGGTGTTGAGGCCTTTTAGGAGGCTTTTTGGTTTGATTGAGATCCTTATAAAATGTAGGTCTCTTGTACAAGGAGGGAAACTTGGGGCCAGTCTCTGAAGTGCTTAGTCTGTCATCTGTTGTGTTCTAGGCATTTGAGCTGGCGACGGGAGATTATTTGTTTGAGCCGCATTCTGGAGAGGACTATTCCAGAGACGAAGGTGAGTATTGCTGCCTGCCCGTACCTCAGTGTGGGGCTCCTGCCTGAGGGTCCTGAAGTTCTGGAGAGTGTTACATCTTGTTCTGAAATAGAGCTATGTATTGGTTTTTGAACACCAAGTTCAGATGATTTTTTTTTTTAATCTTGAAGCCCCTTCAGTGACGGGGAATGGGCAGAGCCTCCTGGAGAGCCCTCCCTCCTGCTGCCCACAGGCCCCGGCCCAGCCGCCGGGGAGGACAGGCTGTACAGAGCCCGGGCCTCTGAGTTCCTTTTGCCCACTGATCCGCTGCTTGTTTTCCTCTCCTGTTTGGGAGCTGAGCTGAAACCCAGGGAATTTGTGCTTGAACCCCATCTGTGAACCGGGCCATCTCTATGCTGAGTTGCTTGCGATGCTGGGTGGCCTGGGATGTGCTGGTATCCATCACCGTTAATGCTCCAGATGGTGCCTGAGGCCTGCCAGTCCCAGAGGCCTCTGCATGGGTGTGCTGCAAACATTGTTGATTTGAATCTATTTCTGAGTTTTTACTAATTTCAGTTTCTCCCTCTTTTACCCCCTCCTTCCCTTTGCCCCGCCCATTCCCATACCCTTTTTTCTCTCCTTTGTAGACCACATAGCCCACATCATAGAGCTGCTGGGCAGTATCCCAAGGCACTTTGCTCTGTCTGGAAAATACTCTCGGGAATTCTTCAATCGCAGAGGTAGTACCTCTTCTTTTTGAAAAGTGCCACGATGCAGACAGAAACGGAATAGCAGCTACTGGTTTCAGCATTCATGGTGACTCAGGCATTTCTCCTAAATTTATAAAGCAGCCGGCAGAATTCGGTGCCGGTTTAAGAGCTGAGAGGAAAACTGCACGTGGGCCAGTGCTGCACCACCTGTGCGTCAGCTCCTCCGAGGGTCCTGGGCCCGGTGCCTGCACCAGCCGCACGGCGGAGCCAGTGCTTTTGCTGCTCAGGTGCTCGGTTTCTGTCTGCGGGTGGTGGTCACGTCTGCATGCAGTGTGCTGATTAAACTGTCGTGTGTTTCTGTTTTGCTGGTAATGTTTCCCAATGCAGATCACATAGCATTGATCATTGAACTGCTGGGGAAAATCCCTCGACAATTCGCTATGTTGGGGAAATACTCCAAGGAGTTTTTCACCAGAAAAGGTAACGGTACTTATGCAACACTAATTTCAGCATAATCCTCTCCCAAAAGGAGAAATTATGCTTTTGCATTTGGGCATTGGAGAAAAACCTGGACTTTCACAGCTGGGGAATTCTACTGAAGAAAGCTCCCAAGAAATAAACCTGAGTGAACCATCTGATCCTGTGGAGTAAGAATTTTGTAAGAGACAACCTTCCTAAAATCTTTTATCTCCTTCACACCTCTTCTCTCCTGCTCTGAGTACCAATCTGTGTATTAAAGTATTTATAAGAGGAGTTAAGTAAACGTTAGAAACCAGCTAAACTTACCTTTACGTTTTCCGTGCTGTGCATGGAGCTGGAGCGTTCCTGCACTGGAGCAGCGGCGGCCCAGAGCCTTGCCTTAGTGACCCCCACTGCTGTCCGCTTTGATCTGTCTGAGGTGTGTCTGCAGTGGGTACAGGCCTGTGATATCCATTGAGCTCAATTCCTGCAAATCCGCTCCTGTTCTCCCATTGTAGGACCTCACACCTGTATTATAAGTGATTTTACTTTAATATTATTGTTCTTATTGATCCTTCCTTGGCATGGCCTTGAACAGCTGTTTCTTTGCCCTGTATAGTCAGTCCCCTTATTAGTGATCAATTTTCAAAAATCCCAGGGAATTATTTTTAAAGAGCCCCTTCCCAGTGCTTTAGTCTTTTGTGTGAGTATAGTTAGTCCTCTTAATTCATGATTTTTCAGCTTAATTTTTTTATTGTTGTTAGAACCTTTAAAATTGATGTGACCAGAACATGGAGTTAAAGAAATTCCTGAAAATCCCAGATACTCTCTGTCCCCTGCCCTAACCTGACTTGTTGCACCAATTTGACATTTTATTTTCCTATGAGATAAAGGAATTCTTGTAGAGTAGTTACCCCTATTTTTTGTTGTTAATTCTCACCCAAGGATATTTTCCCATTGTTTTTTAGAAAGAGTGGATGGGAAGGGAGAGACAGAGGGAGAAACATTGATGTGAGAGAGGTACATTGATTGGTTGCCTCCCGCAAGCGCCCTGATTAGGGCCGGGGATCGGGGATCGAGCCTGCAACCAAGGTACATGTCCTTGACTGGAATTGAACCCGGGACCCTTCAGTCCGCAGGCTGACCCTCTATCCACTGAGCCAAACCAGCTAGGCTAGAGTAGTTATCCTTTATTATACACTTGGGTGATGTTCAGCTCACCATCCCTGTTTTGTCCTGTAGGTTTTATTTCCCTGTTAAATATACAGGAGAACTGAGAACTAACCATGGGAAGATGTTCATCTGCTCCACTTCCTGGAGCACATTGACCACAACGGAGCTTTTCTGGGATCACCCAGTGGGCAACCTGTGATATGTGAAACTAGATGCAGTTATTTTTTTACTACCTTTTTAAGGCTTACCACAGGAAAAAGAATTGTCAGGGAAAATGATTTATCAGACAACCGGTATTCATTTTGGTTCTGAGACTCTGGTCTTCAAGTCTGGGCCACAAGAATGAGAGAGAAAGTTCCCCTGTCCACCCGCAGGCTCACAGCCAGGCCTCTGAGCAGCCTGAGGCCACCTGTGCTCTGGGTGGTGCTGCCCTGAGGCGCCAGGCACCACACTTGCTGAAGACCAGCCCAGCAGCTGCTGCGGGCCTGCACCCTCTCCTCACCTTGTGGGCTGCCTTCAGAAGGCAGGCTGAGGAGGGCTGCCTAGTGAACTGATGTCGGATGGTGGTGGGTTTCAGCTCAGAGCTCCCTCCCTGTTCAAGGGCCCTTCAATGCTGGAAGCTGGCTTTCAGGTTGGCCTTTGCATCAGCACCCCGGCACCTGGGATGCTCCTGGTCTGTGCCCATTCCTGCCTGTGCACAGACAAGTGTAAAGTTCTCCATTGTCATGGCATGTGCTTTAGGGCTTGGCTTGCATATGCGGTTCTTTTTGAGGTGCTTGTTTAAAGGTGACCTGCAGAGTTGAAATGCATTTAGCATTCTTGGTGTAAAAACTCATGCTTGTCCCAGGATTTGCCTTCATAGTCCCCATATGTGGTGTAAAAACTCATAATTCTGGAATATTATAATTTTATGGACAGAATAACATATTTCCCTTCACAAATCACTTAATATTTAAGAGACATAATGGAAGTACTTCACTTTTTTTTCCTAAAAAGTAACCTGATAATCTGGGACTGTCGGACACAGTCCCAGTCCCAAAGCCTTCACTCCGGAGGAGCCCTCCCACAGGCCTTTCCGCGGCTCTCTGTGGCTCTGTCAGGTGACTGCCCTGGGCTGCTGAGGCAGCCGGTGGCAGGGCGCCCCTCTAGTAAGTAGCCTCGCTGCTCTCCTGTTTGCACACATATGTGTGAGAGCTGATGATGATAGGCTTGAAGGGAGAAAGGCTTAAAAAATGAAGACCATCACCATGAAGTGTCATTAAGTGCCTACTGGCAAAATTTGTTTCAGCAAAACATACCTTGGTATATTTTCCTAAGAGAAAAAATTGTCAAGGCAAAAAAATTCTATAACTTATGTGGGAGCCACTTACGTATTTTATTTTTATAGTAAGTGGTGGCGGTGCAGGTGCTGTTTCTTGTGTGTTATTTGCAGGGCTGGAGCTGTACGGGGACTGGAGGCCTGACTCCTCCGATGAGCCTGTACTTACCATTTCTGCCAGGGGTAGATCTCCACGTTTGGGAGCTGAGGGTCTGTTTTTAACCTTTGTCAGCTGGTTATAAGACAGCATTTCTTATCATTGAGTTAAATGTAAGAATGTGTACATGTAATCATAGGGCATGGGCGAGTTTATTTCATGTTTTTGTTATTGTAGTTTTTTGGCATCATGTATTTTTTCCCACCTATCTACATATTCTTTTTAGAGGCAATTCAGTATTCTGTTATATTGCAACATTATTCTGTCTTCAGTGCCTACTGGTGTTTAGGATTATTCTGCATGTTTTCCTGCTATAGGCAGCATATTTGCACATACAATTTTTTATGTGCGATTTACCTGGTCGTATGTTAGATATTTTAGGCTGTTTGGGAATATTTTTATCAGTTTGTGGTACTAGTTAGGTCTGAATAGTTTTCACAGCCTTTAAGCACTGAATTGTTTTCATCACTGTTATGCAGACTTTAAGTCATCTTTGGGGTAATCCATATTTTCCCTAAAGAGTGTACATACTTTCATGCCTCTTGATGGATTTTTGTTCCTGTAAAAACTAGGATCCTCGGGACTACATGTCTCGGTTGTTCTGGGCAGACAGTGCCTCTGGGTAGTTTCATTCATTCCAAACCTGGAAAGTATTTCTTCTAAGTCAGAATAGATGAGTGTAAATAGAGTCCGTCCCCCCGTTACCAGAGAGCTTGTCTTAGCCTGTTATGTGTGAGCTTTCTCCCCTTGCTTGGATGAGATCAGCAGTCACTATAGAATCAATAGAGCTGCATTATGGAAAATACAGAAAAAACACACACACAATCTTATTACAATGCTGGTATGGGGGGCACATGTTTTATATCCTTATGGGCACTTTGAAGATCACTCTTGTGATCAACGTGCAGAACTTAGTTTTCACGTTCATTCTTTTACTACCAAACATTTTACCATATAATTCCATGTTATTAAGTAGTATTAAATAATACTCATCAAGTAGGTATACCAAGGTTGTTGTTTTTAAGCACTATTCTCCTATTACTGAGCATTTGAAATATTGCAAGTATATATACTTTTGCAGTATGCATATTTGGGAGGTGTGTGTGCCAGGGTTTATTTTCTTAGGCTGGTCCCTAAAACTGGAATTTTGGTTTAAAGGAGATGAACATTCATGATTGCTCAGACTTTGTATGAGGGTGGCAGGCCCACTTCCCCTGTATCAATAGACCTGCCCTGCAGACTGGAAGCTCCACTCCATCCCCAGTCCTCACGAGAGAGCCAGAAGCTGTAAGAACAGATTTTTTAAAAAATATATTTTTATGGATTTGAAAGAGAAAGGGAGAGGGAGAGAGAGAGAAACATCAGTGATAAGAGCAAATCATTGATCGGCTACCTCCTGCATGCCCCCCACTGGGGATCGAGCCTGCAACCCAGGCATGTGCCCCCACTGGGAATCGAACTGTCACCTCCTGGTTCATAGGTCGACGCTCAGCCACTGAGCCATGCTGGCTGTGCTAGATGTTTTTATTCAGAATTCTGTGCGCAATCATGATTACAACTCTGTAGACATAGCAGCTCATAACAATGTACATTGAAAGAGTATAGACTCGAAGAAAAGGTCCCTGTGGTGGGATTACAGTCACTTCTGTGTTTATAATTTTTTAAAAATATAGTTTATTGATTTTTTTTTTTTTACAGCGAGGAAAGGAGAGTTATAGAGAGTTAGAAACATTGATGAGAGAGAAACAACGATCAGCTGCCTCCTGCACATCCCCTACTGGGGATGTGCCCACAACCAAGGTGTACATGCCCTTGACCGGAATCGAACCTGGGACCCTTCAGTCCACAGGCTGATGCTCCATCCTCTGAGCCAAACCAGTTAGGGCTGTGTTTATAATTTTTTGAAATGTTCTTTTATTTTCTTTATTATTAAAGAAAGAGGAAGAGTGTTTCTAAATGGAGTTGAATAAGTGGGTGAAACAGACAAAGCCTTCTAAGGCCTCTGTAAGCACAAAACTGGATGTCTGTTAATGCATATCATTGATAAAATTCACTGCGTTGGTTAAACTGTGAAAGGGGAGAAATTGGCCCTGGCATGAGGTGTGCCCATAGGGTGCCCTCAGGACTCTGGCTTGCTGTGGGCCCGAGAGGGTGTGGGGTGGAGTTTAGCTTGTCTGTGTGCTTGGACAGGCGCCCATGGAGGCCTCTCTACGGGCAGGGGTGGCTATCTGTGAAGATTTCTAACAGGTAGAGAAAACGAGTTAATCATAATGAAAGTTTTCCTAGGGCAGTTTGGCTTAAAGATAACTTTTTCTCCTATTATGAAAAAGGCGTTTACAGTTACTGCCCATTTACTAGCTTATTAGTCATTCTGTTATGTCCACGGGGCTGCTTGAGTTATACTGCAGCCAGCACAGTTTGAAAAGAATAACTTCAAGGTTTATAAATGGATGCCCTGATATCTTAGATTTTACAACAAGTGTGTAGAAAGGAATGGTATTTGATACATGTTGGCATCTAGAGCTGTGCTGCCTCGTAGAGTAGCCACAAGCTACTTACATTTAAACACATTAAAGCTGAAGTTCCTTAGCCACATGACCACATTTCAAGTGCTCAGAAGCCACAGCCAGCCTGCAGCTGTCCACTGGAGTGCAGATGAAGTTCCTCGCTACCATCACAGGACGTTCTCTTGAATAGCACTGTTCTAAAGAGAAAGATGCCTTTTTCTTTTGCGTGGTAACATGCGATATAGTGGCCCATGGAGTTTAAATAGTATATATCTTAAAGCTTTTTCTAAGCAAATTTGCAAGTTGCAAAAAATACCAAATGGGAGTGGGAGTACCTCCATCAGTTTTGCAAATGGAAACCTCTTGGGCACACTCACCAGGCCCTCCTCATTTAAAGAAACCTAGAATCATGTGAACGAACTAGTCCCTGTTAAATTAATGCCTATTTACATTGGCCAAGCTTACTTGTAGATGACACGCTCATGTACATGTAATGATTATTCTTGAGGAGAAAAGCTGGCCTCTTCGTTGTTGCATAGTGTTAAGCAGGTAGGTGTCTGCTTCATTGGAAAGAGCCCGCCTAGACCAACAGTAGGAAATGCACACTTGGAGCTTTCCTGACATGTCCGGTTTCCCCTGCAGGAGAACTGCGGCACATCACCAAGCTGAAGCCCTGGAGCCTCTTTGATGTACTTGTGGAAAAGTATGGGTGGCCCCATGAAGATGCTGCACAGTTTACAGATTTCCTGATTCCGATGTTAGAAATGGTTCCAGAAAAACGAGCCTCAGCTGGCGAATGCCTTCGGCATCCTTGGCTGAATTCTTAGCAGATTCTACAAATATAGCATTCTGAGCTAGCAAATGTTTTCCAGTACATTGGACCTAAACGGTGACTCTCATTCTTTTAACAGGATTACAAGTGAGCTGGCTTCATCCTCAGACCTTTATTTTGCTTTGAGGTACTGTTGTTTGACATTTTGCTTTTGTGCACTGTGATCCTGGGGAAGGGTAGTCTTTTATCTTCAGCTTAGTAGCTTACTGACCCACTTTCTTCTGGAAACAATACCACGTCTCTAAGCATTGTTTCTTGTGTGACATTCAAATGTCAGTTTGTTTTTTGAAAGAAAAATACTTTCCCCCTTGTGTTTTGGCAGGTTTTGTAACTATTTATGAAGAAATATTTTAGCTGAATACTATATAATTTACAATCTTAAGAAATTATCAAGTTGGAACCAAGAAATAGCAAGGAAATGTACAATTTTATCTTCTGGCAAAGGGACGTCATTCCTGTATTATAGTGTATGTAAATGCACCCTGTAAATGTTAATTTCCATTAAATATAGGATGGGAACTCCAATTTCAGAAAAGTTACCAGGTCTTGAGTGCTTTGTAGCCTAAGTTGCATGTAGTGGACTTAGCTCCAGGGAGTTGTACAAACTTCATTCCATAACAGTCCTTTTTCTGTGGATTTTAAACAGAGTGGCTCTGGGTTATGTCATTGCCTATATGGCACCTAAAGAGAGAAAAAAACATACTTCCCATTCTAAAGTACGTTTTATAGTTTAGCATTCCTTTTCCTATTTTTGCATATTTTAAAAGTACTTTTAAGAAAAAAGCAGCAATTACCCTTTTAAAATGTGATGGCCTGGTACCATGTGGTGTTGCCTCCTCCAAACACTGTAAGTTAAAGTCTACGTAGATTAAACTGGACAAGAGAAACATGTTCAGTGTGTGAAATGAAAAATATATATTTTTGGAAAATTTTGCTCGTGTTTGTCTAGAACCAAGGTATGGTATATGCAATTTGCAGTGTAATGGGCAGAATATGAACAACTCAGAGGTAACAGTGATCACGTTCATTCTGTAGGCACTTTTATGTGTGACTACAAGTTTTACTAGTTTTATTGTCTTTTTGTGCATTGAAGTTGAGAAAATGATTTTCCCTTTGCAGGTTGCACACAGTTTTGTTTATCATTTCCTTAAAATTGTAGAATCCGGGACACAAACCATAGTAGGCAATACAATTTTAGGATGTAATATATGAGGTCTATTTAGCCTCTTTTAGAAGTCAGTGGATTGAATGCCAGTTTTTTTTTTTTTTAATTTTACATTTAAGGTGCCTCCTTTTTCTTGACTTTGTCTATTAACATTTATCCATATGCCTTTGCAATAACTAGATTGTGAAAAGAGAACAAGTGTTGTAACAATAATCCATTGTTTGAGGTGCTTGCAGTTGTTTTAAAAATTAAAGTGTTTTTGGGTTTTTTTTTCCCCCCAGACAACGCCTTGGTCATTGGCCTATATTTGAATCCACAGAATGAACAAACATTTGCCATCCTTTTAGTGTAGTGTACCCAAAACTAAAGTAAATATCAACATTCCTAATGTAGTTCTATAACATGAATTAAGGTTTTATACAAGGAAGTCACTCATTGTTTTGTAAGGGTACAGAATATGGATTTAGAGAAGATGCTGCAGTATGGATTTAATACCTAGGATCTCAATGATCCCTTTTCATTTATGTTTAATGAAAAACATTACTTATACTTTGAGTATTACAAATTCTCTTTTTCAACAGTGTTCACTGTGAGGGAAAAATACATATAATCCTCTTTGGAGTGAGCATTATGTCACCTATTACTGTGAGGTGGAACATCCTGTTCATTTATGAAATGTGCTTGTACGTTTTTCTAATGAGGCTATAGGTTATCAGATAGGTTCTATGACATGGTGGCTGTAGACCAGCGATGCTATCCAACATTACCATAGGAACCATAATTTTTATCAGGGCTATAGCACACTTGAATGAAATTTATCTAATGCAGTTTTGGCTGTTAGAAAATTAACTAGTTTATGAATTTTGGAAGGATCTGTCCCTCATGATAAAATAGTCCACCTAGTTTACAATGTAAAAAACAATTATTCTTGCCCTGGCCAGGTGGCTCAGTTGGTTGGAGCGTTGTCCTGTACACCAAAAGGTTGCAGGTTTGATTCCTGGTCAGGGCACATACCTAGGTGTGGGTTTGATCCCCAGTCAGGGCACATACAGGAAGTAACAGATGGATGTTTCCCTCTCGCATCAATGTTTCTCTCTCTCCCTCCCTTCCCCTCTCTCTCTGAAATCAGTGGAAACACATCTTCTAGTGAAGATTTTTAAAAAATGAAACAATTGCTCTATAAAGAATATACATTTGTTTTAGGTATAGCGTGGTTTTTAGCAGATTCTTGGTGACTTAATGATAATGCATATAAGCTAAAGAACTGCCGGTAATGCAAAACACTATAGCCAGTGATTTTAGTTGAATGTTCTATCTTTCCCTCTAGTCCATATAAAGTCTTCATGGAAAAATGACAAGCAGTGGATTATAGCAGATTCAGAAGCTGGCTGTCTGGAAATTAGAACTTCCCAAAGGCAGAGAAAAGGTCAATATAAGAGCTTCAAAAAAGCATACATTTTTAAAGGTGAAAACTGATTTACTAACTTGCTTCTTCCTTTACCTGGATCATCTGTATCTAGTTAACATAACTACTGGTTTCTGCTGGGGTAGAGAGCTTCAGTTTATATCTACAGTTGAAATTAATTCCTAAATTTCATCTTTTTCTTCCATTAATTTTTTTAACTTTAATGAAATTTTGGTAAAGTATTTTGAGACTGTATGCATCCTTCATTATCAAATCAAATAATTATATAAGATTCTGCAGTTAACAGAAAAAGTTCTATATACATTATTTATTGAGTAGGCAATCCATGAGGAATTAAAAATCCTTTAAAGAGATGAAGCTGTTTCACTATGCTTAGTTTAACTTTGTTCTAGTGTTTGAAACTGTCTGGTTGGATAATGTGAAGCCATTTCTTCTTGGACAAGTGTTTCTTTTGGTAAAGTAGAATTTTGTTCGATAAAGGCAAGGGTGGTAAAGTTGACCCAAGTTCTCCTAAAGCTTGAAGCTGGTTAGGATTGATCTCTAAACACAGCTGTGTTAATGTACTATCATTAGCTATTTTCAAAAGGAAATGGAAATTAAAAGTGTATAACATGACTTACAGTATTGACAAATCTTAGTCATTTTAGTCTGTTCATGTTTTTCTTCAATGCACAGAATTTGTATACTGTGCCAAATTATGTCAAGTAATTGGATGAGGAAAGAAGTGTTGACAAATAGTGTCATTACTATTGGTTGTACTTAATTAATCTCCTGAAAGGTAGAGAACAAAAGAAGAAGCATTTTTTATTTTTCCAAAATAACTAGCATTTTATATTTCTGCAGTAAAATGTTCACTTTGAGAGAACTAAGAATAATGCCTTTTTCCTTTAAATTTTGTACACCCCCCAAAAATTTTAATTTCCTATTTTCTAAAATTCCAAAACAAGACAGTAAATGTTAAATTAAGGTTTTTCAAACAATTCTGATTAATCAACAGGACATTTCAGTCTTGTTTTTAAAATGTACAAGTTAGATGTTCCTGTGTGTTTAGGCAAATACTCAATATTGTGAAACAGTTGTAAATTATAGTCTACTAGAGGCCTAGTGCATGCCATTAGTGCACTGGGAGAGAGGGTTCCTCAGTCCCCGGCCTGCGCCCTCTTGTAGTCTGGGACCCCTCGGGGAGCCGGCCTAAGCCATCAGTCGGACATCCTTAGCGCTGCCATGGAGGCGGGTAGAGGCGCTCGCCAGCCGTGAGCCCGGCTTCTGGCTGAGCAGTGCTCCCTCTGTGGGAGCGCACTGACCATCAGGGGGGCAGCTCTTGTGTTGAGCGTCTGCCCCCTGGTGGTCAGTGCACGTCATAGCGACTGGTCATTCGGTGTTTGGTTGATTTGCATATTAGCCTTTTATTATATAGGATAAGGGTATCTGTGCAACGGTATGGGTTCAGTCTGTGTGAGGTCAGATATAGTGTACAGAGCATTTACATAACCTAGTTTCCTGTCGCTCCTGCTCCTGAACACTGACCAGCAGAAGCATTACAGGAACAACCCTCACTGCTTCTTGACGCTTGCTGCAGTCCACCTGAGGTAGTAGTTGCTAAGGAAAATGGAAGGCTCCTTATTAACTATATAAAAATAAATAAAACCTTTGTAAAAGCACTTGCTTAAACAGACCCCAATCTCAGAAGTCGTACAGGACAATTTGGTAAAACTGACATAATTGTGATTTATTAACATGAATTAAAATGCCCAACCAGTGCTTCAATGTGACAGTATATTTAAAATAAAAAAGAAATTAAAGGCCATATACTGTACTACTTTCACAAAGATCACACAGTTTTGCAAAGACTTGTAATATGTACAATGCTATATATCAAATGAGAAAAGCTGTAAGCAATTATATATGCAAAAGAAATGCAGTATTTACAGTTTGTCAGGAGACATTAAAAATCATCTATACATTAAATTACATTTTGCTTGCAAATAACCAATAAAACAAAATGAGCCATGTCCACATCAAACTATAAAAATCTGTATTGCATTTTTATATCTAAGATGCACTCACAGAACTGCTGACGGAAAAAAAAAGAAAATCCTCGTAGTGCCATTGCTTAGCTCTGTATTTAATGCCTATGTATAAAATAATATAGAAAACATTCACTAAATGAATTTAACTGCAACAATAAAATTTAAAGATTATGTAGCATTAACTCTGCCAGAAAAACAGCTGGAATGTTCCACTTACAAAACAAAGGTAACTAATACTGGCTTAATAGCACATTTTTAAAGGAATTTTTGAAAAGCAAAAATGGGAACGATACAATGAAGAGCACTGGTGTTTTTTTGTTTGTTTTTTAATACAAAGTTTCATGTACAAGCTTTAAAAAGTACCTTAACAGGTACATATGAAATATACAGTTTATCTTACAGAACATTTAAAAAAATGTTTTGGGAGTCCATTTTAATGCCACCCTGAACCATGGTAATTGTTCTGAAATGTTGGTGGCACCTGTGCTCTGTGAATTGGAATCTGTCCAGGCACTGGAGATGCCTGCTGAGGTCCTTGAACCCCGTGTGGCAGAGCCACAGAGCCAGGATGAGGACAGAACCCTGAAGCAGGTGTTGGAATACTGTTTGGTCCTTGGGGCTGGAGATGAGGACCTGCGACTGGTAATGGACAATGTGGCCCTGTTCCAGAAGGCTGGTGTTGGGCTCCCGGTCCCAGAGCGGTGTGATGTGTAGCTTGTGAGGGATATGGTGGTACAGCTGGATGAGCACTTGAAGGAAAAAGTGGAGGTCCTTGATGAGGTGGATGGTGTAAGGCTTGAGCTGATGTGTTGTGATGCCCAGAAGCCAAAACACTGGAAGGTGGAGGAGGTGGTGGTGGTGGTGGGGGTGCTGAATTTACAACATGCTGGTGTTGTGCTTGTAGACCTTGGAGTCCTGTGGAAGGATGGGGCGGTGGATGGTGATGAGGGGCAGGACCAGGAGGTGGAGGGGGTGGTGGCAAATGGTGTCCAACAGTTTGAGCATGAATATGTGACCCAGGGGTGACAGCGTGAACAGGTCCTACTACATGTGCCACAGAGTGTTGCTGATGGGAACTTGGCTGTTGTACAAGATGTGGTCCTGGAGCAGGTGGTGGTGGAGGAGGGGGTGGGACGACAGTAGCAGAAGTTGGATGATGAATAGTAGGGTTCTGAGAAGGCAAAAAATGCCCTGGAGTAACATGGTGTCCTGGAACTGTTTGCTGGCTTGTGGTGCCAGGAAGTGCTTGATTTGGTCCTGATGTAAACACAGTTTGCTGGGAAAGACTACCTTTAAGCTGATTATAATTCTGAAAGTTTGCAGAGGGCTGCTGGTTTTGATAATAAGACGAAGAAGGAGGCGGAGGGGGTGGAGGGGGTGGTGCCGCACTGTTCAGACTTTGTTGGTTAAACTGACTGTATGTTGCCGAAGATTGTCCTGAGGGTGTCTGTGTAAATAACGCTCCAGGAGGTGCTTGCTGAGTACTGGCCTGAAGGTTCTGTGCTGCTGGGTAAAAGTTTCTCTGAGGTTCTCGCTGAGGTGTTCCAACTTGAGGTGACTGTGAGTGGTGAGGCCTGTAGGGAGACCCTAACTGCTGTGAAGGAGGCTTTGGTGAAAGATAGCCATGCTGGACAGGCGTGTGAGGCGTCGACGACTTGGGAGGATTTTCTATGTGAGGTGATGGAGGACAGTGTAACTTCACTGGTGCAGGAGGCAGCTTTTGTGAAAGTTGCTCAGATGAGTTACGACCAAGTGGCTGAGGCGGAGGATTCTTTGAAAGTGCTTGGGGGTTATTTAATAGCTGTTTTTGTTGGAGTTCTGTTTTCAGGTGAACACCATTCTCAGCTTCTGACACACTACCTGTTGCCTCCCACTGGGAATCTGGTTTTGTGAGTATTTTCCCATGTTGTTGAACAGGAATTATAGGTACTGGTGAGTTCGGCTATGAAAAGAAAAAGAAATCATATAAACTATAAATATAAGAAACACACACACACACACACACACATATATAGGCTTGCTATATTGGTATTTAATGCTATTTAAATATCTAATGCTATTTAAAAAAGAGGTAGGGAATAACATTGGTTTGAGGACTCAATTTTAAACTGAATCCCTTCAATTAATTTTTATTGAAGACAAGTTAAGGAAATAATGATCTTTAAACTTAATCTGCTTTTCCCCTAAGGCTTAGGGCCTAAGCAATGAAACCTGTTTTTTAGCCCCATTCTGAAAGAACTCTAATCACACTTAGCAAGTTACAATTCCATGATTGAAATTTCTACACCCAACCTAATGATAAATAGGTTTGGGTAAATAAAGTTGCTCCCCCAAAACCATTCTGGTTGTAACACCTTTTACATTGCTCAAATATAAATAATCCAAAACTACTTAAATAATAAGGCCAAAGAAAAAGGAAATCAATTTCAGATTCCTCATTTTTAGTTTCCAAAGTTACTGCCACGTTAGATTATCACATCTATGAATTCCCTAGATACCAACAGAATAGGGGTGGAACTCTTAGAGAAAATGTAAGCTACTGTAGTGCATTTAGCACATTAGACAGTTTGGTCAAATTTTGACAGGAAAATTGTACAAAAATCAAAACGTATTTGATATAGCAGAAAAATCTCTGTGCACATCACCATGCACTTTTTTGAATGGCCATGTTCGAAGGTCAACATTATTACCTTGCTCATTTTTGAAGGGCTTTTACAAGCATTTTGAGAAGTATCTGGGGATGGACATTCATTTGTAGTCATGGGTTCTAGATTTTCAGGATCAGGATCTATAATGCAGAAGAAACATATAGTAAGTGCAAAATTCCACTATATATGTTGCCTTTTACTAACCTTCCAAAGTAATGTGCATTCTACTATTCAAACCAAGTTTTTATAAAGGCTCTTTTCTCTCTGATTTAAAAAGGTATGATAGGTCATCTGCTTACTGACCTTCCATAAGTTCACTGAAAGAAGGGACTGGGCCCTTGGGTTGCAACTGGGGAATGTGATTTGAATGAGATGGAGGTGAAGACGGAACATGACTCGGTGAACATGGGACACATGGTGATTCTCCCCCTAGAGATGAAGCAGAAGCAGACCCAAAGAGAACATTAGAACTGCAAAGAACAAGGGGTGCAGAGTGATTAGCTGACTCCACTTTTTGGCAAAGGAACAAGCTCACTTACCAATATCTTTATCTTTTCGGTGATCACTGAGAAGTAAAGCTCTCTGGTAACTCCTTTCTCTCACCTGCTCCACTGAAGTTGAGGCAGTCCTTTCAAATAAAATCATATCATCAATTCAAAGAAGCTACTGCTAGCCAGATTTTTCTTTGTCCCTTAATGGTCAAATATGTCCTCTCAGAGCAAGTCTTAGATCTTTTGGGAAACCACTTTGGTATTAAGCTTTGGAAACAGCTTTTTTTTTCTTTCTTTCTTTCCTTTCTTTTCCTGACAGCTTTCAAAACAAATATTTTTATCCTCATCTCTTTGACATACTCAATTGGACTCCATTCCTTTGTCTTAAGCAGTTTCTTGGTGAAAATGAGGGGGCAGTTGGAGGGTCGTGTATTAACATTCAGAATGTCACTTCAGATTACCAAAGGTACCAAACACACCCTTTACAATTTACCTTGTGTCCAGATTGTAAGGTTAGCAGGAAGCTCTCTGGGGCAAGGGGACCAAGGAGCAATGTCAATGTGGCCTGCCCTTTGCCAAGACCCATCCTATTTCCAGCTGCTTATCCTACTGAATAGTTGATGATTCTTTCCAGGTAACTGGTAAAGAAATTGGAGGATGTTGGCTATGATAGAGGTTCTTTGGAGAGGAATATTTATGTGAAAACTATCAAGGAGTAACCACAATGGACCTTTAACAACACAGGCAAATATATAGCTGGTTTACAACTCATTAGCACAGAGGATCTTTCAAAAGTTATGTCCACAAACCTCTATCGCTTAGCCTTGGGAGAACAACAAAAAGGAAGACAGTTCATTAACAAAACCTTGTTCTTACCAGGATAGCAGACTTCAATTCTTTACAAATAACAAAGACTATTTTCATTATAAGGTATACTACTTGTAGTTATAAAGTTACTATAATTAGGTTTTTAAACAGGCTTACCATTGAACTGGCTCATTCTTCTCGGTGGCAGAAACTTCCTTAACAGGACAGTTATTGCTGGTTTCTTCCGAAGAAGCATTATAACCTGTAGCTGGTGTTGGTAAAGGTAGGCCAGCAGTGCTTTCTACCGACTCCCCGTTTTCACTCCTGTTGCCACACCCATCACCATTATTGCTCAAGTTTCCACTTGCATGAAGAGATACACTAACCAGTGGGAAGTGTTCTGTTTTAGAGCCACTTTTCCTCGCTTCACGTTGTCTTTTACGGTATTCTAATAAAGAAACCTTAAGAAAGGTAAGGAAAAGCAAATCTTTTATTCTTGTTTTATATGTCAGAGTCCATCTATTCTTTTTTTCTAAAGAGAATTACTATATTTATATTAGGAAAATTATGTAAAATAATTTGATTCTGAACAAATAATAATAATTACCAAATGCCTACTATATACTAGGCATTGTATTTAATGATTTACATACATTATCTCATTTAATCCTCACAACAACCCTATGAAATAGGTATATTAACATCCCCATTTTACAGATGAGGAAATTGAGTAACTCACTCACTCAAGGTCACACAGCTGGTGAGTGTTGGAGCCGGGATTCGAACCTAGGTCTTACTTGAAAGCCCGTGCTCTTTCCACTATACTACATTGCTTCCCACAAAGTTGCCAACTGGATTCTGTTATAAAAATTAAAAGCACACATCACTAAAATTCTTTGACTTATAAAGCAATAAGCCTATTAACAAATATAGTAAGTGTTGTAGTTTCTCCCATTCCTCTGAAATAAGGCATTCTAATTGTCTTGCTATGTATGCCAAATGAATAATGGTGGTAAATCAGATAATTTATTATTTATATAATACTTTTCAAAATACAAATACTGAGGAAAGAGGCATTTCTATGTAAGGCTACCTATTCTTTATAAAATAAGGATAGTACCAAATATACAACTTTGTTTTTTTGGTTGGGAAGTGGTTATTTTTAAAAGTTACTCTTTTGGTGAAAATAATCATCTCGAGGTTTTAATCTCTGAAACCATGCTTCTTATAAGAATTTTCTCTATTATGACTAGAGTGTTTTACTTCTCTGTCAACATTTTCTAATTAACTTGGCATTTACAAAAGGTTTGAAAATGTACATATCAAATATTCAACTTGAATAGTTATATGAATGCCTTACATATAATACATACTATACCTACTAATTACCCTCAGGAGTATGAAAAAAACACTATTAAAAGTTCTATAAATCTTTAAAATTGTAACCTTTTTCTTTTGTGGTGGATTCTGGGGTGTGCAACTTCCGTCGATCAAATTGTCATTAATAGTCCGTCCGAAACCAGATACAAGCCCATCTTCTGAAGTGCAAAACACAGGTGTTTTCATAAACATGCCTCTAGTATCATCCTGCATCAGGCATTTTGACTCACTTATTCGGAAGCCTCCTCCAACCTCCAACTGATGAGAGGGTGTCAGGTCCCTCAAGTTAGAGTTTACTGAGAAGTTAACACCTGTTCTGTCAGGACTCTTTACCCAGGAAGAATATATTGTGCCCCGTCCAGAGTGAGTACATTCCAGTTGGCTGTTAGAATCAGTCCTGTCATGTGTAGGTGTTTCCATGCTTTTATGCAAGGCAGTTTGCTCGACAGCATCGAGTCCCAGGTGAAGGTCTGCGGCAGAGTCCTTTTCTCCAGGGCACTGCCTGTTGATTTCATTCCTACTCCTAGGGCTTGTATAACCAATAGTCTTTATTTCTTGCAGACCCAGTTCAGTTAAATTAGAATTTCTAAAAGGCCCCAATGTTAACATGGTTGAAGATCTTTCATATCCCTGTTTAAAGAATAAAAACAAAATTACACAACCACATCTTGAGACTAATTTTTAAGTCTACTAGTAATTCTTAAAGCAAAATAATGATACTAGGAAAAAGTCACCAATTTAAATAACCTTTTTGAATATCTGAATAATCCCTTACCTCTTGACTGTAAGTGCGTCTCTTAATTTCTGGAGAACTTTCTGGGGAAGAAATATTCTATATAAAAAAATAATTAGAATTGAAAATTAAAATATATAAATCCATGGTATTTATAGAAATGAAAACTTAAAATGAGAAACTAATTACACAGAGTTTGGTTTTAAACTCTTTTTTGTTTTATTTCCATTTCTCATATAAGATCATTTGCTTTAAGGTCAATCTGATATATAGTCATTTAGTATGACTCATAAAAATGAAGGTTATGCTCATTTAAATAAAAAGTTCCAATTTACATAAATGCATGTTCCAAATTTTCTTTTAGTTTCTTAAAAACTTCTAATTTCAGTAAACCAGTTACTAAAGGGGGGAAAAGAAAAAGCTATTAAAGTAACGCCATCCCCATGAGGGTTTTCGTTGTTGTTGTTTTTTTGCATTTAAATTTCTCACCTCAAAGTGCATGGTATTTCCTGGTGTGCCAGGAGTTACTGGAGTAACTGGTGAATATATGGGCTTATAACCATTTCTACAAGCTTCATCATCTGATTTTATTCGTGGAGGAGTGGCAAATGATGGGTCCGTAGAAGTAATATCTATGTGAGTTGGTGTAGCATATGGTGAAGGAGTAGGTGTGGAGGTTTCTGAGTAAGCAGAATCTAGCAACTGATAAAGTCTTCGTTTTTTTAGTGGTGTCGTTAAATCTGTTGGGTGAAACAATTTATAAGAAATTTTACTGCTGGTATTTGATACAAAGCTTGAAACATCGACTACTACTAATGATGAATTTAATCCCCAAACAATTTCAGAGTTTTTATAGATATTACTAATATAAAGCAATCTCTCTCCATTCTACCCCACCCCACCAAACTTAATTTCACTATTAGCATTCATTATCTTGCCAAAAGGCTTACAGACCTAGGGCTCTGGAAGAAACCTTAGAAGTAGATATGTTAATTTAACTGAATTGTAAGAGCCCTTTTGAATCTGTTTGAAGAGCAGCCAACCCAAAAGCAAAAAATTCAACCATTCGCACCAACGTGGCACTGCAAATTAAGGTTTTCATGTCTATCTTCATCTAAAAGGTTGGAGGACAGAAATGAGAAATTATATATAACAAAGTACTTCTTTTGTAAAGCATGTCATAATAAGTAGAATATTACTTTGTTATATAAAGTTATACACATCTGTCCATATTTTTCACGTTAAAACAGTACTGAAAGAAATACCTGGAAGGGAACAGCTTTCATTTAATAGTAGAGGACTTTTATTTTCACCATTGATTAGTGGACTTCTGGATCTTTCTTGACAGGGTAAAATAAATCTATGTAAAATTGTTGAGTTTTCTTCTTCTAGAGCTTGTTTCAACCATCGCTGAAATACATCAAACAATAAATGAACAGAAATCAGTTTGTCGCTGTTTATGTAGCCTATAAATGTAGAGCTGATTCCAAAAGCATTTCACTACCAGGAATGGTAGTAAGCAATGAGATTGACATTTGGCTCATCCTAGATTTTTATATCCAGAAAAAGTTTACCTTCTTGCATGAGCCAGAAATGTTTTCAGTAGGTTCTTTTCTCCTCCTTTTTTCTGAAAGGAATGGTGAAGTGAATCTAATATAGTGCTTAGGAGTAGAGTACACATGGGGGCTGTAAGTGAGACCTGGCAAAGAATTTAGTTGTGTAGCTAACACTTCAGGATCTGTGGTTATGCGCAGAGGCCTTTCTGAAAGGCTATCTGAAGGTTTTCCTGTCTTCTCATTCTTCTCACTTAACCATTCATTGACCAAGTGCTAGAGAAAAGAAAAATTTCGATCACTATATATGCAATTACAGATTCTCCTATAGAACATTCTAAGACCCAATTCGTAATTGATGTATTACCTAAAATGATAAATTGAATAATTCAAACATATATGATGTCCCCCCAAAAATCATTAAGTCATTCTACATTTCCTTGGTTATCACTAGTCTTACGTCTAATTTTTTTACACAATAATACTTTGTAAAAAACACACAATAACTTTTGTAAAATAATAAAATCTAGGAGACTTCAGGACGATCTTATAAACACAAACATTAAATAAATTCAGGTTACTGCTTCTGTCCTAGGTATAAAATGTTTATTTTGTTAGAAAAATCTGATTGGGGCAGTGCTTTTCTACCCTGGCTGTTCAATATCTTCAGATGAGACCAGTGCAGGTACATTTAAAAAAAAAAGCTGTCAGCATTGACAATCACTATTGATTTAAGATGTTTGGCATTTGACCAGGATTTTAAATAAATTTATAGCACTGCAATCATTTAGTCAAGTAATAACAATAAAAGCATAATATGCTAATTAGACCGGACAGCTGAACAGACCTTCCGGATGAAGCCGTCATCGTCGGGGCTGCTAGGGCTGAGGCAGGCCACCGAGGCTGCGAGGGCCAAGCCCCTTGCACGAATTTGGTGCATCGGGCCTCTAGTAACTAATAAGCAGGGATGATGTCATATTTGTAATCAAGAAAATAGCTTCTTTTTTAAACATGAGTTTTCCCTTTAATCAAAATTACAAAGAAAGAGTTGTGATTATCTCTTTTGTCCTTCCAAAGTGGGCAAAAATAACTACTCCTTCTTGAGGCAATGGCTTGTTTGCTCAAGATCTCACAAATTTCAAATTAAACAGAACTGTGTTTAGATCTTATCTCTAACTAACCCTCTGATTCTCCATTAAAGTATTCTCCAGGGTCAGTCCTAGATATTTACTAAGTATACTTCTCATGGTTTCACAGTACTGGCAAACTACTGAATGTGTTAAGAACAAAGACAAGATAAATTAAATTTCAAAGCATTTTAAAAATATATTTTTATTGAGTTCAGAGAGGAAGGAAGAGGGAGAGCGACAGAAACATCACTGAGAGAGAGAGTCATTGATTGGCTGCCTCCTGCACGCCTCCCAATGGGGACCTAGCACCCAATCTGGGCATGTGCCCTGACCGGGAATCGAAACCTCGACCTCAAGTTTCAAAGTATTTTGGCGTAGAAGTTATGGAAGTATACGTTTATGATCTGCCCCCTCCCCAAATTGCCTAAAGATTACTACTTTGGGATCTCTGCTCCATCCAGTCTGCTGTACTATATTCAAAAGTGGGAGGAAAGTCCTAACCAATTTCACTCAGTGGTTAGAGCATCCATGCGCTGACTTAAGGGTCATGGGTTCGATTCTGGTCAAGGGCATGTACCTCAGTTGCAGGTTCCATTCCTGGCCCTGGTCAGGGCATGTGTGGGATGTTTCTCTCCTCACCTCCCCCCTTCCACTCTCTCTAAAAATCAATGGGAAAAAATATGATGCTCGGGGAAAGATTAACAACAAAAAAAGTGAGAGAAAAACAGAAACTTCATTAAGGATGTTCTGTTATTTCTGAATTCAGATGGGTTTATCTCAGTGAATAGTTTCCCATACTGCTTCATTAAATTTAATGGCAGGTTTTCAAAGATTTTTATTAACTGATCTAAAACTATCCTTATGAATTTTCACACATTCTATGGAAATCCACAATTTCATCACATTTAATTCTTATAATCGGCCTATAATGTGGAATTCATAAAAAAAAAAAAATACGAAGACCAAAGAAAAAATAACATCTTAAAACCAGTTATTTTTCTTAAGTGTAAACTTTGGTTAGGCAAATTATTTAAAGAAATCCTGAATCACAATACTAAAAGTAGATCTTGATAGACTCAATTGTTATTGTATTCATACCAATAACCATTTATATCGACTAATTTTATAGTCTTGTAATTCTCCTTTTTTAGCTAAAAAGTATAAAAACTAGCAAATATAAAAACTATGCCTCTTATTCTGTTTCTTATGAGATGTTATAGGCTGAATTTTAAAAACAAGTATATTTCACGTAAGACAGGAAGCTGTTTCTTACATTCATTAACAGCCATACCTTCTTTGTTTTGGGGTACTTTGTAGGACATTTATTAAGTGCTGGAACTTCAGATTCAGTAATTATTTCTGTTAGTGCAGTTTCAGTTTCTGGCTCTACTGCAGGTACAGTATTTTCAATGTCATTTTGTTGTGAAGTAACTTCTATATCAGGAGAAGATGGCTGGATATCTGAACACATGCTGACAGTTCTGTGTCTCCGACGCTGCTGTCCAATGTGAGTCCTACTGCGAGAAAAACTTTTTCGCTGTTTAGTTCTATTCACTTTGGCAGGGGTTGGCTTGCTAGCAGTTTCTTCTTTTGCTTGTTCCTAATTCAAAATACAACAGAATAGAACTTTTAATACTATGTTTACATAAGTGAGAAGTTGAAATCTAATAGCGCTAATCTACTTCAGAAGCTAACTTCCCCAAATTTCTTTATGAATTTCAATATGTACAAACTGACATAAAACATTTTTTACTAAAAAACAAAACAAGTAGAATCTTTATCTCAAGTCTAAATTCTTATAGGACTTGAGAAATGCTATTGAAAGGCTAATATCAGACATTAAAAATTCTTTATAAATGTAATTAAATCAGGTTTAATCATTATAAAGAGTTTAACGGTGAAATATAACTGGACCTGAATAAGAATACCTGAATAACTTCAGCATCACTGACAATCTGTGTATCTTTACATTCTGTTTTAACTTCAGTTTTGGCTGTGCTGATCCTTTCCAAAGCTTGTTCTCTTCTTTTCTCTCTTTTTTCCAGTCGGGCAAAAGCTTGCAGAATTGCTTCCATTTTCCTTTCTTCTCTTGTCTATGAAATTTAAATTTTAAATGACATAAATATCACTGCTCTAAAGTACAATTCAAAAGTCCAAATGTTCATGGCAAATTATATATATTTAATTATTTATTGATTGATTTCAGAGAGGAAGTGGGGGGAGAGAGAGAGATCAATGATGATAGAGAATCATTGATTGGCTGCCTCCTGCACGCCCCCTAATGGGGATCAAGCCTGCAACCCGGGCATGTGCCCTTGACTGGAATCGAACCTGGGACCCTTCAATCCCCAGGCCAACGCTCTATCCACTGAGCCAAACCAGCTAGGGCATCATGGCAAATTTAGAAAACAATTTTTATGATGCTGTTAGCAAAAACACTTATACTGATGGTAGGTAATGGGGGAACACATTTATATTCATTCGAGACCTTTCAGAATCACAAACATCTCGGTAAGCTCTGACATTACAAATAGATTTCATGAAAGGGACACTTGGATGATTATGGGTAAAGCAAAACAAAACCAAAAGGCTCAAAAAATAAACTATATTTTGCTTTAACAAAATAAAAATATTTTTTCTCAATAATAGAAAAGTCAGCCTTTTGAAATACGAATCAAAGTTCTATGATGAAAAGGTTAAATTCATCTAACCGTAAGGAGTGAATATGTTACTGACATGGTAGCAGGATATCGTGTGGTGTGGTCGTGGGTTCAAATTGTGACTCTACCAGTCACTTACTATCTCCGTGACCCTAGACAACTTAACCTTTAGAGCCTCTTATAAAATGTAATAATACTTACACTTCACCAAATCATTACTGATTTCAAATAGAAAATAGCTGTTAAGTCTTTTTTAGCAGTAATTGGAAAATGGTAGGCATTCCATGAGTGTTAATACTACTTCTACTTTGGCTCCTCTGCCCTCCATTATAGTTCTTATATGGCATTCCTCTACCTTCTGCTCTTCCTGTCTTACCCTGACAGTTCAAGGCAGGGACTGTGGAACAGCAATAGTTCCTGTGAGCATGAATTCTTTTTGGAGAGAGAACATTAAAACCAAGGCCCAGAGCCTTGGCCAGTGGGTCTGGCAAATGCTTCAGCTTTCAAGGAAGTACATCCATCAACTGTTCATTTCCCCAAATCAAAGAACCAGGCCATGAGGCTCAGATCCGTTTGTGTTTCCTCCTCTATTGCCATCGATGTGGGCGGGGAGAAAGATCAGAAACTCAGGGTCTGGCTGAATGGTCTTTTCAGTTGGAACTTTAGTTCCAGTAATAAGCAAAGATTCAAGCATCAAACACCTACAATCTGGAACCTACTGCTTACTCTTTCCTGTATTTGTTCCCTTACTGAATATAACAAAGGAAGAAAAAAAGTAATATGTCAACAGAATTCCTCAGAGAATACTTATACGTTTCTAAGTAGTTAAATGGTCATACTGCAAACGTATCACTCTCACAATATGTGTTATCCTCACCCTCTTTATTTTACAGGTAAGGAACAGGTCCAAAAAGGTAAGATTGCTTGTTCATAGGTACATATCTGCATCTTTTTACTAGAAGTGGGAATTTTAAAGCTGAATTATTTCCTTAGATAATTCATCCCTGGTCTTTTAAAATCACTTTTATCTTATGTCTCTCTATAAAACCTTTGGTCTCCATATTTCAGGGCTTTTCTAAAACCCTAAATTTAGAAATCTGGAGCAACAGGAAAATATAATTTTCGTAATTGCTTCACCTGTTCAATGGGGATGGGTGGGGAAGGAAAGGGTAATTATTATTATTATTGTGTTTATTACTTTAAATTTAAAAAAATGTGGGTAAAGTACATTCTTTGAGAAGAAAAACTTAAACTTGCCTTAACAAGGATTGTTTTATATTAAAAATAATTACCCAGAAGCCAGGCACCCAATGAAGATACATTCTATATCATGATTATAGAGGATTTTCTAAAATGAATATGAATTTATGCCTAAAGAAGTTTTCTTTGACATAGTCCAATATTCACTTATTTAGGATATGGTGAGTGTGAGGGTCAGAGATAAAATTATTTCATGTAAAGACTAAATTCATGCAATTAAAAACTGAACTCCCTTATAAATAATACAACTACTTGATAGTCAAAGCAAAATCCTTTATTTAGAGATGACTAGTAATCTTTTTGAGCTGTTCAGTATCTTAAAAAATAATCTAGTCCTTTGCTGCTTAAGAAATCTAAGCCCAGCCTGGCTGGTGTGGCCAGTGGTTGAACATCGACACATGAACCAAGAGATCCCTAGTTTGATTGCAGGTCAGGGCACATGCCCAGGTTTCAGGCTTGATCCCCAAGAAGGGGCTGCAGGAGGGCAGCCAATCGATATTTCTCGCTCATCGTAGTTTCTGTCTATCCCTCTCCCTTCCTCTTTCTCTAAAAAAAATCAATAAAAACATTAAAAAGAAAAAGACAGAAATCCAAACACAGGTATATTAAGTTGACTCGCTGAAAGGCAGTACTGTAATTATTATCCAAGTTTCCTACTTCCTGATTCACTCTTTACAATTAACAACCACTGGTATTCTGCATAAAACATAACTGCTCCCACATTTACTACATCTATTAAATATCTTAATAGCTTTAACCCAGTTTCATCTTAAAACACAAATGTTGAAAATGTACAGTATCTGATATTCTACATGAGAAAAAATGAGTGCAGATCTACTTTTATTTTAAATTAGGTTCATGTCATTCAGCTTTTATATTCACCACTACATCTAATGCATTCTTTGATACATTAACCAGCTATGCAGTATCTATTTAAAGAATGAAAATTTACTAGCCATGTGAAAAATAACAATTTTGTGTATAACTTGAAGCAATGACAGCTGTTTAGGGGATTAGAGAAATTGAGTCCTAATGAAATCCAGCAGACTGTCCATAGATTTTAACATCTGTGCTTGATGTAGTTTAGATCATACTTGTCACATAAGGCTACTACTAAGACATGCATTCCTATAACCATGACTCATTACAGGCCTATGTCTCTCCAAACCTCAAAGTCATAATAATCTGTGAGCTAGACAATTGATAGACTGATATATAATTAGAATCAGATAGGGTTGCCTTTCAGGAATATTACATTATTTCTTGACACACTGTTAATGCTGGAGTGCCGGGTGCTAAGCTAAACTATGAGGGATCTCGGATGAGATCTACCTAGATAGCTTTTATGACATATTAGAGCAGCGGTCGCCAACCGGTGGTCCGCGGACCACTGATGGTCTGTGAGGCCCAAAAGGTTGGCGACACCTGTACTAGAAGCCTGGTGCGTGAATTTGTGCACAGGTGGGGTTCCTTGGCCTGTCTGGCGATCAGAGCCGATTGGGGCCCACCGGCCAGAGGGAGGCACCGCAGGAGGTTGGCTGTGGGAGCGCACTGACCACCAGGGGGCACTCCTGCATTGAGCATCTGCCCCTGGTGGTCAGTGCGTGTCATAGCTACAAGCCAGTGGTCAGGTCATTGGGTCGTAAAGGTCGCTTAGGCTTTTATATAGTTTCTAGGTATACAAAAGCAAATATAGAGTATGTAATTTCCCATAAGCAAAAGAAATGCTGCTTAATGTCTCCATAGAATTTTATCACTCGAAAATTTTGAGAATTTTTATTTCAGCTTTATGCTTCAATGTAAAAATACACTGATATCATATAATTTTATATTTGGAAGAGACTATGGAGATCTTGTCTAAGCCTCCTATTCAAAAATGTGGGAAACCTAATGTCCATATAGTTCAAAGTTACATAATAAAAAACATGAATTAAAATTTTATGTAATATTGCAACTAAAAAAATACACTTCACTGAGTAAACTGTTATTATTTATCCCAATTAGAGATATTGGGTCATTTAAATTGAGTAAATATAAGCTTATAAACTGTAGATGCTCCATCATAGTAGCTTTTGAGGGAAATTTGCTAATCTAGAGCTTGTGATTTAATTTTTTACCTTGCTATCAGGTAGGAAGAGGCTTTTCTTAGAAACAAAACAAAGAAAATCTTGCCTTTCAAAGGAAAAGGGAAGGGTAGGGCCAATCTGCCACTCTACAGCTTTGACTTAGAGAAATTAAAATATTCCTTACTGCTCTAGCTGGTTTGGCTCAGTGAATAGAGCATTGGCCTGCGGACTGAAGTGTCCTGGGTTCGATTCTGGTCAAGGCACATGCCAGGTCGTGGGCTCGATCCCCAGTAGGGGATGTGCAGAAGGCGGCCGATCAATGATTCTCTGCCATCATTTATGTTTCTATGTCTCTCTCTCCCTCTCCCTTCCTCTCTGAAATCAATAAATACATATTTTAGGGGGAAAAATTCCCTACTCAAGTAACTTACCCTTTTGAATAGGAATTAGAAATTATTAAAATTTATTACTTTAAAAAAATAGGTAAGATTGGTTACCAATAAAATAATTCCAAAATAGCAAGTATGGCTCGTGGTGGAATCAACATTTCTTCTCTACCACACGACAATTTAGTTTAACCTTATGCACTGTTTTCTACTTGATTTTCACATATTATTTCCTACAAGCTATCATCCAAAAGGACCTTTGCCTTCTTTTTTTTAAGTGACTAAGAATTGTGTATACAAAGCACGTGTCACTGTTATTTGAAGGCATATAACTTGAAGTATTTAAACAAGCTTTTAGAAATCTTTATTACAGGACAGCTAAAGCTAAATGTCCTCATTTTGTTTGAACCTGTAAAAATGAACAGGTTTCCTTTTGCTCTTCAATACTTTAGAAACATAATTCCTAAACTATGAGAGAAAAAAGGACTTTAGAAAATTAAAATTAGCAATCAACATCAATTTAATCATGCTACAAGGAGAGAAAAGTGAGGTGGATAGTATGTCATCAGATAATTTTGCCGGCAACAAATTCACTCTCTCTAATTTTACTATTTAAATTTCTTTTGCATCTTCTGATCTTCTTAAGTCACTTTCTAGAGGTATTAGTAACAGCATGGAATCTGTATAGTGTTTTCTCTGTATTCCATGGAATAAAAATCTGGGATGTCAAAGATGTCACCACAAAATAGTTGCAAGGGTGTACAAGTTTAGGAAATGCTAACAGTTTTGTTTTGTTTTCAAATCCTCACCTGAGGATCTGTTTTTATTGATTTTCAAAAGAGGAAAGGAGAGAAAGAAACATCAGTGTGAGAAACATTGATTGGTTGCCTCCTGTACATGCCCTGAACAGGGGATGGAACCCACATCTTGGTATGTGCCCTGACCAGGATTTGAACCCGCAACCTTTTTGGGTGTACGGGACAATGCTCCAACCGAGCCTTGTGGCCACGGCTAACAATTTATTGAGTTTTTAAACACACCATGTATACTGGGAATCTCAAAGTTTGGGACATGGTATGTGGTTTACTAAACTCAAGTGGCCACAGAGCTCTTTTTTTTCAAAAAACATCTTTTACTTTAAAAATGTATTTTTATTGATTACTGAGAGGATGGGAGAGATATAGATATGGACATCAATGATGAGAGAGAATCATTGATTGGATGCCTCCTGCATGCCCCACACTGGGGATCAAGCCTGCAACATGGGCATATGCCCTGACCATCAAACCCTGACTTCCTGGTTCGTAGGTTGACACTCAACCACTGAGCCACGCTGGCCAGGCCTTCACAAAACATCTTAAATATGAGTTCTGTGGAATAATTTTATGTGAAGGATGAGGGCTGAAAGAATAATGAGGGATCCTGTATCCTGGCAAGGTCTTCAGGGCACAACGTGAGCTATAAGGAAGCCTTACTTATTTCATACTCATGAACCTATATCTTTCCTCAAATGCTTGCCATAAAACACTTAGTAGGCTCATCTGTTGATCATCATCTGCTTTTATAAAAGCCAGGTCTTCCCCTCCCCACCTCAGGAGCTGGGTCTATGACAATGAGATTCTTGCTCTTCCATACTTTATATCTTAATGATATATAATTCACGATTATCCTAGCTGCTTGACAATTCAAGACTCTCACACCTAGGTGACTATCCTTTCATACCCCTTTTGTTTCTGCAATTTCTATCCCCCTGAACCATCTTCCAGGGACTCCAGTTAAATCTGACTATAATAGGCCATCCAAATATTAACAAGACTATATACTTCCAAGATAGTCTTTTCATAAGATTATGAGAAATTACTTTGAAATAAAGATTTTAATTAAAGATATCATATTAGAGATATTTAATATATTAAAAATACTATAAAGGAGGTTATTTTCGCCCTGACCAGTTTGGCTCAGTGGATAGAGCGTTGGCCAGCGGACTGAAGGGTCCAAGGTTCGATTCCGGTCAAGGGCATGTACCTTGGTTGCGGGCACATCCCCAGTAGGAGGTGTGCAGGAGGCAGCTGATGGATGTTTCCCTCTCATTGATGTTTCTAACTATCCCTCTCCCTTCCTCTCTGTAAAAAATCAATAAAATATATATATATTTTTTAAAAAAGGTTATTTTCATGAATTTTAAATGGGGAAGGGGACAAGCCTCCTTTTTAATTTAAATCTTTCAATGGTTTTGTATTTTAATTGGTCACTTGTTAATTCCAACAAAATAAGGTGACCTTCCCAATATCTAATTCCCTTCTGGCACACTCTACCTCTGACAAGGTTATAGCCACTAACCTCACCTCACAGCAACTGTCGTGTACCTGGGGGAGTCTGCTCAGTAGTGCCCTGGTTTGGACTTAGGTGAGTATAAACAGTCTACTGTGTTTCAATTGCCATAACTTAACTGGGCTGACTGTAAAAATCTCCCAAATCGATCCCAACCTACTGCCTAAGAAGTACTTCTCACGAGTTAAAAAGGAAATGTCCAATACATCTATTCAGTTCCATACCACTTAGCCACAAGTTTGATTTTATAAGCAGGTAACAACTTTTTAGGGGAGGGAGGGGAGAGACAAAATATAATGGAGGAAAAGGGAAAATGTTAATGAAAGAACAGCTTTCTACTCAGGCCACATAGTAAGATTTCAATAAACTTTCTTGAGATCATCAACCTTATCTCCCTTCCCCCTAAAATAATCAGCCTATAATCATCCTATATAATAAAAGGCTAATATGCAAATCGACCAAACAGCAGACAGACCAGTCGCTATGATGCGCACTGACCACCAGGGGACAGATGCTCAACCCAGGAGCTGCCCCGTGGTGGTCAGTGTGCTCCCACAGTGTGCGCAGCTCAGCCAGAAGCTGGGCTCACAGCTGGTGAGCACAGTGGTGGTGGCGGGAGCCTCTCGCGCTTCTGCAGCAGTGCTAAGGACCCCTCGGGGGGATGTCCTAAGCCGGCAGTTGGACATCCCCCGAGAGGTCCCAGACTGCAAGAGGGACGCCCCCCCACCCCCCACGAAGGTCATGCACCGGGCCTCTAGTACCTTAATGTGATTTACCATTTATCACATTTATAACTATGTCCAGGCTCTCTCCCCTGGAGAAATAACCATCCATTCAATTCCATACAATTTAGCTATAAGCTAATCTGCACTTTATACCCTACTCATAAGGTCCATCATGAATACTACCTAGTTCATGAAATGGTGTCTGATCCCCCCAGCTGTAAGCTATATTTCTAGCTCCTTTACCACACTTCTTGCTGCATTACAATTGTTTTTGTAAATGCCCATTAAGGCAGAGACATTGTCTTTCATTCTCTTTCATTCTCACCAAAAAGATCAAGCCAGCAATGAAAATACATAAATCCCCTGGTGCAATTTTTAGAGACTGGGCAAAATGCTAAATATTAGGTTACATATAAAACTGCCATCTGTGTAGGTAAAAAATGGTCACATCAATTTCACATGGTTCAAGCTATACTTCAAAAGGATGGGCTTTAGCATATTTGAATTTGGAAACTACGTGGTATTTATCTGGGAGGAGAATATGACTGACTCCTTTTTATGTCCCAAACTCATGAACACACATGAAAACTAGTATTTCCTATTGTATTCATAAGGGTAAAGTCTGACCTGTCACAGAAGAAAATCTAAATCAGTTTGACATAAGTTCCTCAGGAGTTAACTTTATCTTTCCAACTACTGATGTTAACATAACCAAAATAATGGAAGGAGTAGAAAAATAAATGCTAATTAGTATTTAAACTTTTCAAAACCAACCGTTTTGTCCTCACAAATACTAATATTTTGGCAGTGGGAAATAACCATACCGATTAGAAACAGCAACACTGCAATTGACTTTGGGGATTTTAAAATATTTCATGTCCCTTTAAAATATCAGACCAATTCTAAACATTTAAGCTTTTCCCATTTTTCCACGTTATTCCTATGAAAAATAACCCAGTTGCACAACAGATGTTAAAATGAATATGCTAAAATTGATATAAAAATGAAGTATTCTTATATATTAATATAGCATGCTAATAGGCAAAATCAGTACCAAAAATGGATTCGTAAGTAAGCCTTTTTGTCTGTTTATCCAAAGTTCTACCATGTTCAACATCAGCAAAAAGATCTATTTTCTTCTGGGTCAGAAAATGAGGATGTTCTAAGTACCATTACCTCTCTCAGCTTTGGTAGAAGGAGATATTTTTAAAGTAGCCCATAGTCATATAAACTTAGAATGCAATCTGAATAAAATTATTGTATGGGCACAGAACAAACCTCCAGGTTTTTTTTTTATTTCCTTTTTTTTTTAAAGCAGTTGCAATAAAGGTCCTCCTGCCAGACACATGCCTCATACAAAAACCAGTAATACCCTAAATTGGCATTCTAAAAGTTTCCGCAGAATTACTGCAAATACAAAGCTGTGGCAATTGTGGAATCAACAGTCCAATATGAAAATCTAGTTAAGAAAGGGTAATCTGGGTAGGTACAGGTAATTTAGAACCTTGCAAAAGGTTTAATATTGATTCTTTTAGGTAAAGGAAGAACTTTTTTAAAAAAAACCAAAATATTTTCTCGTATATTTTTCTTCTATCTCTCGCTGAAATTCTGAGGCTATGAAAGAGCTCTGCATTGCTTTCACAATTTTGAAGATCAATAATGAATCAATACTAGAGAAATGATCAAGGCAATGAAACAAACAGACTTACATTGAGTAGGCCTACAATTCCAAAGACCTGAGTTTCCATGGAATATACCGTGTAAATCAGTAAAACAGGAAATAAGGGAGCATATGAAATAAAAGGGACCACAGAAAACCCACACTGAGATCTTTAGTTGTGTAAAGTCATTTTCAAATCTTAGGGCACACTATATAATAATACTTTGTGGCCTAAATATTGTATCAATTGCTAATTTAGCATGGATGGTAAAACTAAATCTTGTTCTAGATTTTATACAGATACTAGAGGCCCGGTGCACGACATTCGTGCACTGGGGGGGGGGGGCGGTAAGTCCCCTCATGCTGTTGCTTGCCAGCCATGAGCTAGCTTCTGGCTGAGCGGTGCTCCCCCTGTGGGAGCGCACTGACCACCAGGGGGCAGCTCTTGCGTTGAGCATCTGCCCCCTGGTGGTCAGTGCGTGTCATAAAGACCAGTTGTTCCGCCGTTCAGTCTATTTGCATATTAGCCTTTTATTATATAGGATTATATAGGATTTACAAATATAGTACAAGGAATATAAATATCAAACATTTTATTGAAAGCTGTACAAGATACAGAAATAGTAGCTACCAAACAGTAGTGGTTTTTGTTTTCATAAGCCATTTATTTGATGCTATTATAAGCTTTAAAATTCCATTTTTGTTTTACATTAAATTATGAAGAGAAAGGATACATTTAACTAATGAAAGACATTTTGCAACAGTAATTCTGGCATTAAAATTTATTAATAGTCCTCAGCTTCAAAAGCGTTTAAAAAATAATTTCTTAAATATCATACATTCTAAAATGTCTAATGAACATACAGTAAAAATACAAAAGATTAGTGGAAGTAACCTGAATGGTAATGACAAAGCCAAACAAATGCTCAGTGGCACATGGTGTTTGCTAACTTCAAACAAAGAACAGGGTAAAAACCCTCCTAAAGGCAGCAACAATTACTATGAGAAGATCAGCTATCACTAAGCCCAAGTGACAGCAAGAAGCAGCTACTAGCTTCCCAACTTACCATCTTCCTTTTCCTTTCTGCAATCTGTTCCTCTGATTCCATTTCTACTTCATTGCTAATGGGAGTTTTTTCTTCTATATCATCAATAAAATCTGGTTCCTGAGAGATGGAAAGAACTGCTTTATGAAAATTACTACTCCACATATAATAGGGGCACTGAGCTATTTTAAATGTTTTCAACTACAATGAATTCAACATAAACATTACAAGCCTACTTAAGTCCATTTCAAAAATTTAAAACTGGTTTCCTAATTCAAGAAACTTTCCAAAATCAATTTTGCTAAAGATCTAGTGAATAGTGTTCTTATCCATAGAGCCTACAAGGTTAATATGGTAGGATAGCCTTATGTTTATATTCTTCCCAAAACATAAACATAAATTATTTCACAAAAACCCAGTGCCTACAAATACCAAGTGCTCAAAAAATTTTTAATTTGAAACTTATGAAAAATTATTTCTAGAAGATAGGGTATTGGAAATGACTAAAATGTTAATTTTTATGATTAAATGGTCCTTCCTAATTTCCATTTGTTTAGAGGACATACAATAAAGTGTTTCCTGGAAGGGCAGAAGTATCTTGTGTTTTTAAGAATTTCCCCTCAAAAATATTGTCTGCCACCCATATATAATTGATTTAATTATGTCCCAAATATTAAAGGAAATTTTACAGTTTAAGACTTTGAATAAGCACACTTACTATGAATACAAGGAAAGTGCAAAATGGAGTAATTGTTAAAATTACCCAGCCTTAGAAAAATCTTATATTTCTGCCAAGATTTGCTGGGTGAGTAGTTTCTTTGTAGTTTAACAAATATTGTACAAATTCTAGCAGAACCTGTATTTTATGTGTATAAGAACTTCATTAAATAACAGAATGGACTTAACTTAGAAATTTTACATAAAACAAAAAAAAGAGGCTAAAATATGACAAATTACTTTTCTTTGTTAACTTATTTCATTAAGAAGCAACACACAAAGTTCAGTACCTGATTATTTGATACTGACAGTCTCAGTGGAGAAAGCTTTCTCTGTTTAGTTTCTGGGCTCTTCATTTTATTTGTTGTTCCTTCACAATCCAAAGTAATATTCTGATTTTGCGTATCTTTTTCTTTTGAAATATCCTTTTCTTTTTTTCCTTTTTTCCTTCTTGTCTCATAACCACTGTTGATGTTTTCCGTGGACTCAGAACTACGTTTTAGAACAGGGCACTCTGGATTTTCTTTGAGGCATGCGCAATCCACCTTGTACTTACTGGAAAAATAACCAGTTAAATAGTTATTCAAGACATTTTAAAAAACCTGTAAAATTTTATAATTCATTTTAAGCTGCAACTCCATAAAATTGTATGCTATTACTAATTATAAGTAATCCTTACTTTTCACTAATTTGTATTCCTAGTAACTATCACAAAGAAATTTTATTTTCTTATAAGAACAATGTAATAAAAGTTGATTTCTAGGCTTCAATCACAAGGATAAATAAGTAATGGTTTACAGAAAAAAAAAAACTCCAATAAAAATTTTTTTAAGTATAAGGATACTGTGGCTCACATTAAGACAAAAATGTATTTATTTCAGAGGTTGCAAAGTGTTATAACAAATACCCTAAATTTGACCTAAGTAAAAAAAAAATGCTAGGTATAATAAATATCAAACCTTAATTAGTTCTCTTATACTTTACAAAATGGTTTCAATAACCAGGTTTCTTTAAAAAACTACATTGGAAAAACTTCAAGTAGTGCTTCCTTTTGCCCTTACGTGTTCCCTCTTTCAAATAGAAGCTTGAAAAATAACTACTATCTTTCATCTTCACAGTAGTGGTAATTATTTCTCTCATTTTACAGATGAGATTAAACTCAAGAGAGAAACAGTATCTTGTCCAAAGTCACACAATTAATAAGTGGTAGGGATGGTATCCAGATTCAGGTCTATAGGAGTCCAAAGCCCACATTTTGCATCTCAATATTTCATAATGCTCTGATCTCTTTATCACCAAGATTTAGTTCATTTCTAGGATAAATGTCCAAACGTAGGTTAAATAATAATAGAAGCTTACCACGTTGAATGTTTTAAGTAGATTCAAAATTTGTTCAAAATAAAAATAATATGCTAAGTTTCTAATACTCCTATTCATTCACTTTTAACACCAGCATAAAGGCACAGGTCAAACTGCTTAACTGCCTAATTCTCTGAATCGGGTAGAATTCAAATATTAATGGTCTACCTCCTACCTCTCCAAATCAGGTTTAATAGAAACTAGCTTGAAACTCTTTCTAAATGTCTTCTTTGATTTCAGGGTAACAGAATTCCCTATAATAATGATGGCAACACTAAAGCGTATTAAGTAATTATTTTGTGCAAGGAACTGTTTTAAACACATACTAACTCATTGAATCTTCAAAAAATTTGTTAGGAGAGTATTATTATTCTCATAGTATACATGAAGTACTGAGGCACTAAGAGATTAAGAAACTGGTCCAAGGTTATATAGCTAAATAAGCGATCCAGCTAGGATTGGAAACCAGTCAGATTATAAAAAGCTTATATTCTTAACCACTGTGGGATAGTGTTTCTTAAAGTAATGAGCAAAGAGCCATTTTTGCAGTATTTTCCACTGTCTCAGGAGAAAGGGCCAAAAAGGAAACATGTAAAGTATCATGATAAATCTGACTCAACAATCAAATAGAAATGAATACTAAAGTAAGAGGGTTTTCACTGACAAAAACCAAAATGACCATTAACCCTTTGCACTCGCTTGCTTTTTTCTCGAGCTGCTACCGATGCTAACCGTGTCAAGTCACACTTGACATCCGAGTGCAAAAGGTTAAAAACTTCTGCATTTCAATAGGGTACCACAAAAAATTATAAAAAGTAAAATACAGAATAGGAGGAAATGAACTGAAATACTTATAACAACCTTCTCCCTTCAAAAAAGTCAGTAAGAAAAAGACTACCCAGCAGAAAAAATGAATAAATGATTAGGCAATTAATAAGAAAGCCAAAATCACAAACATATTAAAAGATCCTTGGGTCCATAAAACAATTAAGGATAATGTAATCTATAAAAATAAAAGCATAATATGCTAATCTGGACGAAGCCAGGGCTGCGAGGGAAGCCTGGGTCCCGGGTGCCTGGATCTCGGGTGCCAGAGGGAAGCCAGTGCTGGCAGCCAGAGGAAGGAAGGCCTTACTCCTACATGAATTTCATGCATCGGGCCTCTAGTTAAAATATAAAAGGATGCCATTTCACATGGATTAGCATCCATTTTTAAAAACGTGTGGTATACACACACACACTGGATTAACACACAGTAATAAAAAAGAATGAAATTTTGCCATTGGCAACAGCATGGATGGACCTAAAGGATATTACACTAAGTGAAATAAATCAGAGAGAAAGATAAGTAAAGTGGAGCAAGGAAGTAAAACGGAATACAAACTGGTTATTCATCTATGTTTAATATAAACTGAGGCTGTACACATTCTACAACACAGCAATTCTACCCCTAGGTCCCTACCATGGAGAGAACATGTACACATGAAGACATGCTCATAAAGTCATAAGAGCATTTTTTTTGTAACTCTACCAATAGTGGAATGAATAAATACCATCAACAGTGAAAATAAATGAACTAGAACTACACATAACAGAATTGAATCTCAAAAAGTAATGACTGAAAAAAGATGGAATGCAAAAATCATACAGATTCTAATTTACATGTTATTTAAAAATATACAAAATAGTAGATCCTATTTAGAGACAAAGGAGGCAAGAATATAAAATGGAAAAATGAAAGTCTCTTCCATAAGTGCTGTTGGGAAAACTGGACCACTCTCTTATCTCATATACAAAAATAAACTCAAGAGAAACCAAGATGGCGGCATAGGTAAACACCTAAACTGCTGCCTCGCACAACAATTTCAAAACTACAACTAAAAGACAAAACGGACATCATCCAGAACCACAGGAAGGCTGGCTGAGTGGAAATGCTACAACTAGAAGGAAAGAGAAAAGCACACTGAGACTCAGAGGAGCTGCAGAAGGCAGAGGTACGGAGGCGTGCGTGGAGAGGGCTGGCAACTGAGTACGCAGCTGGCTTTCTCAATCGGGAGGGAGACAAAAGCTCCCGACAGCTCGGAACTCCAGTTCTGGGCGAGACTCTGGGGACCCAGACTCATACGGGGAGAAACTGGACTGTCTGGCAGCGGGCAAAACTCGAGGGCAGCTTTCTCTCAGAGGTGCTTGCAGCGATTACCGTGGGACACTGAGACCCAGGGGCCTCTTAGGACAGGGCTGACGGAAAGCCATTGCTGTCTGCTCCGCCCTGAGACTCCACCCCTGCCAAGCTGAGCATAGAGGCTTTTGCAAGTTTTGTCTCATAAGGGTGTCTCCAGCACAGAAGTTCTTCCAGCATAGACACAGCTCATCCTCACAGCCAATTGGCCTAGAGGTCAAATCCTCCCAGTGATACCAACAACAATCAAGGCTTAACCACAACAAGACTGTACACAGCCCACAAAGGGGTGCACCAAGAGTGTCCACCTCAGGTAACTGGGGAGGCTGAGCCACTGGGCCCTATAGGACACCTAGCACACAAAGCCACTCTATCAACTCAGGGAAGCAGCCAAAATGCAGAGACAAATAAACAGGTCACAAATGAAAGAAATGGAGGAAAGCAAACGACTGGATATAGAGTTCAAAACCATGGTTATAAGTTTTTACAAGAATTTTCTAGAAAAGGCTGATAAATTTAGTGAGACCCTCGAGGATATGAAAAAGGACCAACTAGAAATTAAGCATACACTGACTGAAATAAAAAATAATATACAGAGATCCAACAGCAGACTAGAGGATTGCAAGAATCAAGTCAAAGATTTGAAATACAAAGAAGCAAAAAACACCCAACCGGGAAAGCAAAAAGAAAAAAGAATAAAAAAATATGAAGATAGTGTAAGGAGCCTCTAGGACAACTTCAAGTGTACCAACATCAGAATTATGGGGGTGCCAGAAGAAGAGAGAGAGCAAGATACTGAAAACCTATTTGAAAAATAATGACCGAAAACTTCCCCCACCTGGGAAAGAAATAGACTTACAAGTCCAGGAAGCGCAGAGAACCCCAAACAAAAGGAATCCAAAGAGGACCACACCAAGACACATCATAATTAAAATGCCAAGAGCAAAAGACAAAGAATATTACAAACAGCAAGAGAAAAAGAGTTAGTTACCTACAAGGGAGCACCCATACGACTGTCAGCGGATTTCTCAACAGAAACTGTGCAGGCCAGACGGGAGTGGCAAGAAATATTCAAAGTGATGAATAGCAAGAACCTACAACCAAGATTACTCTACCCAGCAAAGCTATCATTCAGGATTGAAGGTCAGATAAAGAGCTTCACAGATAAGAAAAAGCTAAAGGAGTTCATCACCACCAAACCAGTATTATATGAAATGCTGAAAGGTATTCTTTAAGAAGAGGAAGAAGAAGAAAAAAAATCAAAAATCTGATGAACAGAATAAACTGGTGAATATAATAGAATCAGGGGCATGGAAAGGGAGTGGACTGACAATTCTCAGGGGGAAAGGGGTGTAGGGGGTGTGGGAAGAGACTGGACAAAAATCATACACCTATGAAGCAGTGATCACGGACAACAGGGGGATGGGGGCATGCGTGTGGGGGGGTTTGGGATGGGAATGGGGGGGGGGATTGATGACAAATATGTGATACCTTAATCAATAAAGTAATTAAAGAAAAATCATACACCTATGGATGAGGACAGTGGCGGGGGGGAGGTAAGGGCAGAGGGTGGGGTGGGAACTGGGTGGAGGGGAGCTATGGGGGGAAAAAAGAGGAACAACTGTAATAATCTGAACAAAAATAAACTCAAAATGGATTAAGATTTAAATTAATGTAATCCCTGAAATCACAAAACTTCTGAAAACAGAGGTTGTAAACTATCTGACATCAGTCTGAGTATTATCTTTTTGGATATGTCCCCTTGCGTAAGTGAAACAAAAGCAAAATAAACAAAGGGGACATCATCAAATTAAAAAGCTTCTACACAGTGAAGGAAACCATCAACAAAACATAAAGACAACCTACAAGATATTTGCAAATGACATACCTGATAAGGGGCTTATATCCAAAATACATAAAGAACTCATAAAACACAGTAACAAGAAAATAAACAATCCAATCAAAAATCGGCAGTGGACGCGAGAAGACATTTCTCCAAAGAAAGAAGATATACAGATGGCCAACAGACATGAAAAGATGCTCAACATCACTAATCATAAGTGAAATGCAAATCAAAACCACAATGAGATAACACCAGTCAGAATGGCTGCTATCAAAGTCAACAAATAATGTGTTGGGGAAGATGTGTAGGAAAGAAGGACCCTTTTGCACTGTTGGTGGAGCTGCAAACTGGTGCAGCAACTTTGGAAAACAGTATGGAAATCCCTCAAAAAATCTAAAAATAGATCTACCATAACTATCATAAACACACTTCTGAGTATTTATCAGAGGAAAATGAAAACACTAATTTGAAAAGATACATGCATCCCTATGTTCACTGCAGCAATTACAATAGCCAAGTTATGAAAACAACCTAGGTGTCCAATGATAGATGAATGTATAAAAAAGATGTGGTATACACACACACACACACACACACACACACACACACACACACTGGATTAACTCACAGTAATAAAAAAGAATGAAATTTTGCCATTGGCAACAGCATGGATGGACCTAAAGGATATTACACTAAGTGAAATAAATCAGAGAGAAAGACAAATACTCTATGGTTTCACTATGTGGAATCTAAAAAAACGAACAAACGAAGCAAAAACAGACTCATAAATAGAGACCAAAAGGGATGGTTCACAGAGGAGAAGGAGAGTAGAGGGATAGATGAAAAAGGTGAAGGAATATAGAAATATATTTGATATTTGCATGATGAGATATTAAAAGAATTAGTGGGTAATTAGGTTGTAAGGTATAAAAATGTAGAATCACTACATCAAACAACTGAAACTAATATAACTGATATAAAATTGTATACCAATTAAACAAAAAATAGAAGGGAAAAATTCTTACATAAACAAGGTCAGTGTTGTAGTTAAAAAAAAGGGAAAGTTAAGTATATTTTACTACCTTTTACAGAATAATAAAACAACTGCATATTTAAAAAAAAACAAGGTCAGTGTTATATAGCTGAATCAGGATTACTAGTCATAATTACTATTAGCATTTTCATTACAACAGTAATTAAGGAATGTCTGGAAAAGAACTAAGCAGCTTTGCTGTAATGGAAGCTGATACCAAAATGCTTGTAAATAAAAATAAAAAGTTGTGGACATTAAGGAAATGTGTTGAAACAACAGATCTTATTTACAGATTTGAACTTACCAATTCCCATAGTCAAAATCAAAGGCAATAGTAATTTCAGTTCCCTTTGGAATATTTTGTATAGAATAAATGTAAAGATGTATGGTTCCATCTTCAATTTCATGCCTCACCTATTAGTTAAAAGAATTTTATATTTCTATAGATTATTTTTTACCTTTAGAAGCATCTCACCCTACCATTTTGAAAACTATTCAAAGTAATCCCCAAATACAACATGGAAAATAATGGCATTAATTATAAGACTTGTAACTATAATCAGTGGTTATCAACTGGGAAAGTGATACATCAATGCAAGTTTGATGCAAACTCTACAGCCCACCATGTAGTATTAAAAAGAAAATACTGTATTTTATCAGTTTTACAATGCATATTTTTTCACCTTTTAGCATCTCTGAAATAGGGACTGGCATCTTTAACTTGATGAAATGCAGTAATGGTACAGTTAACACTGTACTTTTTCTATGACAGACACTGTTCTAGGTACTTTACATAACTACTTTAGTTCTCATAACACCTTTTTACAGATAAAACTGAAGCACAAAATTATAAATCTAGTTAGTCAAAGAGAAGACATGAATCTAGTAAGTCTGGCTTCAAAACTTACATTCTTAACTGTAACATTATATAACAATAAAATTAAAAATTTTATTTTTCCATGTAAAACAACAAAACCAGAAATACACTCAACATTAAAACAGTTTTATTGTAGCACATATAAAATCTATTTTAGCTTTCAGCGTTGTCATCTACCTTGATCAAATTAGAACATATATTTGACCCATATATACAGTTTCTTCTAGGATAAACAGAATCTAATATTTCCTCTTACAAGAAACATCACAATTTCTTCAATGTGCAAAGTTATTTTTAAGACCTCAAAGCCAGTATCTCCTAAATTTTCACAATGGAAAGGTGCTCGAGTATAAAATACATCAACAGTTAAAAAGTGCTTTTAGGCTACCAGACTTCAGTGGTTAATACTCAAATTCCACATACCCCTCCAACCCCTGTCTCCCAAAAGGATCTCTATAAGCTTACCTCTGCATTGGGTGTACAAGAACGTCTGATGAACCGAGCCTCATTCCCAAATGTCCTTGCATCAACACACATTTCTAGCCCATGAAATTTAGAATAGAATAAAACAAAAGGGTATGGTCTACAAAGAAAGAAATGCATTATAAACCATTAGCATTTTGAGTTTAAGAAACTTCTAAAAGACTTACAGTAAGTAGTGAAATCAAGAAATTGAATATAAAAAAGCTTGATACCAAAACCTACTCTTAACCACTAGGCTAGTTCATGCTAATAAGGTTTTTACCTGTTCCTATAACCTTATATAAGTCAAAGATAATTAATAGGATGTGGAAATTCAAATTTACAAAGATAAAAAGGGAGTAATTATTACCTTTACAGAAGGACTTATAATTGGATGCCTTTAAAGTCCCTAACTCCTTGTGCATTTAAGTGTTTGAATTATAGCTCTGTTTTAGTCAAATTTGCTATATAAAAGGGAATGATTCACATATATCTTTTCTATTTTAAATAAAAACTCATTATAAACTAGAAATATTTTTAATAATAGCATATAGACTGAGAATGTTCTCTCTCTAGAGTTACACACATACTTCTAGACTTCAGGGAAGCAATGGCTGTGATAGGAACACATCAATTTCCTCCCAAAATCACAAACCCTAGAAGAGGCCTTCCAAAGCCATTCCATACCTAGAAAAGTGGGAGTTGAAAATGGTGGCAATAATATAAGATCAAATCTATCATCTAATAAAGAGGAAGAGGTTTTGCTTGTGATAGGCACCAATGGTCTTTTCAGGTTCTAACAATTATAACGAATTAGGAAAGGTGTTGGATGGAAATTACCTTATAATCTCAGGTAATCGAGTTTTTAATTAATATCCACCTATATTGCTATAGTTTATCTTTAAAGTAGATTGTTTTAGTGTCAGCAAGATAAAAATGGGTAAGAGACAGGAATATATCTGCATTTTTATATTTTATTATAGTTCAAAATTATTAGTCACTGTTCAACTACACTACTGTTTTAAATACTAAAATGATCACTTAGGAAAACAAAATACATATAAACACAGCATCTTGGTTAAAAATAGCAAAAAATTCAATACAGAACAATAGAAAACTAATATGGGAAAATAAATGCATATACCTCTTAAAGAAATATCCATTTGCTTCAAATTGTTCTCTTAGCATAAATTTTCCTCTATATTCAATTATAAGTGCATCAGGAGGCAAATCTTTTGCAGATTTCAGAATTTTCTTATTTTTTTGTATATGGCTCTGAAATCAGAGAAATGTTGAGATTAATTAAACCTTAATGTTTTTAGTCTAACAACTTTAAGATATAGAGTAGAAAAAATAAGGTTTCTGTTTTATAACATTTTGGCAAATGATATATTTACCTCTACAGGAGGCTTGAAGAGCGAATTATTGGTATTCAAATTTGATTTATTTATCTCTTTTTTGTCATTTCCATTGCCTAATCTCAGAGCTAATCTTTGTGCCTCCCTCTGAACACCCTCGCTATACTGGTTATTATTTGCCTCTTCATATCGATCCATCCATGCTTTGATTTTTGTCTCCCATCCAAAATTTGAACCATCAGATGAAGGATCAATCTCTGGAGCTGAACCCTAAAATCACAGCAAACTAAGCATTACTATCTGGACTTCAAATATTTATACATACGCACACAAAATCAATGACTATATAAGATATAAACTAGACATTAATGTTAGGCTTTCTAAGTTGGTCCTAGTAAAAAGAGCACCATAAATGAGCAGTTTACTACATTTTTATACTGCATGCCACACAAATATGAGTTGGAAAATTGAAGGAAGCTAAGTCAGAATAGTAGAAATTCAAGTTTCACCATCACTACTGTAGTCAAATGAAGGCTATCAATAAAATTGCAACTACCCAAAGGTTTGGAGTCATTGTCAACTAATGTTTAAAAAAAGCAGATGAAATTTTTTGTTTTAGAAACTGCAAATATCTACTCTGTACTCACAGCTCTATTTAACCAGATAAATGGGATTATTATGTAAACTACACATACTGCACATTAAGTATAAACATTTTATATACATTAAAATTTTAACACTTTATAACAAAAATATTCTTGATATCTTAATTAGTGTAATTCCAATTGTCCACATAATAAATGTGACGTGAGAATAGAATGTGAAATACCCAAATGGTTCATAGCCTAAATTCAAGGGTCATAATGAGGGCAAGAACTTTCAAGCTTAAGTGCTTGCTCCTCTATAGCCCCTATTAAAACCTGTAAGATAAGAATTCTAAATGCCAAGTAATAAAAAGTTACCACCTCTCTTCTTAATGTTACAAAAAAAAATAATAATAAAGGAGATATTTTTTCACTGGAATGCAATTTATATAAAGGCACAATTACCATTCATTTAAAAATGTATTAAAACCTGAACTCCTGCCCGACCGGTGTGGCTCAGTGATTGAGCATCAACCTGTGAACTAGGTCAGGGTTCCATTCCCAGTCAGGGCACATGCCCGAGTTGTGGCCTCAATCCCCAGCAGGGGGCGTACAGGAGGCAGCCTATCAATTATTCTCTCTCATCATTGATGTTTCTAGCCCTCCCTACCTTCCTCTCTCTGAAATCAATAAAAACTTTTTTTAAAATTTCCTGAACTCCTACAATTTTTATTTGCAATCTTAGGATGAAAATCAATTAATGCAGATAACAAGAACAAATATTTTACCTTATCATTAGAATAATTCAAATTTATTAACAAATTTAATGTGAAATTTCAATTTAGTTGTAAATGCTGTTCATTGTTTTCTTTCTACAACATTAAACTTTGATAAAAGATTTTGTCTATATGTAAAATCTAACAGAACTGAAATATTAATATCATATATAGATTTAATAAAAATCCTTATATATCCTGTTAAGACATGTAAATGTGTACTGTGTACAGAAACACTAAAATTTACCATCAGTGAATCTTCCCTATACTTGTCCACAATAAAACAAACTACAGTTGAACTGTGAACACAGGTTTGAACTGCATGGGTCCATTTATATGTGGATTTTTTTTTTTTCAATAACTACCTGTATTATTTTCCATCTGTGGTTGGGAGTCCACGGATACAGAGGCCTGGCTATATGCATTTATCTAAACCATTTTATACGGGGGACTTGATATCTGGGGGGGTTGGGGAGGGGTTACTGGAACCAAGCCTCCTTGGATATCAAATGATAAGTTTTGGGGAGTCAAAAGTTATACTTGAAATTTTAACTGTGCAGGGGGTTGATATCCCTAACCCTGGCACTGTTCAAGGGTCAAATGTATATAGTAAGTTGTTCAACTATTTGATTGGGATAGGTTTATTTCACTAATTGATATTTTATATACTTACATATTCTACATTATAATGACTACTTGATAAAGAACAGATTTTTATACAAATGAGACACTACATATTAAGGCTTTCCTCAGTTTTCAAATTTTTCTTTGTTTTGCATCTTCCCCTCCCCATCCCCCTCAGAAAACACTCTATACTGAGTTGGTATATCTTTAATACAGCTCTTCTGTATCTCTTGAATCTTATAAACACTACAGAATTACTTATTAGAGTTGTCATGATCTTAAAGAGATATCTTCAAGTTAAGAAAAAGATATCTTTAAAAATGCACAGACTCACTACTTCACATAATAAATGAAAATATTTCAGTTAAGTAAAACATGCTCCTTCCTCATTAGACCTCCTATTAAACTGATTAGATAAATTGGAAAGAAAGGAAAATAGCTGGAGTATCTATCAATTGTACCAACAGCTTAATCCAAAATCTTTTTCAGACCTCCTTTTTCTGTGTCAGAGAAAATACCATAAATCCAGATTTAACATACTACAGTTGAACTGTGAACAACAGTATAAAATTCCAACTTCAGTCCTAGCCGGTTTGGCTCAGTGGATAGAGCGTCGGCCTGCGGACTGAAGGGTCCCAGGTTCGATTTCGGTCAGGGGCATGTACCTTGGTTGCGGGCACATCCCCAGTGGGGAGTGTGTAGAAGGCAGCTGACCGATGTTTCTCTCTCATGGATGTTTCTAACTCTCTATCTCTCTCCCTTCCTCTCTGTAAAAAATAAAATATATATATATTTTTTAAATTCCAACTTCAATATATAAAGAACATTTTGTGAAACTTTGGACTTATTAACATTTTTGAGAAGAATTACAAAAGTTCATAAGAATAATAATTGGACAACTGCTTATCCTCCAGTAATGCAAAATTAATGAATAATTATTATTGAATAATAAATTATAATTATTCTTGAATAATGAATAATTATTATACTACATGAACAACAGATATACTATAACATGCTCCCCACATCCTATTTCAACATTTGACAACTTGGAAAACCCATTATCCTTTACTGCCTAATTTAAAAAGCTATAGTAACACTGTATAGCTGACCTCTATGATCCAACACAAACCTATCTCTTAGGGGGAGGCAGAGCTGGGGAGCCTTGCTTCTCTCAGCAATCTTGGCATCTACAAAATTGAGGATTTATTCTAATTAATTCAAGGTACAAGTGACTAGTTTGTACTATTATTAATATGGTGGATCTATGGTGATTTTATAGTATTTTATAATAACTGATGACTAAATCACTAGAATCCCAACTATGCAAAGGAGTAAAATTTCAAATTCCAAATGTGATTTTGCATACAACAGTCTAGTATATTAACACCAAGTGTACTAGAGACATGGAATGCAATAGTAACTGAAATTCTGTTTTCTTGACATTTTACTATTAGAAATTGTTCATATATTTCCTCCTTTTGGCTATTTTAACAATGTTAATAAACTCTAAGAATGGCATATTTATCCAATTAGAATTCCCTATGGCCCAACTTCTGATAAAGATAATAAGCAATGAAATGACACACAGTGAAGAAAGCATGAAGATTATGAACAAACAACAACTTAGTAAACTCCCGAATAATTGACAGTTGCTAATAAGGGCTTACATTTAACATATTTACCTTAACTCTTGATGACTTCCTAGATCCTTCACGAAAGGCCTGAAATAAAATGGAATTCTGAGTTTTGAATATAATTAATATTTAAGAATCAATCGGTTCAATGAAGTCTCATAATAACAAAAAGTTTGGTATAACCACCAGAACTAGAGAAATGTTTAAGTAAAAAAACTCATCTATTAGAAAAGAACATAAAAAATATATATGATACAATGCTAAGAAAAAGTCTAAATTTTCTGTGTGATCAATATTACAATAATGGAAAAGTATTTGATAAAAATTGGAAGGATATAAAAAATATTATAGTAATGCCTGTAAAATTCAGCTCCCGCCACTCTCTATCTTACTCATCTAAAAAAATGAAAAACTTACTTTTTTACATTTTGAAATGTTTTGTTCTTTCTCCCCACTTTTTTTCCTTCTTTTATCATTAACCTTAGAAACTCTTGAAGTAGTTAAAGTAATAGATGTTGGGGTATGCTGAAATGCAGTATACAATTCCACAGGAACCTCATCACCACTCTCAGTTGCACTGGTATCACCATCTTCAAGGCAAAATAAAAATTACTGCGTGTGTAATACTTCTATTTCAAACAATAAAACAGCATTCCACACAAGAAACTATTATATATCTATTTTTCTGAAGAATAAACATTTTCTTCACTTCTTCACTTATATTAAGACTAGGGGCCCAGTGCACGAAGATTCGTGCACGGGGGGGTTGGGGGGGTGGTTGGGTCCCTCAGCCCAACCTGCACCCTCTCCAATCTGGGAGCCCTCAGGGGAGCCCTCTCCAATCCGGGAGTTTCTGTCTGTCTTTGCAATCATATGAGCGAATTGTCTGAGACCCCAACCCAGTTTGGTTTGTTGCTCACAGAATAATAGAGGCTTTTTTTTTTTTTCTTCATTGGTGGAGATTTCCTGGAAGTTTTAGGATATCTTCCCTTTAATTTTTCCTAGACCAGTGATGGGCAACCTTTTGAGCGTGGTGTGTCAAACTTTGCCAAAAAACTGAGCATAACTCGGGTAGTGTGTCACTTTGAGGAAAAAACATTATTTCGCAAATGTTTCATCCTCGGCATGTGGCCGCCTAAGCGGCCGCGTGTCATCAGAAATGGCTAAGCGTGTCAGTGCTGACACGCGTGTCATAGGTTTGCCATCAGTGTCCTAGACACTCTGATTTTACTTATGTCTCTCACCTTTGCTTTCCCCCTCCATCCCCCACTGCAACAGTAACTTGCACCAGGCTCACTTTGCTCTAGTGTCTAGGAGATCCGTCTGCCACCAGAACTATGATTCCCAGCATTCCTGGTGCTCCCCATGCTCTGGGCTTCTACTTCTGGTCCTGAGGCTGCCACCAGAACTACTATTCCCAGAATTCCTGGTGCTCCCCGTGCTCTTGGTTTTCACTTCCTGCTCTGTCTCTGTCCCACAGCCTCCCGCTCTGCCAAGTTCCCCAAGCCGCTCCACTCTCCGCTGGTTCTCCCACTCTGCTCTCCGCCTGGCGCCTATGTATGCAAATTAACCCGCCATCTTTGGCGGGTTAATTTGCATACTCACTCCTGATTGCCTGGTGGTTGTCACGGAGGTCAATTTATATGTTTCTCTTTTCTTATATAGGATACATTTAAATGCAAGTTTTGGCCTGGCTGAAGTGGTTCAGTGGTTCAGCATCGACCTATGAATCAGGTGGTCACAGTTCGATTCCCAGTCAGGGCACATGCCAGAGTTGCAGGCTAGTGCGGGGCATGCAGAAGGCAGCCGATCAATGATTCTCTCTCATCATTGGTGTTTCTATCTCTCTCCCCCTACCTTCCTCTCTGAAATCAATAAAAATATATTTTAACAACAACAAAAATGCAAACTATGAATGTCAGTTCTCATACTTAGGCTAGAAAGGATAAAAAAGTTTGACAACACACTCAGATGGTGTGACTGTGGGAAACACGCAGTTGCATACATTGCCAAAGGAAATTCAAAATTCCCTGCAAAGTGTGGCCAAATCTAGCAAAATTCTACATGCACTTAGCCTTTCACCCAACACTCCCTTTTCTAGGGATCCATCCAAAGATAAAATGGCAAAAGCACACAAAAACATAGCAAGAGCCCTAGCTGGTTTGGCTCAGTGGATAGAGCGTCTGCCTGTGTACTGAAAGGTCCCAGGTTTGATTCTGGTCAAGGGCACATGCCTGGGTTGCAGGCTCAATCCCCAGTAAGGGGTGTACAGGAGGCAGCTGGTCAATGATTATTTCTCATCATTGATGTTTCTATCTCTCCCTCACCCGTCCTCTTTGAAATCAATAAAAATAAAAAAAATAAACAAAACAAAAACATATGCAACAGAGATTCACTGAAAGTACTATCCTATCTAATAAAAGAGCAATATGCAAATTGACCATACCTCCACTACGCCCACCAGCCAATCAGGAGCAAGTATGCAAATTAACCCAACCAAGATGGCTGCGGCCATGGAGCAAGCAGGAGGCTTGGGTTTCCCTGGCAATGGAGAAAGCCAAGCTTCCTGTCCACTCTGGCCGGCCCTGGACTCCACTCAAGGCTACAAAGTTTCAATTATAGAAGATAAATAAATCCCAACAAAAATGGCGGCAGCCACGGAGCTGGAGAGAGTAAGAGGCTTGGGTTGCCCCCGGCGATGGAGGAAACCAAGCTTCCTGGCCTACCTTGGCCTCTGTTGAAGGCTACAAAGTGTCAATTATAGAAGATAAATAAATCCCAACAAAATGGTGGCAGCCATGGAGCTGGAGAGAGCAGGAGGCTTGAGTTTCCCCTGGCAATGGAGGAAGCCAAGTTTTCCACCCGCCCTGGCCTCCGCTGAAGGCTACAAAGTTTCAATTATAGAAGATAAATCCCAGATACCAGGGCCTCCACTTGGGTTGCCGGGGGGCATGGCTGGGGTGCAAACCACCCCACGCCCCAAGGGAACCCACACCCTGATCAGGGACACCCTTCAGGGCAAACCAGCCGGCTCCCACCCATGCACCAGGCCTCTATCCTATCTAATAAAAGAGTAATATGCAAATTGACTGTCACTCCAACACAAGATGGCTGCCCCCATGTAGACACAAGATGGCCGCCATGAGATGGCCAGCAGGGGAGAGCAGTTGGGAGGGACCAGGTCTGCAAGGGAGGGCAGTTGTGGGCGATCAGGCCGCAGGGGAGGGCAGTTGGGAGGGATCAGGCCTGAAAGGGAGGGCAGTTGGGGGCAATCAAGCCTGCAGGGGAGGGCAGTTAGGGGTGACCAGACCGGCAGAGGAGAGAAGTTGGGGGAGACCGAGCCTGCAGGGAAGGGCAGTTGGGGGGGACCCAGGCCTGCAGGGGAGGGCAGTTGGGGGGGACCAGGCCTGCAGGGGAGGGCAGTTAGGGGTGACCAGGCCTGCAGGGGAGGGCAGTTGGGAGGGATCAGGCCTGAAAGGGAGGGCAGTTGGGGGCAATCAAGCCTGCAGGGGAGGGCAGTTAGGGGTGACCAGACCGGCAGAGGAGAGAAGTTGGGGGAGACCGAGCCTGCAGGGAAAGGCAGTTGGGGGGGACCCAGGCCTGCAGGGGAGGGCAGTTGGGGGGGACCGGGCCTGCAGGGGAGGGCAGTTAGGGGTGACCAGGCCTGCAGGGGAGGGCAGTTAGGGGTGACCAGACCTGCAGGGGAGGGCAGTTAGGGGCAATCAGGCTGGCAGGGGAGCAGTTAGGCATCAATCAGGCTGGCAGGGGAGTGATTAGGGGGTGATCAGGCTGGCAGGCAGAAGTGGTTAGGGGCAATCAGGAAGGCAGGCAGGCGAGCAGTTGGGAGCCAGCAGTCCTGGATTGGAGAGGGTGCAGGCTGGGCTGAGGGACACGGACACACACACACACACACACACACACCCGGTGGTGCACGAATTTCGTGCACCTGGCCTCTAGTTTGTAATAAAAACAAAGTAAAACAAAAAATGAAAATAACTCAAAAGTCCATGAAACAGGAATAGTTCAATAAACTATCATTATTCAAAACCAGCTGTATTGATATCAGCATGTTTTAAGCCAAAATGAAAGTTGTAGCAATGTTATACTTCTAAATTCTGTTCCTAAAAATGAAAGAAACACTATTCCAAATAATAAACTAATGAATCCACATCTTTTCAAAGAACAAACATATTTAACTTCTTTAAACCAATAGGTTACCTATGTATTTTCCTATACAATTTAAATTTATTTTCCTCTAGTTTCCATATTTCCTACATTCTTATTCTATAATCTGTAAAAAAGAATATTTAAACATCTGTATCTGAAATTTTAAATTATATACAATCAACATTTAGCAGTAAGATATTTCCATCCGATTAAAAATATGCAGGCCAGTTATTTTCTCAACCATACTAATCCTTAGTATAGATCTTTTTCACCCACCTGACAAATTTTCCCTTTTTCGCCGTTGTAGTAGCACTGCTCTCTCTTTATCCAAACTCCTACATTTAAAATATTAGCATGATTATTATTTATCAAACTTTCATAAATTTAAATATAAAGCAGATTTGTTTTAAATGTGACAAACTTACAATTTCTCTAATGTTCTCACTGAAAATCCAACAGTATAAAATACATGTACTGCCCCTTGCCTCACATTAGATTTCATCTAGCATCATTAGCATTATATGCCCGTTTAGTGACTATAATTGCACTAAGAAAATCATTTTTTTTAATGTAGGAAACTAGTACATCTTTTTTAAAGAAATTTTAATTGAATATTTAAAGCAAAGAGTCTGAAAAAGAATGTTAACATGTGTAACAAAAGTTATAAATTTCTTAAAAGAAATGAATGACACTAAATTAGTCTATTTGCATTATCCCATTTGCCTAAAATTACTTCCACTTTTGAAATAATGAACACTAAACATTTAATTAAGTAAAATATAAACTTCCTTCAGCCTCCACTCATGAAGTACATTACATCATCAGTAGTAATTGTTTTACTTTATTTCCCCCTATATTTTACTGTCTAACTCAGTGGTCGGCAAACCGCGGCTCGCGAGCCACATGCGGCTCTTTGGCCCCTTGAATGTGGCTCGGAGTTAGAACCACTTCTTCAAAATAGACACGCCCAGGCCGAAAACCGACTTCTGTGCATGGGCCACGAAGTTTCAATCGCACGTGGTATTTTGTGGAAGAGCCACACTCAAGGGGCCAAAGAGCCGCATGTGGCTCTCGAGCCGCGGTTTGCCGACCACTGGTCTAACTTATTAGTCTAGAGGTCAAATAACACTAGATAGTATTTTGAAATGGGAGAATAAGGGCTCTAGACCGAAATGCCTACAACTTAGTAATAGACTTGCCTTAATGTCTACTAGAATATGCAACAATCCTATAGCACCAATGATAACTATCTTAATCATCACAGAATGATGGCAGTTACTGCTCAATTGACTGTTTTCCCTAAAGGTCAGTTTTTAATCAACTCTTATTAAAATAACAGTTAACAACAGCTACTTATCCCATAAAAAAATAGCCCTAGCCAGTTTGGCTCATATATGATAATTGCTTTGTGGTTATGGTTATTTTTAAAAATTATTTTATGTACGTATACATAAATACATATATCTTAAAATACATAAGTATACATATGAATAAAATAATATATCTTGGATTTACATTAAAATAGTATGTGAAGGGGAGAAGAAATAGATGGCAAAATAAATGAAAAAAGGTTATTAATAATTGTTGAAGCAGGGTGGTGGAAATATGTGGATTCAGTATACTATTTATTTTTATATAGGTTTGAAATGTCCTAATAAAAAGATTTTTTAAAAACATACAAAAGGACCAGTAGGTGTGGCTCGGCAGTTGAGGGTCAACCTATGAACCGGAGGTCATGGTTCGATTCCTGGTCAGGGCACATGCCTGGGTTACAACTAGATCCCCAGGAGGGACTTGCAGGAGGCAGCCAATCAATGATTCTCTCTCATCATTGATGTTTCTATCTGAAATCAATAAAAATTAATATATAAAAAAATACGAAAGAACAAAAAAGAAAAAAGAGAGAACTCATGGACATGGACAACAGTGTGGTAATTTCAGAGGGAGGATGGTAGGTGGAGGTGAAAGAAGATATAAGGGGGATAAGTGGTGATAGAAAAAAAAAAAGAAAAAAAAACCTACAAAGAGATATCACTTCACACCTGTTTGAATGGCTATTATCAATAAATCAACAAACTAGTGCTGGGGTGGATGTGGAAAAAAGGGAACCCTAGTGCACATACAATGACACACAAAAACACCCCAAAAAAGAAATGGGAGAAAAACACATTACTGCAAACCTACAAAATTCTGTAACTGAGGCAATGTCCTCCTAGTAACTCTTTAACAGAGTGCATTCCAGTGAAAAAACATGGCATTACATAGAAGATGCACTATTATTTCATGCATTATTAAAAAAGTAAAAATGCTACTAACTATAACATTATCAATAGATTCTTCCTGATTTTAGGATTGTCAGAATACAAAAACAAAAAAACAACCCATTTTTATTCATACATAAATTTCTACTAACTAAAGATTATCTCAGTAAAATTATGGGCAATCTTATTGGTATGCACAACTTACCGAGGCTGACAACGTTCACATAGATATGTGTCAGGAATATGCTGCCTATCAATCCCCATGCAGTCAATATGTTGCCAAACACTTAAAAAAAAAAAAAAAGCAAAAAGCAGAACATATAAAGTATTTTTAAAATCATCCTTAAATTAAGATTTGATATTCCATTTAACTATCACTTAAGTGCCTACTTTGCATTTAATATACTAAAAAGTGCTGTGAGGAATTCATAGAAATATGTCCTCAGGGAGATAAAACTTTGAGATGTAAAAACAAGAGGACAAATACATTATATATAATATAAATTTATAAAGCAAATAAAATTTTAAACTGCAAAACATATACATTATAAATATTATTAGAAATCACAAAGTAGAGAGGTCCACACTACTTGGAGTTAATGGGAAAAGCACCCTGGAAAACAATGAACTTGAATAGAACCTTGTTTAGGTCTTTAGGAAGAAAAGATTAGTTACTATAGCAATGTTTTCTTCAAGTAGGCAGATATGAGGAGCAATAGTCAGAAAGTGGTTAATATCTATGAAGAGGAATATTCATTTTGAAAGAAAAGACTAAACATGGATTAGTAATGTATAGTCAGATTATATAGGACTTGGAATGTCAGGATATGTGTAAATTTTTTCTAATGGCAACAGATAACAACTAGAGGTGCTATGGTGGTATAAACTGTTAATTCAAACAAGTAAAGAAATTGAAAGCAAAACAAAAACAAAAAAAACACACACACACAAATAAGAGGCTTTTCCAAAATTCCAGACCTGAGTTAAAGGAGGACAGAACTAGAATGATGGCAGAGAAGATGAAGTTAAAGAATCCAGAAAACATTCCATGAGGACAGAGATTAAACCGACTGTGTTCTCTATTTTTAATGGAATACATGGACCAGCTTGAGGCAAACTTTTCAATTTGTGACTTTAATTGGTCTAAAGTTGACATATTTGCCTATTTCTAAAAACAGTCATATCTTTATATAATAACTAGAGGCCCAGTGCATGAAAATTCGTGCACTCAGGGGGGGTCCCTAGGCCTGGCCTGAGATCAGGGCCTATCGGGACTTCCCTTCCCCGGGCTGCAGGCAGCTGGCCCCACCCCTGCCACTGCTTGCCATCTGTGCAGCACTGCCCCCTCCTCCCCTGCTACCGGTGGCTTCCCTCTGCAGGCGACAGGCTGGGGTGCAATGGCTTGGCTGGCCTGGGCCTCCCTTTCTTTGCTGGGGGGCAGGGCCAGCCCTGTGAAGGGCCGTCTGCCTACCTGATTGCCCCTAACCACTCGCCTACCTACCTGGTCGCCCCTAATTACTCGGCCTGCCTGCCTGATTGCTCCTAACAGCTTGCTTAGGGGTGGGGCCAGCCCGGTGAGGGGCTGTCTGCCTACATGATCACCCCTCACTGCTGGCCTGCCTACCTGATCTCCCCTAACCGCTGTTCTGCCTACCTGATCATCCCTAATCACTCTGCCTGCCTGCCTGATTGCCCCTATCTGCTTGCTTGGGGGCGGGGCCAGCACTGACTTCCAGTTGGTCAGCCTCAGGTCGTTATGACCCAGGGTTTTTATATATCAGGATTAGCTACTTCTAATATATAAAACTATGAAATTAACAACTATCGTACTGTTCTTCACTTAACCGAAAATCTTGAGACAAGAACTAGTAGAAGGTGGAAGGCAATGGAATATATGCCTATGTATATCAAAGATGTGGGGGCGGGGGGAGTAAAACAAAACAAAACAAAACAAAACAAAACAAAACAAAACAAATAAAACAAAACACAAAGGCATGCCTGGCCTGTGTGTCTCAGTGGTTGAGTATCGAGTTATGAAACAGGAGGTCATAGTTTGATTCCTGGTCAGGGCACATGCCCAGGTTGCGGACTCAATCCCCAGTGGGGGGCATGCAGGAGGCAGCCTATCAATGATTCTCTCTCATCATTGATGTTTATATCCCTCTTTCCCTCTCCCTTCCACTCTGAAATAAGATATATATATATTAAAAAGGCAGAGCACCCTAAAAGGAGGGTTAGAATAACAAATTAAGTTAAATTTGGGGGATAAGCAATGATGTCATGCAGAAAACAGAACTAGAAAATAAATAAATGATCAGAGCTCTAGATGTCAAATTTGAAAGAGATGAGAATGAGCAGTGAGTATATGAAAATATACAGAGGCAATAAAAAACAAGAATAAAAAAGAAATGCAGTACACTATAAGTTAAGCAGTAAAAAAATAGAATGATAAAAAAAAGATTCATAACAAAGACAGCAGTTGCTGAGAAGCAAATACCTTGAGTTAATACAAAAACTGTGAACTGTTCCTTCAAGATTTTGTAGATAGGTATAAATCCTAAGGACTATTTCATTATTTTCTAATAGGGATTATTCTATATTCTATATAGATCAATGTAATTAAATCAAAAGAAAAACACTGTTTAGATTATGCATTAAAATAAAAACACTGCAAATGGTATGTAATTTATCACAGACAAAATCAGCTAAAAGAAAGCTATTTTATATTATTGGTTAAAATATGAATTGAAAGATATTCTAATAAGTAGCTAATAAAAATAATGAGGATAACAAGTTATCATTAAGGTTATTTTTTAATTCTTTAAATTTGCCTCATGAATAAATTTACTGGAGTGATTGCTCATGGTACTGATATGTGTCACAGGTAATAAGAATTTATTTTTAAATTTGAAAACGTTTTTATTAATGTTTTTATGAGTATTAACTCAAGTATTAAAATTACAATTTTCCATAAAAATATCAAATTTCACATTCCACTTAAGACTACCTTTTTTCCCCTTTTGGCAAAGGTAAATCAACTTTTTGAAATATAACCCTAACTGCATGTTTATATAACAATAACATCCAAACCTTAATCACTTAATCTAATAAATGGTAACAATATTACAAAATAATGCAAAGTAATTTACATTTGGCTCTAGGATGCATATTTATACTCACACTGGACTATTTCAAATCAAATAACAAAGCTATGACATAAGCACCAGACCCAGGGAATTCTGTAAAACTATCAAGCTTTCTAACCCACTACAGTGCACTGCTTGAATACTTTGATTCCCACACTATGCAGGGGATGGACTCAGTAACTTTCAGGCTGAAATCCTACTGTTCCCTCTCCATCCTCCCCAACTCCCTCCCACCAGGAAAAAAAAGAAAGAAAGAAAGAAAGGAAAAAGAAAACAAAGCCCCACTTTCTGTCCCAATCACACCTTCTCTAGGGGAAGAGGCCTTTCTTGGTGGTTGAACCAGGGTTGGGGGAGGGGAGACTGTGGTTCTGGTTCAAGGAGACTCCAGAGTGCTGCAAGGTTCAAGTCAAAAGGAGGTGAGAGAGTCAGGTCAAACAAACATCAATCAAAATGTATAATTTCCCCCAAATTGGAAAAATCACAGTTGACTATACAGCACAAATAATTCCAAAAGAAATATACAGGACTCAATTCTCTCCTCATTTCTATCTTGTCTACTACTTTATGTTTTTATATTACTATTAAAAGAGTGACAAGAAAGATGTGATCCTATATGAATAATGATCAAAACTGATTGCCTAATACTCAATTAATAATGAGGAGTTCTGATCAACTTTAAGATAGATTTTCCCCATAGGGGCTTTTTTCTAGGAGCAAAACAGACTGCACTGATAATAGCAGAAGTCTCACTTTAAAACGCATTCATAATTCCCTCAAAAGTGACTTTATCTTTTCCAACATTAACAATCAAGGTAGCAACAGTCAACAAAAATAAACTAATGGTGTGAAATATTTTACCTGCATTTGTCACAACAGATCATGTATCCATCATCATGTGTAAAACCGCATATGCACCTGGTTACATCAGTACCATAACTTCCATCCTCAGATGTGCTGATTGTAGTAGCACTGGAAGTTTCATCAAAATTAGGAGTGGTAAATATGCCTACTTCATTTTTGCTAATAAGAACTGACGGAGGAGGTGAGGCCGGAGGTGTTGGAGGAGGTCGAGCACCATAATTATGGTCCTGGATTATTGAACACAAATACAGCACAACATAATTTCAATAATAATATGAACTAATAAGCAAGTTAAAATTCAATCCTTAATTTGAATATTCAAGAGATATGAAAATGGCCCATTTCTTTCTTAATATCTCTAAAACAATGACTTGGTGAAGCTAAATATTAAACCACAGTAGTGAGTGAAAATGTCAATCTACAACCTTGATCACCTTCACAATGATTTCCCTCAAACTCTACCCCCTCATCCCCCATATCAGAAGGTATCTTCACAGTCCTATTGGTTACATAGCTTCTTCACCTTCAAGATAAAATCAGGTGCAAGATGTGAGAACAGAAGTAAAAAGAACTCAGGAATGTAGAGGCTAAAGAATAACAAAACAACTAAAAAAGACATATTATCCCTATAAAGTATTAATAGAAGATTTTTCTAAAATTGGGTATTTTTTATTCTGTCCAAACAGTAAAAATCTTTCATAATTGTACCTCAATAATATCACAAATGTGTCCAGTTCTGCAACTGTTCTGATCTAAGCTCTGCCCCTTACTAGCTATGTAACACCGAATAAGTTAAATCAGATAAGCTTTCATTTTCTTAGCTATGAAACAGAGATGAAAATTACTCCTTATCTCATGAGGTTGTTTTTGAAGATTAAATTAGATATATGTAAAAATACCAGAGTCTGGCACATAAGTGCTCAATAAATAGTAAATATATAATTTACTATATAAATTATTATATAATTTAGAATTAACAGTAGATAGTACAATTTTACCTAGTCTTTTTTTTCCTATTTTTATTTTATTTTTTCCATCACCATTTATCCCTTCTATGCTCTCTTCCACCTCCACCCCCACAACCACCACACTGTTGTTGTCCATGTCCATGAGTTCTCTCTTTTTTTTTCTCAATCTTTTCACCACTCCCAACAGCCCCCCCTCCTCCACCCCACCAAGGCTGTCTGTCTGCTCTCTCTGAGTCTGTCTCTAGTTTGCTTGGTGGTTCAGTTTATTCATTAAATTACCATATGAGTGAAATCCTATGGTACTTTTCTTTCTCTGACTGGCTTATTTCACTTACATAATGTTCTCCATTATGCTAACAGTAGATAGTACAATTCTACCTATAGTCTTTTTATAAAGAAGGAATGTGCCCTAGCTGGTTTGGCTCAGTGGATAGAGCGTTGGCCCTTGGACTGAAGGGTCCCAGGTTCAAATCCGGGCAAGGGCACGTACCTCAGTTGCAGGCTCAATCCCCAGCCCTGGTCTGGGTGAGTCCGGGAGGCAATCAATCGATGTCTCTCTTTCACATCGATGCTTCTCTCTCTCTCTCTGTCTCTCCCCATCCCTTTACTCTCTCTAAAAATCGATGAAAAAATATCATCAGATTAACAAAACAAAAAGAAAAGAAAAAGAATGTATTTTAACACCAAGCTATTAATAGCATAAAATACAAAATAATAATAGTAATAATACTACTTCTAAAGAATTCCTCTTATAGAATTTTAACTCCTTGAATAAATATAGTTAGATCAATGAAATATTAAGCTATTAATTATGTCCCTAACTGTTTAGATAGTATAAAACAAGTATGCTTTTCAAGTATTCAGTTTTAAGTACAATGCCACACACATCTACTTTCAAGCTCTAGATATAATAGCCTTCAAAAAACACACACACACACACAACACACACACACAAATACCCTTCTAAAGAAATGCTTGACACTTACCGCATAGGGCAAACCAATGTAACTGTGTGAATGATGCGAGCTGCTGGTATATAACTGGTGGGGATAACTGTTGGATTTCTCAACTACCACAGGGCTAGCTTCTACGGATTCTGGTCTGGAGGGGAAAAAGTTGTATCAAAGAGAATTCCATTCATTTTTTTTTTTCCTTTTAAGCAATTTAAAATTATAAGCACTTAGTTTATTGGCTATACAAATAAAATGTCTTGTTGTAACTGAGAGTCATTATTTATTTTGCCATTGCCAATAAAATGTCTTTTTGAGTAGATAGACACCCTGTGGATAAGATATATCCTATCTAGATTCCATATCATAATAAAACTTTTGTTTAATTAAAAAAAATGGTCCTGTCTGCTGCTGTGGCTCAGTGGTTGGGCATCGACCTATGAACCAGGAGGTCATGGTTTGATTCCCAGTTAGGGCACATGCCTGAGTTGCGGATGTCCAGTGTGGGGGGAGGCAGGTGGTCAATGATTCTCTCTCATCATTGATGTTTCTGTCTCTCTCCCCCTCTCCCTTCCTCTCTGAAATCAATAAAAATATATATATTTTTAAAAATTACATAGAAGGAAGAAGTAGAGTTTTAGCAATTCCTGATCTACATTACTATTATTAATGCAACATGTAGGAATTATGGCCAGAGTAGAAAGATTAACTTTTTTATTTTTATTTTTTAAGCAGCAGAACATGCGAAGATTTATTTACAAGGAAAGGAAATCCACTCTGATGTAATGTGATTGGCAGCTTGGCAAGCTGAAGTGGAGCCATGTGACTCTTATTTGGGAGTTCAGAGGGTGACACCCCTGCCTACCGCCCTGGGCAGGAGCACAGCCCCCTCCTCAGGTCCCACACACACCTCCTCACACTGCCAGGCTGCCCGGGGTGCTGGGGGGCTGGTCAGACCACATCCTGGGGGTCCTGTCCCCCCTCCGTCATGTGGGCCTGTTTGCTGGTTTGGGTTTGTCATGTCTCCCATGTACCCTCCAGGTCCAGCGGCCTCTCCTAGCCCCTGTCTATCTGACACCCTAACAATCCTAATGTTAATCCTGAAAAGAAATCTTACAAATCTAGAGAGTGGTGATGTTGGCAAGGTCAACGCAGTGGAGAAATTTCCAGATTAACTCTTAAGGATTTAGATTAAACTCTGAATATATTTCTAATGAATACTGCCAAAACTTTTATATTTTGGAGTTAGAAATAAAAAATAAAGCTTTCAGTACAAGCATGTAAACAAATCACAAATACTTTGCATAACCTCATGATTCAAATTAAAGCTGCAGCACTGATAAACTGGCAATGTTAAAAAGGCAGAAATACTTTATCAGGATCCTCATTTCTTGATCATGGTATCTCCCCTGCCAGGTAAGTATAAGATCCTCATTTCTAATGACACTTCTTACTAAAAGTAATTTTTAAAAAATTAACAAATTGAGCATCGAGTTATGAACCAGGAGGTCACGGTTCGATTCTAACCAGGGCACATGCTTGGGTTTCGGGACCCATCCCCAGTGGGGGACATGCAGGAAGTAGCCGATCAATGATTCTCTCTCTCATCATTGATGTTTCTATTTCTCTCTCTCTCCCTCCCCCTCTGAAATCAATAAAAATATATATTAAAAAACACTTAATGTGTTGATGAATTGTTGGACAACAGATATACATAGAAGAGTTCTTAAAAAGCCCCATGATGATAGATATCCTCAAAGCTCTGCACTGCCAGAACACAATAAATCTGAAAACAATGTTGTGACCAATACCCAAAGTCAAACATCCTTTGATCCAGTAACACCGTCTTCGGAAATTTATCCCAAGAAAGTAATCCCACTATTAAAGACTCGCAGAATTGAGATGTTCATTGAAATACTATTCATAAAACTAGATATAAGAGCAGAAATCATTCAAATGTCCAATCAATAGAAAACAAATCTGAGCAAACCTACCATATGTTTACATATGTGTAACAGGTCAAGAGAAACTCATACTAATAAAAATCACTCTATTAAAGCCAAATAAGTTTCCCTCAAAACCTCCTGAAATATTATCACAAACCCTTAATAAATTTTTAATGACACAACTAGAGATAATATGCAATAATAATTTTTGTCAATAGTTGCTATAGTGCTCTATTTAGCCAATTTATGTATATTCACATAAATACTGACTTAGCATACTGGTATAACGTTTATCATCAAGTAAGAATCTGCAACCCCTAAGAGATAATGGATTTAGGCAAGAGATAACTATGTGAAAGGTTTGAAAGCTGATGAATAGGATAAGGTTGACAACAGCCTGTTGATCACTTATCACTACCAAGTTAGACAACCAAGTTTATTATGTGCCTCTGCTAATGCTATGCAATAGAAATTACAAAGTCCCACATAGAAAATACCATGCTAAAAAGAAAAATGAGAGAAAAGAGGGGGGGGGGTGGAATTTGAGGCTAATCACATCTCTAGTTCTAAATGCCAGGTAGAATATTACATGATATCAAATTCAGAATGTTGAAACTTCTAAAGGCCAAATGACCAGTTTCTTCAACAGGCTATATATATTGTAAGGGAAAACAAATTTAAAAGTTTGTCACAGATGAAAAGAGATTCAAGAGACATTTCAATCAAATACAATGTGTGGATCTTGTTTGGATCCCAATTTGAACACAATTACAAAAAGACATTTTTGAGACAAGTGAGGGAAAACTGAAGATGAACTGGTATTTAAGGGTATTTTATATTAAGGAAATATTCTTAATTGTTATAATATTGAGATAATAGTATTGTGGGTTTTTTTTAAAAAGCCCGTTAGTGATGTACATTGAAGAATATATAGGTAAAAAGATGTGAGGATTTGCTTTAAAATACTTTAAATAAAACTGTAGGATAGCCCTAACCGGTTTGGCTCAGTGGATAGAGCATTAGCCTGCGGATTGAAGGGTCCCAGGTTCGATTCCGGTCAAGGGCATGTACCTTGGTTGCGGGCACATCCCCAATAGGGGATGTGCAGGAGGCAGCTGATTGATGTTTCTCTCTCATGGATGTTTCTAACTCTCTATCCCTCTCCCTTCCTCTCTGTAAAAAATCAATAAAATATATTTAAAAAAACACCACAACAAACAAACAAACAAAAAAACCCTGCAGGATAGAAGAAACAAGGTTGGCAAAACTGTGAATAATTAGCTAAAGCTGAGTAATGGCCACTTGGGATAGATAATTATACTGTTCTCCCTAATGCTGTATGTAGTTTTGTATTTCTGTACTAAAAAATGTTTTTAAGTTCCCCAAGTTATTTTTAAATCTTACATTTAATATATTTTACACAATGGGTACCTGGAGGAATGGTATACTATCTCTTTTCCTCCCAACTCAGGAAGATGTCTTCAGCATTTCTATTTCTAAACATCTATTTGTGGAATCTCTCTTAACCCTTTAATTTCAACATGTTTCTCAAGGCTTAATTCAAAGTGCTCTTTAAGGAGCACTTTCCTGATTGCTTCAACTCATCATCTATAATAATCTATAATAATAAAGGCATAATATGCTAATTAGACTGGACATCCTTCCGGATGACCTTCCGGACAAAGCCGGGGCTGTGAGGGAAGCCCGGGTCCTGGGTGCCGGAGGGAAGCCGGTGCTGGCAGCCAGGGGAAGAAGGCCTCCTCTTGCAAGAATTTCGTGTATTGGGCCTCTAGTAATTTTATAAAGCCTACTAGAGGCCCGGTGCACGAAATTTGTGCACGGGGGTGTGTGTGTGTGGGGGTCCCTCAGCCCAGCCTGCACCCTCTCCAATCTGGGACCCCTCGAGGGATGTTCGACTGCCCGTTTACAGGGATCGGGCCCTGGGGGTGTGGCCAGCCTGGGTGAGGGGCTGAGGGCTGTTTGCAGGCTGGCCACACCCCCTTCAGGGTGGGTGTTCCCACTGGGGTGCCTGGCCAGTCTGGGTGAGGGCTGAGGCTGTTTGCAGGCTGGCCAAGCCCCCCAACGAGGACCCTCACCCCATGGGAGTGGCCAGCCTGGGTGAGGAGCTGGGGGCTCTTTTCAGGCTGGCCACGCCCCCCGGCAATCCAGGCTCCCAGCCCCTTTTTTTCTTTTCTTTTCTTTTCTTTTTCAGCACCTCCTTGAGCAGAGGCCAGGGCCAGCTGGAAGCAGATATCTGGGATTTATTTATCTTCTATAATTGAAACTTTGTAGCCTTGAGCAGAGGCCAGGGCAGGCGGGAAGCTTGGCTTCCTCCATCACCGAGGGCAACCCAAGCCTCCTACTCGCTCCAGCTCCATGGTGGCCACCATCTTAGTTGGGTTAATTTGCATACTCACTCCTGATTGGCTGGTGGGTATAGCAGAGTAATGGTTAATTTGCATGTTTCTCTTTTATTAGTGTAGATGGGTTCCTATAGCACTTATTTACTGTATTGTTGGGTTTTTTTAAATATTTTATTGCTTTTTTACAGAGAGGAAGGTAGAGGGATAGAGAGTTAGAAACATCGATGAGAGAAACATTGATCAGTTCCCTCCTGCACAGCCCCTACTGGGATATGCCTGCAACCAAGGTACATGCCCTTGACTGGAATCGAACCTGGGACCTTTCAGTCCGCAGGCCGATGCTCTATCCACTCAGCCAAACCAGTTAGGGTCTGTATTGTTAATGTAGTACTTTTTATGTAATATTTTTGTATGCTGCCCACCACCTTCTCACATGCATTTATTTTCTCTCCCAAACTCCATCAAAATTAACACGTTTTCTTCAGTAGAAAGAATACAGAATTGGGACTTACATGTCTAAGGCTGGCCATTCAATGGGTATTTCTTAATTTGAGTTTCTTATTTGTAAAGTGGAAATAAATATACCCATACTTCACCTTCTTTCCAGCAATATGAATGAAGCTCAAATGATACAAAGAATGTGAAAAAGAATTTTCTCAACTATTATGCATTATACAGATGTGTAACACTACTTATTTGTTCAGAAATACCCAAATGTAACTCTGACTATTCAGTCTGAAGTTGCTTTTAAATTATTTTAAAAACTTAACTCTACAATAATTCAAACTTCTAATAAAGTGGTTCTAAGCATTCTTGGCCCAGTAGCTCAGTTAGAGCATTGTCCCGATACATCAAGGATTCGGGTTCAATCCCCAGTCAGGGCACATACTAGACTCGACCAATGAATGTATGAATAAGTGAAACAACAAATCTCTCACTCTCCATTCCTCTCTCTCTCTCAACAAGTGGTTCCAAATATGAGTCTAGCTAGACATATTCTAAATAAATAAATTTGTAAGATGTCAAAACATTGTTAATATTTAAATCATTTAATTAAGCTATAAATATGTAATATGTACTAAACTTATAAAGTTTATTTATTTTTATTTTTTTAATATGTTTTTAATGATTTCAGAGAGAAAGGGAGAGGGAGAGAGATATAGAAACATCAATGATGAAAGAGAATCATCGATCGGCTGCCTCCTGCATGTCCCCTACTGGGGATTGAGCCCGCAACCTGGGCATGTGCCCTTGACTGGAATAGAAATGGGGACCCTTCAGTCCGCAGGCTGACGCTCCATCCACTGAGCCAAACCAGCCAGGGCAAGTTTGTTTGTTTAAGTATACACCCATAACTCCCAAAATTATGTTGAAATAGATGCCTTGAAATAAAATGGTTCCTTTGTAATTCTTTTGTAAAGCAGATTTTTTAAATATATTTTCTTAAAGTTGAGTACATACATACATCTGAATTTTTCACATACTAGAACAATAAACTTTACATCAAGAAATATAATCTGTCCCTGACCGGTTTGGCTAAGTGAATAAAGCGTTGGGCCGTGAACTGAAAGGTCCCGGGTTCGATTCCAGTCGAGGGCATGTACCTTGGTTGCAGGCTCGATCCCCAGTAGGGGGCGTGCAGGAGGCAGCTGATCGATGTTTCTCATCGATGTTTCTAACTCTCTATCCCTCTCCCTTCCTTTCTGTAAAAAGTCAATAAAAATAAAAATAAAAGAAATACAATCTGTAATCATAAACCTGCAATGTTGATATAATAATGTTTTTAAATTCTAGGTTGGTGATTCAGGACATTAAATTAATCAGGAAAATAAAATAAGTTTTATTGTTACACTGTACATTTATGTATCATTAACCTAACAGGTATACAGAGCAATATGCATACATCACTTTTCTATACATTACTTTCCTCTTTTATTGACATTATAAACTCCAGGAGACAAGGATCTATTACTGCAGAAAAGGTTATTTACTATAAGCAAAATAGAATATAGATAGAAAATGGTGTAACATAATGGGATTAATGTTCTAGTTTTAGTTCCAATTTCTGCTTAAACCAATCATAATTTCAATACAAAAACTAATAAGCAATGAATCACTGTCATTGGCAGAAGAAAAATTATAAATGCTTAAATAGTTTTTAAATTAACAATTTTAAAGTTTCTGATTTCAAAGATTTTTAAAAGGGCTATATAAAGATATATTTAGCCTTACGCATGTCAATGAAAAATCCACACAATTTTATGGAATACTTAATACTATATATATGTATGTAAGGTTTACATATATTAACAAGATCTGACACAATGCATTAGTTTCATTGTTCACACAGTCTAATAGCCAACATGTTGAACCAAAAAGTAGTATGTGAGCTCCTTGGAGAGAAGTGACTATTTTACTCAAAACCTCTGTAAAGGGCCCAGCTGGTGTGGCTCTTAGTGATTGAGTGTTGACCCATGCATCAAGAATCAAACCTGGTCAGGGCACATATCTGGGTTCGGGCTCAATCTCCAGTGAGGTCTATGCAGAAGGCAACCAATTGATGTTTCTCTCTCATCAATGTTCCTATCTAACTCTCTTCCTTCCTATCTCTCTAAAAATAAATAAAAACATATTTTAAAAAAAATCTTTGTAAAGGAACACAAAGTTCATCCCTACACTTTGTTTCCATCTATAAATGCCATTCACATAATTTGTCTCAGTTTTTTTGGTGGATTTAACTTACAGTCAAAGGAGTACACAAACTATAACTCAATAAATAGTTCTATGATAATGTTCACTACATGTTTAAGGTACCTTCTTAGATGCTGGAGAGAATAAAAAAACATATAAAACATATTCATATCCCTCGAAGAGATTCTGATCTTGGAAGGAACAGTAAGTTAGCAAAAAGAGACGGGTATACAAAAACCACCAACAGGATAATGCCATGAAAAAGGTATAGGTAAATGATTAACAAAACCCTTTCCTCTTGCCCTGGCCAGGTGGCTCAATTGATTGGAGCATCGTTCTGTGCACCAAAAGGCTTTGGGTTTGATCCCCAGTTGGGGCAGGTATGGGAGGCAACCATTCAATGTTTCTCTTTCACGTTGATGTTTCTCTCTCCCTTTCCTTCTCTCTAAAAATCAATCAAAACATATCCTCAAGTGAAAATTTAAAAAACAAAAAACCTTTCCTCTTCAGCATGAGACTTTTTAAAAAATATATTTTTTTAATTGATTTCAGAGAGGAAGAGAGAGGGAGGGAGGGAGGGAGGGAGGGGGAGGGGGAGGGGGAGGGGGGTGAGAGAGAGAGAGAGAGAGAGAGAGAGAATGAATGATGAGAAATAACCATTGATTGGCTGCCTGCTGCATGCCCCCTACTAGGGATTGAGACTGCAACCTGGGCATGTGCCCTTGACCAGAATCAAACCTGGGACCCTTCAGTCTACAGGCTGATGTTTTATCCACTGAACCAAACTGGCTAGGGTGAGACTTTGATAATTAGTTAACTTTCTACCTCTGTTCACTAAAAAAACCTGATAATGTAATTTGCTGTATTGCTAGGTACATTAATAAAAATAGCCCTTGATTGGTAAATTAATTGTAACTGGACTGGAAAAACTATAAATACTTGATGTAGATGCCACAGAACAGAACTTCCCCAAGATGCAGTAATTCCTAACTGGCACGTCCCTTGAAAGAACCTAGAAGTCTATGCTTATGGCAAGAAATATTGGCTACTGAGGGACATGAGACTTCAAAATCAGGAGACTCTCACACTAGTCCAATGTGGATCTTGTCTCCTTGTACCTGACTAGTCACCTTAGAAGCCAAAGAAAATAGTTCCTGGATGGCGGACTGTATTCCTACATGGTCTCACATAGAGAGCAACATCTGCTATTAATCTCTGACAAGTTGTGGCTCTTGTCCTACATACCATGTAGACTAGTGCCAAGTATGGTTTATGATAGTTTTGTAAGTCTGAAATGTTTGGTTGAATCTAGAAAGACCTCCTTGAAGGAGTTGAAAAAGGTCAGATTTTAGGATCTAGATTCTAGGGGGTTCAAGAGAAGGATACATCTAACTTGAGTAACAGGAAAGATAAGAAATAACATTATGAGGTTTTGTTAAAGGTGAGAATGCTTCTGAAAGATATATAGGACTTTGAATATTTGAATTTTATACCAGGAGTATCTTCTACTGAAAAAAAAATTAATTAAAAAACCAGTAATGATGGAGAAAGACAATATCCATGCATATGCAAAAAGACAGAAAAAAATGGCATGGGGAGTCTTCAAGAACCATAAGAAGTCAGTTAGACTTCAGGGTAGTGTTTATTTAGCTGTTTTTAAAAAAATTAAGTAATATACAAAACCCTATAATAGAGAGAAGGAGATTTTTCTTTGTAGATTTGGAAACATTATGTTAAAGTAGGACGTTAGGTGTTCTGTGTACCAAAACCATTGAATACAAATTCAAGAACTTGCACACAAATTACATGGCAGTATTCCATATGAAGTGACGGTTATCCAGGATGACTCTGAACATAAATGTTTTCTAGCTCAAAATTAAAATAGCAAAAATTTTTAACTTCCTATTACTCAGAGCCCTTTGGGGACTACATCATAGATCTCAGTTTGACTTGCACTGATTAAACCAACATAATAAAGAGCCTAATGTTTGCCAGGGACTATGAGATATAAAGACACTGTCTCTGTCTTTAAAAAACTTACAATTATACAGTTTTCATTCATTCCATAAACATTTGAGCACACATTAAGTAGAAGACACTAACATGCTGGAAATTAAAATATAAAGACGTGAAAGAAGTGGCTCTTCTCAAGAAAATTATGTATGGGGGGAAAAAAACAAGTATATCAATGATTATAGTAGTGCCATCAGAGGTAGGCACAGGGGCTCTTCATAATAGTCATATTTTTTTAAAAAAATTTATTTTTTAGAGAGAGAGGAAGGGAGAGGGAGAGAATAGAAACATCAATGAAAGAGAAACTATCAATCAAATGACTCCTGCACACACCTACTGAGGACTGATCAAGCCCACAACATGGGCATGTGCCCTCACCAGGAATCGAACCCCAACCTCTTGGTGCATGGGACCACACCCAACCAACTGAGCCACACCAGCTGGATAGTAGTCTCCCAGACTTCTTCCCCTTTCTCCATTTACAAACAAGTTACCTTTGCTCAGTTCTTTGCTCTACTGAAAAGCTTAGTACTCTGAATAGTTTCAAAGTGATCCTTATGAGTGTATGGTGGCCAGGGTACAAACTGGTTACCTTTGTACCTAAGAAGGGATTATTAAAATGTGCAACTTGCTATACAACTAATAATTTTGTAAATTTATCCTTAAGTTCCTTCCACTTGATCTTAGACAAAAGGCCAAGAACAATCCTTAAGTTCCTTTCATTATCAAGTATAGGACCAACCCACCTTGATGATTTATCTACATTAATTTTTATTAGGTATAGAACAGTGCCCATTAACCACTCTTAGATGCATCTGACACTGAGTTGCTTTCAATGATCATGTGGAAATGAAAAACTAAACTATTTTATTACTAAAAGAAGACTTAACTCTTGGTAATCTCTGAATCTATTAATTATACTACCAACAGGAAGCTCCCAATAATTCTTTGGCAACCTTCCTTCTTATAATGTTTGGTAAAGTTTAAAAAACTTTAAAAAACCTTACCAAACTAGTGTCATTTGCCAAATATGCTTCAAGTTATCTTTTCATCCACTGAATTTCTAGTTATTAAATGATAGGCCAAACTTCTTTGAATCTACTTTTCCCCTTAATAGACTATTCTGAATTTTGAAAGACATTTTATTTGATTGTTTTCTTTATAACAGAATCTTTTATTTGGCTCTTTAGCCACACAAAGCTTGAATCAGCTTCAAGTGCCTATTTTTCACATTACCATACCATATAGCACATTACCATAGAGCAGGGGTCCTCAAACTTTTTAAACAGGGGCCAGTTCACTGTCCCTCAGACCGTTGGAGGGCCAGACTATAGTTTAAAAAAAAACTATGAACAAATTCCTATGCACACTGCACATATCTTATTTTGAAGTAAAAAAACAAAACGGCAAAAACACCCGCATGTGGCCCGCGGGCCGTAGTTTGAGGATGCCTGCCATAGAGCTTCCAAAAAGGATCTTTACATAGACTCTAGAGTTGAGAAAACCATATTTTAAACTTACTTTTTAACTATATGATCTGGGAAATTTCATTTCAGATAAAGAGAGTGTGATTTAAAATATCCTAGTCAAAATATAATCACTTAAAAAAATACCACCACTTGTTTTTTTTATGAGAAAGCTGATTTTTAAAAAAATATTTTTTAAATTGATTATAGAGAAAGGAAGGGAAAGGGATAAAGAGATAGAAACCATCAATGAGATGGATCAGCTGCTTCCTGCATGCCCCCTACTGGGGATCGAGCCTGAAATCCGGGCATGTGTCCTGACCGGGAATCGAACCCCGTGACCTCTTGGTTCATGGTTCGATGCTCAGTCCACTGAGTCATACCAGTTGGGCATTAAACTTCTTATATTGAAGAATTTTATATCCCTCCTATTTCTACATTGTCCTAATGTAGTCTATCATGGTCAGTACATAGTCAGTTACTCAGATAACGTATGTTTAAGATTGAGAGGCATACACCACTTAGTAAACTAATGGAAGTGTATTGTGAACCACAGGGTTTGTCAATGAAGCAGATCAGATTCTGATTTTGACGGGCAGCCAACCAATGAAACAGACACACTTGCATAGTTGGAAATAGAGGATGACGATATAACTGATGTGTTCCAGCAGCAGATAGGAGTTGTCTACTAAAAAGAGAACCTGCTACTTTACTCCAGAACTCTGTTCTTCCAGACCAAGATATTCTCAATTAGAAAACTGCAATTTGATTCCACCACATTCTGACTACTACAGTATAGTGTTTTCAATTCTTTCATTTTTCCCTTTCTCTTGCCTTTATTGTACATAAAGTAACTGATGTAGGTGCACAAACATTTGCATTTTTGAAAACTAAATGGCCAATGGTATATTTTGATCTACATCTAATGGAGATGAATGGGGAAAAATACTTGTTCTGTAAATGAGTATTTAGTGGCATACTCATTCAGCTCTTATCTTTATATTCCAGGAAGATATTTTGCTCTTACTGGTTAACAACATAAAAATCCTTGCATACCTGTGTGATTGGAGAATTTTAATGTTTTTCTTTTTTTTAAAATCTTTATTGTTGAAAGTATTACATATGGCCCCCTTGTTCCCCCATTGACCCCTTCTAGTCCACCCTGACCCTGCTCCACAGACATTCACCACACACACTATTGTTTGTGTCCATAGATTATGCATATTTGCAAACAAGTTCTTTGGTTAATCTCTTACCACCCACCCACCCACACCTGCCTTCCCTCTGAGATTTGAGTCTGTAAAACCAAGGTCAATCTTATAACTTCTTTGTATACAGCTGTTATACGTAGGCCAATCTGTCTTTCAGTAGGGATTAAATTACTCTAAAAGAAATGAATCCTAGATAGTTTCCCCTTCAAGTCAAGCTTCTTATCCTATCTAATAAAAGAGTAATATGAAATTGACCATCACTCCAACACACAAGATGGCTGCCCCTATGTAGTCAAAGATCCTGCCCCCATGTGGACACAAGATGGCCACCACAAGATGGCCAGCAAGGGAGGGCAGTTGGGAGGGACCAGGCCTGCAAGGGAGGGCAGTTGTGGGTGATCAGGCCAGCAGGGGAGGGTAGTTGGGAGGGACCAGGTCTGCAAGGAAGGGTAGTTGGGGGCAATCAAGCCTGCAGGGGAGGGCAGTTAGGGGTGACCAGGCTAGCAGAGGAGGAAAGTTGGGGGCAAACAGGCTGGCAGGGGAGCAGTTAGACATCAATCAGGCTGGCAGGGGAGTGGTTAGGGGTGATCAGGCTGGCAGGCAGAAGTGGTTGGGGCAATCAGGAAGGCAGGCAGGCGAGCAGTTGGGAGCCAGCAGTCCTGGATTGTGAGAGGGATGTCTGACTGCCCACCGGGATCGGATTTAAACGGGCAGTCGAACATCCCTCGAGGGGTCCCAGATTGGAGAGGGTGCAGGCTGGGCTGAGGGACACACACACACACACACACACCGTGCACGAATTTCGTGCACCGGGACTCTAGTTGTTTAAATAAACTTCTTATTTAATAAACAAAAAAGAATGACACCTTAGGGTTTTGGCTTATGCAACTGGATAGAGATGGAGTTATTTAAAGAAAAAGATGAGCCTGGAGGAAAAAACAACAAAACAAATCCAGATATGGGGGAAAATCAAGCAAAAAAATAAGAGTGTGGCCAGTTAAGTGTAGTACTCAGAAAGCCAACAGTTAAATCTTTCTATTAGGAGAAAGTGGTTATTTACATCAAATTCTGAGAAATCTATATAAATTATAAAAGACTACCAATTACTATGACAACATGAGTATAGTGGTGTTGTGCAGCCTGATGTTGAGTGCAAACAACTCTTTCAGGGAGCTTGCTGATAAGAGGAACAGAGAAATGAAAGAATAAATAAAAGGGACAGGAGTTTTGTTTTAACATATTTATGTGATGGGAATGATCTAATATACAGAGAAACTGAAGATACTTCATCAGGCAAGAGTGAAGTATCAAGATCTTGAAAAGGTGAGAGGGGATGAGATCCAGAGGGCAAGTTTAAGAACAGGATTCCAAGAAAAAAGTGTTGTTTTCCATTTTACAAGAGGAAAAACAATATGAATATAAATACAAGATTTTAGATATGGAGTTGTGTCACCAGCACCTAAAAACAGTAGCTGGTATATAATAAGCCCTCAATAAATATTTCTAATAAGTAAGAAATTCTTATCAAGTTGTTGTTACAATTGTAGCTATTTTTAAAATTTGTTTTGTTGTTGTTAATCCTTACCTGAGGATATTTTTCCACTGATTTTTAGAGAAAGTGGAAGGGAGGAGAGAGAAACATCCATGTGATCCATTAGTTGCCTCCCGCACTGGGATCAAGCCTGCAACCAAGGTATGTGCTCTTGACCAGAATCGAACCCAGGACCCGTCACCCCGAGGGCTGATGCTTTATCCACTGAGCCAAACTGGCTAAGGCTGTTGCTATAATTTTAAAGCAAGTCATACCACTGAACTAGTAGTACTTGCTTTATTATGCCAATGAAATCAGAGAAAAATGGTATTCTTTATTAGAAGCTGTACCTCCTCAAGATTCACTCTCTCTAAACAAGAGGTCAGCAAACTAGGATCCCCGAGCCAAACCCAGCCTGTTGCCTAACTTTGTAAATAAAGTTTTAATGCAGTGGTTCTCAACCTTCCTAATGCCGTGACCCTTTAATACAGTTCCTCATGTTGTGGTGACCCCCAACCATAAAATTATTTTCGTTGCTACTTCATAACTATAATTTTGCTACTATTATGAATCTTAATGTAAATATCTACGTTTTCCGATGGTCTTAGGCGACCCTGCTAGCGGTTCTCAACCTGTGGATCACGACCCACAAGTTGAGAACTGCTGCTGTAGACCCTAAGACCATCGGAAAACACAGATATTTACATTACGATTCATTAACAGTAGCAAAATTATAGTTATGAAGTAGCAATGAAAATTATTTTATGGCCCTAACTGGTTTGGATCAGTGGATAGAGCGTGGGCCTGCAGACTCAAGGGTCCCAGGTTCGATTCCCGTCAAGGGCGTGTACCTTGGCTGCGGGCACATCTCCAGTAGGAGGTGTGCAGGAGGCAAATGATTGATGTTTCTCTCCCATCGATGTTTCTGACTCTCTATCTCTCTCCCTTTCTCTCTGTAAAAAATCAATAAAATATATTTTAAAAAATTTTAAAAAAGAAAATAATTTTATGGTTGGGGGTCACCACAACATGAGGAACTGTATTAAAGGGTCGCGGCATTAGGAAGGTTTAGAACCACTGTTTTAATGGAACACAGTCATGCCCATTCATTTGTACATACTGTCTGACTTTCCACTACAACAGAGCTGAGTAGCTGCAACAGAAACCATATTGTTCCAAGTCTTACATATTTACTCTGGAAACAGTAGTGATGACTGCACAACACTGATAGTACTTGACACTGAATTGTATACTTAAAAATAGTTAAACTGGTAAGTTTTATGTTATGTATATTTTACTACAATGAAAAGAAAAAGAAAACCACTAAAGCCAAATGTGGGAAGAGTCAATAGTATCAAATCCTGCTAAGAAAACAAGCAATATAAGGCCTGAAAACTATGCATTAACTCCAATGTGATAGCATGGTTAAAGTAAAAGCCAAATTATATGCAGCACATGGAAGAATAAAAGGAAGAACAATGAAAGAATTCAAACATCTGAATAGGTCTACAATTTAGACAGTGTCCAAGGAATTATAGGAAAGAGAGGCACAGATAATACTGACAAGGTCAAGATGTAATCCAAATTAGTCATTCTCAGGCCCTTCCTCTGATCCCTTGAGGTGATGTTGGGGGTCTGGAGAAGGTGATATGATGTTGCAAAGATTTGGTAAGTAGCGCAGGTAGAACAAAGATGTGGTAGGACTGCTTTGCATCTGGTCCCAAGGGAGTGTTCAGGGTATGGTTTCTTTTCCTCAGACTGGAAGTAGATTTGTTCTGGCCTAGAACAGGTGGTAGTATATCTGTTCCTGCTGGGTCTAGATCGGTATAGTGTGAGAGCAGTTTCTGAACCCCCAACAATGATGTCATGATGCTAGGGGTGGAGGGTCGGCTGCTAAGTCCTGCTTGGTGTAGGATAGAGTAGGACAGGAACTACTCAGGAAACAGAATCTTTGCTGCTCCAAAGTGATGTTCAGGCACTGCCCTTGAAGGTATTTTAAAGATCATGTTGTCCAACCTCCAGTTTTACAGACAAGGAGATAACTGATCTAAGTGTCACAAAATCTAGTTTCAAGCCCTAACTCTAATACTACTAACTCACTGTGTATCCTTGGGACCTGCCATATAAACCCTCTAAGTCACATGGTGTTATAATAGTAAAGAAAACACTAAAGCCCAGATCTCTTAAGTTGGTCTAGCACTTTTCCCACCAAATTGTCCCCATTATTTCTGTAAAATTGACTAGAGTGCTATTTATGCCTGTGGATTAGCGACTTGATGAGGTAAATAGCTTTACCTCATTTTTGTATTATAAAATGGTAGTATGTGTTACTTTATTAGAAAGTTACACAAAGCCTTTGAGTTCTGGTAATCCTGAAAATATGCCATTTAATTTTCATTACTTCACAAACTTAACAAATATGGAGAGCATTTTTGGTCATTAAAATTTTTATGCAATATTTCCATTCTTAAAAATGAAAATAAGCTATTTTCAAATGTGTTTTAATTCTAAATTACTGTCAAGAACTTAGAAGACAAAACAACTACCATTCTGTTTACAGTAATCTACATAATGTTGCCACGTTTTTCTGGACCACTTTACAAATTTTAAATCTTATTTGTTTATATCAAAACTGGAGGCCCGGTGCATGAAATTCGTGCATTCAGGGAGTCCCTCAGCCCAGCCTGCGCCCTACTGCAGTCCGGGAGCCCTCGGGGGATGTCTGACTGATGGCTTAGGCCCGCTCCCTGTGGGGAGCGGGCCTAAGCCATCAGGACATCCTTAGCGCTGCTGTGGAGGCGGGAGAAGCTCCCGCCACTGCCACTGTGCTCGCCAGTAGTGAGCCCGGCTCATGGCTTCTGGCTGAGCAGCACTTCCCCTGTGGGAGCGCACTGACCACCAAGGGGCAGCTCCTATGTTAAGCGTCTGCCCCCTGGTGGTCAGTGCACATCATAGCGACTGGTCATGCCGCCATTCGTTTGATTTGCATATTAGCCTTTTATTATATAGGAGGATATCCCATTTTCTTTAAAAAGCCATCAGAAATTATCATCCAAGCCATATTATACATTCTTAGTGCAGACATTTAAGTTAGGTGAACTGAATTTAAGATTTAAAAAAAGAGAAGTGCTAATCATTAAATTAAGAGTAGCATTTAGAGAAAAATAAATTTATAGAATAATTAAGCTCTGATACCTCAGAAATTGGACTTTTATAATTCGTTCTTCCTCATCAAAAACTTAATTTCTTCCCTGTAATAAACCTTCAAAATATAGTTGAATTTTAATAAGAAGTTTATACCAGTATTTTAGGTAAAACCTCTAATTTTACTTTTAATATTAAAACATTCAATAACACACACTTGGGTATCAGTAATGGCACATGGATAAACTGGCTCCCTAAATGTTATAATAATGGGTGTAAAAGGTCTCCATATGCTCCTTCAGATTTGTGATCAAAACTTTCCATTTCTTTCATCCTTGTTATGATCTATTATTTTTCAAAGACATAATAAAATTAGATACATTACAATAGTATACAAGAAAATTTTTTAAATGGAGAACGGGTTTTGTGTAACAATTGTCCTCATTTTATCACATGTGGTATTTTGCTTCATTTTACTCATCTTTAACAAAACCTGGCTCTTTTGACCTATGTGGCAGCATGGATCTAGACTAAGCAACCCTGGGTTCAAACCTAACTCTAGTTTTTATTAATTATGTAGTCTTAGGTAAATTTGTTAATCTCCTTGAGCTGCATTTCTTTTGTAAAATGGGAATCATGCCTGCCTGAATTTTTGCTGGGATGGTTAAGAGATAAGTGAAAGTGCTTCTGAATTAAGATAAGCAAATCAACACTTGAAGAGTAGCAGAAAGTATTAGTTTCTTGATAGTGATTAAATGTAAAGCAACCATAAGCAAAAATGTTGAGCACTAGTGAAAAATCTATAATAAAAGCATAATATGCAAATCAACTAAACGGCTGAACAGTGGAACGACTGTCCAGACAACCTCTGGAAGAAGCTGGGGCTGCAAGGGCCAAGGCAGCCGGGGCTGCGAGGGCTGAGGCAGCCAGGGCTGTGAAGGCCTACCCTTGCATGAATTTCGTGCATCAGGCCTCTAGTGAATAAATAAAAAGCTACTGAAAACATTTCATTACATGCCAAACATTTCAGTACCTTCAATAATATAAATTCAGGCTAATAGTGCCCAACCAATTCAACAAATTAATAAATTCTGTCAACAGGTGGCTCTAGTGACACTGAAATTACTACCAAATACTATAGCAAAATACAGATGGTAAAAATGTAATCTCAGAAATTGGGAGTCAAAAAGAATCACATTAATACTTCAATCCAAACCCTCTTTTATTTTTTTTTAATTAAAAATTTGGAGGGTGACATTGGTTAATAAAATTATATGTTTCAGGTATATAATTCTACAACACATCATCTGCATATTGTATTTTGTGTTTACCACCCCAAGTTGAATCTCCTTCCATCACCACTTTTCTCTTCTTTACCCTCTTCTACTTCCCTCCACCCCCTCCTTCTCTGTGGCAATCACTATACTGTTGTCTGTATCCATTATTTTAATGCCTCCACCCATCTCCCCAGTCTCCATTCCCTGCCCTGTGACCACTGTCAGTCTGTTCTCTGTATCCATAAGTCTATCTCCACTTTGTTAGTTTACTTTGTTCATTAGATTGCACATACAGGTGAAATCATATGGTACTTGTCTTTCTCTAACTGGTTTATTTCGTTTTAACATAATAATTTCCAGGTCCATTTGTGTTAAATTTTAAATCAGTTTAATTTATTAGTGATATACTATATTTTAACTGTACAATCTTTTCTCTTTAAAGTAACTAACATATCCTATATAATAAAAGCCTAATATGCAAACTGGCCGAACAGCGGAATGATCGGTGGAATGACTGGTCGCTATGACATGCACTGATCACGAGGGGGCAGACGCTCAACACAGGAGCTGCCCCTAGCCTGCAGGCCCCAGGCCAGCCAAGGCAGGTGCCAGAGGGCACCCCCAACAATTGCCCAGCTTGTCGTCCTGCAGAGGGAGGCAACTGGCGGCAGCAGGGCGATCAGGGGGCTTTGCCCCACAGAGGGAGGCTACTGGTGGCAGCAGGGCGATCAGGGGTAGGGCCAGCCAATGAGCGGGCCGGCACCACCCCGCTGCCAGTTGGCGGGGCCGGCAAGTGGGCAATGCCAGGCTGGCCAAGGCGGGTGCCAGTGGGGTCCCCCTAATTGCTGCGCTGGTTGCCCCACAGATTGGCCCTGATCGCCAGCCAGGCCTAGAGACCCTACCCATGCATGAATTTTATGCACCAGGCCTCTAGTAATTAATAACAGTATATAACCACCTGAGTACAATAAAATGTAATTCTCTTTTTAAAAAACATCTTATTTTGAAAAAATTAAGTAGCTTCACACTAGGTAAACAAAGAAATGTACAGGGAAGTCCCATACACCCTTCTTTGAGCAGACTGTATCTTACACAACTATAATATCTTTTGATTATGTATTTGAAATTGAAAGGAAGCAACATGTTAATTATATCAAATGTTCTTATGAAAATAGTTCCAAAAGCTTTGTTTCTGTGGGAAGGGAAAAAATGTGATTTAAGACTCTTTTTAAGCTTCCAGGTTTTATACTAAAGAAAAGAGAATTCAAAAATTTGAAAATCAAACCAAAAAACACACTAATGGTTGTCCCATAACAAAAACTGGCACCAGCTATACTTTCTGTGTCCACTGAGTGGGAGAAACTATGCCCAAGTGATACATACCTGTATGCGGAGTAAAAAAAATTTTTCCCTAAAATAATTACTTCAAAGACTGTCATTCTATCATTACCTAGAAACTGATAATTTTTCCATAATAAAAATGGCCGTATTTATACCAGAAAAGATTTGGCTCCATAACATAAATCATACTTATATTCTATACATTATAAATGTATTTAGTAAAGAACATAGGCAGGAAGCTATCCTCGACATTGCTCTTTCAATGTATTATTCATTCTCTTTTAATTGTATAATTATGTGGTTTTCATAATTTCATCATGAATTGCCTTATAGTACCCATATTAGACATTCAAACAAGGCACAGATAAATGTACCTCACATTGTATACTAGAAAAATCCCTATCTAGCATATAAGTAATATTTCATAAATTATATCTTGTATTAATTGCTTAAAAGACCATTGAATTATTTTTAATAAGTCAGGAATCTTTTATTATTACCAATAAATGCCTATAACTATTATCAAATATGGATTTGCATCTCAAAGATAGATGTTTACATTAAGATAGACTAGTACTTTAGACTTGGAACCTCTTGCCTCTCAAGCCCTGCTTCTAGGTTCTTTCCTTTCTCAGTAGTATCCCTATTGGGGCAGCAATTAACTGTTACAAGAGTGCCTTGTTTGGGAATCTATTATTTTACAACAAAAGTAACTCATACATTTTAGTACCAAAAAAACCATAATGGTTCTTAAAAACTATATTACAATAATCATACAGTTAAGTGGACTGTATAGTCTATTATAAGAATATTAGAGAGCATCTGTCTTTTCCAATGGCAGAAGGAGTGGTAAAAATACTTCTAGGTCACTTGAAATGCCAGCAAAGGAACAGTAAATTCTTTTCATCCTTTCCATTCACCAGTTCTAGCAGCCCTAAAATAAATTTCCTTAAAACTTAAATTCCATTAACTTCCACTTTCTGGTCAAAAAGAGTCCCATTCAGCAACTATGTATTGAATCAGAGAACGAACATATGAATCTTTCCATGCTTCAGCTTCCAACACTGTCACTTGAACCCCTTGCAATTCCCCCCCAAAAATAACCACTCAATATTCACAGCAATAACTTAGTATTAAAGTGGCTGGTTATTAAAAAAAAACAACCAAAATAAAACAAAATCTGTCCACACAACCACCTAGACCAAATAGTCTGGAGGCAAGGTAAGAACCTTTCACTGAATCCATCAGAAATGGCTCCCATAAAAGCAAAAAATGTCAAAATAAACAGCAGGAAACACTCCCTTTTTCTTATTTAAAAAGAACTTAAATTTTGATTTTTACTCAACTTAAAAAAAACACCCATGTTTAAATGGATATTAAAGATTCAAATTTAAAACTAAATTATATTCCAATATAAACATGACAAATCTTACAATCTAAACAAACAATAACCAATTATATATTGATTCTTGATGTCAACAATTAGCAAATGGAAAATACAAAAAGAATTAGAAAAAGATACATCATTTTGATTCAAAAGTTACTTATAAAAGTAATTTTAGTTAAAGGGATTTTTGCCTTTACCTTCTGATATTTTATTTTAGACAAGAGTTTAAAGTGAGAAAAATATAAATGCAAATCAAGCACTGCTTGGTTGTGCTAAAATAATTGTATGAAATATTTTGCCTATCCAAAAATCTTTAAATACTTACTCTGAGCCTGCAGCCATTTCCAAGTATGACGTTTCTGCTGTATCAACCCCCAATGGGATCACTATGCTCATGACGTTCGCCTCTGATAAATTCGATTACTATGGAGTCCTATGCATTGGTATCCAAAACACTGGGGCATGCCAGCCACAGTGCTCATTGCAAACATCTAAGTGCATCCACAAACCCTGTTTAAAAGAAAAGAGAACAAAAAATTAAGAATCCTCTTCCTAGTCCTAGCAACAGCCACATTTTAACAATTAACAGTAAATAAAACACATGAGGAAAGCATTCTTTATTAAAATATTGATACAAATTAGAATTTGCTCAGGGAGTCAATTTCATTTATTTTTCTGGAATTAAGCTATGTGATTGTGATCAAAAGAAAGTTTCTGCGTCATAATCTTCCTTAGGAAATGAACTTAGAATGCCAAAAGAAGGATTACTACTTATATTCCTTAGTGAAGAACCAACAAATATTATTCATTTTAAAAGACAAATGGAATTTCTTACAGCACTTAGTATCCAAAAACAAGTCTTCTTGTTCAGTGTGATCTAACAATAAACTAACAAATATTGAATATTCACTATGGACTAAGCAGCATCTAAGCTTTTACATGGATGATCTATTTAATCCCCACAATGCTGAGATACTAGTAGGAATCTCCACTTTACCACTAAGGGACACAACAGCAAAAAAGGTTAAATAACTTAATCAAGTTTGCTCAGTTTAAGAGATAAAACCAGGATTCTAATCAATTCCACTCTCTATATATGTATATAAAGGAAAGCTATTTTATTTGTAATAAAATCAACTGTTTTACAGTGGTTGATATTTTCCATACTACAGAAATACATGTACATTGAGGGGGTTGGGTTCTCCATGTTTTTACAGATCACTAGTAGAGAAAACTAATATTCTTGAAGTGTGTCTTTTTAAACAAATTTACCATAGTAACAAAAATATATTCAGTTTCAACATCAATCTTTTAAATCTAAACTCACTATATAACACCTGCTATATATATTGTTTGTGGAATATCTACTCAAAATTTTTTCAGCAGTGACAACTCAGGAACAAAACAGATAGAGATAATCCTATAAACAGAAAAAGATCAACAGTCAAAACTGTCCGTGTCATGTTATACCTGAAATAATGAAAAGCAGTTTCTTCAAGTAGTAATTCTTATGTTCATCTTTAATTTTTTACAAATAAGCTTGAGAATAACTACTCAGGGTTAATTCCTATTTAAAAGATGATGGAGTTTTGTGGGCTCACACCTTATGGGGGAAAATACCAAAATAGGGAAATAAGGTGATAATGGTGGTTTCAATTCTCCAGAAAGGCTAGTCTTTATTTTTAAACTAGGGAAGAGCTAATAAATTACAAGTTATAATAAAAATCCTATATAATAAAAGGCTAATATGCAAATTGCCCCCTTGGGAGTTCGACTGCTCACTATGATGTGCACTGACCACCAGGGGGCAGCATGGAATGAAGAAATCCTAGCTGACAGCCGGGGGACGGAAGGCCCTGATCGCTTGGCCAGGCCTAGGGACTCTACCCGTGCCCGAATTTCCTGTACTGGGCCTCTAGTATACAATAACAGGCAGTTGTACCTAAAAGTTTAAAATGTAAGCACTAAACCTAAGCATCAGGTTCCTTGTTTATAAAATGGGGATTTATTAGTGTTTCTGTGAAGAAAAGAAATAATGAATGCAAAGCACTTCATACACTGCATTAAACACATTTAGCAATCAGTAAGTGATAGCCACATAAGAAAAGTTGCTCTTATATCATCACACACAAAGAAAAGTGTGGATAGAAACTCTAGTTCCCATTTAAAGAGAATCTTCTAATAATTTTTGAAAATAAAGTAATTACGGTTCTCTACTTGCCATGTTTTTTATGGCTTGATTCATCAAATTAAAATTGTCCTTTAGCCCTAGCTAGTTTGGTCAGTGGATAAAGTGTTGGCCTGCAGACTAAAGGGTCCCAGGTTCAATTCCGGTTAAGGGCACATGCCCGGATTGCGGGCTCGATCCCCAGTGTGGGGCGTGCAGGAGGCAGCCAATCAATGATTCTCTCTCATCATTGATGTTTCTCTATCTCTCACCCTCCCTCCCTCCCTCTCTGAAATCAATAAAAAAAAATTTTTTTTTTAAATAAATAGTCCTTTAAAAACAAAGCAGAGGAGAAAAAGGAAAAATGTCCTACCTTCTTTTCTGCACCTGTCACCATATTAGAGTTACTTCATAAAAGCCATATTTATTAACCTGCACAAAGCTATAAAATTTCCAAATGACAAAATATAAGCAATATACAAAACTGTAAGTTTATTCTATTCAATTGTCATTCTATATATCTTTAAAATGCTGGAAACTTGGACCTAATAACAGATAACAATTATAATTTAAAAAATGTATTTTCTTCCTCTTGGTAGCAACTAGTTGGTAGATGTTTTCTTTTACTTATCTTTATGTTAAATTAATAGGAAATCTTATATTTTAGATAGGTGCTGTTAAATATCTAGTTGCTTTTTTAAAAAACCAGAGGTATACCCAGCCGGTGTGGCTCAGTGGTTGAGCATCAACCTATGAACCAAGAGGTCACCAGTTTGATTCCCGGTCAGGGCACATACCCGGGTTGGGGGCTCAATTCCCGATTGATGTTTCTCTCTCATCAGTGTTTCTATGCCTCTCCCTTCCTCTCTCTCTAAATAAAATCAATAAAAACATTAAAGCCAGACAAAAAATGGGAAGCAGAAATCTAATCATTGTGTATTCTTTTAGGTAACTGAATATTTCCAACCTAAAAGAATTTTTGAGTATGTACTTAGTAGCACACCCTATTTTATATAAGTATACAATCCTCAATAAACACTACATTTAAGCTGTTTTTAAACATCAGTAAAGAGTTTGTCATAAGCCTATTTCAGACAATAGCTTATATTTGTGTGAGTACTGCCTGTCTCTCAAGCCCTCGTGCAGTTTTTGGAACATAAAAGCTATTCTACAAAATATTGGTGAATGAATTAGAGCACCTGGGGTAAAACTGCAGCTCTGGCCTCATTAATCAAATGAATTACCAACCTATACAATTAAGTGCTACAAAAACAATTATATGACACCTTCTCCAGAAAAGCATCTCTCTAAAAACACAGAAGCTCATCCCCATGACAAAGACACATCACCACATCTGAAACAGAATCACAGACTCTGAGTTTGATTCAATAGAGAAGAACTCAGTAATTTGCTCACAAGAAGTCAGAAGACAAGAGGTCATATCTACTGAGACCCTAAGTTGGCAAATAACTTCACTATATCAAAAACTCTATACCCAGGAAATTCACAGTTTAAAAATCCAGTTGATACTTAATAAAATCATAAATTCATTAGAATCAAATAATTGTGCCTTAAAAAAATAAGAGGAAACCAATGTAGTAAGCAGAAAAGATGTGAGCTTATAACACTGTCTGTATAACTAGAGGAACAACAATTAGCACAAAGCTTTCACATCTTATATGTGAATAAAAAAAACCTAGTTATCCAACTGGCAAGTAAAATATATACAAAATACACTGAGAATAAATGACAACCTTTACAAAAATAATATAAAAGGAAATACCATGAGATGTCTGGTAAATCTGAGGTCCAAGAAAGAATAAATGTCTTCACAAAACCTGCTATCCAGAATAGACCTAGAAACCAAGTGAACATAGGAATATTAAGCTGTTTTTAAATGGCATAAAATTATAGGTACTTTTGTCAAACATGGCACCTAAAACCAAAGGGACTCACACAAATATAGCAGCTAATTCTTAAGGAAATAAATTTATTCTTTACTTTTTTATACTTATAAATGTAAACACAAGTAAAAGCAACAATTAAAGCTAGAAAACAAACCAAACTAAAAGCAAACTGGGGAAATACAATATTAAAAACAGATTTAGCCAAAACAATGCAACAATACCAAAATAAACAAAACCCTAAAGTAGGAAAAACAAGATAAAAAGCAAGGAAAAGCCATTAAATTAGAAAACACTCTTATCAAAAAAAACTGGATGACTAAAGCTGCTTTTAAGACTATATTAAAAAGTTCAGAAAACAAAAAGTACTACTGAAAAGATGAATATGATACTCAAAGGCAGACAGGATGAAAATACGAGGAAATTTTTCCTCCAACATTACAAATACAAGTGCCCCATCTAAAATAATCTCTTTGAGGAAAGGGTTATTATCACCTTTCTGTCCTTTATAAGCACGTTACACAATGTTTATATTTTTGACATGTATCACTAAGAGAATAAAGAGATGAATTTTGGGCTGAAATTACTAATAGAAATGAATTAAAGAAACTTGAAAGAAATTGTAAGGGACCACAAACCAGAGATTTCATTATAAACTAGTGGCCCAACGCACAAAATTCATACATGGGTAGGGTACCTAGCGATCAGGGCCAATGTGTGGGGCAACCCGTGGAGCGACTGGGGGCCCCCGCCTTGGTGGCCTGGTGCCACCCACTCGCCAGCCCAGCCACCACCACTGCCGGTTGCCTCCCTCTGCGGGGCAACCAGCGGGGCAATAGGGGGGCCCCCACTGGCAACCACCTTGGCTGGCCTGGGACCTGAGGGCTGGGGGCAGATCCTGCATTGAGCATCTGCCCCCTGGTGGTCAGTGTGCGTCATAGCAATGGGTCGTTCCACTGGTCATTCCACCATTTGGTTGATTTGCATATTAGGCTTTTATTATATAGGAGGATTAGAAATTACACTGCCCCCATATTCATTTAAGATTTTTTATTTCTAGCAGTTGACTAAAAGTATAATAAAAATAATACTGATTGATCAAGACCTGTTACCAAGTTACTACCTATGAAACTATGGGCAGGTCATTTCACTATTCTAGGCTTCAACTCAAATGGAGGTAGGTTAGGTTGATAATCTTACAGTTTAAATCTTAGTCCAAGTACATTAACAGATTATTCCTGATCATTGAAACAACAGAACAAACATCAGATTCTAAAACGCTTTAAAAAAATTAACAGAATGAATTAGGTATTTCTCCAACTGGGTTAGTATTAGTATCAGACAGTGCTCCATGAGCACTTACCTGATTGATACTCAAACCTCAACTGAGGTTATAACTGTTTTAACAAATATTGATTGCTTACAATGCTTAATCCTTACAAAGAGCCTATATTGTACGTATATTTATTATCCCCATTTTATAGATAAGGCAGAGGGGTTCAACTTGTCCCAAGTTCCATAGCTAATAAATAGTAGAATCAGGATTTGCTCTCTAGCAGTCTGATTTCAGAGCCTACACATTATGTTTGTCTGAAATTAAAAATTTCCAGATAATTAGTCAAATATAATTAGTTAAATAAATAATCTAGAATTTACACTTAAGGGGGGAAATTGACAACTGTCTCTCTCAAAAAGAGAAATTTAATAAATATGTAAGAGTCTCACTCCAGAACATCTGGCACACTAAATGAGAGAACATTATCAAAACCCACCTTGTTCCTTTCCCAAACCTGGTCTACTTATAAACATGAATCCATTTCACAACAATGCATTTAAACACTACCAAAGTAGAGATGCATGGGTTTAAAGGCTAAAATTTGTGCTTAAAATATTTCAGGGATGGTGCAAAGCACATAATAAAAGGATAGAGATATTCAAATTCCTCAATCTTTTCACAAACAAACAGATACCTCACTAGTGAACTGAAAGCAACCCATATATTAAGGGAACCACGCTCCAAATCTGAGAGTACCATGCATGCATAAGTATATTCAATTCCTTATAAATAGAACTATTTGTTAAGCAAAAACTACCTATCTACCCAGTTACGTTTTAACTTGGAAAAAAAAATTTAACTTGGGTCTCCCTTAAATAACCATTTGGTTCCTGGAAACAAAGAAATTCACCAATTCAACTTACACTACTATTTTCATAGCAAATAAAATCTCTAGAAAAATCTGTCTTCTTGTAGTCAAGGTTAATGTTGGTGGACCTACTTGAAAAATGGAAACCTATATATAAAATTAAATGTTCAAAAAGCACATTTTCATGCACTAAAAGAGAATTTCACAGTGTCACTATCATGTTCAGTACAATTCCACCCAACTATACCATAATGATGAAGAATGTTGATGGTGGGCAGGGCTGTGCCTGTATGGGGAGGAGGTATTTGGGAGCTCTGTACTCTCCATTCAATTCTAAAGTGAATCTAAAATTGCTCTAAAAAATAAAGTCCATTAATTAAAAAAAATACATGTATGAATATAATATAGTGATCTATTTGTTTGGCATTATTTAAGGGGGATACCATTTTATTTTTTTTTTATAATCCTCACCTGAGGAAATTTTTCCATTGATTTTTTTGAGAGTGGAAGAGAGAGGCAAAGACAGAGAAATATTGATGTGAGAGAAACACATAGATTGGTTGCCTCCTACATACACCCTGACCAGGGCCCGGGTGGGGAGGAGCCTGCAATCAAGGTATTGGCTGGAATCGAACCTGGGACCCTTCTGTCTGCAGGCCGACACTCTATCTACAGAGCTAGTGCAGTACCATTCTTTCTACCAGATTTTTTGTGAAGGTATTCTAAACGCCAATTCTGCAACTAGCTAAAGTACTTGTATACTCCATCACCACTCCTTGACAGCCTCAAATTAAAATATTTAATTTCAATACTATCCAGTTTTTTTAATGCACCACTGCTATTTTTTAAACATATTTTTATTGAGTTCAGAGAGGAAGGGAGAGGGAGAGAGAGATAGAAACATCAATGATGAGAGAGAATCATGATCGACTGTCTCCTGCATGCCACACATTGGAGATCAAGCCTGCAACCCAGGTACATGCCCTGATCGGGAATTGAATGGTGTCCTCCTGGTTCATAGGTCCACACTCAACCACTGAGCCACGCTGGACCGGGCCCATTGCTATTATTTTTTATTAGTATCTCTCATGCCCCAAAATGTTGGAGATCACTAACCTCTGGTGTAAAATCTAGTAAAATGTGGCCTTTTATACAAGGGGCAATTCAGTGGTTGAAATCTGGTTAGATCAGAGTCTACAGGTATAAATGTACAATATATTTTTCCTACACACATAAAACTGTTCTTAGAATGAGTTTCCTCTTTGTTCATACCAGAGAATAAAACTAACAAAAGTGATTTCATTTTAAAACAGTTACCTATTCCCTTTTTTCACTTGCCATATGGCCCACAATTATATATCTTATAATGTATTGTTCCATATACAAATGCAGAAGAAAAAGAATTTTCAAACTTATAATAATCACATAAAATTTACTTTTATGTAAAAAAAATCGTGAGCACTGTAAAGCATAATACCACACATTTCAATGGGTTCTAAAATTTCAGGTAAAAAATACTGTTATTGCCCTGTCTGGTTTGGCACAGTGGATAAAGCGTCAGCCTGTGGACTGGAGGGTCGAGTTCAAGTCCGGTCAATAGCACATGCCTGGTTGTGGGCTTGATCCCCAGTAGGGGGCGTGCAGGAGGAAGCCAATCAATGATTCTCTCATCACTGATGTTTCTCTTCCTTCCTCTCTGAAATCAATAAAAATGTATTTTTTTAAAAAAAATACTGTTATCTACATGAGTAACTTTTAAATTGTGCTCTCAGCATCCTGGGAGAGTTGGGGATTGAGATAGTAGGAGAAAACAGAGTCAGAAAAGTTAACAAAAGAAAATAAGAGACAGCATGTTCTTTATTTTTTTTTAATATATTTTTATTGATTTCAGAGAGAGGGAGAGGGAGAGATAGAAACATCAATGATGAGAGAGAATCACTGATAGGCTGCCTCCTGCACGCCCCCTACGGGGATCGAGCCAGCAACCTGGGCATGTGCCCTTGACCGGAATCGAAACCAGGACCCGTCAGTCCACAGGCTGACGCTCTATCCACTGAGCCAAACCAGCCAGGGCAACAACATGTTCTAAAAGGAAAATTCTGAAGCTGCATATTCTATGTGGTAACTACCAAATAAGAAAATAACATTAAATGGAACACTACTTAGCAACATAAAAGGAACAAACTACTGACAGATGTAACACCTTGGATAAATCTCAAAGAAATTATGCTGAGTAGGAAACAAAAAAACCCCACTCCCCAAAGGTCACATACTGTATAATTCCATTTATATAACATTCTTGAATGACAAATTATAAAGAAGAACAGATTAGTATAAGAGGGCAACACCAGGGATCCTTGTGGTGATGAAACTATTCTGTATGCTAATTATGGTGGTGGATACAGGAACCTACAGGTGATACACACACACACACACACACACACGTGTAAAAGTTAAAATGGGGACACCTGAACAAAAATGTGTGGATTGTATCAATTTCAATATTTTGGTCATGAGAGCAAAATAGAAACAGCGGCATGGATTCATGGTACAGTCTGACAATTGTCAGAGAGGGGGGGGAGTTGGGAGGCTAGAAGAAAAAAGGTAGAGATTAAAGAAAAAAAGCACATACATATATATATAACACATAGACACATATTCCCTCTAGTAATAGCCAGAGGAAAAGGGGTTGCAGGTAGGTGGAGGTGAGCAAAGGGAGGATAAATGGGGACAGAAAGAGACTTTGCTTTGGGAGATAGGCGCATGATGCAGTGTGTAGATGATGTTTTATTGAGTTGTATCCTTGAAAACTATATGGTTTTGTGAAGCAATGTCACCCCAATAAATTCTATAAAAAATAAAAAAACAAAATATCTGGGCAAAGAAAAAAAATATTCTAGTCATGAAACTGTATTACAGTTTTACAAGATGCTATCATCATTGAGGAAAACTGGGTAAAGGATACACAGAATTTCTCTGTATTATTTCTTACAACTGCATGTGAATCTATAATTACTTCAAAAATAAACACTTAATTTTATAAATTGCATTAAAATGGTGACCTTCAAATTTTGAGTATTGACAGAAACTTTCCTACAGATCAAACTGTACACAGAAATCTAAGCATCTATTTTGTTCTAGAAGGAAAAAAAATTGTTTTAATATCCTACAGTTTTCTCAATGATTGCTAGTGTCAACTTGATGAGTTGTGTTAAGGAGGCCACAGCCAGGTATAATGAGAGAAGGCCACAAGTAATGTCTGCTAATGGGCACAGTAGGCATTTGTTCCTCATATTTGCTATGACATATTTTTCTGTCTGTGGTTAAACAGGGTTGTAAGGGTATGTTCCTGCTTGCGTATCAGTATATCATCCAGATACCAGTTAAGTTGCATGAAAACCCTAAGGCTTTCTGGAGAATAGTTTGAAACATCACAGGCTAAAAGAAAATAATTACTGACTCAACATGTGATGTAAGAAATTAATTTCATTGGTAAATTCCATTTGTCCAAAGGAAGAAAATAATACTCTTCCAAAAAGTAGTGTTGAAGTCTGTTGTAATTAAAAATCAAACATAATAACAAAGCTCCTGCATTTCTTTTAATCATACATATAGATACATAAATTATTTTATTGATTTTTTTTAGAGAGAGAAAGGGAGAGAGAGAGATAGAAACATCAATAAGAAACATCAATCGGCTGCCTCCTGCATGCCCCCTACTGGGGATGGAACCCACAGCACACAACCGGAACACATAGACTGGAAAATGAACCAGTGGGAGCGACACTCAAACCACTGAGCCACACCAGGCAGGCATCGCATATATATTTTATATACTAGTAGACTATTAAATTGGTTCATTCTTGTTTTTATTTTTTGTTTTGTTAATCCTCACCTGAGGATATGTTTTTCCTATTGATTTTTAGAGAGAGTGGGAGAGAGGGGGAGAGATAGAGAAAGAGAACCGTCGATTGGTTGCCTACCACCAGTGCCCACTGGGCCTTAGTCCTCAGGCCAATGCTCTATCCACTGAACAAAACCAGCTAGGGCTTGCTTTATTTATTTTTTTAGCATTCAAATAAGTATTCCATCAGATAAGGCATCCTTTTTGACTAAAACAAAGTTGGCAATATTTTATTCAATAATTCTTTATTCTAATCTCAAATAAAATAATGCATTCATTCTCCAGAATTAAAGATTTCTTCAATCACTATTTTTTTTTTTTTTTAGAGAGGGAAGGAGAGTGATAGAGAGATAAACATTGATGAGAGACAAACATCCATTGGCTGGTCCTGCACACCCCCTACTGGGGATCAGCCTGCAACCCACGCAACCTCTTGGTTCATGAGTCGATGCTCAACCACTGAGCAACACCGGCCAGGCATATCACTATTTTGAATCATTTCTTTTAGAATAGAGCCTGGCTTGTATGGCTCAGTTGGTTGAGCATCATCCCAAGCATCCAGAGATCTCAGGTTCCATTCTGGGTCAGGGCACATGACTGGGTTACAGGGTCCATCCTCCAGTAGGGGTGGTGTAGGAGGCAGCCAATGTTTCTCACACTAATGCTTCTCTCTCCCTAAAATCAATAAAAACACATTTTAAATAATAAAAATAATGGGCATCAACTCCAATTAACAGGAATTGAACAAACCTTTCTGATCCATCTACATTTTATCTCAGACCTAGTCTACCAGAATAATTCCCTAAGTGGTCTTTCTCCCTATTTGCACTTGACCTTTAAACTAGTGGTTCTCAAACATAGATCGACGAACTGCTACTTTTCATATATCTGGGGTTGGCAGTTGAAAATGACATTTTCCTGCCTCAGGTAGTTTGGTTCAGTGGATAGAACACCAGTCTGCAGATTGAAGGATCCCAGGTTCGATTCCAGACAAGGGCACATGCCTGGGTTTCGGGCTTGATTCCCAGTAGGGGGCATGCAAGAGGCAGCCAATCAATGATTCTCTCTCATCATTGATGTTTCTATCTCTTTCCTTCTGCCTTCCTCTCTGAATAGATATTAAAAAAAGAAAATGATATATTCCTAAGCCTCACCCCAGAGATACTGATTTAGTAGGTCTGGGCTGTGACCCAGATGTCTTATCTCAAAAAAAAGGAGGGGGGAAAGTGAGGGAGAACATTCACTCCAGTGCTCTATTCTAGAACAACTACTTAAACATTAAACAAAATATACTTCAAAACCCACTAGTTTCCTAATTTTGACCTCTTCAAAAAAGCATAGTAGCTCACAGTACTAACAGTCAAGTTCCTAATCTTGGAACTTATCAGGTTACCTTATTCCATACTAATATTCCAATATATAAATTATGCCAGTCTCTTTCCTATTGTTGGCATATCCTTGCTCATCCCCTTCCAATTTTCTAAAGTTATTTTTCTTTGTTTATATCCATCCCACCAAATAAGTATCTTATTAAATCTTCAAGGATCACTTAAATACAAATGCTTCCTTGAAGCCTTCTCAACTTCCCAACTTAAACATCTCTGCCACAAAACTAGTTTTTGAGGTCTCTAGTAGATCAACCTCCTGAGGACTGTTTCCTCATCTATAAACAAAAATCTGACCAGGTTAACTAAAAAAACCTGTTCTAGCTATAAAACTTATCCACACCACTAATCTCTTCCCTTTGTAACCTCCTAAAAAATGTATTATATTTTTTAACCACTGGTTTATATTTTTGACACATTTTGAATCAGCTGTTAGATACATAACTTGCACAATTAAATCATCTATTTCACCCTACAGCAAGCACTAAGATAGTTTACATATTAGCCCATAGTGGCTAAGATACCACTTAACAAAACAATACAAAACACCTGCCACTGAAGAATGTTAGTGATCGATTTCCTTCTGGAAACTTTTTTGTTTTTTTCTTATTGTTTCTCTTTCCCTTATGATGCTAAAATGTGGTTGGTCCTCAAGGCACAATCCTCCCCAATATTACTCTCCATCCATCTTGTGTGTGGGTTTTTTTTAAAATCCTCATCCAAGGATATGTTTTTTATTAACTTGAGAGGAAGGGAGAGTGAGGGGGTAAAGAGGAGAGGAGGGGAGAGGAGGAGAGGGGAGGGGAGGGGAGGGAGAAATATCAATGTGAGAGAGAAATATCACATTGGTTGCCTTCCTTACTCACCCCTCCCACCCCTCCCCGCCCCAGAGCCCCAGACTGGAGATGGAACCTGCAACCTAGGTATGTGCCCTAAAATCAAACTTCAAACTGAATCTTTTCCACACTACTTCTTCCATTCCATTTCTTATTTGGACCCCTTTAGTACCCCAGTTCTTTTTTTAATCCTACTTTTTATCTAGTCTCCTATTACCGTATTTTCTGGCGTATAAGACGACTGGGCATATAGAAGATTTTCCTGGGTTAAAAAGTCGTCTTATACGCCGGAAAATACAGTATATTTCGTTATCCAATCTTCTGTGCCTTCCCAAGTGTTTAAGATCCATTCTTCCTCAGTTTCCATGGCCCCCACTATCATCTTCGTCATCTGAATAATTTCTAAAAAACAATAACCCTTCCAGTTTATCACCATTAAGTTCTGAGTACCTTGTCTCCAAACATTATAAGAAATCTTGAGTGTTATTTAAGCACCACCACCCAATTATGGCAACTATTTTATTATTTCACATTTATTGAGCATATACTATGTGTTGGATACTGCTCTAAGTGCTAGGGAATGAGCTAAAGAAATTAAGTTGCTTGTAAAGCATTTAAATGAGCTAGGCCTTAGCAGTGGTCGGCAAACTCATTAGTCAACAGAGCCAAATATCAACAGTACAACGGTTGAAATTTCTTTTGAGAGCCAAATTTTTTAAACTTAAACTTCTTCTAACGCCACTTCTTCAAAACAGACTCACCCAGGCCATGGTATTTTGTGGAAGAGCCACACTCAAGGGGCCAAAGAGCCGCATGTGGCTCTCGAGCCGCAGTTTGCCGACCACGGAGCTAGGGCAATCTAATTAATCAAGGGTGCAGTAGTCTTCTTAAGCAACCGCCTTTGATTAATGAGTTTTGTATTGTTATTACCTTGCCTAAAATTAAGTCTTTTTTTTTTTTTAAATAAGGATGTTTATTAAGGACATTTCTAGCCCACAGTTAAGGATCATACTCTGCTCTATAATCCAATGTCAGACCTCATCCCCACTCAATGTAAATGACGTTAGGGAGGCCGGGCCACAGGTAGATTCTATTAATCCCACAGTAAGGGGTCCCTCCCATAGTCAGGTAATCCTTTGATTAAAACATTCCTCTATACCCTGCCTCTAATTCCTTCTTACTTTCTAAGACCCTGGGTCAAAGGGCTAGTCCCATAATGTGTGAGTAACAAGGTAGATTTAGTCTTTTATAAGGATCAATAGAAAGCTATGATGGTTTTCAGATGACTTGGATTTGAATTCTTGAGCAGTCACTCCTTTGCTATGTGATCCGAAGTCTCTCTAGGCCTCTCCTGAAAAAATGGGTAAAATATCTACCACCCAGAGTTTCTGTTTAGACTGAATAAAATATGTAAGTACATAAACATACTGTAGATATTTACTTATGACAGTTGTCTTGCCTCTTAAAAAACGTATAATATGTTTTTACTGATTTTTAGAGAGTAAGGGAAAGAGCTAGAAACATTGATCAGCTGCCTCCTGCACTCGCCCTACTGGGGATTGGGCCTGCAAACCAGGCATATGCCCTGATTAGGAATCAAACCAATAACCTCTTGGTTCATGAGTCGATGCTCTCAACCACTGAGCTACACCGATTGGACTGTCTTGCCTCTTAGAATTAAAGGCATGAAGTTGTTATTCAACCCAATCGTAATTTAATCAATTCTAATCACAATACTGTTGATCACTAAGGCCACTCAAATGGTGAAAAAACGGCAGCTCTATTACTGTTCTGAATAGTTATCTTAATATTCCACACATATTTAAAATATTTACTATAAAAATCTTAAGTCTAAAATAAGAGTGCTTTAATACCTAAGTATTCAACAACCCACAAAATCAGGAAAAGATCACAGCGATTAAAACAACACACAAATACTTTCAATGTTTAAACCATTTACTTCTACAGCATTTTCCCCAGTCCTTTAATTACAAGACTTACAGTATTCAAAGATCCACTTCTTCCTCTTTATATATTAATATAAATAGAAAAACAAAAACCTGGAAGTTTATTAACTTATTATGCATCTTGTTCAAAACAGGCTTTAAAGTAGCCTATCTTGCACAAGGCATATAATCACTGAGAAAATTTACAATAAAGGGAAAAATAAAATGTCAAGAATGAAGTTAGTAATTACAACGAGTGCTATAAGTGACCGGTATATTTGTTATGAGATGAGCTACACCCTCTTTCACTTTCAAACTTCATTTAAAGAACTTTCTATGAAGAGGTTATATGTTAATAGAAAATAATCAACATGTACTGAGCTAACTGGCCACTCTTATTAAATACTTTCCCCCAAATCCTTAAGGAACCATTTACTTTAGGAGGTAAGAGGTGTAAACTTTCAATTGCCTGTAAGTGATAAGTTTAGGCTGTATTAGAAGAAATTTCTTTTTAAATATCAACCGTCACTCTAGATTAAATTTAAACAATAAATATCACAGTATCTCAGATTTGTATTCTGAAAGTAATTACACAAAGAACTTTTGTCTTTTGGTACAATCATGCCATTTCCATAATACCTTGGAATTCCAAGTTAAAATTACCAGTTTTAACTTAGAATTCAAAATCAAGCAATTACTGCATTACTGTATAACTAATAGGTTACTACTAACATATAGCAACTAGATTATAATACACCAAACAATTATAGGCTAAAATTTAAAAACTACAAACTGATCTATATATATAAAAGCCCAGCAACCTGAACAGCAGAACGACCAGAATGACCGGTAGCTATGATGTGCACTGCAGTAGCTGACCAGCCTGATCAGGGCCCCAATCGGCACTCCCCGCCTCCGGCCAGCTGTGTCCCTGATCAGCTCCCAACACCCTAATCAGGGGCAGGACCAGCCAGCCAACCTCCCACATCCCATCCCCTCCCCTCTCCCCTGCCAGCCCAGCCCGATCAGCCCCAATCGGGGCAGGCTGGCCGGATCCCACCTGTACATGATTTTGTGCACCAGGCCTCTAGTTTAGAGATATTAGCCAACACGGTCATCAGTTACTTCACTTAGGAAGTATGTGCAAAATCAGCAAGCCAAAATTAGTAGCTACCATGATACTTTCACATAGAGGGCATTTAACTATTTGCCAGTAAATGGATCTAGTTTATATTATTAGCGTTAGAATGGTCTGAAAGAAGAGAACAATTTAAATCTCAGAAGATAACAAAAGTTATTAAACCTTGACATTTGAATGTATCTGTTAGATTCCAGATAAAACCTGTCATTACATCTAGATATGGTCCCCACTGGACAAACCACGGTCAGATTCTACAAAAGAATTTTTAGATTCCCAAAATACTAAATGAAAAAAGGAAGTTACAGAATATCATATGATCCATCCCCTTTTAGTTAAAAAAAAAAAATAGAAATTTACATATTAAAAAATAGGGACTAGGAATCTGAGTTCATCAAACAGTTAACAAAAAATCATAAAAAATTATGATTTTTGGTTTTAGAGTATTTCAAGGCAGACAATCAATTAGACACTTGTGGAGTAATGTGAATGGAGGCTTCCTTCCAGATTTTTATTATTTTTCCCCATAATCTTTTAGCTATCTTACCCATACCTAACTTTAAAAAAAAAAACAAAAAAAAAACAAGACACCATTTATTGTTTGTCTTACCCATACCTACCTTTTTAAAAACAAACAAACAAAAACAGTCACCATTTATTAAGTGCCAGGGCTAGATACTTTACCTAATATCATGAATCACAATATCCCTACACTGCCATCCTGACCAGAAGCTTACAGATACTTAAAAACAACAATTTTCTTCAGCAATTAATTTATTTAGTTTCCCAAAGCATTTAACTTCATTTTCATTTAAACAATTCTCTCTTCACACTCATACCATTGTGGTTTATGTAATATCTAATTAAATAATATAAACACAATATAAGTACAATAGGATAAATCAATTTAGGAACAATCTTATGACCTTTTTTCTTTTTTAAAAAATTTCTTTATTGATTAAGGTATCACATATTCACCCTCATCCCCCCATTCCCATCCCACACCCCTCCCCCCGTATGCAATCATGTGACTTTTATAAGCATTCTATTCAACAGTGGGAGCAGCAATAATAGTTTGCATCATTCAACATGCAATGGGCATTAGTGGGTTTTTTTTTAAATCTTAGAGCCAGGCATCAAACCCAAAATCTAGGTATGTACCCTGACCGGGAATCGAACCCGCTCCAACCAACTGAGCCACACTAGCCAGGGCAGGCATTATTAGTATTTTTAAAAGAAAGAATATTTAGTCCGGCCAGCATGGCTCAGAGGTTGAGCGGCAACCTATGAAACAGATCATGGTTTGATTCCGTCAGGGCACATAGCCCAGGTTGCAGGCTTGATCCCTAGAGTGGGGCACTCTCATAGTTGATGCTTCTATCTCTCTCCCCCTTCCTCTCTGAAATCAATTTAAAAAAATGTATTTTCTTAAAGGAATATTAATCCTGTAGTTTGGTTAAATGACGGGTAAGGAACTTCTACAGTATCTACATAAAGCACTATAGGAAAAATATATAAATACTATAAATAGAGATCACCTCAGTGTTAGGGTCACCGAAGGAGGTACGCACAAAGCCAAAAGTGGTAAGAATTTTAAGTTTATTATATCATCTAGAAAACTAGATGGGCTGAGCCCCAAAATGGCGCCAGCACCAGGGATGAGAAGGTTTTTGGGAAACTCTCTGGGCTGTCTGGATCCTGGGAAAATCCAGAAGGGAAATATAATGGTCTTAGCAAGTGGAATGTGGTCTAAGCGAAAGGGAATGTTGTTGCAAAATGATCTAAAGGTCAGTTTCTCAGGGTAGTAGGGGGTATCGATTAAATTATGTGATCAGACCTAACACAAAGCATCTGAGAAACATTAGGGATGAGAATCAGAGACTTTTTTTTTCAGAAACAACTAGAGCTCTATGAATTTCACACAAATTAACTAGTTGAATTTTCAAAACTACTCCATAAGGTAGACTCTATTATCTCCATTTTGTAGATCAAAAAACTAAGGCACATAAAGGTAAGTAACTTGCCCCAGGTCACACAGCAGTGCAACCTGGTTTGAGTGCAGTCAAACCAAAGCACTGTGGTCCTACAGTTTCTCTTAAGCTCTTTGCAATACTGCCTCTAAAGAAGTACTGTTTGAGTTTTTTAGTAAGTTCTTGTAATTACTTCCATAATCTTAAAAAATGGGGGGGGGGGGGGGGGCAGGATTATCATGTCCCAGTATGTCACTTCCTGAAGCAGATTTTTCAGTAGTTTTCCCAGAGTCCATACTCTTATCCTAGCATTCATGGCTCACCACAACTTGATCCAATTTGTATTGCTATAATTCCAATCCAAGACTTTTAACCAAACAGCACATGCGTTGTGGAAACCAGTACATCAGATCATCTTAAACTGGGATGTACAGAAGCACTAAATATATATGGTCTATCACATGATATTGCACAAAAACCAGTGTTTCTTTTATTCAGAGAATCCAAAAATAGTGTCTCAAGAGGGGAGTCAACATGGCTTCTTAGAAAAGTATAAAGCACCAACTATCAGTACCTAAAGTTTAATCCTCAATCAACCACTTTTTAACTATATTGAGTTTAATCCTCAATCAACCACTTTTTAAAAATATCTCTCCACAAGTTACTTAACAACCTTGGGAAATTTATTTAACCTCCCTGGGGCTTAATCTACTTGTAGCATAAAAGAGCTGGAACAGTATAAAAATCAGCTGAGACTAAAATACCAATTCAAGACCCCACTAGATGTGATTATTATGTAGGTGTGGAAGGGGGACCCAAGAATGTTCATTTTTAATAAGCATTCCATGTAAATAAAACATGTCCCACAATGAGAAATATTTAATTAAAAGATCTCAAAAGCCCTGGCTGATATGGCTCAGTTGGTTGAACACCATCCCATGCACCAAAAGATTGCTGGTTCAATTCCCAGTCAGGCCACACACCCAGGTTGCAGTTTCGATCCCCAGTTGGGGTGCATACGGGAGCAACTGGCTGATGTTTCTCTATCACACTAATGTATCTCTCTCTAAAATCAATAAAAACATTTTTTTGGGGGAAAAAATCTCATAAATCAATTCTGACTCTAGTTTCTCCATTTCACTTAACAGGGTGCTACTTTCCATGTCCAAAACACAAGTTCTGGCATAAAAAGAAAATTCTCTACTTCGTCATGGGATTTGTTTTTGCACCTTTCACCCAATACGAAGAAGAAGAAGAAGAAGAAGAAGAAGAGGAGGAGGAGGAAGAAGAAGAAGAAGAAGAGGAGGAAGAGGAAGAAGAAGAAGAAGGAGAAGAAGAAGGAGAAGAAGGAGAAGAAGGAGAAGAAAGAAGGAAGAAGAAAGAAGGAAGAAGAAAGAAGGAAGAAGAAAGAAGAAGAAAGAAGGAAGAAGAAAGAAGGAAGAAGAAAGAAGGAAGAAGGAAGAAGGAAGAAGGAAGAAGGAAGAAGGAAGAAGGAAGAAGGAAGAAGAAAGAAGAAGAAGAAAGAAGAAGAAGAAGAAGAAGAAGAAGAAGAAGAAGAAGAAGAAGAAGAAGAAGAAGAAACAATGGATGAGATTTGGCAGTCCTACAAACTGAACTTGCATTCTCTTAAGACAGATACAGTTGATTCAACTAAGTTTTATTTTTTAAAATATATTTTTATTTATTTCAGAGAGGGAGGGAGAAATAGAAACATCAATGATGAGAGAGAATCATTGATTGCAGGCTTTCTGAGCTTTTCTCCAATGGGTATGTATTTCTTTATATACAAGTTCCAATAAACATACAATGCTTTGTCCTAACTAAGAGTTATAGATATTTGATGCTCTGCTGTATTCAATGTACCACCTTAACAACCCCTTTTTAAAAAGTAATGTCTTGCATATATATTAAAAAACAAAAACAAAAAACCTGTCTCGCCCTAGCCGGTTTAGTTCAGTGGATAGAGTGTCAGCCCTCGGACAGAAGCGTCCTGGGTTCGATTTCGGTCAAGGGCATGTACCAGGGTTGCAGGCTTGAACCCCGCCCCTGGTCAGAGTGTGTGCAGGAGACAACAAATTGATGTGTCTCTTTCATATTGCTGTTTCTCTCTATTTCTCCCCCTCCTTTCCACTCTCTCTATAAAAAATAAAAATAAAAAAAAGATCAGGTGAGGATTAGCAAAAACAAACAAAAAACACCTGTCTCAATCATTTCAGAAAAATGTATTTTATTTCAAAAAAATTATCTGAAGATTTTAATGGAGGAAGGGGAATATCACCAGAATTAAAATACTTACTTTCAGCTTTGTCTAAAAAGTCAAACTACTAGCATTAGCAGCAATTCATAAATCTAAACAAGTGTAACTCAGGGCTCATTTAGCAGTAATTCTGAAAACTAAATGAGGAATTAGAACCACATCATTAAAAAAATAATTTAACAATCTAAATACTTAATTTCTGTGTTTTGGATTTCAAATAAGACCAGCATTCAAGAACCTATTCTAAATCGCATTTGTGTAGGAAGCTATGCAGAAATACTATTTGATGCTATCTAAATTATCAATACTTTCCCCCCTCAAATTTTCTTTTATTTGTGATTACAAAAGTGACCCACATGCATTACAGAAAAAAACAGAAGAGAAAAGCAAGTACAACTTCCACAATCCCAATTACCTGGAAAGAAACCACTGCAAAAACCTTGTTGTATTCACAATCACCATAGCAAAAATTTATTCAGGAAAGAAGCATCAATATATGCCAAGTCTCAGAGAGGACAGTCAGATGAGGAACAGAATATTTACACAATTTCAAAATATCTCTCCACAAGTTACTTAACAATGACAAAATGACAAACACTAACTATACAATTGAGAAACTACTTAACACCTTAACTAAGCAATCAAAATAAACTTCCTGGTAAGGCGTTAAAAAAAAAAAAAAAGGCATCAAGTGTCTCCAGATGATAGAAAAACACATATTACTTATTTAGTATTCCAGCCAAAAATGAAAAACTGAATCTAATCATGAAGAAATCTTAAACAAACCCAAAATGAGGGGCATTGTATATATAACTAATGTGCCAATGTCACAAAAGATAAAGACTGAGGAACTCTTCCAGATTAAAGGAGACTAGAGACCTGAGAATTAAATACAATCTGTGATTCTGGAGTGGCTAGTGTATCAGAAAAAAAAAAAAAAAAAAAAAAGCTAATAAAGAGCATTATTGGGACAACTGATGAAAACAGACTATGGACAATATTAAAATGTTGTAGTTTAAATACTACATCAATGCTAAATTTCCTGAATTTAACCACTCTGGTTACCTAAAAAAAAAGATATTTGTTCTTAGGAAATTAATACAGTATTTAAGGATTGTAAGAGGGCATGATATGTACAATCTACTCTCAAATGGAAAATTTACATATATATATATATATATATACATACATATACACATATATATGAGAGAGAATAATAAAGCAAATGTGACAAAATGTTAAAAATCAGATCTATAAGGGTATAAAGAAGTTTTGTACTATTCATGTAACTTTTCTATAAGTTTGAAATTATATTTTCAAACTTATAGAAAAGTTACATGAATAGTACAAAACTAGTACAAAAATAGTACAAAAATTATACTAGTCCTTTATATTTTGCCAGTCAAAAAAAAAACAAAAAACTGGGTTATTTTAAAAGCATTCCTCAACACACACACACACACACACACACACACACACACACACACACACACTAGAGGCCCAATGCATGAAAATTCGTGCAAGAGTAGGCCTTCCTTCCCCTGGTTTCCAGCACCAGCTTTCCTCAGGCACCTGGAACCCAGGCTTCCCTCCTCTGGCTGCTGGCAGGAACCCGGGACCCAGGCTGGCTTCCTTCCGGCCGCCCGAAAGCACCCGGGACCTGGGCTTGCTTCCCCAGGCCCCAGCTTAGGAAGGACATCTGGAAGACGTCCGGTCTAATTAGCATATTACCCTTTTATTATTACAGATTCATTCATTGGTTTGATTCCAATTAGTTTTGGAGGCCCTCTCAAGTACATCTGTGAAAAAAAGGCAATTGTTTTCAGATGAATTGGAAGTGTCCCTCTCTTGCTTTCCATCCAAGGAAACTTCCCACCCTACACACACACACACACCATAAATACTTACCCTACCCCATTCAGTCACAGCTAATTAGAAGGATCAAGGTGGAGAATAGTGGCTCTCTGACCCCTTCTCAATTCCTGTGAGGCCCAATTGTACTTTCTTTAAATAAGTTCTGTGAGAATTCCCTATAGCTTTATAACAAATCTTTTATTTAAGCTAGTTGGGGCTGATTTCTTTTACTTATAGCCAAACAAACCCTGAAACAACAGGCTTTTGAAAAGTAGAAATAAATGGTGCAAGACAAATAATTAAATTAATCTTTTGTCTGTGCTTCAAAAATATTGTTTTTTGTATTGGGGGGGATAAATGGTGATGGAAGGAGACTAGACTTTGGGTGATGAACACACAATACAATATACAGATGATGTGTTATAAAACCGTACACTTGAAACCTATATAAATTTTATTAACCAGTCACCCCAATAAATTCAAAAATATTGTTTTAGTGGGGGCTTAATGGTAAGATGTAACAAGGCTGTGTCAATTCAACCAATTATACACCTTCCTTTAAAGAGAAGCAGAAAAGCAAACATGGAACAATCTTATTTTCTGGAGAAGAGTATGTAGCAGACTAAATCAGACCATCCCCCCTCTCCCCCAACCTCAATTAATTTATGGCTGCCGAAGCACAGTCCCACCAGTCACATCAAGAATCTTCCTATCTTTTGACACACTATTGAAAAGGAAATGGGTTTTCAAATTCTGTATTCTGTCTTTCTTTAAATAACATATAAAGCAGGATAAAAGAAATTCAAGAGGTCTCTCTCAAAAGTAGAAACTACTAAATTTCATTATTACTTTGAAGTAGGAAAAACAATATTAATAGATTTTATCTTTCTCATATATAGTCTCCTGATATGTGAACTTCTGAAAAAACAAAACTGTGTGGTTTTTTTTCCTGATAATTATCCTAAGTGATAATGGTTAATTCTTTTAACCAACCATTCCTCATTTTTTTGCTAAAAACCATTATTGATACTAGGCTTTACCTTACCCTTAGACCAACAGTGAAAAAAAATGGAAATCAAGGAAAATTGTTTCTCTTTAAGTAAAAAATGTCTTAAATATCCTTTGAAAACAAGTCAACATAGATTAAAATTTTTTAAAATTTTCTGGTCTCGCCATGACCGGTTTGGCTCAGTAGATAGAGCATCGGCCTGCGGACTGAAGGGTCCTGGTTTCGATTCCAGTCAAGGGCATGTACCTTGGTTGTGGGCACATCCCCAGTAGGGGGTGTGCAGGAGGCAGCTGATCAATGTTTCTCTCTCATCGATGTTTCTAACTCTCTATCCCTCTCCCTTCCTCTCTGTAAAAAATCAATAAAATGTTTGTTTTTTTAAAATTTTCTGGTCTCAGATAAAATGTTAGATAACATAATTACGTGAACTTACTTTAAAATTACCTTATAGATACTACAAACCAAAACTAACTCAATCCCACCAATATATTACTTTGCTTTCTGCCACAGGCTCAGACCTTAAATGCTGCAACCACATTGGCTATAACACAGGTGTGATTACTCAATTTAATCTTTCTCAATAACAAACTTCAGGACCAAGAATATTTATTACTTTGGATTAACTCTAAATTGAGCAATCATCTAATAGTTGCTAGAAAATTATCTCTCTTCTTCAGTTGTTTAGAATAAAGAAAGCTGCATAATAACTTGTTTCTCATGTTGATCTTTATGCAGGTCCTTTCTCAAAACAAGATTTCATATTTGAGACAGTTTTAAAATGCAAAAATAAATATTTTAATTAAAAGTAATCTGTGACTGACCTGTTACATTCAAAATGACCAACATCACAAACAGTTTAGGTAAATAACCAAATCAGATTTTTGATAAAGCTGTAAAATTCACCTAAAATACAAAAATGGCTTTCCTAAACCGTCTAAAAATAAATTTGATTTATGAGCTGTCCATGAGGAAAAAACAACTGATTTCATATTAAGTGAAACACAGGACTACTGTTCTCTTGACTCTAAGTAAAAAGCATATGTTACCAATGATTAATAAAAACTTCTCATTCTTAAAAGACACAAATAAATCACATTAGCCTGAGTCAACAACATTTGAATTATAAATGCAGCACTTAGCAAAAAGGTTCACAATAACAAACAAAAAAATTTCTTTTGGTTAAGTCCTACCTCTTTATAAAATACGAATTGTTTGATTGCAATAGCAAAAATTTTAGTTAAATACTGTCTACTTCAAATTTAATGCACTTAAAAACAATTTTCAACCACAAATATTACTCTTCCATATTAAATAAATATTTAGGTAATACAAAATATTATCTTTCACTACTAAAAAAACACACGAGACTCCTCTCAACATGTATACATTGGAAAAGAGACAGTAAAAAAAAAGACAGTGAGCCACTCCAATATCAACCCAGCCTAAAAGCTAGCTAACTTTTATACAGCAACATCTCAAATAGTATCTATACAAATAAAAAGGTAATATGCTAATTAGACCAGGAAACCTTCCGGGAGACCTACCGGATGTCCTTCTGGACAAAGCCATGGTGGCAGGCAGAGGCAGAGGCGGTTAGGGGCGATCAGGCCAGAAGGGGAGGGCAGTTGGGGGCGAGCAGGCTGGCGGGGGGGGGGGGGGGGGGGCGCAGTTGGGGGCAATCAGGCCTAAACCCGAAGTTGGACATCCCCCAAGGGGTCCCAGATTGGAGAGGGTGTAGGCCGGGCTGAGGGACACTACCCGCCCCCCATGCATGAATTTCATGCACTGGGCCACTAGTCCTTTATATTTTGCCAGTCAAAACACAAAAATAATTTTATCTTAAAATAAAAGTAATTCTGTATTCAACATTAAAAAGTAAGTCTCACTGGATACAAGTATTTAACACTTATTCTAACATATGATATGAAACAGTTCCCTGATCACTATGAATATTTGAGATGTAAATGTGTTCACTTAAACAAAAGCTTTAAATTCAACAAATAATTGGCGCCTACCATCTGCTAAGAATAAATCCTTTGATGATAAAAGCTATTATACGCTATTAAATTTTTTAAAAATAAATGTAGCGTCTTTTAAGAAAATTCCATTCTAATATTTCTTAAGAAGTTTTTAATAGCTCTTCAAAGTCCAATTGGTTTTATACAACATTTTAAACACACAATGGTAGTACACATTAAAATCCCAGTAGTAACTTCCAGAAAAGCTGAATTGTTAGGATTTATATAACATACTTTTAAAAATAAAACCATAAGTTTAAAGGTCTGATGCATGAAAATAGGTACTTTATTCTTAGAAATAAAATACCAATTTAAGAAGTTATCATTTTGCTAAGACCACTAAGGTATGGATTAAGGGAAATAATTTTTCCTAACTTATTAATTGGCTTTTTTCCTCACTTCCTCATTTTTAGATCCAAGAAGTCTTAGAATTTACTGTGGTATATATGGTAAGAATTCGCTGGCTGGAAGCTGTGAGGAAGACAAGCCAAAATTGTAAGAGAGTTATCAGAGACCTAAGGAGTTGAAGGGAAATGAAGAAGCCCCATAAAAAGGTTCTAAACTTAAATTCAGATCAAAGGGATTCTATAACTCACACTGACAACAAAAGGGAAGTATGATCAAAATGTAGTCTCTAAAAATAAAATTTGCTCTCCAATTACATTATGATTTTCTACAAACCCAGTTAAACAGATAAACAACTAATCCCTCAAACTCAGCTATCCTAAGAACAAAGACCATTTGACTAGTTTTCCCCCAAGGGACCAAGTGTTTCAAAACTCTGGAAACAAAAATTATGCCTAACCTTTTAAAAATTTGCCTCGACAATCCCAACTTAAAACTTAGTCAACTGGGATGTACAGCAATAAAAAACAAACACTGATAGCCATGTTATTTATAAAGTAACCACTTAAAATAAAGTGTAATATACTTAAAAAAAAAAAAAGCCAGTCTGGTTTTATAGGAACCAAAACATATCAAAACAAAAAGAAGCAAACAAACAAAACCCAAAGCAATGAAGCAGGCCAGTATGAGGAAAACTATTCGAGTGAAGGCAGCTTTTTTTATAGTAATTTCTAACTTGATATTGTTTGTTTGAAGCTAAATTAAGTCCACATGCTTTATGTGTCTAGACCTGACCAAGGTCACTATCAAGAAAAACCTGGGTATAGACAATGTTTCCTCCTATGGCTACATAAACCAAATCTCCCTAAGAGTATACTGATTTCCTACATTAGATAGTAATTTAAAAGTACCAACTTAACCACCGTTATTAATCACTTAGTCTTTCAAACAAATGCACAATCTTTACACAGGAGTTAAGGATCTGTACTTATATGATCACTCAGCATATTACAAACCCCTCCACAAACTCTCCCACTACCCATCAACATTTCACTTTACAGTACGATAAAATATTTCAGAGACTCTAAGTAAGGATAATTGCTCAGTCTTCCATGATGAAACTCCGTGTCAGTTATTTTTACAATAATTTTGTAGAATAGAAACTTATCAATCTAGTTCAAATATGAACTTTATGATTCTCTTATTCCGTTGTATATATTTAGAGCAAAATTTACAATAGAATAAGAGAATCATAAAAGCGTATATATTCTCCAACCTTTTTAAGTACTGCTGGATTAAAAGGCACTCATCTTTCAGTTGCTTCTCAATTAGAATGGTCATTAAATGCCATTAATTGCCCACTCATATCTCACTGCTTAATTCAGGCCAAAAAAATTGACCTCCCACTATAGAGATGAAATCATCATTCACACTTTAAAAAAATACAGCTAAATTACACCACTTCATTTTCTGCATCAATCTATAAGATTCTGAAATTAGCACAAAGTGGATTCAAGACCCTGTTATGGTGTGGCTTTCATTTAAAGTCTATTAGGAGTGACTAAATTTCACATCCTATTACAGATAAATGGGCACATTGGGGGCAGGGGGATCATGAACTAAAACCATACTTTTTTATCTACAAATTATGATAGTGTGCCATAAGACAATATTAAAAGGCAGCAAAGCATGGAGCTTCACTTTATTAAATAAAATACACAATTACCTTAGAAAATTCTTAAGGAATTCTTAAATATATGGGGGAAATGGATGCAAAATTTAATAGTGAGAAAAACAAGCATCTCCACACCCTGTGAAGTAACAGGTTTGGGCTTGTTTGTACAGCTCCCTAAAAATTAATCTGAGAGTACAAAAACCATAATTCACAAAATTGGTAAAGACTTGGATGGGAAACATTTCACTCTAGATTAAAACATCTAGTCATACAAACCAGATCGCACTTATTAAACATTTTAATTTACTTTAGCATACTGACTGAAAGATGCTTGGATTAAACCGAGCAAAAACTATTATTTGTCCCGAAAGATTTTTTTTTTAATGTGTAAAAGAGTACCTAGCTTCACTAGTGAAATTTCTAAGGCTACTACCTGAGTGTTATTTTTTTCCAAAGTGGTGTCTGTCACTTTATTTGCCTCTCAGGAAAAACCAATAAAATCAATCAACTAAAACACAGCATTGTAATTTGCAGTAAAGTCCACATATTTTTGTTAACAGTTTAAGGAAGAAAAAAGCCCAGTCTTTCCATGTAAACATAATAAGCCTGTAATATGCTGCAGACAAACGCACTGCATGGGGTGTGGAGGACCCGAGCTGATTAGATTACCACAACATCAGCCTGGGGCCGCCATTTTTAGAATCTGTAAAGGACAAAAGAGGGAAATTTCACTTTTTACTTCCCATCTCGGAAATTAAAGGGGAAAACGGACTATTTTCCAATTAGGTATTGATGTCTCCAGCCTAGAGCTGAATGCACCTCACTTAATTCTGCCCCCAAGGTTTCCAGACCTCCAAATACCTCACATTTATTCACATCTCCAAAAAGGGGGCAAACAGGAAAAACGGGGTTGACTCTAACGCCAACTCTGGCCCTTTCTCTTTGCATTCAAATTGTATCATTTTTAAGGCAGTGTAGCAAGAACGGATCTCCACGGAACTAAGGCCAGGGGAAGAGAGCCCTCGGATTGTTGTTTCTCTCCCTCCTCCCCCGTTTAGCACAGTGAACCGTTTGTTTCTCCTCTGTGTCCGCTGCCAGTGTTTGTGCCAATCCCTTTGGTCAAAATAAGCTTTTCTGAAATGTGCCATACTGTGGGTCCTAAGCCTCCGGTACAGTAAAGGGCAGCGATAATGCCCGCGAAGTGGGGGAGGAGGCAGAAGGCTGGGGACTGGGGTGACCACCTCAGGGGCGGGTTTACCTTCCCCCGGGGAGGCTGAGAGGCTGCCTCCTCCTCCCACAAAGGGAGACGGAGACCCAGGCCGTTCGCTTACCAACCCTTTGCTATGGACGGTACAATTATCCCGGAGGCTGCCGGGGAAGAAATGGAAGAAAATGAGGCCTAGGACTGTCAGCACCTGAACAAGATGCAGTGGAGGGAAGGGAGGGCTGGCAGCTCCGGGGACCCCTTCGACCAAACCCTTCTAACAGCCACAAGCCCCCCTCCCCACCCCAGCAGCCCTAACCTGCCCAGGAGGAGGGCACCCCTCCCCTAACTCCCGCTCTCCAGGGGGGTTAACTGCCAGTTTCCCCTTCCCCAGCCCTAAAACCCGCCATAATGCTCCCTGCCCAGGGACAGGGGAGAGAGAGGGTGAATTCTATTCCAAAAAGCAACGTCTGGCCCCAACCAAGATTACCAGGGAGTCAACGTCTCCTCCCCCGCCCCCCACCCAAGGATGAAGATGAGGGGACCCCCTGTCCCCCTTGGAAACACACGTCCCTCCACCCCGCAAGCCCCCTGGACTCCCAAAGAGACGACAGGCACTGACCTGTGATGCTCACACACCAGACACCCGAACCCCGTTATTGGTTCGACCCCCGAAGGAGCCTCTCCACACCTTCACGATCAGACGACCCCCCGACAGCAGCCACTGCGGACGCAGGACCCGGCTCCGCACACCCCCTCCCCAAACAGCAGCGCGCAGCCTCTTCAGCAACCGAGGAACAGGGGAGGGGGCACTCCGTCCGTCAGCGGGAACGCGGAGGCGACGGCGAGGCTGCTCCGAGTGTCTGTGGCCCCTCTGCTGCCGCTCCCGAACTCAGGCACGGTTTCCGACTGGGCCCCCTGCGCTCGCTCAGTGTCACTGCCTCTTGCTCTGGGAAAATGGCGGACACGGCGGCGGCGGCGGCGGCCGCGGCGGCGGCGGCGGCGGCGGCGTCCGCGGCGTCCAGTGCACGGGGCTTGCCCGCCCCGCTCCGCAGGGGCAGAGGGGGAGGGGACGAGGCTGCCCGCCGCCATTTTGCTTGTGGGCTGCCACCCTCCGCTGTTGCCTCTCCAGAGGCTCCAAAACCGGCACCTGGAGGCCGAGAGGGGAACAGAATCTCCGTCTTTCCCACAAAAAGATGCATTCAACAATTCACTTGGAGGTTTGGGGGAAGTTTCGGTATCTGGTGGGATTGATTCTTTACCCCTTTTCCCCCCCGAGTAGCCCTCGAGTCTGGATAACGGTGAGCTTGGGCACGCCACGACGGGATGGAAGCCTGAGGCCCGTAGGCCCTGGGGACGACCACCTCCTCCCATCACCCTCCTAAGTCGGTGCACTTTCTCCCACTCTGTCCCGGCCTTCCGCTCCCCCCACCCCAGGCTGGCCTCCAGGCGCTAGGTGAACTCGGGGTGTAAAATGACACCCACTGGGGGCTGAGGCGGCTCCAGTGCGCAGGCTCTGGGCACAGGATAAAAGCGGAGCTGGCGAGTCCAGCGCCGTCTCGATGGAGGAGCGAGAAACGGAAGAGATCGGGGGGAGCAGTAAGAAAAATACAGCCGCCATCAGCGCCGCCTCCCTGCCACCGTGTATCGGGGTAAAAAGCTGTCGTTGCTGTCGGTGCAGTTGCTGTCGCTGCCTCCTCCTTCTCTTAGCCCCGGGGAAGGATCTCCCCGCCGAGGGACCATGCGGGGAAGGGAGCGGGAGCTCCTGTCTGTGGCGGTGACTCAATGGGGGAGGGGCAGACGGTTATCTCGAAGAAAAAAAGGACAAGGCCAGAGAAGAAAACATGGGTCCCCCCCCCCGCACCCCCCTAAAATGGCACGGTGATTCCCGCTCTTGTTTTCGGGGTCTTTCCCCGAAATGGCGGTTTCCGTCTAGTCCTTGCCTCCCAGCGACCCGAACGTCTGGGTAAACCGGGTGGGGAGAGGCCGAGGCGGCCCATGCAGCCAATCAGTGCTTGATGTGTTCCGTCCGGCGCGCTGTGATTGGCTGGCGATGACTTCATGTTGCAGCAGCGGGTGGGGCCAGAGCCCTGAGGGAGGCTGTTGTGAAGGCAGAGTGGGAGAAGTGACGGTGGTGTTCGTTGCTGCCGCGCCGATGTGGAACCCAAGCAGTGGCGAAGGGACTCTCAAGGCTCTTCCCTGACATTTTCTCCTGTCCCTGCGCGAGGTGAGGGCCCCGGCTCGGCCTCTGCGGAACTTTGGGGCGCTGGCGCGGACGAGGAGACACAATTGCTCCCATGACTTTTGTAACTGCGTCAGGGCAAGATGGCGCTGGGCCTCCTTGGGGCGCGGGGGGAGAGGCACGTCCTCCGCCGTCGCAGCGCATGTGACTGGGCTGCATTCCTGTGGGGTTTGGCCGGGACCCAGGCTGGGGCGGGGAGGGGAAAGGGCTGGGGCGGAGGAGACTGGCGCGGTTGGCTTTGGCGACCTGAAGAGGAAGAGATGACTGTTTGAGTGCTTCCCCTCCCCCAGACCGCTTACCAGCTGCGGCCGCGGGGGGCCGGGACGGACACTCCTGACGGGGTGTGACGGCTGTCGGTGGAGGAGGTTTGGCGCCCTGTTTTGTTATCTGCCGGTCTCCTTGCAAAGCCTACTTAACCTAAGGTGGCAGGTCCCTATTGTGGACATTTGAATCAACTGTGAGCCCTTGGAGCCACTAGACTTCTGGGCCACAAAGGCAAGGAGTGTCAATTATTTTCTGAGAAAAAGTTTTTCAGACCGAATAAAAAGTAGTCCCTAAATTTGGAAGCAGGTATAAATAACACCCAGGAACACTTTTAATTTTATAAAAGTTACCCAAAAAAAGAGGAATATATCTGAATTTTGAGGGCCCTTTTCAAACTTTCTGTACCTCCCATCTGTACTTTTCCCTGTCTGTATCTTCTACAAGAATGTGCAATGTTATCAGTGGATTTGCTTTTCTGTTTAAATTGAAGCATGATCAGTAATACAGAATAAAATCTGCTAGTGTAATCTGAAGTTTTAAGGCTGCTTTCAATACTTGTATGTTGTCTTTCTGTCTCCCTCTTACGTATAGTTTTTTTAAATAAAATTATAATCACTTGGTAAATATTAAGATTCCTGCACCATTATGAAACATTAAAGCCTTCTTTAAACCACTTTTGTGGAGGTGTGGATTTAGTTTTAGTTTCTGAAACCTTGCTAGGTGAAGATCTCCAGCAATTTAAAAATTCTTAAGGTTTAAATTGGCATAGCAATAAGAAAGACTCACTTTTTATTATTATTATTATTATTATTATTATTATTATTATTATTCCCACTTGGCCAAACTAGTATAGTAGCCATTATCTAAACTAGTGAAGATTTAAAGACTTCTTCCCATGAAGTCAACTGAGAATTGGGAGTTATTCTTGGAATACATGTGCACGGGAAATCTGGCTTGCTTTTTGAGGGAACCACCTCTATTTGATGCCGGGGGAAATGTTTGCTGAACCTGAAAAGATACGTTTAACCTGCATCTGAGGTTGTGCTGCTTCCTTTAGTCTTACTTGTAGACTTGGTAGTTTGGAAACAAGATTTATGTTTTTAATTAATTTGCGTATACATAAATCCTTACTAGTTGTTGTGCCTTTTTTTAGTGAATGTGAATGAACTGAATGTGAAAGACAGAAAAGCCAATGATTAATTGTAAATATTAAGTAGTACAAAGATTTTAAAGTACAAAGCTTTTTTGTTTTCACTCCGAAAATAAAATGGGTATTTTGCCTATTAGGACTCACAAATAGCTTCAAGGGTCTATTTGTTATGTATAGGTTGTCTCCATCATAAAAGTTACCATCATAGCAACTTTTATTCTCGCTTAGAAAATAGGAGTAAGCATGAAGTCAGTCGATTTTAAGGTAATTTTTAGAATGTTCCTAGTTTTTTGTGCCTTAATAAGGAAAAGAGGTGGTTTATCAAGCTAATGGAAACAAATCCTTGATTTGTACTTCTGGTAAGCATGTATCCTTATTGTTCCTACTCACCCAATTCATGAGCCTCATGAACCCTAGTTTTTCTTTACGTTTCTGAAATTTTAAATACTATTTGCAATTACTTACTGTATTTGACTACCTTTTGCACTTTATGTTCTCTGGGCAATTTCATTTGTGCCTATTCCCTAATAATTCCCACACTTTTGTCTCAAAGCTGCAGGTGGAATGTTATGGTTTACAAGGGGCCACAGGTTACTTGACCTCATATAAAAACACTAAGCTTAGTACTTGATTCCTAAGAACTTTCTTCACCCATTCTCTTAAAAAAAAATTATTTCACCTCTCATCCTACATTTCATTATCTAAGTCATACCCCAACCTTTCTTTCCCTATTTCTGTTAAAATCTAACTGGGTTCATATAGCAGACATCCCCTGATGGGCTAAACTGAACAGCATCTCGAAATAGTTGTGCTATTTCATACCTTCATATCTTTGTTCACAACTCCCTGAAGTGTGCCTCTTCCCGCTCCTGGTTAATACAACTTGAGCCTTTGCCTCTGAAACTTCCAAATACCTATTCCCAAGTAAAATGAGCCATTCTTTACATTGGTGACCCAGCCCAATTTGTACATGCTTTTTTAGATATTAACACTTTTTTATTATACAATACAGTGTAAAATACTTTAATTTAAAAAAACAACACATTTTTGACCACTAAAATTTGGAGAAGAGATGAAAGGTTAGGATTGCTTTGAAGCAAGGTTTCATCCTCTTATAAGATGGGTGGGGAAACAGGTCCAGCTGATGGGACAGATGGTTCTGCGCCGCCCCCCTCCACCCCCCCCCCCCCCAAATGGAAAGAAAAAAACTGGCCTTATCGCTGCTTGGCCTTTTGGCTGAGATCGAGTAGTATCTGTTCTTATCTATTTAATATCTGATATGTCCTCTGAGGACAATATATTAAATGTATTTTTGGAGCAGGGAGATGGAATGAGTTTGCTTCATCCACTCCGTGCATTGACCTGGTATTGCAGTACTTCTGGGAACAGTGCACTCAAAAAACCCCACAAAACTGGCCTTAGTTTTAGTCAATATCCTTATTTCTCAAATCTAGAGGACATTTTAACCTATAAACTTACAACAGTATCTAAAACCAGTGATCATTTGAGTTTATAATTATTTGATGTGTTCAGGGTTTATCAAGGTATGTAGTATTGCTTGCTCTGATACTGAGGACCCAATTTGTTGTGCCCTTGAGTTTAATTATTTTTGTCACTTGCTGTCAGTTTTAAGTGCCAGTGTGCCAGCCTTTAGTAGCTATATGTGTTTTATGTGTCATGAGGTTGGCATTCCAGTAACAGGGCTTATGAAAATTGTATGTGAAATGAAATTTTGCAAATATGAGCTTTATAGCATAAACATTGATGACCCTTTTGTCTACTCTTAATGCTTTTGGGGGTATTTTTCAGTAGTCATTGTCTATTTATCTTCACATTTGTTGAAACTCAAGTTCAAAGTAAGAAAATATTCTGAATTACCTGTGACTTTAACTGGATTTTGTTTTTATATGAAACTAGAGGCCTGATGCACAAAATTTGTGCAAGGGGCTTGGCCCTCACAGCCCCGGCTTTGTCCAGAAGGTCTTCTGGAAGGTTGTTCGGCTGTCCGGTCCAATTAGCATATTACGCTTTTATTATTATATATTTTCTTCTGCCCCACCCTTACCCCTGACTTTAGTGTCCTCTAAGTGCAGAATGAAAAGATTTATATCTGAGAATTGTTTGAACTTTAATGTATATCAAATATACCTTAAAATATTAGGGTAAAACAACATACAAGCCTGATAAATTTAACTTTCTGAAAAATGAGTGAAATGCTATCTCTTCATCAGTAAGGGGTTACTTATGTTAACACTAAACCTGAAATCCATATTTACAAATAGTAGTAAAAAAAAAACTGTTAAGGGCTGTGGATACCTTGAATCAACTTGAATTATTATTCTTAAAAAGCCCTGCCCTGGCCGACTTGGCTCAGTGGATAGAGCGTCAGCCTTCGGACTGAAGGGTCCCGGGTTCAATTCTGGCCAAGGGCACATGCCTGGGTTGTGGGGTCGATCCCCAGTGGGGGGCATGCAGGAGGCAGCCTATCAGTAATTCTCTCTCATCATTGATGTTTCTCTCTCCTTCTCTCTTCCTCTCTGAAATCAATAAAGAAATATATTTTAAAAAAAAGAAAGAAAGAAAGAAAAAGCCCTAGCCCAAGCATGTCAAGCCCACGGACTGCATGCCTCATTTATTTGGCCTGTGTTAGCCTTTGAGTTTGACATGCTTGCCCTAGCCGGTTTGGCTCAGTGCATTGAGTGTTGGCCCACAGATTGAAGGGTCCCAAGTTCAATTTTGGTCAAGGGCATGTATCTGCAGATTCAATCCCCAGCCCTGATCTGTCGGGATGGATGTGTGAGGCACCCAATTGATGTGTTTCTCTCCCCTTTCCTTCCATTCTCTCTTTAAAAAAAAAAAAAAGGAAAAATACCCTTGGGTGAGGATTAACAACAACAAAAAACACACACAAAGAAAACGGACAGCACATTTTAGACCTAGGAAAAGGACTGGTTCGTTCCCTTTGTTGTTTTTTTTAGATAGCTAAATTATATGCTGGTACATACTTAACTGAGTCTGATTAGCCATAGTAAGATGAGTAATATTGTTTTTATTTTTTTAGTAATATTTTATTCATAACTATTCTAAGGAATACCTTTTACTAGATTATTCTCTAATGCACAAAAATGAGAGGTAGCATAAGTCCTTTTTTTAAATTATTAAATGATTCTCTTTCTCCTTAGAAAGTAAATTAGTGTAATCAATTCCAAAAATTATGGAAACCATGCACTTAACTCTCTCAAACCAGATTGCTTCTATCACCAATAACTTGATTTCCTAAGGGGCAAAGTAACACAAATGCTTTGTGAGTACATGAGGTGGTTTAACTCTGAATTCGGGGAAATTGCTACTAATTTGTTAAATACTTGAATAATTATAGCAAGGTTAGAACTTAGCAACTAAACTCCTAGTAGGAATTTATAAACCTCTCCATCACATACTTTCCACACATTATGCCCAATGCCTGGCTCCTAATGTCTTTCTGATAAACTTGAATGTTGTTAGGTAAAGAGAGAAAGAACCTGTTCCTTCAGTTTAGTCTAATCCTTCGTATTAAGTTTTTAATGAAAGAAGGCTATGCTAAGGTAACAGCTCATTCTTGAAGAAAACTTATTCTGGATAAGCAAGAAATGCCAAATTATTTTTTCTCATTCTGTACAATAGTAGAAACCTGAAAAGTTAGCAAAAAATATTCACTCTTCTCAGGTTTGTGTGATAACAATGGTATGGTATTATCTAGGCATCTCTCCTGTGTCCTAAACACAACTTATCTAACCACATCTCTGCAAGACTTTCTAGCTACTTTGTTTTTATTGCCATGCTCTCACTTTATGGCCAGTTAAAGGGCAAATGGGAGTAAAAGGATAAGAGGGTATATCAAATGATTGATTGAAAAAAATACTTTAGAAAATTAAATGGCTGTGAGAAAAGATATTCTACCAATAACATCTGAAGTCAAGGGTTCACTTGTGCCAGCTTTGGATTTTCTAAGTGTCTAAAAGTTAACTAGCTCCCTTTTTCCACAAACTCAGCCTTTTGTGTCAATGTTGGTATTCCTAGAAAATAAGACTATATGCAATTATTTCCCTTTATAACATTTTGTCAAAGTTCTGTATTTTTATGTGTTCCAGATGGGATGGTCTTATATGACCTATAACATTTGATTACTTAGAATATTCCTTCTTAAAACTCCTTGGTTTATATGCTAAATACCTTTTGCTGGTTTCCTCCCATTTTCATTTATTGCTTTCTTCTGCTTTTAGTTTGGTAGTTCTCAGTGTTATGTCCCCAACCACCTTTTCACCAATTGCATTAATCAATTCCCACCCCTTTACCTATTGATGACTCCAGAATTTATAATCTCTGAACTCAAATAGAACTATTAAATATGGGTACTTCAAAATAAATTCAAAACAACTTTTCTCTCTAAACTTTTCTCCTTGTATTTCCTTTTTTGGTTAATAGTTTTAACCTTCTAGCTTATTCATGTGATCAAACATCTTTTCAAAACAATCTTTTATGCTTAAAAGACTTAATTCACCAGAGATTTGAAGATAAAGTCCAAACACTCTATAACATGCAAGGTTTTTCATCTAACCCCTCCTTATGAACCTCATGGACACCACTGAAATTAAAATGACCTAAGTTTGAATATTTGCTCTTTCATTTCAAGTGAGACCTTAGGTAGCTTGCTTTCTGGGCCTCAGTTTCATAACCCATAGAATAGGTAAAATATTGACTGTTTCATCATTGTGATTAGGGATTAAATGAGAAATAAAAGCTCTAGGAGCATTGTTGATTTGTAGTAAACTCAATTATCATTATCTTCTGAAAATGAGACGTTTGTTATTTCTGTACCTTTCACAGTCATGTTCATGTTACTCTTTTCTATTAGCCCAGTGATGGCGAACCTCTGACACGCGTGTCAATGCCATTTCTGATGACACGCGGCCACTGAGGCGGCCACATGCCGAGGATGAAACATTTATGTTATTTAAACTATAAATATTGCGAAATAATGTTTTTTCCTCAAAGTGACACACTACCCGAGTTATGCTCAGTTTTATGGCGAAGTTTGACACACCAAGCTCAAAAGGTTGCCCATCACTGTATTAGCCTGTGAGATGTTGATAACTAACGTGCAAAGTTCCTGGCATATTAGTAGGCACTCAGTTTTTGTTGGGCAAACAGATAATCTGATTTGATGCCAGGTGTGTGAAAATTTTGCTGTAGTTTATGGTAATGATAGCAAGTCAGTTGGATATATAATTTGATGCAAATATTTTGGTTGATTCTATCATATTATAAAACTGGGTATTTTTTAAAAATACCTTTCACCAGTATTGTTAGCCCCCAAATTAGTTTCTGTCCATCATGTTCCTCTTTTTTTCCTCCAATATGTGTGCCTGCCTTTTACTGTGTGAGGGAAAACTGGACTCTATTCTGTTAGTTTATAATGTAGCTTGGGGTTAAGCCATGTGGGTATAATTATTCGGCCAGGAACCCCAGTTCACAGGTTCCTGTGTTTTACAGTGGAATAGAATTTTTAGACTAGGAGGCAAAATATTTGTGGATTTCAGTGAAGGGGTAGGGGCAGTGAAGTACTTGCAGTAAGCATGGCTTTATGTCCAAAGGCATAGAACAGGAATATAATTTTTTATTGAATTTATTGGGGTGACACTGGTTAATAAAATTATATAGATTTCAGGTATACAGTTCTACAGTACACCATCTTGTATTGTTTGTTTACTACCCCATGTCGAGCCTCCTTCCATCACCATTTTTCCCCTCTTTACCATCTTCCCCTACTCCCTCTTCCCTCTGGCAGTCTGTGACTGCTATAGAAAGTTCCAGTGATGCCCTAGCTCGTTTGGCTCAGTGGATAGAGATAAGCCTGTGGGAAGGGTCCTGGGTTCAATTTTGGTCAAGGGCACATGCCTGGGTTGCAAGCTTCATCCCCAGTGTGGGGCAGCTGATCAATGATTCTCTTTCATTATTGATGTTTCTATCTCTTCCTCTCCCTTCCTCTTTCTGAAATCAATTTTTTTTCTTTTTTAAGTTAAAAAACCGTGAAGTCATGTTCCCTAGAATAAATGTTACATCCTATCTAATAAAGAGGGAATATGCTAATTGACCACCACTCCATCACAAAGATGGCTGCACCCACAGCTGAGGTCAAGTTCCCATAAGGAGCCTTAATGAGCAATCAGCAGGGACCTGAGGCTATGCCCTCCCCCACCCCCGTGGAGCTTGACAGGGGACCTCAGGCCATGTCCCCCACCGGGCAGGGCTTGACGGGGGACCTCAAGGTGTGCTTCCCGTCCTGGTGCTGGGCTAGGGGACCTCAGGCTGCTCCCCCCATACCAGCACCAGGCTGGGGGACCTCAGGCTGCGCCCCCCACCAGGTGGGGCTTGACAGGGGACTTCAGGCTGTGCCCCCCACCCCAGCACCGGGCCAAGGGACCTGAGGCTACGTCCCCTGCCTGGCGGGGCTTGACAAGGGTGGGACTGGCCGGGTCTGGATCTAGCCCAATGGGGGGGCGGGCCAGCCGGGTCTGGGTCTCACGGGATTTTGAGGTACATGTGGGTGGGCGGGGACTTGACTCTGGCTCCCATGGTATGCCCCAGACTGACAGGAGGAAGGTTTTCATATACATTTTACTAATTTTCTTTTATCTCTGACACTTCTATTATAGAGAAAGGGCAAATAGCAATATTAAATTATTTCCTCTAATTAATCCCTTTTTAATGTGCATGAATTTCGTGCACAGGGCCACTAGTTTGTAAATAAACTGCAAGTTTTTCCATGCCATACATTTTTATGAAATAACTATAATTCATGTGAAAATTAAAATATTTTAAGATATGAAATGAAGGGGCCAGATTACAAAATCAAGTTATGGAGTGAGGCTAAGAGAGATAAGAGAACAGCTAAGTATTCATTTGTAGGGTTTAAATTTAGTTCTTTGAAAAAGAATTCTCAGTGAAAGGGGTTTCTTCATAACTGTCATAAAACTTGATATTTTAGAACTCACTAATTATGGCCAAACCAATGAACTTTTTAAAACTTGGGGCTCTAGAATATTCAGGATATTGACCCTTTTTGTTTGAAGGAGTAAGAAGAGTTTTGATATCACAGGCTATTTGGACTTAAAGCTATGAAAATTTGAAAGTAGTTTCATCATTTAAGGTTTAATTTTTCATGCCCTTTCCAGCCTCTCCCTCTCATTGACAGAACTTAACTTCCTTGATTGCTCTTTCTGTTGTTAACTACACATCAAGGAGGCATTGGGTACCGGAAGGCTTTGAGCTGTTCGGAAGAAAAGTACTCATAAGAGCAGGGTAATTATTAATTGTAATAAACAGTTTTTGTCAAGGGTGCATGTGTAACTCCCATATATATTAGTAGCAGGCAGCAACTAGATAGATATCTTTGCAACAAGCGGGTTATATATGTTCCTTCTAAATCGAGGTCTGCTTCATAAATTAGGTCTGGAGTCTTATCAGGAACCTTTATAACAGAATGGTTAAGATGGGAAAAGCTCACATTCTGTATCCCTGGAATACAGAGCCATTGTTTGAAGATAGGATAACTTCAAAAATAAAGGACAAATCAAACAGGATATAAGTCAACAAGGTATAGTAATTATGAAACTTTTCTGGGTCTTTTGGTAAGAATGTAGTAATCCAGTATATTATGAGTAACAAGCTAAAAAGAGTTGGTAGGGCTTTAGAGCTAATCAAATCCATTGGTTCCCATACTTTGGGAGTTCTTGTATGAATCAAATTATAAGAAATATGGAAACCAATATAGTTGCTAGTTTTAGTTCTCTAAATAGCAACATTATACCTAACACTTGGTTTTTAAAATGGTTAACAGCAAATAAGGACATAGGCAAGTCCATAAATACAGTACTTAAATTATTTTCAAATAATTATTTCAAAGCATTACATATTACAAAGAAATGGTAAAAATATGAAAATAATATTACAATTTTGTGGGACTTTTGTACAGTGTATTTCTATAGAAATTGGTCAAAGAAATAAAGTAGAATGCTTTCACTGGTTCTCTCTGGGTTTGCATGTAGACTTACAGAAAGATTTTCTACAGTAAGTATGTATATTACCAGAGAGCAGTCCCCCTCCCAACCCCCAACCCCGCCCAAGATGTTCTAGTTTGCAGTGATATGGGGAAAATGCTTGTAAATTAACTAAAAATGGAATACAAACTATCTTTTAACACCCATGTCCATTATGTTCCTAAGTAATGTCCATTCTAACTTTGTTTCGTGGTCTACTTCCCCTCCTGTTCATCACCACTGCCTCTACTTTAGTTCAGGCAGTTGCCTTAAAAATTATATATATAATATATACATATATAGTGATATCCTGGCTTATTCTAGCTTTAATCTTACTCCTAATCCATCGGTCATCCTTCAATGTGATTTTATTAACATGGGAATCTTACCTTGAAATGCTTTAATGGAGTGCATGCTCCTTAAGATGGCATACTGGCCTTCTGTAATCTGGTTCCTGTCTTTTTCCAGTGAAAGATTCAGATAGTCCTTCTTGCTTCCACCCATACTATTACTGCGTTCAGTTCCTGAAACTTACAATGTGATCTCTGACCTTTCTTTTGTAAAATCATCTCTACATGGAATACCTCCCCTTCTCCCCCTTGAGAAGGCATATCCTTCAGTTCAAGTGTTTTCCTCTATGAAGTTTCCCCTGGTGCTCTTCTAAGAAGTCCATTGTTCTTTATAGTTCCATAAACCTTTTCCCGAGCTCTATTATAGCACTTAACTGCAGTTTATTTATAACTATATAGAATCTCACCCTACTGGAATATGAGCTCCTGAAGGCCAGTGTTTAACTTGCATTGTCTCCCTCAGATGAATGCATAGTTCTTGCATTAACACCTAGCACAGCCTGGCCGGTGTGGCTCAGTTGGTTACACATTGTCCCATGCACCTAAAGGATGCTAGTTCGATTCCCGGACAGAGTACGTGCCCGGGTTTTGGGCTTGATCTCCGGTAGGGTGTGTGCAGGAGGCAGTTGATCAATGTTCTATTCTCGCATTGATGTTTCTCTCTCTCCCTCTCCCTCTTAAAGTCAATTTAAAAATTTTTTAAAAACACACCTACAACATAGTGCTCAAGTAAATGTTTAAATTAAGTAGGTCTCTTCACTCTTTGGTGTAAGTATAAATCTGCAAAATAGCTACTAAAATTGTGAACGGGGTTAGAGATGTATTTTTGTAGTTAAAAGTTAGGAAACCTAAAATTACTAATGATGTGTGCAGAAGAGCAAAACCACCCTTATTCTAGAAAAAAATAATATGAAGAAAATAATTGGACATCTGTTCTTAGGTTTCATCCCTCACAATTGTCTTGAAAGACTTACAATGCGCCGAAACCGGTTTGGCTCAGTGGATAGAGCGTTGGCTTGCGGACTCAAGGGTCCCAGGTTCGATTTCGGTCAAGGGCATGTACCTTGGTTGCGGGCACATCCCCAGTGGGGGGTGTGCAAGAGGCAGCTGTTCAATGTTTCTCTCTCATCGATGTTTCTAACTCTCTATCCCTCTCTCTTCCTCTCTGTAAAAAAAAAAAAAAAAGACTTACAATGCCCAGTGAAACATATCCTGGTACTTGGTCCATTGCAAATAAAAGCTTCCCTTCAAAAGGTGTTAAATTGTTTTGAACAAAGTGAAAAGTCCTATCCATCTTCTGATGTTTGTTTATAGATTCTTATTTTTCAGGTTTAACCTGCCTTTTCAATGTATAATAGTAATTTTTATTACTATTATTATGTATTTTATTTCAATGTATAATAGTAAAAGCATAACTATAAACATAATTACACTAGAGAGGAGGACTTTCCCATAGCTAATTTTTCTAAACAGTTGAACAACCCTATTAATAGGATGGAAGTTCAGGGCTAGGTGCTTATCTCTGTACGGAAAATTATTTAGCTTCAATTTTGAATGGTTTATAATCAACAGATTATTTTAATATCCATTTTTATAAAATTGAATCCATTAATGTGCTAACCAATTCACACGGACAACACAAGCAATTATATATTCTTTGGGAAGGTTTGGCGCACTAAGTTAAAAATCACTAAGATTTGCAACATTAAATGATATATTCTGTTATACAGATACTAACAAATGTCTTTTTCTAAGTATTAGTTGAAGGTACTTACATAAAGAACTAATAGAAATATAATGTGTTTGTTTTTCAAGCCAGAACTTGGTTGGTCATCCATTTCTAACAACTTAAATTTTAATTGAAGGCAAATTTCTTATGCCTAGAGTCATAGCTACCAACTAATTTTTTTTTAATCCACTTTTTAAAATTAGTTTCTCTACTATAGGCATGTGGTTCAAAGTCAGTGGTTCCCAAGCCAGTTTGATCACCATAATTATCTGGGAAGCTCATTAAACTAAACATTCCTAGCCTCCACACCCACAGTTCCCCAAAACAAGATGTAGCTATCATCATTCATTATTTTCTAAAAATGTAGCAATTCCTGAAGACCCATATGCTGAACTACTTAGTGTGGCCCAGGAATCTGCATTTTGACAAGCCTCTCATACTCAGGTACTTTTCATGAATACGCTACTTTAAAAACATGGTATCAGGCATTTCACTAAAATGTCTATAATAGAGCCACAGTGCAAAGACAGTACTTTTTCATTTCTTTTTTTGGGCAATGTTACTGTAATATTTTATCTCTCCAACCTTAGAGGCTTGGCGGTACTATTGCCATGAACCATTTCTTCTTGGAGATTTCATCAGAACAGTAAAATGGTTTTCTAGAAATTTGGGATATTCTGGAGTTGTCTAAATTTGTTGTGAAAAAGAAGCCTTATTTCTAAACTCATCCCCACTCAATATATCTGAACATCTTAAAAGGGGAGGAGCTATCAACTGTTAAACAACAGTGACATTTCATTCTATTTTTTTTTAAATATATATTTTATTGATATTTTACAGAGAGGAAGGGAGAAGGATAGAGAGTTAGAAACATCAATCAGCTGCCTCCTGCACACCTTCTACAGGGGATGTGCCTGCAACCAAAGTACATGCCCTTAACCGGAATCGAACCTGGGACCTTTCAGTCTGCAGGCTGAAGCTCTATCCACTGAGCCAAACCAGTTAGGGCCATCCTAATTTTTTAAAGTATATTTTTATTTATTTCAGAGAGGAAGGAAAAGGGAGAGGGATAGAAATATCAATGAAGACAAAATCATTGATCAGCTGCCTCTTGCACGGCCCCCACCTCCCACCCTCGGGGATTGAGCCCACAACCCGGGTATGTGCCCTGACCGGGAATTGAACCATGGCCAGGCCATCCTACTGATTTTACAACTGATTATTCTAAGATGTTTAGACAATGTGATCTTTTATAAGATTACCGTTTTCTCTTAAAGGTGAAACCAGTAACTTTAAATCCTAGAAGTACAACTCAGGAGTAGAAAGAAGCATCACTTCATTTAGAATTAGTAACTTAAGAGTAAATCTTAAGAAATTTAGGTGTCATGAGCTAGGACTTGAAAGATCCACTTCAATATAAAATATTCTAGTTCTAATGCCAGAAAATATAGTATTCTACGAATTCCACATACATATTTTGGTTTCATGTTCACCAGGCAATTTTATTAATATAATTAAACTTACTATAGTCAACCTCCTTGGAGGTAATATACTACTGGCCAAGAAGATATGTCTTTTCTTCATAATGGGATGACTTTTTTTTTTTTTTTAACACACCTGTGTCTCAACTTGGTTACTGTGCCTTTAGCCTTGAGAGACATCTACTTGCTTATTAATAACAAAGTTAGGTGTCTTATTGGGAGGTCACCTCATAAGTTATATAAATGTCTAGCCACAATGCTATACACCTGAAACTAATATAATATTGAATGTCAACTGTAATTTTAAAAATTTCTAAAAACAAAAATACATCATTCAGCAAAACATTTTTTAAAAGTCAGGTGTCTTGATCCTTATGTTTGAAATCCCCACCTTTGATTGGTAAGTATGCATTCTTTTGATTTTTAAGTTATTTACGAAAGCTAAATATAAAGAACTACAAATTAGTTCAGCAAGTCAATAATAACCAAAGTATGTGGATATATATGGGAAATTCAGTATAAAAAACTCAATTTAATCAAGCTGGTAATAAACTGATTTTGTGGGTGGGCATGATTGTTTCTGAGAATACTGACATATCTTTTAGTCTTGAATAACTCCCACAATGGTCACTATATTATCTAGAAGATATTAACCAGGAATAGGAAATGTACAATTTAATTTCCCCTAGATCAAGGTTACGTCCCACCGGGTCTTTCCCTGCTGATAACTGCTTAGCTAGTGGCCTTCGCTGTGTTTTACTTGTTACTAGGTATAGACAGTGGGAATCTCCTTCATTCATAGGAAACCAAAGTAGTGCATTAGCGTAGCCATTAGCTATGGTGTTTTATAACCTAAAAGGCACAAAGACAACACAATTGCATTTAAGATTATACAGGAGTTGGCAAAAGTAGGTTTATAGTTGTGAGCACATAAAACAATTTATCCTTGTATTTACTTGTTTTATTATTGTTATTTTGTATCCTTACTTATTTCTCTCTTAGGTAATGATGGCTGGTAATTTAACCAATGACCAACGAAAATGGATACTTAAACAATACTGGAAGACGGAGAATGCTGAAAAGGTTCGACAGAAATGGGCTGAAGAATTTGATACACCTTCTCCAAGTAGACAAACAATTTATAGAATACGTGATAAATTTGATGAAACTGGGTCCATCTGTAATGCTCCAAAAAGTGGTCGACCAGTCAGTATTACCACCCAGGAAAATGAAATATTAGTGAGTCAGGCATTTACAGAGAGCCCCAAAAAATCAAAACAACGAGCTTCTGTTGAATTGGGCATTTCTTGTAGATCTTTGAGTCGTATTATGCAACGTTTAGGTTTGAAAATGTATCGGCCAAGATTGCTTCATGGGTTACTAGAGGATGATCCAGATCGTCGTTTACAATTCTGTGAAGTGGTTCTAAATGAAGAAAGACAAGGCAATGGCATCATTGATAAAATTACATGGTCCGATGAAGCTCATTTTAAACTTTCAGGTGCTGTAAATCGGCACAACTGTGTCTACTATTCAAGAGAAAATCCCCATGTAATGATAGAAGGACAGTTGAATCAGCCAGGGATTACAGTTTGGGCAGGTCTTTCCTGTAAAGGAGTACTTGGACCTATTTTTTTCCATACAACTGTTACACACGACCTGTATCTCAGCATGCTAAGGGACACAGTTTTGCCACAATTACAGAGACAGCATGATAATGATGATTTCTTCTTTCAACAAGACGAAGCTCTTCCACACTGTGCTGTAACAGTACGTGAGTTTCTTGATGAACAATTACCCAACAGGTGGATAGGTCGACGAGGGCCAGTGGAATGGCCACCACGATCACCAGACCTCACTCCAATGGACTTCTTCTTTTGGGGTGTTGTCAAAGATAAAGTCTTTTCACGAAAACCACGTACTGTGGATGATATGATTCGTTGCATAAGAGAAGCATGTCAAGAAATTGATGACAATAAAGAACTCTGTGTCAAAGTGTGCTCAAATATAGCAAGTCGACTACAAGAATGTGTAAATAATGAAGGCCGGCAATTTGAGCACTTACGAGATTATACCTAAGTGCATTGTGACATTCTTTTGAGTTAATAAAGCTATTGTAATAATAACCTGCATGTTTTACATATGAACAGCTGTAAACCTACTTTTGCCTACCCTGTATGGATAAGAATTGTGAGATGGGAAGAAATTTTATTCATGGCTGTAGGAACAAATGAGGTGTGGCATTTAGTCCCACATTCCATTGTGTTAATCATTCTTACTATTCAAAGAGGCACTGAGGAGTAATTTACAAGTGACTGCAGTTATAAATAAGATGGTATATAAGCACCCAACAGCAGAGATAAGCCTTCCGTTTTTGTTATTTATCAATCATTTTGTTTCTATTACCCCTAGAGACTCAATAATCACTATTCCTAGAACCAGAGTTTACCCAAAGGTAAATCTTGAAACTAGATGTTATCTGTAAGCTATCACAGAGGTCGATCTTGCTCCATTCAGCATAAGCTTAACAAACAGTGGAGACTGATAGAATTTAGGATCAGCCAAAAAACCAAGGTTTTTCCCTCTATATGCACACATTAGTTTTCCCAACAAGTAACTGGCCTCTGTTTAAATAGCCAGCATTATTGAGGTAGTTGGTTTGCATTTTTGGACAGCCTTTTTTTTCTCCTCAGTCTCTAGAACAGAATACAATATCCTAAATTTATTTTGTCCCACAAAACATGAAGGATTGGGTGGCTAGGTGACCAACAGCATTTGGAATTGCTCATTCCATAAGCAAACTAAGTAAACAAAAAGCTGTTTAAGAAACAAATGGCAACTAGTAAGAGCCTGTTGATCATCAAGGGATCCAATAGTATACAGAAAAGAAAGAAGCCAGTTTAACCAGGGGGTCAAAAATACAAATATTCCGAACTGGCTAATGAGCAGGCAAATAATTAAATACAATTAGTATAGGTCTTTATAACCTGTATCTTCATGACATACATATAGGAAGAAAATGTAATTAAAGAAGATACATCATAAGAACTAACAAATACTAAGTTTTATTTAGTGCATCTCTAGTATGTGTTTTAATATCACTATTACCTACTGAGTACTAGGGAAGTTGGTTGTACAACATTCTCTGAAATAAGTTGGCAATATTATTATAAAGAGAAACAAACTTGTAGCTTCAATCGTGAGCCAAATCCTCTGTCATGCTCAATATTCAAAAGGAATAAACTAATAGGATAAATAACATCAATAAATGGAAAGAGATTATTTGCCTCCTCACTGGGAAACTTAACCCTCAAAGATGGGACTACTAAGTCAAAAATTTTAATGCAATAGGATCACAAATTATGAATACTTGTTATTACTTGACTAATAAAGTTGATCAGACATAAGATTTTCAAGATTATTGACTCTTCAATAAGGTGTTAGCATTTTATAAATTATCAAACCTGTATTAAACTTAAAAATTGGTCATCTACGCATTTACATCCCATGGGCAAAACTCATGCGAAAACTTAAAAACAAGGCTGTATACTTAATCATGTTCCCCCAAAAGAATTTACTTTGTGGGGCATTAGTAAGTAAATGTGTATTTTACTGACAGTTTCACAGGAGAGACTGCATAGGGAGTTTACATTGCAAAAATACCTTTTTGTTTACAAAATCCCATGCATTTATCTTTTAAGATTTTTTTTTTTGTAAAAGAAACACGAGATCAACCCTCTCAAGTTTTAAAGTTTACAGTACATATTGTTCCTCCTAAGGTTATGTTTCTCACTTTCAACATCTATTTGTTGTGCCACTTATGCATTCATTGGTTGCTTCTTGGTGCCCTGATCAGGGACCAAACCCGCAACCTTGGTGTATTAGGATGACTAACCAACTGAGCTACCCAGCCAGGACCTAGACAAGTATCTTCATACTTGTTAGGGAGTGGCAAATAATCGGATTCTATGTTCTACCATATGGCACTGGTTCTTGGTGCAAGGTCCCACTAAGTCTTATATAAGAACTCTAGCTGCTTGTCACAGAGGCACATAGCCTCTGTCTAACATCTTTGGGAAACATCTCACTGTATTTAGCCAACAAATTTGACCAGGTATTTGCCAAAGTGTGACTGCAGTACAGTTTTTTTAATAACTTGATTCAGATCCTGAGCCTGCAAAGGTTCTATTTGCCAACTCCCAACACTTTTACCTCAGCCTAGGCCTTTAGTCAACATTAACCAAGACAACAGAGAATTGTAAGTTTTAATCATAAATAAAGCATTTGTGAAACGTTTTTCTCCATCCTACACATTTCATTTGGTTGTGATGCTCCTTTATAACACAAGAGGACTTCAAGAATTTCAAAGCAAATGTATGATTTTGCACAAATTATTCAATTTGGTCTCTTGTTATACCTCCATAGATATTTTCCATCTGATTCTACAAAATCTTTTAAGTTGCAAGGATAACCTGGGACCAACCAAAGAAAGCTTTATGTATTTGTCTCTAAGCCAGTGGTCCTTAAAATGTGGGTCTTGGGTCAAACTACCAAGTCAAAATCAACTCAATCCTATATGTGTGTTTGAAAAGGTAACTACTATTATCAAATAATGTTCCTTTTTTGAGATACTGAAACTGCAATGAAGAGACTGTCTCTGCTTTTAAAATATAAGAAATGAGACCATAACATTAGATTCCTCATTTATGGGATATTTTATGAAAACCAGTTCAATATTTTAACAAGCCTTTAGGAATGCAAATTTTATAGGGCATAGTATGAACAACTGTAAGGAGAGGATTTGAACAATCACGGATTTTTTTTTTTTTTTTTTTTTTAGGGAGCTATGACTTTACAAGGCAATCCTACAGGGAAAGGAAGGGGAGAGAACTATTTTGAGCTGCACACAATAATTGCATCACACCTGAGATTTGTTAGTCCCTTTCCTCTATTCCTATTGAATAGGAAAACTACATGCTTAAAGGCAACCATATAAGTAAGATATTTCATTGTAGGGTATCAGAGAATAGCACTTTCAAAGATTAGTTTTGCGGGGAGGGGACTTACCTGGTCAAATGAATTAAGGGGATTAACAATTTTTTTTTATCTAAAAAGGAAGTTACCTATCTGTATAAATGGGTTTAACAAAAAACTAATACTGTTAGCCCTGGCTGGTGTGGCTCTGTCTAGCATTGTCTCATGCACCAAATAATCACCAGTTAGATTCCCACTCAGAGTACATATAGAGATTTCCAGTCCGATCCTTGGTTGGGGTGCGTGTGGGAGGCAACCAATCAGTTTCTCTCCCTCTCTCTAAAAAATCAAAAATATTAAGAAAAAAACTAACATTGCTATCCAAATAACAATTTGTTGATAGGCTTTAAAATGTTTTTTAGCAAGTTACATTAGTATCCTGTGAACCCCGTCACAACTGGAAACTAGTTAAGGGGGTTCTTTGTACATAAGGAACACAGCTTTAAAAAACAAGTGTGGATTAAGGTAGTGATTGGTCAGAATCCCTCCTTTTCTGATGGTTAATGGAACCAAATTATTTGCAATAAAGAGCCAACATCTGATTCCCAAAAGAAGATGGAAAATATGGACAGGCAACATGACAGCTTAATTTCTGGAGTAGACCTTTGAAGTAGGACTTATATAATGAGTGTACTTTTTCCTAGGACACACTTTACTAGCCAAAACAAACTTTGGTTGTTTCAAGCTACCAGAAAATAAGCTTAAATGACCAACCAAAGAAAGCTTTATATATTTGTCTCTAAGCAAGCGGTTTGCTTACAGAGATGCTTCCCTCAGCCCCAAATACGCAGAGATTCTAAACTACTTTTGTGCCACGGACCTTCTGACAGCCCCATAAAGCAGGCGTCCTCAAACTACGGCCCGCAGGCCACATGCTGGTGTTTTTGCTTTTTTACTTCAAAATAAGATATGTGCAGTGTGCATAGGAATTTGTTCATAGTTTTTTTTTTAAACTATAGTCCGGCCCTCCAACGGTCTGAGGGACAGTGACCTGGCCCCCTGTTTAAAAAGTTTGAGGGACCCCTGCCATAAAGCCTATTTGTAAATCCCTTGTCAATGTTTGGACGTGTATTTTCTAGTGCATACACAAGTCAATTCTATCTATGGACTCCTAGTTAGGAATCACTTGACAAAAGTGTTAAAGTTTTGATAGAAGATTCAGTAATGAGGCCTGTGACTAATGGTATATGTGTATCGGCGTATGTTGTGTTGTATGTGTATCAGCGTATGTTGTGTTGTTCTCGCTTCCAGCTACAACGACCCCCTACTCTCAACTGACCTTGAAACTTGCTCACTTAAACGTGGCTGCGGCGAGAAGCCAGCACTGAGGAATCTCACTCTAGTAAGAGCACTAAGAGAACGTGAGCCCTCTTTGAACAGTCTGACCAATTAAGAGGGGCGTTTTAGCCGAAACCGGTTTGGCTCAGTCGATAGAGCGTCGGCCTGTGGACTCAAAGGTCCCGGGTTCGATGCCGGTCAAGGGCATGTACCTTGGTTGTGGGCACATCCCCAGTAGGGAGTGTGCAAGAGGCAGCTGATCAATGTTTCTAACTCTCTATCCCTCTTCCTCTCTGTAAAAAATCAATAAAATATATTTTTTTAAAAAAAGAGGGGCGTTTTACACTTTTGCGGAAATAGGCCCTTTTATTGTCTATGATAAGTCAAAACTATGGACACAACCAAGATCCCGTTAAGGGCCCACCAGCCACTTTACACTTAAGGAGAAAGCTCTTCGCTGCGACCTCCCTCGCGCTCTCGGTGCGGCGGTATTTTGCCCTCGTGAACTCGACCCGGCTGCCCCAACACCCGCCGCGGGCCGGGAAGAAAAGCTGCGGGGGCCGCGCAGCAGGCCGCCCGGCGCGCTGAAGGGCGTAACCCGGGCCGCTTCCTGCGTCACAAGGGGAGACGCCCTCCCGCGGGGTGGGGCAGGCGCGCCCATTCCGCCGCGGCCCACGCCGGAGAGCGGCCACCCCCGCCAGGGGCCAGAAGCCTCTTGTGCCGGCGGCCGGGAGAGCCGCGGGTCAGCGGAGGGCAGAGACGGGCCGGGAGGGATGCGCCGCGGGAGCTGCCAACCTGGCCGTTTCGTCTCAGGAGGAACCCCGAAACGCACTTCCTCCGTGGCGGGGCGCCTGGGCGGCGAGGGGACGCTCTGCCCGCCCACTTCCGCCCAGCGCGTCCCGAGGCCCCCTGGGCCCAGGGCGTTAGCTTTTTTGTTGTTTAGGGCCTGACTCATTTCATCTCACCCGCTCCTCGTTTTCTCCCCAAATAGCAGAATGCCACTCCCAACTGCCTCCGACCGCGAGACACTCCGCTCACACTCGGAGCCTGGCGTAGCCGCCATCTTCCGGAAACGCCGGCAACGCCCGGAAGTCCATTGTCCTGCAGGCCCGGAGGAAAGGACGGCTCCGTGTTCGGGAGGCTCTGCGAGGGGCCTGCCTTGGGACTGACCTGTATTTGAATTCTGACTCCCCAACCCCTTAACAGCTGTGTCCAAATTGAAAACGTTAATCTCTCTTGAGCCTCTTTGTTAAAATGGATCAAATGAGGTAAGCCATGCAGAGCCCTTAAAAAATACTTGGCACAGCATAGTATCTAGCATAAAGGTTAAGTAAGAGTAAAGAAAAAGCTATGTGGATTTATTGAGCACCTGTTTGCTCCTTGCCATGTTGTGTTGGGTTAGGAAAGTGTTTTTGATTCTCCATCCCCATGGGAATGGCCTTCTCCCACCTAATTGAGCTGCTGTTTGTCTGATGTCTCTTGAGCATGTTTTCCATCTCCCAGGCTCCTAGTTCCTAAGGAATTTTATGCTTTTATTGAACTTGACCCCTCTTTTTTTTTTTTTTTTTGCAGAACTTTGTACTGGATGAGTATTCTGTTGGGATGATGGGCAAGCCCAAGTTATGTGCAATTTTATTTCATAGGGAATGAAGAGGTAGACTAGCCTCTTCCCAGGTTCATTTTAGGTTGCCATAATGACAGGAGGCCATAATGCTTCCCCAAAACTTGCCCCCTACAGTTTGGAATCAGGCAGAGACAGGTCTTATAATTTTGGTTTTTTAGTTGCACTGATGACTGTAGTACTTGCCTGTACTTCTTGTGATAATGTATAAGGGGATGAAAAAGAAACATACCACGAAAGAGATTATCTTTCACTGAAAAATGGACAAGCTCATCACTTATAAATCTTATAAACTCATGACTGACTGACTCTTTCATGCTCCCCTGAGTCTTGAGATGTTGAGGAATAAGAACTTTTTCTTTCCAGACTGAGTTTTTAACCTAAGTTTCAGTTGATCTCTACAATCCCTGCAGGACTCTTAAATTCTTGCCCCTTCAGGCACAGTTTAACTGAGATTGGATGATACCAGCAAACACAATTCCCACTGTGCAGTGAAATTATCTGATTCCCAATCCAGTTGAAGATCTGGAGTCCCTTATACTTTACAACGGTTACCTTTTATGTCAGTACTAGATGTCCGGTGCACAAAATTCGTACATGGATAGGGTCCCTAGGCATGGCTGGCTATTGGGGCCTTCCAGCTGCTGGCCGGGGCCGTCCTTCATTCCACGCTGCCTCCTGGTGGTCAGTGCATGTCACAGTGAGTGATCAAACTCCTGGTCGAACTCCTGAGGGGACAATTTGCATAGTAGCCTTTTATATATATAGAAGATACTACAATTAAAAAAAAGGGAAATGGGAGGATATTTAATGACATAAAAAGATGAGCATCATATGCTTTAATATATAGTGTAAGAAATGTATCAAAATGTTAATTTCCTCTTTGTTTTTAAAATGTTCTACAATGATGAAATATTGCTCATGTAGTAGTGGGAAAAATAAAAACTATTTTGTAAACTATCATTGTGACTGATTTCCACAAAATCTCAAAAAGATGGATATTCTGTTAGCTAAGTCCTCAGTTTTCATAAAGGAAAAAAAATAAGTAATAGTTTGATAAATCAAGAAATAGAATCAAACATTGTTTAGAAAGCTAGAGTTACCTATAAAAGTTGTTCCCTCTTGAATTTAAGGTTGAGGATAGGGTCACGTTTCTATTCATTTTAAACTCTTGGGTATGAGTTTTTCCTTTTAAAAATATATGCATAGCCCTAGCCGGTTTGGCTTAGTGCATAGATTGTTGGCCTGCGGACTGAAGGGTCCCAGGTTCGATTCTGGTCGGGGGGCACATGCCTGGGTTGTGGGCTCGGTCCCCAGTAGGGGGCATGCAGGAGGCAGCCAATTAATGATTCCCTGTCGTCATTGATGTTTCTATCTCTTCCTCTCTGAAATCAATAAAAATATATTTTTTAAATAAAAATATATGCATATGTTTTATTTTGCTAAATAAATTTTAAAAAATAAAATATACCTCAGTGCAATTTTTAAAAATGTATTTCATCCAGGTTACCCTACTCTGACCAGATTACTCTACCCTCCCTTTCCCTTTGCCACTCAGCAGGCAGAGCAAAGAGAAATTAAACACCTATCTGAAAGGCTCTTTGAATAACACTCAGTATAAAGTAGAGACTAATTATGAATTACTCAATATAAAGCATGATTTTCTTTTTTTTTATTTTAAATTGAGGGAATAGAAATGTAGCCTCTTAATTATAAACTGCGTCATACACTTTTTGGGAGGGCCCTTTGGCTTGAATCCATTACTAATTATATGTCTTGTATCACTGGGAACTGCATTATCGTTTGTCTTTTTAAGTCACAGGTTGTGTATGTGGCACCCTCTAGTGTATTATTTTTTAACAACAAAAGCATAATTTATCTTCACAGAGCTGTTAACTAGAAGAGGATAAAATGTAAAACTCAGTCCACCTTCCCAGTGCTTCTTTTCTTGACATCCAAAGTGCTTCTTTTCTTGGCATCCTCTCTGCACCTGCCCATGACACTAGGCTGTGACCTTGCACTAGTTCCTTAATCTCTAAGCTTCTATTTCCTCATCTGTAAAATGAGGGTGATGAATATGTGAACTGTATTGTATTCCTCTTAGGATTAAATGAACGAATTAATACATACAATGTAGATACTCTGCATACACTAGGAGCTCAATAATTGGTAGCTGTTTTCTGTACATATAATATATATGTATAATCTCCCGTCAATAACCATTTATCGAGCTTCTAGTATATGCTTGGACACTGCTAGGTATTTTACAAGCACTATCTATCACAATCGAGTAAGACAGAGGGTATTATCCCCATGTTCCAGAGGAGAAAATTGCACTAGGTAACCCAGATAAGTGTCAGAGCCAGGCCTCCAACCTTAGTTAGCCTCTAGAGCCCATGGCCTCAGCACTGTATCAGAAACATTTGCCAAAGAGAATTTTGAACTATGCAGCCTTCAGAAGTGCAAAGAGAATCTTACAACTCCCTTCAGGAGCTAAGCCAGCAGTTCTGAGGTTTCCTCCTTTGCAAGAAAGCCCACCTATCTAGCCCTCTTCCGTTAACTTGGCACCTTGCAGTTTTTAAAGGTTGGCCTGCAGGGCATCTCATTTTCTCTTCCAGAAAAACTTGCACTCATCATCTACTGAACCTCCAAGCTGGGGCATCGAGTTCTTTTCTGGCAGCTGATATTTACTCCTCAGGGGATATACTGCAAAGCCCAAGCCTTGTATCTGGGAACACTGAGATCTGGCAGTGCAAGCACATAAAAGAAATCTTGATGGGGGAGGGTGTTCACAGCTGGCTATCCTAGTCACAGTGCACTGGGCAGTGAACTCTCCCACTGGAAGCTGTACCACAAAACCAAAGGCACTGTCTTGGCCTCCAAAACCACACTCAGCAGGCCTTCCGTCTGCTGGGCCTTCCCAACACATGTTCATTCACTATGCCAACCATGGGGTCTCCTAATTGCTTCTCCTTTCTTTCAATCTTTCTCCCCCACCCCCAACTCAACTTTGTCCTTAAAAGCTTCTTTCAGGTTCACACCTTAACCTCATTGTAGGATCCCAGTGAATGACAAGGCTTGTGTGGGTAGAAGATTATAAATCGAAGCTGAAGACACAGGCAATAGGGCAGGGGCCACCTAGAGGATGGAAGGGCCACAACTTGAAAACAAATGAATCTCTTTCATCACAGTGGGATTTTTCTTGTTTTTCTAAAGCCTGCTGCTCCAGTAGAGCACTTGACCAGAAGCTCTGGTTTCTGGGATTTTTTAGAAAGATTAAGCACTAACAACAGAGTTGCCCATATATGTGTCCTCTTCAAGAGTTTCAACAAAACTTGGGGGCCTGGAGAAGTTCTGTTATTTCAATGAGCCTCAGTTTCTCCCCTTAGCAAAATAGGTTTCACTTTTTTCTTAGGAGAAATGGACTTTTGTTTTATTTTATACTAGAGGCCTGGTGCATGAAATTCGTGCACTGGGGGGGGGGGGGAGGGTGGTCCCTCAACCTGGTCATTGATTTTTTTAAAGAGAGTGGAAGGGATGGAGTGGGGGGAGAAACATCGATGTGATTGGTTGCCTCCCACATGCACCATGACTGGGGCTGGGGATCGAACCTGCAACCCCGATGTGTGTCCTTGGCCAGGAATAGAACATGCAACTCTTCAGTGCTCAGGCCAACGCACCAATCACTGAGCCATCCAGCCAGGGGGAATGATGGTAGGATTTTGATGTCTTTCCTGATAGACTTGTCTGATATAAATGTAGACATGAATAACACTGAATTACAGGGTGGTAATTTACATTACAGCATGGTGGTAATGATAAATGATCTATATTATTGGATCCGGTGAGGTGGGGAGAGGACTTGAAGTCTAACCTGTCCTATAGTTGAAAGAAAATAGAAATTGGGAGATTTGGATTTTAGTTCCACTTCTTCTTTTTTTTTTTTTTTTTTATTGATTTTTTACAGAGAGGAAGGGAGAGAGAGAGTTAGAAACATCGATAAGAGAGAAACATCAATCAGCTGCCTCCTGCACACCCCCCTACTGGGGATGTGCCCGAAACCAAGGTACATGCCCTTGATTGGAATTGAACCTGGGACCCTTGGGTTCGAAGGCCGACGCTCTATCCACTGAGCCAAACCGGTTAGGGCTAGTTCCACTTCTTAATTGACCCTTATGTGACCCCAGTAAATAACAAATACTTAAGTGTTTCCATTTGTCCACCATAAAATGGAAATTAATTATATTTTATTTTCTCAATCCTCATCAAATAGTTTTGAAAATCAAGTATTCCTTCCAGTATTCCTTCAAATACCCTTGGGTGCCCTTTATGTGGCAAGCATGAAGAACAACACAGACACGTTCCCTGCTCCCATGGAGTAGAATCTAATGGGGGATGCATATCAACATGTTTTGAGGCATACTAGCTGGGATACATATGTCAAGGATTACTATCACGATGTTCTTTGGCTCTTCATACCTCTTGCCAAGGCCAGAGTGGGAGAGGAGGTAGGAGATAAAAAGACCAGATGGGAGGATGTGGTCTGCCATTTTACTCTCCCCTCTTCCCTCTAAACTGAATCAGCCCTAACTCGACTACTATGTTAATCAGCAGTTTCTGGTTTTATCTAGTCTCTTCTACTTGCCCCACCCTGTGACAGGGAAGTGGGAAAATAGAGATTTGCAGAAGTTGGTAAAAACTAATGTCAGAAGGCAGAGTTCCATTTCTAGATCCAAGAAAAACTTCCTGTTTTGTTAAGACCCTTCTTAGGAGCCGAAACTAGCTTATTCAAATGAAAACCACAGTGAATAATTTCACTAATTTGTACCATATGTTTAGCAAGCTTAAAACCCCAAGAGAAGGTTGGTGAATAAGAAGAGAAACCATCGGAAGGGAACTGTCACATATCAAACCCCAGCTGCCCAGGGCTCTTCGTCACTCCCTCAGTTGCCACACCCTGCAGGAACTGTAGCAACTGATGGAGTGAATGGAATAATTTTGGGGGCACACGAGGCAAAGGCAACCTGGCAAAGCCTCTGTGGCTTGTTCAAGGACTGCATAACTCAGATGGCTCATTCTTTTTCCAGATGGACTTTCCTTTTGTACAAAAACATCTAGAAAAGCAGTTGTATTCGCCTAGGCTATGCTGCAGTAACAAATTAAACCCAGAATCTTGGCTTAACACAATAAAAGTTTGTTCTTGCTTTCATTTTGTGACTGATGCAGGTTGATGGTGGAGTGGGAGATGGAGATAAGGGAATCCTTCTCAAGAACCCTGGTTGTTAGGTTGTTAGGCTCTGACATCCTGACATCTTAGGTCTCCACCATCCTGGCAGTAAAGGAAGAGAATGCATGGAGAATCCACACCTGCTCGTCTATGCTTCAGCTTGGAAGTGACACGTGTTCACTTCTGCTCGTTGGTCAGACAGAACAAACTACAGAGGACTGGGATTGATAGGGAAATAAATAGATATTTGGTGAGCAATAAATGCCTCTGCCATACAACACTTTAATGTTAAGTGCATGCTACAACTTGTAAGAGCAGCTCAGAATCCCAGACCATGAAAAGATAATTTGAATCCAGATCTGCTGGGGTGTCCCCTCTAAGGTCTTTCTTATCAATTTCCTGAGTGTCTTAACAGGCAGCTCTCAAGTCAAAAATGGCCCACCCATTTAAGGTGGTTTCTACATAAGTGTTTTACCAACCTCATTATTTATTTATGTGCCTAATTAGCTAGTTCACAGAAACTAGCCTCTCCACAGGGCCTCACAATATGTTGCTGGGGAACTGACATAACTGGGTGTTCCTGACAGACTTGCCTAATACAAATGTAGACATAAATAACATAGAAGTTCAGGGAGGTAACTTATATTACATCATGGTAAATCAATCATTGAATCAAAGCTCAGTTTTTAAAAATCATGGAATTTTAAGCTGTTCACATTTAATTCTACATAAATGACAACATAAAACTGGAGGATTGTTCTCTGAAGGATTGTTGACCAAAAGTGTTCAAAATGTGATTCCCACCTCCTCTTGCAGATGACTCATGTCTGACTCCTGTCCAATGTTTTTATGCTAAGGGAGCACGGTGAATGGTCTGTATTCACCATCATTAATAAATATACATACAAGGAAGATGGAGTTCTCTGAAGTGAACTTGTAAACCCTTCCCAGGAGGTGAGAGAGGGGTCACTTTCAAAATGATAGTTGTTTAGGACTTGAGATTCACTGCCTTCCCCCTTGCTCCTTGCTCAGGGACATTCTGCCATCCCCAAAAAGGCAGGAGAGAAGCAAGGGAACTACAGCTCAGTTCAGGCAGACTGACTTCACAGGGCGGTTCTCAGTCATTTTGTTTTGCTTGGCCTGCTTTGGAGCTGTTGGGGGACATATGAGGTTCTCCAACTACTAGTCCCTTTCCAGACCTGATTTCCCCTTGGAATGACACATTATCCTCCCTTCTCATGTGGCCATTGTAAATTCCTGCCTGGGGAGCAGCAATTGCTTTGAATTACTATTTGAATAAACCAGTATGAGATTAACAAGGCCTTATTGTTCTGCAATCCTTTACTGAAACTGGCTATAGTAATTCTTGTTGACATTATATTTCCCTGCCTAGCATTTGACTATGCAAAAGAATACTTTTCCACACTTTAATTGGTCATTTTTAGTTGCATGTAATGAAACCTTTTTTTTTTATCATTTTACCAACACTGAATAGGAAGAAATACTATCAGGTTTGAAAAAACTGAAAAGCTTACTTTTTTTTCCCTTTCCCTCTTTTTGATATCTCTACAATAATTCCACATCTTAAAAATGTGCCCCAAATATTAGTTCATGATTGCTGGATACACATGCAAATACACACACAATTTAGGATTTTCTCCTTTATATTATTTATATATTCTGTTTTAAAAATAGAACTCAGGAGCCCTGGCTGGCTTAGCTTGGTGACTGGAGCATTAACCTGAGGACCGAAGGGTTACAGGTTTGATTCCTAGTCAAGGGCATATACCTCCGTTGCAGGTTCCCCAGCCTTGGTAAGGGCACATGCAAGAGACAACCAATCGATGTGTCTCTCTCACATAGATGTTTCTCTCTCTCTCTCTCTTTCTCTCTCTCTCTCCTCCCCCCCCCCCCCCCACCTCTTCCACTCTCTCTGGAAATCAATAGAAAAAATATACTCGGGTGAGGATTAAAAAAAATAAAATAGACCTCAGGAGCACAGAATAAAATCAATTATCATCCCTGGGTGTGCCACTACTCTCATCATTGGTCTGGAAATGCTATGTTCTCTGACCAAGGATCAAACCCAAAACCTTGGCTTATCCAGATGATGCTCCAACTGAGTTACCCAGCCAGAGCTCCCATTCACTTTTTAATCATCTGCAAGTAAAACTCCATAACCAAGAATAAACCTACCAATATTTATCTCCTAACCAAAATTATTTCTAGTCAAATCAAGAGGGAATCTTTTTTTTTTTTTTTTTAGAGGAATTGGAAAGGGAGAGATAGAAACATCAATGATGAGCAAGAGTCATTGATCAGCTGCCTCCTGCACACCCCATACTGGGGACTGAGCCTGCAACCCAGGCATGTGCCCTGACTGGGAATTGAACCCTAACTTGCTGGTTTATAGGTCAATACTCAACCACTGAGCCATGTCGGCTGGGCAAGAGGGAATCTCTTTATAATAGCAAAGTCTAAAGGTAGGACTAATAAAAACCTTGAGACCAATACATTGTTTACTGGTTGAATAGACTTTTATAAAAGCTTCTGATTCAGTGGGCCTGCTTGCTCTTCCTTTATGATCCCCCATCTGTGGTGGAACTGCCACCAAGATGCAGATTTTCATGAAAACCCTTGTAGGGAAGACGATCACTCTCAAGGATACAATAGGAAATGTGAAGACTAAGATCCAGGATAAGGAAGGCATTTCTTCTGATCAGCAAAGACTGATCTCTGCTGGCAAGCAATGGGAAAATGGATGTACTTGGTCTGACTATAACATTCAAAGAGTCCACTCATCATCTTGTGTTGAGCCTTTGTGGTAGTGCTAAGCAAAGGAAGAAGAAGTCTTACACCACCGCCAAAAGAATAAGCATAAAAGGAATTAAGCTGGCTGTCCTGAAATACTACAAAGTAGATGAGAATGGCAAAATCAGTCACCTTGGTCAGAAATGCCCTTCAAATGAACCTGGTGCTGGAGTTTTATGGCCAGCCCCTTTAATAGACAGTATGGCATTCTGTGGCAAATGTTGTCTGACCAAACTGGAGGAAAAGTAATTGTATATGGGTTAATAAAAGAAATGAACTGGGAAAAAAAAAAAGCTTCTGATTCAGCAAATGTGAAACCAATAAATTAGAGCTATAATGGAGTCTTTTCTAGCTAGTTTTAGGCCAGTTAGAAAAGATCTGTCTTCATGATCTTTAAATCAAATAAAGATCATGAAGACAGAAAGCTAACTTGAAACCAAAATAAGAGATCATTTTGTATTCTATTATAACAGATAATAAAATTAAATCTATGTACTACTGAATAAAAATGTAATTTATAATTTTTTAAAATATAGTTTTATTGATTTCAGAGGGGAAGGGAGAGGGGGAGAGAGTTAGAAACATCATTGATGAGAATCATTCATCAGCTACTCCTGCACGCCCCCTACTGGGTATTGAACCATCAATCCAGGCATGTGCCTTGACCAGAATCGAACCTGGGACCCTTCAGTCCACAGGCCAACGCTCTATCCACTGAGCCAAACCGGGTAGGACAAGTTATAATCTATACTAATAAAAGGGTAATATGGTAATTAGAGGGGATGTCTTCCAGACGTCCATCTGGACAAAGCCACAGTGGCTGCAAAGCCCGGGGCTCAGGCAGCCATGAGCCCTGGTGGCTGCGAGGCCTGGGGCTCAGGCAGCCGTGAGCCTCGGTGGCGGTCAGGCCAGTGCTCAGGCCTCACAGCCATGGCAGCCGGCAGTGGCGGCAGCAGCAGGGTGATGCGTGCAGCGCCTTCCCCCAATCGGTTCTGTCGCCTCCTGCAGATGGAGGGCAGCCATCAGTAGGACATCCCCTGAGGGCTCCTAGTCTGTGAGCGGGGACAGGCCGGGCTGAGGGACCCCCACCCCAGTGCATGAATTTTTGTGCACCGGGCCTCTAGTTATTTATATAAAACTTTAAGGTCCACATAACTATCACTCCAAAAACAATAGCTTAAAAGCACAATATTTTTAAAACAGGCTTTGATGAAATATACTAAGAAATTATCTTTAACCATTTCTCCCCAAACCATATTCTCATATCTTATACATAAGTTGAAGTTTTTGTGCCAGAGAGAGTTGGAAGATATTTCAGATAGAATTATGTAATCCAAAATATGATAACTTATTTTTTAAGAATCATTAGATGATGACTATGAAAAAACACACACCCAAGTCTACAGTCCACATTGAATGGATTTTAATCTATAAAGACATGAACCAGCTTCTCCTATTTTTGAAAACAGAGACTTCTTTAAAGCATTTCTTCTTAGAAAACATAAAAAGAAATGGTTGTTGCTGCTGTTAATCATTTTATTATCAAGAAGATGAGATAGAGCTAATTCCTTTAGAAAACTTGTTTCAAAGCTGAGGTGTAGATGAAATCATATGGCACACAACTGAAATAGACCTTATGTACAAGAAAACTCAATAAGCTCAACAAAGTTAGGGCCAAAAACATGTGACTTGTAGAGGAGTTAGTAGATATTTTAAACTGTACCATAGGAGATGTTAAAGTAAATTAAGACATCAAAATTACAACTAAACTACAAAATAACCATCACTCAGAACCACCTGAAATTTGGCTGAGTGGAGGTCCTACAACTAGGAAATTAAAGAAGCCACATCGAAACTGGTAGGAAAAGTGGAGATTCAGAACAGGCTGGTTTCATACTCACATGTGGCAGATAAAAATTGGGAGGGATATCTTGGTTGCAGAGATACCCCTTGAAGAGCAAGGAGTCCCAACCTCACACCAGGTTCTCCATCCCACGGTTCCAGTGCCAGAAAGAGAAGTCCCTAAAACTTCTGGCTGTGAAAACCAGTGGGATTGAGACTGAGGGAAATGGAGGCTGCTGGAGTCCCAGGCAGTTCCTCTTAAAGGGCCTGCATACGAACTAACTGTGACTCCCCTACCCCTCTGAGCTCCAGCACTGGGAAGCAGCTTAAAAGGCATCAGAGACATACGAGGAAGAATTGAACTATCTGGCTTCAGGGCAAGGGCTGAAGGAGCAGCTTTCTCCCTGACAGAAGTGCTGGCAGAGGCCATTGTTCCTTTGATGAACCCTCCCATCAAAGAGCCACCAGGTGGCTGTATCTGAGACTCCATCAACCTGGCTCACACTCTTCACCTGGTGATTTCCTGAGGCCCCACCCCACCCAACTTTCAGGCCCATCCAATCTGTTTCCATATGAATGGCCTGTCTGGGCTCATGCTTCAGACTTTCCTAAAATCTTTTAAACAAGCCACATCTGGCCTTAGCATGTACCTCTCACTAAGTGGCCCCAGTCCCAGCAATAGCAACTGCTGGCCTTGTATCACAGCTTAGCCTGGCCTGGGCACCTCCAAGCCCAGCACAATTAGCAGCCATCTGCAGTGGCTTTGTAGCTCCTGCCAGGTGGCCCTGGGCAGGACAGAGGCAGCAGCTGACATTGGCCTGCACCTCCCAGGAGGCCCCAGAGCCAGCATTCCCAGTGGACAGCTTCAGATCATTTTACTGTATCACCACCAAACCACCTACACAAGCAGCACACTCAAGGGGCAGACTCAGCGGGCACCAAAGCCTTGCTGAAGTAAATCCTGCTCTTTAAAAAGTGAAATAAAATGATGGTTATTTTGTAGGTTAGTTGTAATTTTGGGGTAGGGCATGTGCCAATAGCAACTGACTCAACTATAAACCCTGGCTGGTGTTTGTCAGTGGTTAGAGCATTAGCTTCCATACCAAAGGGTCATTGGTTCAATTCCCGGTCAAGGGCATGTACCTTGATTGCAGGCTTGATCGCCAGCCCCTGTCAGGGTGTATGTGGGAGGCAACCAGTTGATGTGTCATTTTCACAATATTTCCCCCCACTTCTCTCACTCTCCACTCTCCCTCTCCCTCCCTCCCTTCCATTCTCTCTAAAAATCAATGTAAAAAATATCCTTGGGTGAGGATTAACAACAACAAAAGACTCATCGACAAGAGGTGAATATACACAGCCCACACTGGGAGGAAGAGTATACCTTGAGTTAGGGTGATCGGGGAGGCTGTGGCACTGAACCCTACAGAACACCTACTATATTAGACAACTCTACCAAGCCTGAGAGATGTAGCAGCCCTACCTAATACATAGAAACAAACACAAGGAGGTTGCCAAAATGAGACAAAGAAACATGGCCCAAATGAAAGAACAGAACAAAACTCCAGAAAAAAGAACTAAACAAAATGGAAACAAGCAATCTACTAGATGCAGAGTTCAAAACACTCAGTGAACTTAGTGAGAACCTCAACAGCATTAAAAAGGGCCAGTCAGAAATGAAGGATACACTAACTGAAATGAAGAATAATTTACAGGGAATCAACAGTAGAGTAGATGAAGCCAAGAATCAAATCAGCAATTTGGAATATAAGGAAGCATAAAACACCCAGTCAAGACAGTAAAAAGAAAAACAGAATTCAAATAAATGACGATAGTGTAAGGAACCTCAGGGACAACTTTAAGTGTACCAACATTCACATCATGGGGGTACTGGAAGGAGAAGAGAGACAGCAAGAAATTGAAAACCTATTTGAAAAAAAGTAATAACCGAAGGTGAAGGAAATAGACATACTAGTCCAGGAAGCCCAGAGAGTCCCAAAACAAGATGAACCCAAAGAGGCCCATACCAAGACATATCATAATTAAAAAGCAAAAGCTTAAAGACAAAGAAAGAATCTTCAAAGCAGCAAGAGAAAAGCAGTTAGTTATCTACAAGGGAGCTCCTAAAAGACTGTCAGCTGATTACTCAACAAAAACATTTTAGGCCAGCAGGGATTGGCAAGAAATATTCGGTGATGAAAAGCAAGGATCTATAACCAAGATTACTCTACCAGCAAAGCTACCAATTAGAACTGAAGGACAGAAAAGAGCTCCCTATCCAACAAAAAGCTAAAGGAGTTCACCACCACCAAACCAACATTACATGAAATGCTAAAGGGTCTTCTTGAAGAAGAAGGGAAAAAAAAAAAAAGATAAAAAATATGAACAACAAAATAGCAATAAACACATATCTATCAGCAATTGAATCTTAAAAAATAAAAAACAAGCATGTAGAACAGATACAGACTCATAGATACAGATAACATTGTGATGGTTGACAGATGGGAGATGGTTGGGGGATGGGTAAAAAAGGTGAGGAGATTAAAATGTACAAATTGGTTGTTACAGAATAGTCATGGGGATGTAAAGTACAGCATAGGTAATATAGTCAACAATAGTCTAATAACTATGTATGATGTCAGATGGGTGCAAGATTCACGGGATGGTCACTTAATAAGTTATGCAATGCCTAATCACTGGGGTGTACACCTGAAACTAATATAATAATGTATGTCAACTGTAATTGGAAAATATAAATGATTTTAAAATGGGGAAAATATAAATAACATAAAGTAAATTAAAATATTATGAGCAGGTGAAAACACTAGAAATTTAGAAAAACTTCCATTTATCCCAGATGTTTAACTCCCTCCCGCCCCTGTTATGTTAGTAGTGCATGACTACAAACAAATGAGCAAGAAAAAAAAATGACAGGAAATTTGAAGTATAAACTTCCAGACTTCTGGTAACACAGTTCATAACAGGGTTTAAGTGTATTCAGGGTTGCTTCTAAATTAAAAAGGAAAAAAAAAAATCCCAACTTGAGCCTAAAATATTTCATATTTGGTAAACTACTTGGGGAAATTCCACTGAGTCTGCAGGCCAAGTAATTTTATTTATTCTTATACTCCAGCCTTTCCATTTTGTTTTGCTTCAGCAGTTGTTAAAAAACTGGTTAGAGCAGAGAACTGGGATAGACCCAGGAACTCTCTTTCCCAAGCACAAACTACATGTATATACTAGGCAGGTAAGAAGAGTCTTTCTCTTCCAAGCTCAGACCTTTATCATGAGGAATGTTCTCCTTACTCCTATCTCCCTCAAATTGCCATGTAGCGACCACTCGCCTTCCTGGAAACCAGATAATTATATTGCTGGGAGCTCGGTTCTGAGTTCTGGAGTCACTGGTGGCTATGATTAGTGGGGTCAGTAATGATATCTTGGTTTACAGTGGAGCTCTGAGAGCCCATGAGGTCTCCTACTTCACTGTTTTCCTCTCCTTTCTTCCTCTATTTGATATCCAACCTGCAGTGACCTAGATCATTATACTGCCCTTGTGTCTCAGCTTCCCTCATTAGAACTGAAGAGCTGTCCCTTAGTTAGCTGAGGTTCAATTACCCTGTCTTGCTCTTTGCTAGCTATATGCCTTCCTATCCACCCCTCCAAAGCCCCTACTGGCTGTGACTCTACTGGGAATACGTCAGTTGTTTAAGCGTAATGACTCCTTCATGACTTTATTCCACCATCTAGACACAGTCATTCTCCAGCTTACTTTGCTCCCTGAAGATACTAATAATTGCCTGAATCAAATCCAAGCTTGCCTTATGTACTAAGCCCCCCACCCCCACCTCCACTGATTACCTTTTCTAGAGCCAGCCTAGCTGTCCAAGTTAGTCGCCCTGTCTCCCTCTTCCTATCAGCTGACACTGCTAAAATGTTGATGATGGTAAGAGTAAGTTAACAGCTTAGTCTATCTTCAACTAGGTGTCCTACAACTCAGTTCAATTCTGATACTATCCACCTGCACATAGCATGAGATCCCACAGATTAAGGCTTCAGTCCTACAAGAATGCCCTCCCTCACCATCCACACACATACAACTTCAGATGCCATCTTAGGTACAGGTTGTCACCTGTGATTCTGAGCACCTGGCTATAGATTGGAGGTTTCAACAACTATACTCCTTGGGTTCGATTAATTTGCTAGAGTGGCTCACAGAACTCAAGAGAAACACTTTACTTACTAGATTATGTAACTCAGAAACAGCCAGATGCATAGGGCAAGGTAACAGTAAAAGGTGTGAAGCTTTCACACCCTCTCTGAGGATGCCACTCTCCACTAATCTCTACCTGTTTACCAATCTGGAAGCTCTATAAAAACCTGTCCTTTTGATGCAGGCTTCAATACTTAAGCCTGATTGACTAAATCATTGGCCATTGAACTCAATCTCCAGTGGCTTTTCCATTCCCTTGAGTCAAGGGGTTGAGACTGAAATTGGAACCCTTTAACTACAGGGTTGGTTCTCCTGGCAACCAGCCCCCATCCTTTAGGTAGGGTTCAAAAGTCACTTCATTAACTTAACCAGAAACACCTGTATCAATCTCATCATTCATCACTTAGGGGGTTCCAAGGTTTTAGGAACTCTGTGTAAGGATCAGGGACAAAGACAAAATATATATTTCTTTTTTTAAAAATATATTTTATTGATTTTTTACAGAGAGGAAAGGAGAGGGACAGAGAGCTAGAAACATCGATGAGAGAGAAACATCGACCAGCTGCCTCCTGCACACCCCCTACCGGGGATGTGCCCGCAACCATTGTACATGCCCTTGACCGGAATCGAACCCGGGACCTTTCAGTCCGCAGACCGACGCTCTATCCACTGAGCCAAACCGGTTTTGGCAAAATATATATTTCTTATTATAAATCATAATATCACACCAGGTAAAATACTCTTAACCACAGGCCTGGTGTTCTCAAAATTCACTTTGCCTCTACATCGTTCTGAGTGTGTTTGTCGTGCAGAGCACCCTCTGGCTGTACAGAATCTTAACTATGCTGTCTCTCAGTAGCCCTTGGACACCATCCTTTGAAAACGACCTCTCCTATCTATGCTTCCACTAATTCAGTTTGGAAGCCAGAAAAAATGTTCATAGGTGTAGTCTCATATCATAATCTAATTTACACCACAAGGCAAGAGCAAGTTCATGTTAAGAATAGCAGCCTTAGCCCTGGCCTGTTTGACTCGGTGGATAGAGCGTTGGCCTGCGGACTGAAGGGTCCCAGGTTCGATTCTGGTCAAGGGCATGTACCTTGGTTGCGGGCACATCCCCATTTGGGGGATGTGCAGGAAGCAGCTGATTGATGTTTCTAACTCTCTATCCCTCTCCCTTCCTCTCTGTAAAAAAATCAATAAAATATATTAAAAAAAAGAATAGCAACTTTAATTGAATATTTACTATACACCAAAGCCTAGTCTGAGTAAGCACTTCAAATGTATTAACTTAATCACACAATAACCCTATGCAGTAGGTGCTTTATCATCCTCATTTTATAAATTAGGAAACTGTACTTTGCCCAAGATGCCACAGTGAGGAGGCAGAACCAGGATCTGGATGAGGCTGTCTACTTCTAGCATCCATACTCCTAACCCCTGCACCAGACTGGCTTTCAGGGGAAATGGGAAATGGACGTTTATGAAGACACCTAGAAAGACACAAGAATATGAAATGTTTGTTTCATAAGAAGAGCAAGGATCGGTTATCATAGACATCGGTACTCCCAGGTTCAAGGCTTACCTACCAACTGACAGGGGCCATGTATGTCCTTCATAGCCTGCAATTAACTTTTCAGAGCTGTTCACTTTGCTCTAGGAGACTGTTATCCAGCCAGTCTGGGCTATTCTCAGAGTGCTTTATAGTCCCTGAGTTTAAAGTTCAAAGCAGATAAAGGTGCACAGAAACATAGAAAAAGAACCAAATAAAACTACCAGCAAAATAAAAGTTTGGCAACTTCCAAATCTTGTTGTGTAACTCCTTGCTTGAGAAGAAATGCTTAAAAGTCAACAAAAGGAGGAAAAAACAGGATGTTTAAAAGCACTTTTATTGTGTTTTTAGACTATTTCTGCCAAAAGCAACATACCTCATCCATATAATCTACATGATTTTGGGTTTGCTGGAAATTTTGTGGGATTTTTGGGGGTGAAACTATAATTCCCACCAAGTTCATTTTCAGAAAGAATGTCCCAGAAATGAACACATATACAGAGAGAGAGCCTCCTAGGTGGAAACAATGGCCCTGCAACCCCTACAGGGGTGAGGCATCCCGTAAAACTTTGGCCCACAGATTGGCATTTACCCTGGGTCTCTTTAGTTGTACTCACAGTGTTGCGGGTCTCCTTCTGAAGGTCTCTGTCCCATGGGCTTGGAATGCAAAATGACACAAGATCATGAAGTTGTGGAAGGACTCGTTCCCTTCTATACTCCAAGATATACTTGGTAGGAGCAGATAGAAGATTCAAGGAGAAAGGGAAACATTATTTTGCACTATCCAATAGAAAGGTTTTTCAAGTACTTAAGCACCACTCTTCGAAATTAAAAGCATTACAAAGGAGTTGCATTATTACTGAAAAACTTCCATTTATTTAGTGGTGGGCTTTTTTAATGTTTTGAAAACATCGATTTATTTTTTGTTGACCAGATTTCTTTTTTCCCCCTTTGCTGAATCTCCCCATTTGAACAGATAAGTCATTCTTTGCTCATACCTAAGGATGGGACTTGAGAGCAAAAAGCACAGAATTTTGGAGTTTCAAAAGCCTGGCCAATGGTTCTTAAAGTGCACCCTCAGATCAGCAACATCAGCATCACCTGAGCATCACCTGGGTACTTGTTAGAAAGACAAATTCTTGGGTCCCACCCCAAGACCTACTGCATCAGCAATTCTGAGGATGAAGCCCAGCAGTCTGTTTTAACAAGCTCTCCAGGTGATTGAGATACAGGCAACACTTGAAAACCGTTGGTGTAGGACAGTGGTCGGCAAACTCATTAGTCAACAGAACCAAATATCAACAGTACAACGATTGAAATTTCTTTTGAGAGCCAAGTTTTTTAAACTTAAACTTCTTCTAACGCCACTTCTTCAAAATAGACTCACCCAGGCCATGGTATTTTGTGGAAGAGCCACACTCAAGGGGCCAAAGAGCCGCATGTGGCTTGCGAGCCGCAGTTTGCTGACCACGGGTGTAGGGCCTTTAGTGGACTGGAGAAGATAGGCAACAGTTTTCAGAGGAAACATTAAGAGTAACAGCAAAGCTTTCCAGACTGAGAAAGTATTTCCCAGTCTGAGGGATCAGGGCAATAGAAGGGAAGTGATGAGAGAGAGGTGGTGGGGCCAGGAGGGGAGAATGGGGTTTGAGTGCCAGCCTGCATCTAAGTAAGCCCTATATTTTGCCTGTGCCAAGGGCTATGCGAGTTGCCTTCTGGCAGGTCTCTCATGAGGACTTACACTTGGCAGCAACCAGGCTTTCTTTCTCTATTGCCTGACAGGCAGGGGAAATTGTTTATTCTCTGTCCTCTCTATTCATATGGACAATCCCTCCTTGCAACATCCTGAAATGCTCATCAGCCTTTAAGAAGGTAGGTGGGGCCCTGGGGGTGGCATGGGGGATAGGAAAGGGAAAGGACTTGCTTTTGGGTGGGGCTGAACAGGATTACCCCTGAGACAGGGAAGGATAACACCCGGGTCCTCAGTAAGTGCTCCAGTGATGCCTGAGCTTTGAGCAGCAGTTTCAGTGAGAGAGACCATGCGTCTCCCTTCCCTTTCCTGCACATTTATGTAAATCTCAGATTATTTCCTAGGCCCCTGAGAAGATGCCGGCTTGCCTTCTCTGATAGCCCACACCTGGCCAAAGAGGAATGAAGAAAACAAATCACTCAGTTTAATCAATTAACCTGTCAGACGAACAAAGGTTCGAATAAAGGAAAAACTTGGGACATGGTCATGACTGTATATACAAAAACTTGGAACATGCTCAAAACTTACAATGTTTTATAATCTTGTGTTTCCCCATCTGCATTTTAATCCTGAAGGTAGAGAATGTGTATTTTCCTTTTGTGCTGTCATTCACTGTGCCTGGGGAAAGGCCACTCAGTCATTTAGGCTGGTGGTTTGAAGCAGGGAAGGCACACAGCAATATAAGGGGGAAGAGACAAAATTTCAACAAATTAAAAAATCAGCTTGCAAGAAGTCAATAGTTAATTGTAGCATCTTTGAAATCTACTCCAAGACTCAGAAGTATTTTATAAATTAATCCCATGAAATGCACATTTTAGCGAATTAAAGCAAAGCCACAATTTATGAGGAATTTATATTCTAATAAACATTTCTCTTGGATGGGTGCAAAGCTGTTAAATAAAGTTAAAAGACCAGGGAAGAAAATACAAAAGTCCTGTGTTGAAGAAGAGTTTTCTCATTCTGGGAAGGAAAAAAAAAGTTAAAACACCAGAAATTCATGCTGCTTTCTAAGATGCTTCAGCCAAAAAAAATAATTCAGGTCTGGGCTGGATTAACTCAGATGTCTACAAAATAGTGAATGTGTTCAGATGTGGGAGATTATGAGAAGTGGAAGAACGAGTATCTGCTCAAGGAGAGAAGGTTTGGTGCCATAACCCAGAATGAAGAGGTTTGTCACCAATCAGTCTTTGAACTAAAAGAAAAATGCAAGATAAATTCAAAACCGAAAGTAGAAAATAGAAATTGGGGATTGGAAATACTGACCTTATAAAATGTAATGTTTAAGTTGACCCTCCCCCCAGGTGTGGCCACCTCTAATGGACTGGCCATTTCTCAGTCAGTGGTTCTCATCTGGAATGCTCCAGAGAATGACCAGGAGCATTTAAAAAGTCAGAAGCTCGGGGGCTGGAGAGGGTCAATGGGGGAGAAAAGGGGACAATCCACATTAAGGATTTTTTTTTAAAAGTCAGAAGCTATGGGTGAGGCCACGCGCCCCTGGGTCCGGGGGAAGCTAGATCCCCGGTCCGGGTGAGGCCATGTGCCCCTGGATCTGGGTGAAGCCATGCCCCTGGGTCCGGCCGAGACCCAACCAGAGGGAATCGAACCTGCATTACCACCATTTGTTCACCATCCAGAGCAGAGGGGTCAATGCCGACATGTACACATAAGGAACTGGTGGACATTGATATTGGGTCTCAAAAGAACTGTTGGTCCAGAAAGAAACTCACTACAGACTGATTCATTTGACTGTCAGCATAACTATTATTGCTCATCTCACATTCAGTTCATATAAGTATATCTCTAGTGACACATGATCTCGCTCATCTAGGGGAAATGATGAACAACATAGACTGATGAACAAGAACAGAACCAGAAACAAGGAGGCATCGATCGGACTATCGGGCCTCAGAGGGAGGATAGGGGAGGGTGGGAGGAGGGGGGAGAGATCAACCAAAGGACTTGTGTGCATGCATATGAGCCTAACCAGTGGTTAAGTTCAACAGGGGGTCGGGGCATCCGTGGGGAGGGGTGTGGGATGGGAATGGGGGGATGAGGACAAATATGTGACACCTTAATCAATAAAGAAATTAAAAGGAAAAAAAAAGTCAGAAGCTAGGGTAAGGTTTCTGATACGGAATTATTGTTTTAAAGTTCAACAGTTGATTCTGATGCACTTGGGTCTGTGGCCCATACCTTGAAGATTCACTGAAGTAGACCATTGCTATGGATTGTGCCCTCCTGAAATCCATATGTTAAAGCCCTAACCTACAATGTGATGATATTTGGAGATAGAGCCCTTAAGAGATCATTGGGTTTAGGTGATATCATGAGGATGGGGCCCTCAAGTGGGGATTAGAGAAAAGACACCAAGGTACTCTCTCTCCCCATGTGAGGACACAGCCAGAAGGCTGCTATCTAGGAGCAAGGAAGAGAGCTGTCATCAGCAACTGAGTCAGCTGACACCTTGATCTTGGACTTCCCAGAACTGTGGAAACCAATGTCTGTTGTTTAAGCCACCCAGTCATGGTATTTTGTTATAGCAGCCTGAGCCGACAAAGACAACCATGAAGTAGAAACATGAAGTTGAGAAAGTTGCAGCCATCCTAGCACATAGAGTTTTTCAAATAGTGGAGGTCATATTTTGTACAAAAGTTCAAACTTGTATCATGCTAGGCTATGGTTTAGGTGTTGAGTAAAGCATCTTAGTCATTGTTGGGTGGGAATGGATTCCGCAAAAATAAACTCTTTGTTGAAACTTTGCCCTAGATACACTGCCTATTCCTTTTTTGTGATACTTGGGATTTTTTTCTCCTTTTACTTCATTTGTGTACTGTATATGCTTTCTTTAACACTAGACCATGAGCTTCAAGGGGCAATACCATGACTGATCCATTTCTGTAGCCTTATGATTATTCTGACAAAAAAAATCTGTGTATCATTTTATCTATATACTTCAGCATCTATATCTTTTAATATACCAGTGACCACAACAACATTATCAAACTTAAAAAGATTAACTTTAATTTTAATACCATCAAATATTTAGTAAGCATCCTAATTTTTTCCAATTGTACCATAAATAATAATTTTGTTTTGAACTGTCTAAATCAGGGTCCAAACGAAGCCCACATGTCAAGTTTTGCTTGGTTGATCTGTCTCACAAGTCTTTTAACCTCAAATTTCCCTTCTTTTTTTTTCTTCTTGCAACATTTTTGTTGTTGAAAAAACCATTTTTCCTGCAGACATTTCTACATTCTGGATTTTTCTGATTGAATTTCTGTGGAGTTATGTTCCTCTAACATGTTTTTTAACCCTGCACTGGTAGGTAGAATTATATACTGTATTTAAAGGTTTGATAATATTCAGACTCCCCCCCTTTTTTTTGGAGGGGGGGAAATGCGCCTCTGACTGGTTACTTACTGTTGCATGACAAATTATTGCCTAACAACACCTTAAACAACTTTTTAATTTGCTCATGGTTATTATTATTTTTTATGTTTTTTTAAAATTGATTTCAGAGAGGAAGGGAGAGGGAGAGAGATAGAAACATCAACGATGAGAGAGAATCATTGATTGGCTGCCTCCTGCATACCCCCTACTGGGGATTGAGCCCACAACCTGGGCATGTGCCCTGACCGGAGTCAAACCCAGGACCCTTCAGTCTGCAGACCAATGCTCTATCCACTGAGCCAAACTGGCTAGGGCTGCTCATGATTATTAAAAAATATATATTTTTATTGATTTCAGAGAAGAAGGGAGAGAGAGATAGAAATATCAATGAATAAAGAGAATCATTCATTGGCTGCCTCCTGCATCCCCCCATTGGGGATTGAGCCAGCAACCGGGCATGTGCCCTGATTGGGAATTGAACTGTGATCTCCTGGTTCATAGGTCAATGCTCAACCACTGAGCCACACTGGTCGAGTTGCTCATGATTTTATTGGTCAGGAATTTGGGAAGGGAAACAGGTATGGCTTATCTGTGCTCCATGGTATCTGGGGCCTTGCCTGCGCCTAAGACTCTCTCTTTCTCTCTCTCTCTCTCTCTCTCTCTCTCTCTCTCTCTCTCTCTCTCTCACACACACACACACACACACACACACACACATACACACACGCTCCAATACCAATATACTACTGCAACATAGAATATAGTTTTAAATTTCTTCACACATTGTTATGGGTTGAATTGTGTCCCTCAAATTAATATGCTAAAATACCTCAGAATGTGACTATATTTGGACATAGTCTTCAAAGAGGTAATTAAGGTTAAATGAGGTCATTAGGGTGGGTTCTAATCTTTTATGACTGGTGTCCTTATAAGAAGAGGCAATTATGACACAGCCATGCCCAGAGAAAAGACAACGTGAAGACCCAGGGAGAAGATAGCCGTCTACATGCCAAGGAGAGAGGCCTTGGAAGAACCCAACCAACCCTGCTGACCCTTTGATCTTAGACTTCTGGTCTCCAGAACTGTGAGGAAAGAAATTTCTGTTGTGTAAGCACCCAGTCTATGGCACTTTGTTATAGCAGCCCTAGCAAATTAATATACAGTTCCCGCTTCTGTTATAATATATCCTAGTAGGGGTAAGTCAGTTCAAGGAAGAATGTCATTTTCTTCCCAAGGGGAACACCAAACTAAGTTTCCCCTCTTTTTATGGACAATGAGGGGGAAAGGGGTCTAGATTGTGGATCAGTGGAAGCCATTGCTGTAATTCTAATGGAGCCTTTCCTTTACATGCCTCTTCTAAATCAACTATGTCTCAGTTTTAATTTTGCTCTAGACTCCCAAGTTCTTTTTATAACAGCAATAGTCACCATTGAATATTTACTATGTTCCAGGCATCCTGCTAAGTTCTTTACACTTAAATCCTGTAGTCCTCCCCATTATAGGGTAGGTACTATTATTAATGCAGAGGAAGATACTGAGGCTTAGGGAGCTCAAGTAACATGCTGGGGGTCACACATTTGCTATAAGGGCAGACACAATTAGAGAAGTCACACTGGTGAAGGAGAAGTAGTCTCTGGTGTTATTGACAGGCTATAGCCAGAATCGTAATAGTAACAGCTAACTTACATTGAGCACTTATTATTGTGCTAAGTGCTAAGTGCATTACACGTATTTATTAGAGTGAAAAAAAATCGTCACCACATAGAAGATTTCTGACTTCTCCCTCCTCCATGACTCACTCCTCCCCAGGAGTGGGGAGGGACAAGAGGCTGGGAGGAGGAGGAGGAGGAGCAACTTTTCAGTAGTGAGTATGGGAGTGGGAACCCAGAAACATTGCCCAGCCCCTCTGCTTCTCCTCTTAGCAGCAGCCTCCTCTCATGCTATTGGCTCTGTTCTCCCAAGATGCATGGTTTCCAGGGACAGTTTCCAACTGGGAGGCCTGCCCTAGCTCGCGTAGTTACCCTGTTTAATTCTGGGGTTCACTTACCCACAAATAAAAACCACTGACTCCAATAAAAAATTATTTAGTGATAAAGTTGATATTCTGATCCCATTTGTTGCCCATCCCTTAATTACTCAGAACTCTATGAGGGCGAGTGGATCCAACTTTCCTGCTGGCCTGAGAGGCGTGGAGGGTTGCGATGTCCGAGAAAAAGCAGCTAGTAGACTTGGGTCTCCTGGAGGAGGATGACGAGTACGAGGAGTTCCCTGCGAAGACGGGACTGGTTTAGATGAAGATTAAGATGCACGTGTCTGGGATGATGACAATGTAGAGGATGACTTCTCCAATCAGTTACCAGCTGAACTAGAGAAACATGGTTATAAGATGGAGACCTCATAGTATGCAGAGGAAGTGTTGAAGCAACGTAAAGTTGAACTATTTACTAAATTCTAGGGCACAGAATCGAGGATGGATAAACATTCAAAATGTTTATTAAAAAAAAAAATCACAAAACTTGCCCTAGCTGGTTTGGCTCAGTGGATAGAGCGTCGGCCTGCCGACTGAAGGGTCCCAGGTTCAATTCTGGTCAAGGGCACATGCTCGGGTTGTGGGCTCCGTCCCCAGTAGGGGGCGTGCAGGAGGCAGCCAATCAATGATTCTCTCTCATCATTGATGTTTCTATCTCTCCCTCTCCCCTCCTCTCTGAAATCAATATATATATATATATATATATATATATATATATATATATATATATATATATATATTTATATATATTAAAAAAACAACTCTATGAGGGTTGAGGGGTACCTTTTATTATATCCACTTGAATCCCAAAACTATTAACTCATTGAAGCCTAATACGAATTCCATTAGAAAAGTATTCTCCTCCTCCCAGATGAGAAAACTGGTAGTTCTCATGTGGCCACTCCGTTGAAGGATAAATATTTGCTCTCGGTTCAGGGTCAGATGAAATTAAAGCACTAAGGGTATTTGCAAACTTAAAGCCATACAAACAAAAGGCCATAGGGTGGTGGTTCCGGCTTTGACATTCACTGGCAGCAGAACCTCGATCAAGTACCTTCCGACTTCTGGTTCCTTTCTCAGTCAAGTGAGGATTGGCTGTTTATTCCTGTTCTAAGGTTCTGTAACTGTGAATCCATGATGACTAGCCATTGACTGTTTCCCCTGGCTTCCCTTTCGTCATTGAGGGCTTTTGATGCTGACTTTTCCTCTGATTGACCAAGGCCCAGTCCCTGGGGGACCCAGGGTGTTTGAAACTCCTGGTTGTTTGATGGGCTCTGCCTTCTGAAGTTTGCCGCTCTGTTGCCTTTGGTTGCCACAGCAACATAACATGCCCACGCTTCCCTTTCTGAGAGTGATAACTGCTGATCGGCTGTCAGACTGTTATCCACTGGGTTCCACCCAGGCCCAGCTGCTCTGCAGCTTTTCCTTGCTTCCCCACAAGGGCCAGCTGACAGGGGAAGAAGCCCCCAGTTATTCCTAGGGAGCTGTGGGGGCTCAAGTAAAATCATGCAGATACTTTCCTGGGAAAAGTGCACAGGTCAGCAGTAGGAAGAGAAATCTTAAGAGATGCAGGCTCAGTAGTAAGAGCCTGATACAGAACAGCGAGTTCAGCCATTGCAAAGCCTGTCCTTTGATTGATACCATGGAATTGAGTTTAGTCACCAGGTTATGGGGTTGATGGAGACCTTGTGGCAGGCTTTCACTAGAAGTTTCATCTGATTCTGAAACCAGAACAAAGCAAAATAGCAAAGAACAGGAAATGGAAAAAACAGTTTGTGTAGTGGAAACTCCCTTTTGTTCACCTGCATTCTTCCAAAATAGCAGTCAAAGGAGCCCAGATACCTACCCTTCTGGGGAGTATCCCCAGATGGTGCATCTCCTAGAAGGAGGTTGTCAATATACTTGATACCCCAGTTTTTTTTCTTTTTCTTTATTCTTGAAAGTATTACATAACTCCTTTTTTCCCCTATTGACCGCTCCCCACCAGCTCCCGCCCCCCAGCACAGGCCCTCACCCGCTACTGTCTGGGTCCATTGGTTATGCTTATATGCATGCATACAAGTCCTTTGGTTGATCTCTTACCCACCATGCTCCCACCCTCCCCTGGATACCCCAGTTCTTTTGAAGAATGTTCTCAAGGTATCATTTAGGGAAGGAAGTTGAGGTTGTGTTTCCCCACCTCCAAGACAAGATAGCTCACTCTCTTTTGCATTTTCTGAAAAAGGAAACTGCAGTGGAGCCAGGAAGTAAGGACAGAGCAGGGCCAGGATCTGAACCGGTGCTAGAGACCCCTGCACATACGAGAGCTGGGACAGCTCCTCCGTAAGGAGGGACAGAGATGGGTGTTGGCTTTGGACGAGGAGGACAAGAGGGCTAAAACAAGTACAGGTTTTGAAAGTGCAAAAGGATGGGCATGTCAGTGTGTACCAGAGGGAAAAGGGCCAGCAGCCAGGATAAGAAAGACTCCTGTCCTTCTGACCCTTGCCCTCACAAGACTGGCTATCACTCACAACCGGCAGACACTTCCTCACTTAGGTGGGGGCGGGTGGTTGTGGCCCTTGGTGGCATTGTTCCCAGAATGAAAAATGTGGGTGTTGGCAACCATTTCAAAGACCTTGAATTGTTCAGAAACCTTTTCCCTCTGATCACCAGACCAGAGTCCAAAGGCCTTTCAAGGCCCCTGGAAACTTTGGAACAATAGACTTGGCCCCCTGCCTATCTGTTTGCATGGCTTTCTGAAAAATGTAAGTGGGCCCCCAGCTAGCTGTGCTCCAGACCAATCACCATCCTACCAACTTCCTTCAAGGTGATGCTCACAAGTTAACGTTGGTGCTAAAGTGAGCACCAGTTAGGACATTCTACTCTTTTTTTTTTTTTTAAAAAAATATTTTTTATTGACTTTTTACAGAGAGGAAGAGAGAGGGATAGAGAGTTAGAAACATTGATGAGAGAGAAACATCGATCAGCTGCCTCTTGCACACCCCCTACTGGGGATGTGCCCGCAACCAAGGTACATGCGCTTGACCGGAATGGAACCTGGGACCCTTGAGTCCGCAGGCCGACGCTCTATCCACTGAGCCAAACCGGTTTTGGCAGGACACTCTACTCTTGGAAGGCAAACTAGAATTAGGTGAGTGAAGTACTTGTTCCAGCACAAAATGAAAGGGGGTGCCAAAAAACTCAGTAAACACAATAAAAATGTTTTAATGCAATCTTTAACATTTTGTTTACTGTGGATTATTTTTGCATTAATTTTGATTTATGAAACAATGATATAAAAATATTGTTTATCTTGACTACTGAATTTTTGGTGCCTCCTTAAAGTCTGCATCCAATGTGAGTGCCTCACTTGAGAAATGGTGTTGTTTGCAAACATTCAGAAATAGGAGACATGAAAAAGGCCCCTGAGGATTAACCAGGAGGCGAGGGTCCTCCAGAAGGTGGGGGAAGGACAGCCCAGATAACCCAGGCCATGTTTCGTCTACACATTGACATTTTGGGTGGAGATGTGAGAAAAGTCAGGTTTGCCACAGGCTCCAGATACCCAACAGTCCCACCAGGGAATGCAGCTGAAAAGCTACCTCCCAGAGCCCCAGTCTGCCCACCTGAAATCTTGCACAGGGAGGCTGGGGAGTGCGCTAGCAGTAAGCTATTGCCTACTTGGTGTTCTCTTAAAAGGATTAGAAAGGCTCCTTTTCCCTAAGGGTCACAGCGGGTATGCCATCAGCGGAGTGGTCAATCCTTTGGCTCTTGAAATCATTCTGGTTTTAAAGAACCTTCCATTAAAATACAACCATCTCTGTGGGAAACCATTATCAGCAGAGATCTTACATAGCAGAGACCTACCCATTAATTAATTAATTAGTTAATTAATTACTTAGCTAATTAATTCAGCAAACATTTAGTGAGTACCACACACCAGGTAAGAGTAGGATCGACCCTGCCTAGTTTAATGGGAATGAAAGATAGAAACGTCAGCTTAGTGGACTAAGATCCGGATAAAGAATAGGGCAGAATGTTGGAAGGTCCCCTCATTCAATTTAGATTTCCTTCCAAGCAGATCTGCAACTGAGGAAGAGCAAGACTCGGGGTAGGCTCCTGCTTGGGGTTACTAGAAAGAGGGGAAGAAAGAGAGCTCTCAAAACACTCCTCACCCGTGTCTCAGATTTGCCGGGGGCAATGCAGGACTGGAGAAGGAAGCCAGCTATCTGCTTTGATTCAAGGACGTCCTGTTGCACAACCCCAGGGGTGCCATTCTCATGGAATACAATGTAGGCTCAATGCCATCGGACAGGATTTGGAGGGTTCTGTCCTGGCACAGTGAAGACCATCTCTGAGAGAGGGGGAGTTTGCCCTGAAGGTCTGTGGCTATGCATCTTGGGGGCCTGTGCACACGGAATACTGACCCTAGTGGGGTGGCGTGGGAAGAGGAGCCCAGATGGCCCACACCTCTGGGATTTCTGCTCAGGGCTGGCCTGACATGTGGGAGTCTGTTTGGCTTGGTGGCTCTGCCCAGCTCCTCCTGTGAGAAAGGGGCTGTGACCCCAGCGGGGGAGCCTCCCTGGGAGAGCAAAACCACGTGTGCTGTCTTTGATGTGTTTCCCAGGGCAGGTGGTTCGAGAGCTAATCATTGATGTAGCAACCTGGGAAATGACAAGAAAGGGGAGGAGAGGAATGTTCCTGGATCCTGAGCCCTCTCACTCTCTTTATAAATGATTAACATAGAAGCATTTATTCAGCGCTTTTAAACACATCATTCTATTTGCTTTTCATGACAACTCTGTTATTACCATTTTCCAGCTGAGGAAATTGAATCCTGAGAGGTGACATAACTTCCGTATAACAGTCAGTAAATGGAAAAGTTAGGACCCTGACCATGACATCGGTTCCTCTTTCCCTGTGCTGAAATGAGAATAGCAGCACCCAAAGGGTTGTGCTAAGGATTAGGTCTGATGCTGTGTTCAGAGCAGTTCCGAGAGCAGTGCTAGCCAAGAGAAATATAAATGGGAGACTCATGTGTAATTGAAACCAGTCACCTATTAAGAACAATAAAAGAAAGAAGTGAAATTAACCTTAGTAATACAATCTATTCCACACAATGTATACAAAGACTATCCATTTATTATATAAGCAATATTTTAAAATAGTTTTCATATTTTAAAAATATTAATGAGATATTTTATATTCTTTTTTTTAATACTAAGTCTTCAAAGTCCTGTGTGTATTTTGTATTTACTACATATCTCAGTTTGGATTAGCACCTTTCAGGTGTCCAGTAACCCCAGTGGCCAGTGGCTGCTGTCCAGGCTATGTAGGTTTAGAGTGCTTAGGCAAAGCCCCCGGGCAGGAGGGTTCACTATTACAGTGGTGGTTGTTCCATGGCCCTGGGTCCCAGGCAAGTGGCTCCTCCTGAGCTCATTGCTTGTTCACACCCTCATGCTTTCCTCTTGTTTTTCCCTGCCTACCGCCTTCACCACAGGAGGTTATGGGGCTGACTGCAAGGAGGCAGAAGCTCTGGCTTGCTTCCCACCAGCAGCCAGCCTTAATGTGACGCTCCTTAGTTTTTCTGTCTGCTAATGGTGAGCCCTTACACTTCGCCAACCTAATTATATGGACTCAATCTTAATGTAATTAGCATGTCTGTTGGGGCTCCCCAGAGGTGGGAGGACATATTTTGGGTAAGGAAGGTTCAGAAAACACCCCTCTGAGTCAAGAGGAAAGGCATTGCCACATCCTAGCTCCCCTGCTGAAGAGGAGGGAGGCGCCAGGAGCCACAATGGAAGGTGGTAATTAGGGAGGAGTCTCCAGGACCCCAGCAAGGAGTCTCTGAAGAGCTTATGAGGTTTTCCCAATGGTTTTTTTTTTTTTTTCAATTTCAAGAGTTTGGCTGGGAGCACCTGGAGCCTGGAAGGAGGGTCTGCCCTTCAGTGGGAATTGCCTGTTCCTTCCCACCTCCCCACCCCCAACCCAAACCCCACCCCCATCCCTACTGCCACCCTCCCGTGCCCAAATGCAGAAGCAAAACACTCTCTTCAAAGAGCTATGTCAGGAGGGCTAACCAGCCATTTCTGCTCAGCTGCTGGCTCAGGCTAATTGCTGCCAGGCTATGCTACTTCCCTGCCCAGAGCTTCTCCAAGCCTTGGCTTTGCCCTCCCCATGTTTCTCAGGAACCCAGCTGTATTGCTGGGGCTGCCCAACAAAGCACCACAACTGCATGGCTTGGAACAACAGAAATGTATTGTCTCACAGTCTGGGGGCTAGAAGTCAGAAATCCAGGTGTGAGCAGGGTTCATTTCTTCTAAGATCTGTGAGGGAAAGATCTATTCCAGGCCTTTCTCCTAGCTTCTGGTATCATCTGGAGTTTCTTGGCTTGCAAATCATGTACTTTCTGTGTCTGTGCATCATTTTCACTTTGTATTTCTGTCTCTGGGCCCACAAGTCCCTTTTTATAAGGACTTCAGGCAAGTTGGATTATTTAACTTGATTACCTTGCTAAAGACCCTATCCTATATAATAAAAGGGTAATATGCAAATTGACTGAACAGCGGAATGACCGGTCTCTATGATGCGCAATGACCACCAGGGGACAGATGCTCAACGCAGGAGCTGCCCCCTGGTGGTCAGCCACAAGCCAGGCTGACAGCTGAGGAGTACAGCGGCCCGCCTCCGCAGCAGCGCTAAGGATATCTGACTGGGCCTAAGCCATCAGTTGGACACCCCTCAAGGGCTCCTGGACTGCAAAAGGGCGCAGGCCGGGCTAGAGAAACCCCTCCCCCCAGTGCATGAATGTCGTGCACCTGGCCTCTAGTGTTCAAATAAGGTCACATGCTGAGGAACAGGGGGTTAGGACTCAAGTATGTGAACTTTGGTGGGACACAATTCAACCCATCACAGCCTAAGCTCCCTTGGCAGGTTTTAGGTATTTGCTCTCATGCCTGATAATCCAGGAGGTGGTTGAGACTCAGCCTTCTAGGGCCAGTGACCGCGTCTTCAAGTGTACAGTGTATCCGATGGAGCTGCCAGCGTAATTACCGGTGATTACCAAGCCGGCTCACATAAACTCAGAATTTCCTGAGGCTGCAGGCAATACAATGACCAGCAAAAGTCAGCCCCCACCTTTCAGGAAATGTAATCCAACAGGAGAGATAAAACATTAACCAGATAATAAAATACTGGGCCTGAAAGGTACAAATAATAAAGCCGTAGAAGAGGGAATGCTTTCTTTCGGTTGAGAGATTAAGTGAAAGATTCATGCAGATTTGCTTTGAATGGTCCTTCAGATCCCAGAGGTAAAGATGAGAAAGGTTAGGCATTTCCAGGGGTTAGGGTCAGGGTTAGGGTAAGGGAAAGGTGAGCATTCCAGGGAAGACTAGGTCACTTGGCTAGTTCGGGAGATGGCGGGAGGCAGGAGAATGAGAAAAAAGTGGGCAAGCAGGAAAAAACCTAATTGTGATAGGCTTCCCCCACCAGGCCATGGGGACACATGGAGAATTGTCTAGCAGGAGAACAACATAAGCAAATCATTAGGAATACTAATTTTGTTGGTAAGAATGAGCTGGGCAGCGTTAAGGGGGTGGGTGGGGAAGATGAGGACAAATAGGAGGCTTTGGTAGTTGTTCAAAGGTGAGGGAAAGACCTGAGTTAGGGCAGCTGCTATTGAAATAGAGAGGAAGGGGGAGTGGGAAAGTATTCGGGAAGAAAGAGCCCACAGAACTGACAACAGCCTCGGTGTGAAAGGAGAGGAAAGAGAAGACAAACACGGTTTCAGGTTTTCGAGTCTGGGCAGCTGGGAGGGTGGGTGCTATTAAGAGCAGGGAACGGGGAAGTGCGGGGTGTGGCTGCGCAGTCCCGGCACTCCCTGCAGAGGAGAGGCTGGGTCCTCGCCTTCCTCCCACCTCCCTTCGAGGGCCGAGCGCAGGCGTGGCCTCCCCTGACTCCTACCTCGTTTCTTTTTTCCTCAGAAGCTGTATCTTGATCATTTAAGGCACATGGCTGTTTCAAGGGTGTTCTTGATGTCGCAGCGAAGAAACGAGAAAAGCGAGAGACCTGAGAGCGGCGTCATGGAGACCAGCAAAAGGGAAGCAATCGCAATGGTGTAAAATGTATTTCTGAAAACGCAATCTCAGACAAAGCTGAGATTTACACCCCAGCCACCTCTGACAATAGCATCCCTCCTTTCGGGGCAAAAGAGATACCTATATTTAGTCCTTGGTTCTCTCACTCTGACATGCATGAAACACAACTTCCGTCTCCTATGAAAGCCTCTCCTCTCCTCCGTGTGAAGGCTCTGGGCATGTGAGCGTTGTGTTCCCTACTGGGCAACTCTTCCTCCCTATCCTGTCCCAGGCCTCTCTCACGGCAGGAGCTTTGTAACCCTCTGTGAGCCAGTTCCAGGGCCTGTTGTCTAATCAGGCAGAAACTCTGATGTGGGCGAGGTGATTTCACCAGTATATTAATAATTGGGAAGTGACCATCACTAATAAAGCACAATATGCCAGAAACAAAATTTAGCTGAAGCTATCTTCTTTGTGATCTGTTATCTCCGAGGGTTGAGGAGGCAATCCGAGTAAGAGAAGGTGCTTTGATCCCTCCAACACATGTTTCTGGACAGGGCTCACACAGGAAAACCTCTGGAAATGGCCTGAGGTCTAGTGTGAGGGAACACAATGTAGAAATGCAGAGAGTCAGGTTGGAGTGGGATGGTGAGTCCTAGGAGGCTGTGATATCGCCTCCTCTAGTCTCATCGTCTGCCACTTCATAAAATAATTTAAATTCCACCAGAAACAATCCAAATGCACAACACTGCGTCATTGGCTTAAACCATTATCTTTTATCCATATACTGAAACACACTGCAACTATCAAAAGGCAGTGGTAGAAGTGGCTCTATTGATGTGGACAGATGTTTGTGATCTATTGTTGATATCTAGTTTTTTTGTGTGTGTGCTTAAAAAGCATATATATATATATTAAAGGTTGAAAGTGTTATGGGTAACTTTTCTCTCTCCTTTTTATTTTCTTCAATAAAAAGTATATGACTTGTGAAAATTTAAATTTAATAATTTTTTTTTATTTTTTAAAATTGAGGTGACTTTGGTGAATAACGTTATATAAGTTTCAGCTACACAACATTGTAATTTGATGTCTATATACACTATAGCATGCTCAGCACTAAAAGTCTAGGTTTCCATCCATGACCATATACTATTTAGGGGAATGCAAACCGAAACCACAATGAGATATCACCTCCAGCCTGTTACAATGGCTATTATAAAAAAGACACCAAACTAATAGAATATTGAATGTCAACTGTAGTTGGAAAAAAGTTTTGAAGGCAAAAAGCAACAAGTGAATAAAATTATTTAACAATAACAGAGGCCCTCAGAAATATTTCCTTGGTGTTTAGTTGGAGAGTGGCATCAGATGACTGTCAAAGTCGGCTTCGGTCCTCCCCACCCCTCTCTTCACTGCTCTCCACCACAAAGCTGCTGTCAGCTCTTCTGAGCCCTGGGAGGATGGGGCTGTGATAAGCATCACTGCCTTCATTAGGGGAGGGCGGGGACCTTAGGCAGGTTGAGTAGCTCTTGCTCTGAAATCCCCAGTTAATGGAATGCTGTAGGAGATAGAAATTGGCCTTCCTTTTTCTCTCCTTCTGTTTTCCAGCTGCCAGCTGCTCCTCTCATGAATAGGTTTTCTTCTGGTTCCAATCCCATGACTTTGCTTTCCAACTGCTATTGTACCCAGGCCAGCTGGTTGGCAGGGCTGGTTTTTAGGGGTAGAGAGTCTTTCAGGCACACAGGGGTTAAGCATCAAAAACAAAGTAGAAGGTCGCCAGGAAATCAGGGGGCAGGGGCAAGGGTGATGAAGGTGGGCCTCCTTGTATTGCTGGTCAGTCTGCTAGTCAGTGGCACCACACTGGGGTCCCGTAAGTGGGCAGTGCATTGTTCTGAACTTGAGTGCAATATTCCTGCAGCAAAACTCTCAGGGCCAAAAGAATGTCCATCCAAATGTTCCTCAGACAGCTATGCAGATTTTTGCCACTGCTTGGAAGGGTTAAAATGACTCATAGGCACCTGCTCAGCCCTGCATCGCCCTCCAAGGGGTGTCACGGCTGCAGGGGAGCGGCCTCTTGAGGCAGTTTCCACAGTGAGGAGAGCCCAGAACCATCGTGCAGCCTTAGAAAGCTGTTCGGTTGCAGGACTGCTTCGTGAGCAGTGTTTTCACACGGGGAGATGGGGAACGGGAGCCCTGAGAACACCCAGGCTCCCCAGAACCAGGGCTGCAACCTCTGACTTATTCTTGGCTCCTCTGCTTTTGCCTCTGCTAAGGATAAAAGCATTCTGACATGCCTAATCCAGGGGTACAGCCAGGAAATATGGAGCAGTGGTTACAAACGCTGCCCAGGACCTTGAGCTAATTGCTTACTAGTAATTTCTCTGAGCTTCAGTTTCTTCCGACGTAATAGGAAATACTCATTGTATATGCTTTGAAGTTGTGAAATAATAGAAAGAATTTAGAGGATGGTGCTGGGAACATACTTAGCAAGCATGTAACAACTAGTATGGGCAGGACAGCATCCTTCTTACCAGAACTGAGGGCAGCCTGTGCTGGAGCTTGTTTGGAGGACCTTTGGGTGCCAAGCATTCACTTGTTAGCTGCTGGATGATGGAGAGTTTCCAGAGAGGGCTGGGTGGTAACGAGGGTAATGCTATGTACCAACAAGGATGAAGTTACTTAAATATTTAACAATCAAGTATGGCAGCATACCAGCTGAATATAAATTGCCATGTTACGTGTTAAGTATGAATTCTTATTAGTATAAATGAGTGTTTGCTACAGGGCTTTTATGGCTAGATTTTATCTTCCCCAACACATACACATGCACATACACATGTATACACAAGTATGCACATGCACACACCCCTTCTTACTTTTTAAGAGGAAAACCAGAAAGCACTCAGGAAAGGTAAAGGACCAGCAGGTGTCAGACTGGATTGCAGCTGTTTGGATGCGCTGTCTCTGGGACCCGGCGGTGTGTGTGCCAACAGCCTGCTCAGGACAGTGGCTTTCTGATGAGTCAAAGCTCTGTTTGCTGGGTTGACGGGGCCTCACGGTCATGCTCTGCCCAGTGTGGATTCTGCAGTTCCCAGATTGCAGTGACAGGGGCACAAGGCTGGGGGGGGGGGTGATATAGGTAAAGACCTCTGGGCTTGGTGGCAAATCAATGAGCTCCGTATTAGTTTGCTAAGGCTGCCTTAACAAAGTACTGCAGACTGGGTGGTTTAAGCCACAGAAATTAATTTTCTCAATTCATTCTGGAGACTAGAAGTTCGAGATCAAGGCATTAGCAGCGTTGGTTCCTTCTGAGGGCCTCTCTTTTTAGCTTATAAATGGCCGTCCTATCCCCGTGTCTTCATAACTTCCCTGTGTGTGTCTGTGTCCAAATTCCTCTTCTTATAAGGATAGCAGTCAGATTGGATTAGGGCCCATCCTAATGACCTCATTTTAGACCTCATCTCCAAATACGGTTAAATTGTGAGGAACAGGGGGAAGGGGGTGTTTAAGACTTCATCATATGAATTTTGGGGCACACATAAATTCAGTCCATATCCATAACAAGCTCGTTCCTCCCAGCCTGGTGTGCTCCGTGTTGTCTGCAGGCTTTTCTCTCTGGCACATGTAGGGTACACACTCCTCTGAGATTTCCCGGTGTCTTCCTTTTCTCACTTCTTATTGTGAAAATATTCAAACACGTGGTAGAATATATGCCAACCCATCTATCCCTCACCTAAGTTCAATACCAGTTAGTACTTTGTCAAATGTCATTCATTTACGTGTGTGTGTGTGTTTGGCACCATTTCAAAGTTACCTCTAAATATTTCAGGAAACATCTTCAAATATAAATGAATAAACAAAAGGACCTTTTTAAAAAAACTTAGCCATAAAACTATTATCATACCTAACAATAATCGCTCCATGTTGAAATTTCTTAGACTATCACCACAATGGTTTCCTTCACTAAGATTCATGCATTGAAAATGGCTATGTTACTTCAGCACCTTGTATTGTTAATTTTAAAAACTCCCCCCTACTTTAATTTTTCATGATATTGACTTTAAAAAAATGTTTTTTATTGATTTCAGAGGGGAAGGGACAGGGAGAGAGAGAGATAGAAACATCAATAAGGAGAGAGAATCATTGATTGGCTGCCTCTTGCACGGCCCCTATTGGGGATTGAGCCCACAACTGGGTGTGTACCCTGACCGGGAATTGAACCAGCAACTTCTTGGTGTGGGATGACGCCCAACCAACTGAGCCACACCAGCCAGAGCAGGGAAGGGACTTTTTTGATTTTGTTTTTCTCCGCCTCCTTTTACAGGTAAGATGACTTATTCTGAGTATAAAGTGTAGAAGAGCAGGTTTTTAGTTCTCCATTTGCTGAGGGTCTTATGGATTTCCAGTCCTTGCTGGGGTGTAGAGCCACAGCTGTTTCCGGATCTGGCTGATCTTTTGCTTCACTGGTTCATTTCAGCTGTTTCTCAGTGTCAATCAAGAGGCATCGAAGTTGTTCTACCCACAAATGAACATGGGAATCATATGTTCTTTTCTGATATTTCCCTTCTTTTAAAACATAACCGTGACTTACCAGGCCTGGATGGCCACAGAAGGAAAGAAGGGCCTCGGTTGGAGTTAAAGAGCCATTGTCACGCAAGCCCTGGTATCTTTCCAGGATTGTCTCTTTGTCCTCCCTCCAAGTGTCAGGAGGTAACACAAAAAGATGCCTGTGTGTGTGTGTGTGTGTGTGTGTGTGTGTGTGTGTGTGTGTTTATAGGGGTGGGGGACTCTGAGGCTGTGGGGCCTCTTTTATTTTAATTAATTAATTAATTCATTATTTTTTGTGGGGCTTCTTTTAAGTCCTTGTGCAACCTGCATAGGATCCTGTCCCCGCAGTGCCCAGGGCTGCTCAGCCAGCATTTGGGAGTAATGGGGAAGGGGAACGTGTGGCCTGGGCTCAGGCCCTACCTGTCTTCTTTTATTGTGGTAAAGTACATGTAACATACACTTTACCATTTTAAGTGTATGATTCAGAGGCATTAAGTATTTCACATTGTTGTGCAGTCACCAGCACTATTTCATATCCAGCACTTTTTCATCATCCCTAACTGAAGGGCATAGAAGAAGCAACAGGAGACCCTAGGCTGGGCTGCTTTGGCTCACTGGAAAGTCAGAGAAAATGGAACCTTGGGGACAAGTTCAGGGGGTTAGCCCAGGACGGTCTGCCGCTGCCCAGTTCTCCCCTGGTTGCAAGTCTCATGGGGTCCCTTAAAGGTTAGGGGAAGGAAAGGGAGAAGGGAATGGTACAGGGCATGCTCCCTGGAGGGAGAGCACCACATTCTACAAGTTTTTTTAAAAAAATGTTTTTATTGATTTTAGAGAAAGAGGAAGGGAGAGGGGGGGAGAGAGAGAGAAAAAAAAAACATCGCTCGGCTACCTCCTGCATGCCCCCTACTGGGGACCAAACCCCAAACCTGGGCATGTGCCTTGGCTGGGAATCGAACTGGTGACCTTTTGGTGCATGGGACAATACTCAACCAACTGAGCCACACTGGCCAGGGCTACAATGTTTTTAAGGATAACCCTGTGGACCTACAGAAATTATAGGTTGCTGAAACTTGCAATAAAATGTACCACTAGATGGCAGTATAAATAAAGTTTTAAAAATCTAACAGCTTTCTAAATTTGCATGCAGGTATCTCCTGCTTTAACAAAGTTCGCATTAGGCCACTTTGATTTTACAGAAGACCTACATTAGTACCTGTTTTCGCTAACTGAAAGAAAGAAATCCGAAGAGGATCTTTGCTTTAACGAAAAAGGTGAAAAGGGAAAATAGGGTTCAGCATTTGTTTTTCAGCGAGTCCTCACAGAGACAGTGCACATCAGAGCAGCAGGAGTAGCCCAGCCGAGCTCCTCCCAGGGACTACACTCAGCATCTCAGCACCAAGCCCCATAGCTTTGAACTGTGTCTGTGAGCATCTGTGCTTAAAAAATTTTAAATGTATTTATTGATTTGAGAGAGAGAGAGAGAGATCAATTTGTTGTTCCACTTACTTATGCATTCATTGGTTGATTCATGTATGTGCCCTGACCCGGGATCCAACCCAAAACCTTGGCATATCGGGAGGACTTTCTAACTAACTGAGCCACCTGGCAGGTGCCAACATGTGTACTTTATCTTGATTTATTTTGTGCATTGTTAGCAAGATATGTCCTAAGGTAACTGCTTTGTTTTATGCCGTTTCAGCTTACAAAGGTTTCATAGGAAGGCTCTACTTTTGAATAGCGGGAGCAAATTTGTAGTAAATTAAGCTCTAGGAAAGCACCTTTGTTATTTTTCATCACTTCATCATGTGGTCAGGGCCTCTGTTATTGAACCTAAAATGGGTTTCAATCACCTAGAAGAGAATTCACAAGCTTTTCAAGGTCAAAAGACCTGAAAAGTATAAAGGTTTTTTTATAGGAAAAGCTGCTTCAAACATTTTAGAAATTCCACCTTAGGAGGAAGCCAAAGATTTAAGTAAATGTTGAAACTTGGGAAGCTGTATCAGCAAGACAACATCACACCCTCTTACTTCCAGGATTCTTTCAATTCATTATCTTGGTTTGGCTAAGAATCAGCCTTTAGTCCATAATTGCAAATATAGCTGCCAATTTAGTCCTTGGGGAAGTTTCTTTCAGTTAATGTCAGAGAAAAAGCCAGTATTTAAGTGATTTGGGGACCTGGGATTAACCCACAGGTTGGTTTGACAACTGAGGCCTATGACCTTGTTGTTGAGATAATGAAATAGCTTTCCCCCATTAGAAGGGAATTCCCAGCTTTTTCTTTGAGAGAGTGAGTGGCAGGCAGTCAGAGGTGAGGGAAATGCATTTCCTCATCTCAGTTCACCAAGATTTGGCTCTCACAGGATGAATTTTAATGATCGAACGGGTATCCTGCCCAGGAGAGAGAATTAATGTTTTATTTTAGAGAAGGCTGTGCATGTGTACCTGGATGCTAAATGTTCTCAAAATAGAAAACTGACTTAGAAATAGATTCTTTCTTTTACTTTAGCTATCATATGCAAATTATTAGTTTCTTCTAGAAGGATCACCGGAAACCAGCCAGCATCAAAGAAATGGAATCCAGCTAATCCCTCCAAGAAAATGACATTTTAGAACTTGACTTTTGAAAGGCAAACACAGGCTGACTCCTGCCCACAGACTACCAAGAACCCAAGTGCATCTGAAAACCATTCTCAAAGTACAGAGTTAGGACATCTATGGCTAAGATAATCCTCTGCCACCTTAGGGGCAAATCATTTAGCCTCTCTGAGCCTCAGGTTGCTTATTTGTTAAATGGGCATAATAATACTTCACAGGACAAACAAAATATTGGATGTGAAAGCACTTGTAAGCTATATGTTGATATCCAAATATTGGTTATTTTATCATGTCTGCCCACCTAACCCCATTGTTACCTCGCCTGCCTCTAATAATATAGACTGGGAACTGAGCATCATTGTTGCTCTCTTGCCCCACACAGTCAGTCTTCACGCTTAGTGTCCAACTGGAAAAGTCTCCTCAGTGGCCTTTCTGCTTCTAAATTAGCCTGGCTTGACTCTGTCCTGCTCACAGCTGAAGCAATAATCATGTCAAAATCATACTTTGATCATATCTTTCCTTTGTTCAAAACCTTTCAATGATTTCCCATTGCCTGCAGAAATAAGTCCAAACTTAAAGGAGCTGGAATTAAAAACCTTTAGCCACTGAGCAACACTGACCTGGTCTCCTATCTAAATAACATCAGTGAGAGGGCCACATAGCCGTCAAAAGGTGTTAGTGCTGCCCTACCAGGGTGGTTCATTGGTGAGGCATGGACCTACGAAACAGGGGGTCATGGTTCAATTCCCAGTCTGGGCACATGTCTGTGTTGTGGGCTCCGTTCCCAGTGTGGGGCGTGCAGGAGGCAGCCGATCAATTATTCTTTCTCATCATTGATGTTTCTATCTCTCTCTCCCTCTTCCTTCCTCTCTGAAATCAATAATAATAATAATAAAAAGGTATTAGTGCTGACCAATGCTAGATTGGAGGATAGGTTATGTAGCCACATGGGTTTGCCAAAAATTTTTGATTCCCATTCCCCAAATCTTGGCTTTGAGAAAGTCCATTTGAGACTTGCCTTCCTCTCTGTGATCATTTTAAGTGGATCTTACCCAGCTTCCTACACATTCTAGCCTCCCTAAGGGTTCCTGTGTTTACTCTCCTGTCCTGTAGCCTGTTCTGACATGATATTTAGTGACTTTTTGAGAGTATGCCACACCAGCCAGGTCAATAGTCTCCCAAATTTACTCACCTCTTTCCATCTCCACTCTGACTATTCTAGTTTAAGCCACCACCTTCTCTCACCTTGACTACTGCAGTAGTCTTCCCCCAATCTCCCTGCTTTTCTCATAGTTGTCCATTTTCTTTTTAAATAGCAAGTTAATTTTATTTTATCTTATTTCATTGGGCAATATTATATATATATATATAATTTAGGAAGCATGAAACAAATGAACCTATGAACCCTCCACTCAACAAAGATCTGGAACTATTGAAGTTGCTTGTACACTTTTCCTTGTTACAATCCCTCCCCACTCCCTAGAAGTAGTCACTATCTTGAGATTTGTTTTTATAATTCCTTTCCTCCTATCTTTTTAACAAATTAAATTTATTGGGGGTTACATTGGTTAATAAGATTATATACGTTTCAGGTGTACAATTCTATAATACATCATCTGTGTGTTGTATTGTGTATTCACAACCCCAAGTCATACCCTTTGCTTCTATCTTTATAGTATTACCATATAGGTATTTATCACTAAACATTATATAGTTTAGTTTTGCTTGCTTTTGAGATTTACAAATGAAGCAACAGTGAATCTGCTGCAACACCCCCCGCCCCAACATTATATTTATAACATAATCATTTATGTTGGTGTTTGTAAATTAGGTTTATTCATTTTCATGCTTATAGTAGTATTAAATTAACCAAAAGTAAAGTGTGTATAATCTATTATTTATTTACCTATTCTCTGTTGATATTTGTGTTTTTCATTTTTGTGCATGTGTTTTGGTACTCATGTGCAAGAGTTTTTCCAGCATATATGCTTAGGAATAGAATTGATGAATTTAGTGTATGCTAATGTTCAATTTTACAAGATAATGCCAAATTGTTTTTCAAAGTGATCATACTAATTTTCATTCTTACTGATAGTATTAAAAAATTCCATTTCTGCACAACCATACCAATGCTTAATATTTTTAGACTTTTATTCATACCAGTATAATGGGTAATATTATCATTGTGCAATTAACTGACATTTTTTTTTTATTACTAATGAAGTTGAGTATCTTTTCATGTTTGTCATTTGTGTTTCCTTTTCTGTTAAATTCTGTACATAACTTTTGCCCATTTTTCCCTTTTTGGCTCTTAAGAAATTGGTTTTTAAGAGTTTATTATAGGAGATCCAAGATGGCGGCATAGATAAACATCTGGGCTGCTGCTGTCCACAACAATTTCCAAAACTACAACTAAAAGACAGAACGTCTATCACCCAGAACCATGGGAAAGCTGGCTGAGTGGAACCTCTACAACTAGACCGAAAGAGACGGGCGCAATCAGGGCACAAACGCTGAAAAAACTGAGATACAGGGGAGCGCATGGGTGATACGAGCTGGCGAGCTGCTGGCAGAGCCCAGCTGGAGGCGGGCGTTGCTTTCTTCAATCCGAAGAGAGACAAGCCCCCAATCTATCTGAAATCCAGTTTCAGGGGAAAGACAGGGCTGTCTGCCATTGGGTCGGAGTGAGGGTGGCTTATTAGCAGAGCTGCGTGGAGGTAGAATTGTTGGCTGCGCCGGGGCGCGAGACGGCGGGGACGCGGTTGGAGGCGGCTCATTGCCAGTCATTGCTGTTTGCCACGCCCTAGCCTAGTGACGCCCTGAGACTCTGCCCCGCACAATCTACAAACACACCCAAGCTCCTAGCAGCGGCTTTTGCATATGAATGGCCTTCTCTATTGCAGTTTAAACTAGTAAACTTGCAACCCGGTACAGACAGCTCCAAGGCCTCCAAGTTCCAAGCAGGGAGGAGAGGACGGCAGTTCTCGCTGTAGCTCCTGCAGGGTAGCCTCAGACAGCAGCTGAACTGCACCCCATTGGAGATTCAGAAGCCAATGCACCTAGTGGTCAGTGTGAGGCACCAGATTTCAACTCCTCACATCCATAAGTGACACATTTGGGAGGCGGACTCAGTGAGCACCAAAGCCCCACTCAAACAAGCCCTGTACCACAAGCGTGTCTCCAGCGCAGCAGTGCTTCCATTATAGACACAGCAGGTCCTCACAGCCAATTGGCCTGGAGGTCAATTCCTCCCAGTGTACCAACAGCAATCAAGGCTTTTAACTACACCAAGACTTTCCACTCAGCCCACAAAGGGGTGTACCAAGAGCGACCACCTAGGGTGATTGGGGAAGCTGAGCTGCCAGCCCCTATAGGTCACTGACCACACAAAGCCACTCCATCAACACAGGGAGGCAGCCAAAATGTGGAGACACCGAAGTATGTCACGAATAGAAGAGATAGAGGAAAGTAAACTAATGGACAACACAGTGTTCAGAACCACATTTATAAGGTTACTCAAGAATCTTCTAAAAACCGCTGAGAAACTTGAAGAGACCTTCAAGGACCTTAATGATAATACCAAAAATATGGAAAAGGACCAGTCAGAAATTATGCATACACTGTCTGAAATAAAGAATATACAGAAACTCAACTGTAGATCACTGTACCCGAAGAGTCAAACCAAAGATCTGGAATATGAGGAAGCAAAAAACACCCAATTAGAGAGGCTGAAAGAAAGAAGAATCCAAAAGTGTGAGGATAGCATAAGGAGCCTCTGGGATGGCTTTAAGCGTACCAATATCCGAATTTTTGGGGTGCCAGAAGAAGAGAGAAAGCAAGATACTGAAAACCTATTTGAAGAAATAATGACAGAAAACTTCCCCCACCTGGTGAAAGAAATAGACTTACAAGTTCAGGAAGCGCACAGAACCCCAAACAAGAGGAATCCAAAGAGGACCACACGAAGACACATCATAATTAAAATGCTAAGGGCAAAAGACAAAGATAGAATCTTGAAAGCAGCAAGAGAAAAACAGTTAGTTACCTACAAGGGAGTACCCATACGACTGTCAGCTGATTTTTCAACAGAAACTATGCAGGCCAGAAGGGAGTGGCAAGAAATATTCAAAGTGATGAACAGCAAGAACCTACAAGCAAGATTACTCTACCCAGCAAAGCTATCATTCAGAATTGAAGGTCAGACTAAGAGCTTCACAGACAAGAAAAAGCTAAAGGAGTTCATCACCACCAAACCAGGATTACATGAAATGCTGAAGGGTATTCTTTAAGAAGAGGAAGAAGAAAAAAAAGGTAAAGGTAAAAATTATGAACAACAAAAAGACATCAAATACATACCTACCAACAAGTGAATCTAAAAATCAAGTGAATAAAAAATCTGAAGAACAGAATGGACTGGTGAATATAATAGAATCAGGGACATAGAAAGGGAGGGGACGGACAATTATCAGGGGGAAGGGAGCCTCAGGGGTGCAGGAAGAGATTGGACAAAAATCTTACACCTATGGATGAAGACAGTGGCGGGGGGTAAGGGCATGGGGTGGGGTGGGGAATCAGGTGGAGGGGAGCTATGGCGGGGGGGGGGAGAGGAACACCTGTAATAATCTGAACGATAAAGATTTATTTTAAAAAAAAGAGTTTATTATATTACTTTGTATTGTTATCCTTTACCAGTAATATATTTAGCATTTACCTTCTCCCAATTTGTGGCTTTTAGTTTTTTTTATAGAATATTTTGATGAACAGAAATTTTTTAATTTGAGTCTAGTTGAATTGATCAATTATTTCCTTTATGATATTGTTTTGCTCAATAAGTCCTTTCCTTTTCTGAGATTATCTATATTTTCTTCTAAAATTTAAAATTCTGCCTTTCACAGTTAAGTCTTTAATTCATTTGGAATAGGTTTTTGTGTACAACATGAGTTAGATATTTAATTTCCTTTTTTTCCCCCCAAGTAGATAACCGTGAAGAACTGTGAAGAGTCTGAGAATTTATCCTACTTGCAAACTAAGAAGCTAGCCTGCCAGTCTATGGATGCTGGCAGAACACGAGACTCCCAGGTCAGCACAGCGAGCAGCAAGCTGCTGTTGGTTCCCTTGCCACATTCTCAGAGACCTCTGAGAAGAGGTCTGCCTGGCACCTGCATTGCACTGGGTTGCATTACAGGAGAGGAACACTGAGCTAAGGGACCCTGAGTCTTTTATAATGAGCAATGAGCCAGTCTGATCTTTGCCCCAGAGGGACACATTATCTTTATTACAGAACAATGAACAAACCTACTCTTGGCTCTGGAGGGAGAGCTTGTCTCTCTTTTCCCAGGCTGCTTGCTACCTAAAGAGTCTTGAAAACAGCCTGGAGTAGAGGCAGTGTTTCTGCTTGTAAGATGTTCAGAAACAGAAGAGGCTCAGACTTTGTTGACCTTATTTGGCGAGATCTATGTTAGAGATGCTTCCTCCTGACAAGATGTGTGTTTGTGCTGCCAGCGACCGGGCTCTAGCAAGCTGTTTAATTTTTTTTTAAATATGTAATTTGTTTGACCATATGGAGCATGTAAGATTGAATTCCAGACTTTAGGGGACCAGATCCATGGGTTAAAAATTTCAGGGGTGACTATTCCTCTTTTTCTTTATTTTATTTCCCCTCCATCTAGAGCCAGTGTGGAGGTAAGAGTTCTTGATACACTTCTTTTGTCGCTAGCATGAGTATCTTTCCTGGGTCACCCTGGTCTGAGGTTATGGCTCTCTTCAAGTGTCCAGGTTTAGGGTGGGATTCTCAAATGTAGCGCATCCGGTTCCAAGTCTCCCATTCCCTACTCTATATGGATATACCTTCAGGCACTCCCAGTTTTTGCATTTGCTTACACTTCACACTCAGTTTTCAGTTTACTCTTCTTTTTTCTTTTTTATGCCTTTGGGATTTCTCTGATTTTGCTGCAAGCTAAGTTGTGTATTAAAAAAACAAGCTCACTGTAATTATCCAAGGCCTAGTAGTATTGTATAAGGAAGGCTTTTTAGAATATCTAGTTCATACTGCTACAAGCAGAAGCCAAGAGTAATCTTTTAAAAATGTAAAATAATTTGCACGGCTCTTCTCTTAAGGCTCTCAAATGGCTTTTTCTCACACTTAAAAAATGTACCAACTGTCTTGGCCTCCAAAGCAGAGAGCTTGTTCACATCCCCTGCCTCTGTGCCTGGCTGCTCCTCAAGTGTGGTGATCTTATTCCTGCGTTAGAGCCTTTACACTGGTGCTCCATGTGTGGCATGTTCGTCCCCGCTTCTTCACCTGGCTGGCTCATTCTTCTCATTCTCATTTATGCCACCTTTTCATAGCAGCCTTCCTTGATTAGCCTTCCCGTTTTTTCCATTATCACCATTTTAATTCTGTCCAAGGTACCTAGTGTGTATTAGCTGACACTTGCCTGTTCATTGTCTCTTTTCCTACTAGAACCCAAGACCTTGTTTAGGTTCAAGGGACCTTGCTTATCTGGTTTACCACTATCTTCTCAGGGTTTAGAATAGTACCTGGAGATGTGAAAAAGATGGCGACCGGCAGGAAGGTAGGGAGAGAGAGAGTGTGAGTGAGGAACCCATAGAGGAGAGTGTAGATGTGTGTGGTGTGTGTGTGTGTGTATGAGATAGGGTCAGTTAGATTCTGCAGGTCTTCCAAGGGGCTCCCGAACAGGGCAGCCCTAGACGGCGGAGCCCTGCGCACAAAGCGGACACTTCTCAGCGGCTGGTGCGGACGCAGAGACCACGCCATCTTGGGAAACAGAGCTGCGGGAGACTCGGATCCTGGCTTCCGACACAAACCAGGACCCTGCAGCCACTGGGGACAGAGAACTGCTATCACAGCTTCAGACAAACAAACAAGAATCCAGACTTCCCGGCAGATTTCCGTGAGTCAAAGAGCCTATCCCCCTCCTCGCAGGCGCTGATAGCGCCATAGTAACTGATAGACCCGCCCCTCCCCCAAGCTGCTGAGCGCCCACAGCGCGCAGAAAGCGCCATAGTAACTGATAGACGCGCCCCTCGCACAAGCTGCTCACAGGCGCGCACAGACAGCGCCATAGTAACTGATAGATCCGCCCCTGGCCCAAGCTGCCGAGCTTTGCTCAGGGACGCGCTCCCTCTTAGGGAATTTGGCGCGCGCTCGCGCACGGGACAGAAGCAGCTCCCCGTCGGGGAAATCTGTCAGTGCGCACAGAGGGCTCCCCTTCGGGGAATTTGGGGGAATTTGGCTCGCAGGGCACAGCTCCCCCTTCGGAGATTCTTAAAAGCGTGCACAGAGGGGCTTCCCTTTGGGGAATTTGGCGCGCAGGACGGACTCCGCCCCCCTTCTGGGACTTTGGGAGAGTGCACTGAGCCGGCTCACCTTCAGGTTTTTAAGAATGTGCGCTCTAGCCGGTTTGGCTCAGTAGAGAGAGCACACACAGGACGCAGCCCCACTTCAGGGAATTTGGCACGCCGGACACAGCTGCCTGGGATCCCTGACTCACAGCGCATTCACACTAAGAGCCAGCGACCCCAATTGTTGGTGCGTGCACACACAGGGACCCTGATTCTCAACGAGAAACCGCACAAGGCAACAGAGACTTTGACACTCGAGTCTTGGTGCAGACACAGGGAAACTCTGACTCCTGGCACATGCTAAGGATCTCATTCTCGGCACATACCAACAGTGTGGTGCAGACAGGGCCCCTGATTCTAAATGTGCACACGAGACCACACGGAACACTGGGGACACTGATCCTGGGCAAGTTTGGTTACCACCAACCAAAGACAGTCACACGTCCTAGTGTCAGAGCACTTCAGTGAAACTAGGGTGGAGCGAAGTCCCCACAGCACACGGCCCAGGTCCACGCAAACAGAAGCTTGAGCTTTCTGGTAATAGCCAGAATGGGGAAACGAAATAACTCACAGAGGAAAGAAAATGTGGAGTCGCCAAGAAAGGAAATTAGTGAAAATGAAGCTTGCAACATGACCGAAAAGGAATTCAGAGTAATGGTCATGGAATTTATACATCGGATGGATGAGAAAATCAACAACTTATGCAAGAATCAGGAAGAAATGAAAAGTGATATAGCTACAATCAAAAACACCATGGAAAGTTTCAACAGTAGACTACAAGAAGCAGAGGACCGAATTAGTGAGTTAGAAGATCAGGTACAGAAACAAGCTCAAGCTGAACAGCAATTGGAGAAAAAAATTAAAAAGCAGGAGGAAAGCCTAAGGGAGCTTAGGGACAACATGAAACGAAGTAACATGCGTATAATAGGGCTGCCAGAAGGACAAGAAGAGCAGCAGGGATTAGAAAATCTATTTGAAGAAATAATGACAGAAAACTTCCCGGATATGGGAAAGATAAAAGTTACGCAAGTAAAGAGAGTCCCAAGCAGGATCAACCCCAAAAGACCCACACCAAGACATGTCATAATTTCAATGGCAAATATAAATGATAAAGAGAGAATCCTAAAGGCGGCAAGAGAGAGACAGAGAGTTACCTACAAAGGAACACCCATCAGATTGTCAAATGATTACTCATCAGAAACACAACAAGCTAGAAGTGAATGGAAGGAGGTATACAAAGTGTTGCAAAGCAAAGGACTGAATCCAAGAATACTATATCCAGCAAGACTATCAATCAAAATTGAAGGGGAAATCAGGAGCTTTGCAGACAAAAAAAGCCTCAGGGAGTTTATCACCACCAAACCAGCAATGCAAGAATTGCTAAAGGGAATACTGTAAAAAGAAGAAATAAACAGGTAAGAAGGAATACAGACACAAAAATAGATATGACTGCAAACAAATACCTTTCAGTAATAACTTTAAATGTAAACGGACTAAATGCTCCAATCAAAAGACATCGAGTAGCTGAATGGATAAAAAAACACGACCCATATATATGCTGTCTACAAGAGACCCACCTCAGAACAAGAGACTCACACAGATTGAAAGTGAAGGGATGGAAAAATATCTTTCAGGCAAATGGAAATGAAAAAAAAGCTGGGGTAGCAATACTTATATCTGACAAAATAGACCTCAAAGTAAATGCCATAACAAGAGATAAGGAAGGCCACTTCATAATACTAAAGGGAGAAATCCAACAAGAAGAAATAATTCTGGTAAACATATACGCTCCCAATATAGGAGCACCCAAATACATAAAAAAACTCCTGGAGGATATCAAGGGAGAGATTAATAGCAACACAATCATAGTAGGAGACTTTAATACCCCACTATCACCACTGGACAAATCCTCTAAACAAAAAATCAGCAAAGAAACAGCAATCCTAAATGACTCACTAGACCAGATGGAATTAATTGACATCTTCAGAACATTTCACCCCAAAGCCACAGAATATACATTCTTCTCAAGTGCACATGGGTCATTTTCAAAGATAGACCATATGCTGGGTCACAGGCAAAGTCTCTTCAAATTCAAGAAGATAGAAATTATATCAAGCATCTTCTCAGATCACAGTGGCATAAAACTGGAAATCAACTACAATAAAAACAATCCAAAGAAATCAAACACATGGAGACTAAACAGCATGCTATTAAACAAGGACTGGGTCACCAGAGAGATCAAGGAAGAAATAAAAAACATCATGGCAACAAATGACAATGAAAACACAACAATCCAAAATCTATGGGACACAGCGAAAGCAGTCTTGAGAGGGAAGTTCATAGCTCTACAGGCCTATTGCAAAAAACAAGAAACAATGGTAATAAATTACTTAACCCTACAACTCAAAGAGCTAGAAAAAGAGCAGCAAGAAAAGCCCAGTGTAATCAGAAGGAAGGAAATAACAAAGATCAGAGCGGAGATAAATGACATAGAGACCAAAGAAACAATACATAAGATCAACAAAACCAAGAGCTGGTTCTTTGAAAGGATAAACAAGATTGATGGACCTCTAGCCAGGCTCACCAAGAAGCAAAGAGAGAGGACCCAAATAAACAAAATCAGAAATGAAAGAGGTGAAATAACAACAGACCCCGCTGAGATACAAAGGATTGTTACAAAATACTACGAACAACTCTATTCCAACAAACTGGACAATCTGGAGGAAATGGACATATTCCTAGAAAAATATAACCTTCCAAAAATCAATCAAGAAGAATCTAAACAGCTCAATAGGCCAATAACTATGGACGAAATTGAAGCAGTCATCAAAAAGCTTCCAGCAAACAAAAGCCCGGGGCCTGATGGCTTCACAGGAGAGTTTTACCAAACATTCAAGGAAGAACTAAAACCTATCCTCCTCAGACTATTCCAAAAAATTCAAGTGGAAGGAACACTTCCAAGCTCCTTCTATGAAGCCAGCATCACCCTAATACCAAAACCAGATAAAGACAACACAATGAAAGAGAATTACAGACCAATATCCCTCATGAACATAGATGCCAAAATCCTCAACAAAATTCTAGCAAATAGGCTCCAGCAGTACATCAGAAAGATCATACACCATGATCAAGTAGGATTTATCCCAGGAATGCAAGGATGGTACAATATCCGCAAATCAATAAACGTGATACATCACATAAACAAATTGAAAGATAAAAATCACATAGTCATATCAATTGATGCAGAAAAAGCATTTGACAAAATCCAACACCCTTTCTTGATAAAAGCTCTCAACAAGGTGGGAATAGATGGCTCATACCTCAACATAATAAAAGCTATATATGATAAACCCACAGCAAACATCATACTCAATGGACAAAAACTAAAGACATTTCCCCTAAGAACAGGAACAAGACAGGGATGCCCACTCTCACCACTCCTGTTTGACATAGTACTGGAAGTATTAGCCATTGCAATTAGACAAGAAGAAGAAATAAAAGGCATCCAGATTGGAAAAGAACAAGTAAAGCTGTCTTTATTTGCAGACGACATGATATTGTACATAAAAAATCCGAAAGACTCCGTCAAAAAACTCATAGACTTAATAAATGAATTCGGCAATGTAGCAGGATACAAAATTAACGCCAAGAAATCTATGGCCTTTCTATACACCAATAGTGAACTTACAGACAGAGAGACTAAAAAGGCAATCCCATTTACCATCGCACCAAAAAAATTAAGATACCTAGGAATAAACTTAACTAAGGAGGTAAAAGACCTATACACGGAAAACTACAGGACACTGAAAAAAGAGATAGAGGAAGACGTAAACAGATGGAAGAACATACCATGTTCATGGATTGGTAGAATCAACATCATTAAAATGTCCATACTACCCAAAGCAATCTATAGATTCAATGCACTCCCCATTAAAATACCAACGGCATATTTCACAGACCTTGAAAGAACTCTCCAAAAATTCATCTGGAATAAAAAAAGACCCCGAATAGCCACAGCAATCCTGAGGAAGAAGAATAAAGTAGGAGGGATCTCAATACCAGATTTCAAGCTGTATTACAAAGCCACTGTTCTCAAAACAGCCTGGTACTGGCACAAGAACAGACATATAGATCAATGGAACAGAATAGAGAATCCAGATATTGACCCAAACCACTATGCTCAATTAATATTTGACAAAGGAGGCATGAACATACAATGGAATAAAGACAGTCTCTTCAATAAATGGTGTTGGGAAAATTGGACAGATACATGCAAAAAAATGAAGCTTGATCACCAACTTACGCCATACACAAAAATAAACTCAAAATGGATACAGGACTTAAACATAAGACGGGAAACCATAAAAATACTAGAGCAATCCACAGGCAGCAAAATGTCAGACATATGCCAAAAGAAATTCTTCACTGACACTGCCCCTAGGGCAATGGAAGCTAAAGAGAAAATTAACAAATGGGACTACATCAAAATAAAAAGCTTTTTCACAGCAAAAGAAACCATCAACAAAACAACAAGAAGGCCCACTGCATGGGAGAACATATTTGCAAATGGCATCACTGATAAAGGTTTAACCTCCAACATCTACAGGCAGCTTATACAACTTAATAAAAGGAAGATAAATGATCCAATAAAAAAATGGGCAACAGACCTAAATAGAATCTTTTCAAAAGAAGACAGAAGGAAGGCCAAGAGACACATGAAAACATGCTCAACGTCACTAATTATCCGAGAGATGCAAATCAAAACAACAATGCGGTACCATCTTACACCTGTCAGAATGGCTATCATCAACAAATCAACAAACGACAAGTGTTGGCGAGGATGCGGAGAAAAAGGAACCCTCGTGCACTGCTGGTGGGAATGCAGATTGGTGCAGCCACTGTGGAGAACAGTATGGAGTTTCCTCAAAAAACTGAAAATGGAACTCCCATTTGACCCAGTAATCCCACTCCTGGGAATATATCCGAAGAAACTAGAAACACCAATCAGAAAGGATATATGCACCCCTATGTTCATAGCAGCACAATTCACCATAGCTAAGATTTGGAAACAGCCTAGGTGCCCGTCAGCAGATGACTGGATCAGAAAACTGTGGTACATCTACACAATGGAATACTATGCTGCCATAAAAAAGAAGGAATTCTCATCATTTGCAGCAACCTGGATGGAATTGGAGAACATTATGTTAAGTGAAATAAGTCAGTCAATGAAAGAAAAATACCACATGATCTCACTCATTTATGGATAATAAAGAACATTATAAACTTGAACAAAAAGATAGATACAGAGACAGTAAAGCATCAAACAGACTGTCAAATTACAAGGGGAAGGTTAGGGAGAGGTGGGGGAGATAAGAGATCAATCAAAGGACTTGTATGCATGCATATAAGCATAACCAATGGATGCAAAACTCTGGGGGGTGGGGGCATATATGGGAGTGGGGTGTGGGGAGGGCAATGGTAAGATATGTACACATATAATGCCTTAATAAAAAAATTGAAAAAAAAAAAAAAAAAAAAAAAGAATAGTACCTGGCACACAGTAGGGACTCAATACTTGTTTGCTGAGTGACTAGAACTGAACATTGATTACTTAGCCTCTTTAGACAGGACCTAGGTTCTCCAGTGCCCACTACTTCCTATTATGTCCCCAACCCAGCCTGCTTTGCTTTGTTGTTATTTACCAATCTGGCTCCATAGGCATTTAAGTTTTTAATCCCTGATAATAAATGTCACTCTAATTATCTTCAGCATTTTGAGAGCAGAGGCTGTGTTTTATGTCTTTTTCTTTTCTTTTTTTCTGACTTCAATGCCTTGCATATGGTAGGAGGGGAAGGAATTAACAGTCATTGAATATCTCCTACCTGTCAAGCACAACACCACCACTATAATTTATATCCTCAAAACACCACTATGGGGCCAGGTATTATTACTTATGTCCATTTTATAGATGAGGACACTGAGACTTAGAGTTGTTCAGAGTCATATAGTAAATGAAAGAACCCACCCAACAACACATACTCAGGATGAACTGTTGTCAAAGGGTTGCTCATGTCTGAGGAACAGGCGACTGCTTTCAATTTGCAAAGTAAAGATAGAGCAATTAATTCAGTATTTCAGGTCAAGCTGTACTTGGATAGCCTGGCTTTTTACTTATCAATTTTATTCCAGTGAGAATATGAAGATTTAGCTTGAGGTATGTCTGTCTATATTTGGCTAGAAGAGGTTTTGGAGATGCCAATCATGTCTTCTAAGGGTCCTCTATATCTAATAAATGTCTGTTGGTAGCACATATTATGTAATCTGACAACAAAATTTTTTGAAGATACCTATTTCAGTCAATTCATCACCTGTGGGTGATCACTTTGTAAGTTATATAAATGTCTAATCAGGGGATTGTATACCTGAAACAAATATAATATTGTACATCAACTGTATTGAAAAAGAAAAAAAAAAAGAAATAAATGACAAATTCAGTAAAAAAAATCATCACCTGCCCCTGGATTACAGGACAAAGACAGACACTGAATGCACTGAATGTGTGCCATGCAGCCAAGCAATCTTTAAAATAACAAAATCTTATTTTTATTTTATTTTTTTACAGAAATTCAGGTATTCCAACAAATTTCTTTACATTTCCTGGACCTTAAAAAATTACACACAACTTTTGGACGCAATACAACGGAACAGAATGAGAAAGGGAGTCACTTTATTTTTAAAAAAAGATAAAAACATACTTCTTATACGTAACATTTAGTGACTTACACGTGTATTACCTATGTACAAATGGTACATCATCAATGACTGATCTTCAGAGCACTGTGGTATGTATGCTAAATTACACTTAGGTTTTATGGAAAAAAACTTTAAAAAAACATTTGCATATGGATAGAAAACACTTTTTCAATTTTGTAAACACCACTATTAGTGATGTGAAACTCCCAACGGAATCTGTAATTTACATGGGTTAGAGAGAGCCAATACCTTTTATTTTATTGCAGACAATGTAGAGAGGTACTTCCCTTTAAATAAAAGATGAATTCTTGAAAAGTTGTGTGTAATTAAGTTTATTAAGTAGGGTTTTTTGAATGCACTGGGAGAGCTAATAGTTAAAAGTAACTCCAAGAATGGCTACTTTACAGATTAAAAAGTATTCCCTAAATTTAGTTCTTTAGAAAATCCATATCTTTGTGAATTGGGTTTCACTGATTTGAGCATACTTGTAACATACTCTTAGCCATTTGAAACATAATATTGTTTATGGTGAAAAGATGTCTACTGCCAGAAATATTTGTCAAAAATACGGGTGTGGCCCTAATAGAGAGAAGAGAAATCAGTTGTGACTTGTATCACTTCTTGTATTATCCTCCTTTGCTGCTTCAGTGACATATGCCAATTTTATCTTAATTTTGAGTCTAAAAATGAAGGCATGTTTTCTGCTCAGGTACAGAACATGGTTTGGCTAACACTGATTATCCCTGCATGTACATTTTAGCTTGTGATTATTCTCAAGCAATTGACTACTTCATTACTAAATATTTTTCTGTTGTTGCATATTGGCAGGCTACATGGTGAGGGTGCTGGTGGGGGAAACCTGGGAGCAAAAAATTGTTGAAGACAACTGATCAGTTGTAACTACCTTCAGATGCCAACCAACTAAAAAAGAAAATTGAGTATTTTTGAAACCAATGTTAGTAAACAAAAAGGCAATTGACTCCTACCAAGTTTCTTTGATCTGTATAAGTATACACTCATTTATTTCTAAGGCTATTAAATTATTATTTATTTATTTAGTACCACTTACTATCATTTAGAAATAGGTTTAATGGAATGATTCATTTGTTTTTAAAACAAAATGATTGTGTCAGTAAGGGAAAGAAAGGAGATGGGTTTCTCATGACATGTGTGGTAAAGAAATAGAAAAAAAAAGAGGAGATATTTCATATGCCTATTTAGAAAGTATGTTAAATTCCTATGGATATACTAGGGAGAATTAGAAAAAGTATTTATCTGATAGCAGCCTCTATATTATATGTGAGCATTGAAGGTGAAAATGAGCTTTCTACATTTTTCAGAGTTCCTTGATGCTGTTTCCTGAAAGGTGGGAAATTTATGTTTCTCGGGAACCTGTGATGTGGATGTACTTCCTGTAATATACAGGTTGATGGAGTCAGAGTATACGTCAGAAACACTTTTCTCAGTAATAACTCGTACAGACATTAAACTGAACACAGACTTGATATAAACTCTGAAGCATTACATCTCTTAACTGAGTGATTGTACCTAATTACACAGTGGAATAAATGAACAGCAGAGATGGGGGAGCCAAAGGTCATGGCCCCTGTGAAGATATTCAGAGGCATTTTCTAAGACGCTTCCTCAATAAATGATGCTTGATTAGTCTCTTGGCTGCTGAGATAGAAATACTTTAGGATTGACTGCCTTTTTAAATATAATGTTAAAAGAGTAAAGCTTTTTGTTTTCAGTTTGATTAAAAAATGACAGTTTACAAACCTCAGTACATATATATTTTACATGTTAATTCTAGCACGTTTATATTCCTCTTTCTTGAAATATTTCCTGAATATGATTTCTTATGAATGTAATTTCTTGTGAATGTTATCTGATCTTATACAATGATAGTTTCCTATGAGCTGGTGTTTAATCCATAATAACATCTCCTTTTAGAAAATCACTCCCATCTCTGATCTGATTTGACAAAGTGGGTGTTTCACTCTTGTTCATATCCATCTCCATATCCAGTCTCTCCCAAGTGTCTTCTTTCTTGATGTTGATGTACAAAAGCTGTTATTCGATTTGTTTAGCTTGTGCTCATTCTAGAGAATATTGGCTTAGCAGAACTGCAGGTGGGAGGTGGGGAAGAGAAAGAGAAAAGAAAAAAGAAAAAGAGCATCATTTTTTAGCAAGATTTTTGTGCATATTTATCACAGAAAAACCACACTAACAAATGGTTCAAATGCATTTGTCATCAAAGAAGACTGAAGAAGTTTCTGTTCATTAAACAAACAGCATCGTCTTCTAGCAAGCACCTTCCTCTTCCTCCTATAGTCCAGACATGTGTATTCCCTCCACCTGGGTGAGGATTACAGGCTGCTTTGAAGAAGCAAGGAAAAATGGAAAATGATCTCAAGCATCACCGATTTTTTTTTGCCTGACATAAAAAAATGTCTCATTTGAGCGTTTTCCTTTTTCCTCCAGGTTTTATTTATTTATCACACAATCAACATGATATATTGTTGAGGAAAGAAATAATTACAAAGATAAATCATTCACAATCGAATCACATTGAGATACCAATGATTTTATTTCCATTCCTTATCTAAGTGTGCACTTATTTTATATAGCTGCAATCATAGTATAGATGACACTGTTAACATTATATTTAAAATAATTTTCTACATTTCCACTCTCTGCATCATCAGCATCAATTTTTGATGGCTGCATAATATTCTATTCCATTCTCATTTCTTTTCATTGCATGATCAATCTTCCATTCTCACTATTTCACCATTGTCAGATATGTAGGTAGTTTCATTTTTCAAAAAATTATTGTCAATAATGAATATCTTTGCATATAAAGTTCTATTTTTTGTTCTTTTCATTCTTTCAATTTTTAAAATTTTTAATCCTCATATGAAAGTATATTTTTTATTTTATTTTAGAGAGGGAGGAATAAATAGATAGATAGATAGATAGATAGAAACATTGATCAGTTGCTTCCCATAAGTGACCTGACTAGGGATTGAACCCTCAGCATGGGTATGCGTCCTGACCAGAATTGAACCTACTACCTTTTGTCATTGGATGACACTCCAACCAAGTGGGACAAAGGGAAATGGAACCTTGGAAGCTCAGGGTTTGATTCCAAAGAAATAAAGCTTTCTATAATACCTCATTCTCCTATGTGATTCTCAGAAAATTCTTCTTCTTGTGACATTGCAAGAAGACCACTCCCACCAGCAACTGGTGAGGACAAAGAGGGCTCCCCACCGATAACACTACCAGTCTAAATGTGGTTTCTTCTTTAAATTCCTAGTTGTAGGGCTTCTATTCAGCTAGATTTCAGGTGGTTCTCAGTGATGGTTGTTCAGTAGTTTAGTTGTAATTTTGATATGTTTGTGGTAGGATGCAAGTACTGAGTTTACCTACACTGCCATCTTTTTTTTAAAAATATATTTTATTGATTTTTTACAGAGAGGAAGGGAGAGGTATAGAGAGCTAGAAACATCGATGAGAGAGAAACATCGACCAGCTGCCTCCTGCACAACCCCCACCGGGGCTGTGCCCGCAACCCATGTACATGCCCTTGACCGGAATCGAACCTGGGACCTTTCAGTCCGCAGACCGACGCTCTATCCACTGAGCCAAACCGGTCTCGGCTACACTGCCATCTTGACTGGAAGTCCTCAACCTTTCCTTCTTCTTCTTTTCTTTTTAATATTTTCATTGATTTCAGAGAGGAAAGAAGAGGGAGAGAGAGAAACATCAATGATGAGACAGAATTATTGATAGGCTGCCTCCTGCACGCTCCTGGGGATTGAGCCCGCAACCCGGGCATGTACCCTTGACTGGATTCAAACCCGGGGCCCTTTAGTCCGCAGGCTAATTCTCTATCCACTGAACCAAACCAGCAAGGGCAACCCTTCCGTCTTAAAGCTCTCTACATTGTTCAATTGTTAACATTGGAACTATACTGCCCACACATCAGGCCAGTCTTGGGCAGGGAGCTGAGGAGTGAATGGAAAAATAAGAGAGTGAAGTCAGTGAACCAGGCCTGGATTGGGTGAGGTCAGTGAGGCTCCAGGGTACAAGATTTAAGAAGGCGTTCGCTCTCAGGGTTGTGCAAATGTAGGGTGAGTGCCTTCTTAGAAATATCAGGGGGAACACTTTGTCTAGGTATCTCACTGGCCTCATCCTAGTCCCAGTCCTGCTGGTGCGCACAGGATGCTCATCACAAAGCCTCCTAGGAATGTTTGATTGAGTTTGAGTTACTTAGACACTGCTACCACTGTGGTATTTTTGTTTCCTAGTGCATAACACCACTATGCAATAGGAGCTCCAAGGTATGTGAGAATTCTGCAGACCAAGCCGGGCTAAAAATAACCAGCATATTTGTTCCAGCAGTGATCAGAACACAAACACTCCCCACACAATCTCAGGAAAACACTTTGCTGTGGAAAGTAGAATTAGAATGCTACTACAATTACTTAAATGGCATGCACAATGAAGAATTCTCCACCTGAAGGCTTGGAAAAGACTAGCCCTTCAAGTGAAACCAATAGGTGAAAGAGGACAAAAGACAGGGTTTTCCTCTGCAGATGTTACCATTACTCCTCCAGTCTAATGACGATGAGACACAAAGGCAGTTTGAGACTCTAGTGGGAGCATTAGTGTGGTTACACTGTGATATTCACTTTGTAAAACATTCTGCTTCCCGCCCCCTCCCCCCCCCCCCAAATTTTAGCTTAACATTTCCCATGCACCATGGATATTGCATAGCTCAGGGGAGGCAATTTAAAAGATGTCATATTCTTCCATGTTTGTTCAGAGCAGGACGAAATGAAAAGTCATTTGGTGATGTTTTAGATCTTTGTTCAATCAGGTTTGTCCTTGTAACACGTCATGGGCTGTGACTTGCCTATGTTCCAATTCCATGGGGATCTTTGCAAATCCTTTTGAAGCTGACATTTGAACCACTGTGCATGAGAGCAGCATTTGCAATGGCCACATTGTCTTGACTATGTAAATGGTTTGTTGTTGAATTTTCTATGTGTTTGCAGACTTTGAAAGGTCTCCTGGGTCAGCTTCTGCTGGTTGTTTCTATCTGACCTATTCAGTTAGGGCCTGGAGACCCCAATGTCATGATAGCTGGGAGGCAGGTACGGTCTCAGGGAAAAAAACATTTAGTGGGAATATCAGGCTTTTAGCAGAATGGCTTACAAGATCTTTGTTGTGGAAGTAAAATAAATAAGTCAGAGAAAGACAAATACCACATGATTTCACTTATTTGTGTAATCTAAAGAATACTATAAATGAACAAACGAAACAGAAACAGACCCATAACATACAGAGAATAGACTGATAGTTGTCATTGGGGAGAAGGCTTGAGAGACTGGGTGAAAAAAGTGAAGAAATTGAGAAGTACATATTAGCATGCACAAAATAGCCACTGTACAGCATAGAAAATATGGTCAATAATATTGTATTAACTATGTATAGTGTCAGGTGGGTACTGGCAATATTGAGGGCAACACTTTGTAAAGTATATGATTGTCTAACCACTATGCTGTACACCTGAAACCAATACAAAATAATACTGAATGTAAATTGTAATTGAAAAAAAAATTAAAAATGAGTATAGGAAGAATTCCAGGCCATTATTTTTTCTCATTAGCTATATAGGCTTAGTCATTTTATCCCATTCTCTTGTTTCAGACTGCACCCACCTCTCACAGGGCCTTCTGACACCCTTTATCTCTGGGAGATTGAATACAGTGCCCTGGAAATAATATGTCCTCAGGTGCTTTAGACATGATGTGCCCTACAGTGGGTGTGGCAGATTAAAGATGGCTGCAGATTCTTTTCCATTCTTCCCATTTCAGGTAGGGTCTATGTTCCCTACCTGCGTGCTAAGAGTATAGGCAGTTTATTTTTTATTGTGGTAAAAATCACATAAAATAAGATTTACCATCTTAACCATTTTTAAAAATATATATTTTTATTGATTTCAGAGAGGAAGGGAGAGGGAGAGACAGAAACATCAATGATGAGAGAGAGTCATTGATCGGCTGCCTCCTGCATGCCACCATTGGGGATTGAGCCCGCAACCTGGGCATGTGCCCTGACCTGGAATTGAACCATGACCTCCTGGTTCATAGGTCGATGCTCAACCACTGAGCCACACCGGCCGGGCAAAAAGTCCTCTTTCTGTTTGATTTGTTGTTTAGGGGGCTCAACCACTGAGCAACGCTGGCCAAGCTGATCTTCTCCATTTTTAAGTGTACAGTTCAGTAGTAGTAAGTATATTTACATTGTTGTGGAACTGATCTCCAGAACTTTTCCATCTTGCAAGTCTGAAACTCTACAGTGACTAAACAACACTCCTCCTTCCCCCCTCCCTCATCCCTTAGTACCCCCCATTTTGCTTTTTCTTTCTATGAATTTGATGACTTTAGATAGTCCTATAGGTGGAATCATACAGTGTCTTTTTATGACTGGCATATTTCACTTAGCATATAACATCCTCAAAGTTCATTCATGTAGCATGTAACAAGATTCTTTTTTTTCCAGACTGAATAATATTCCATTGAATAGCTATAACATTTTATTTATCCAGTCATCTATTAATGAACACTTGGGTTGCTTCTACCTCTTTCTTAGCTCCGTGGTTGGCAAACTGTGGCTCGTGAGCCACATGCGGCTCTTTGGCTCCTTGAGTGTGGCTCTTCCACAAAATACCACAACCTGGGTGAGTCTATTTTGAAGAAGTGGCGTTAGAAGTTTAAGTTTAAAAAATTTGACTCTCAAAAGAAATTTCAATCGTTGTACTGTTGATATTTGGCTCTGTTGACTAATGAGTTTGCCGACCGACCATTGTCTTAGCTGTTGTGAGTAGTACTGCTATGAACATAGGTGTGCAAATATCTCTTTGAGATCCTGCTTTCATTCTTTGGGATAGATATGCAGAAGTGGAATTGCTGGATCATATAGTAGTTTCATGTCCATAATGTTTTCTATTGCACCATTTTTATACTAACACTAACAGTGCACAAGGGTTCCGATTTCTTCACATCTCTCCACCACTTGTTATTTTCTTTGTTTGTTTGTTTGTTTGTTTGTTTGTTTAAATAGTAGCCATTCTAATGAGTATGAGATCTTTCTACAAGACTTTTTATAGAAAAATTCGGAGAAACCAAGATGGTGGCATAGGTAAACACCTGAACTTGCTGCCTCGCACAACCACTTCAAAACTACAATTAAAAGATAAAACGGACATCATCCAGAACCACAGGGAGGCTGGCTGAGTGGAAATTCTACAACTAGAAGGAAAGAGAAAAGCACACTGAGACTCAGAGGAGGTGCAGAAGTAAAGTGCGGAGGTACGCAGGGGCGCGCGCGGAACGGGGCTCACAACTGAGGACGAGGTTGTCTTTTTCAATTGGGCAGGAGACACAAGTTCCCGACTGCTCTGAACTCCAGTTCCAGGTGAGACTCTGGGTACCCAGACTCATACAGGGGGAAACTGGGCTGTCTGGCATAGGGTTGGAACACAGGGTGGCTTTCTATCAGAGGTGCTCGCAGGGATTACCGCAGGACACTGAGACCCTGGGGCCTTTTAGGGCAGGGCTGACTGTCAGCCATTGCTGTTTGCTCCACCCTGTTGATTCCCTGAGACCCCACCCCAGCTGTGCGCAGAGGCTTTTGCATATGAATGGCCTTGCCCTTTGCAATCTAAAATTACCTAACAAACTGCAGCTGGGTCAGAGAGACCCAGAACATCCAAAAGAAGGCCCAAGATGCCACAGCAGCTTGCATTGCTTCACAGCTGGGCCTCATCTGGTCACCTCCAAACCCCAAACAAAGAAGAGGAATCTGAAGATCTCTCCATTGCTCCTGCTGGGTGGCCTCAGGCAGAGGCTAAATTTGCACCTCCTTGGAGATCCAAGAGCCAGTGTACCCAGTGGTCAGAGTAGGACCATCCAGATTACAATTCCTCAGATCCATAAGGGACACACTCAGGGGGCTGACTCAGTGAGCACCAAAGCCCTGCTGAAGCAAATCTTGCCCCATAAGGGTGTCTCCAGCACAGAAGTTCTCCCATCACAGGCACAGTTGATCCTCACAGCCAATTGGCCTGGAGGTTAATTCCCCCCAGTGATACCAACAACAATCAAGGCTTAACTACAACAAGACTGTGCACACAGCCCACAAAGGGGTGCACCAAGAGTGTCTACCTCGAGTAACTGGGGAGGCTGAGCCACTGGGCCCTATAGGACACCTAGCACACAAAGCCACTCTATCAACCCAGGGAAGCAGCCAAAATGCGGAGACAAAGAAATAGGTCACAAATGAAAGAAATGGAGGATATAGAGTTCAAAACCACGGTTATAAGGTTTTTCATGAATTTTCTAGAAACCGTCAATAAATTTAGTGAGACCCTTGAGGATATGAAAAAGGACCAACTAGAAATTAAGCATACACTCACTGAAATAAAGAATAATATACAGAGATCCAACAGCAGACTAGAGCAGTGGTTGGCAAACCACGGCTCGTGAGCCACATGCGTCTCTTTGGCCCTTTGAGTGTGGCTCTTCCACGAAATACCATGTACCCTAATTAAGTTAATAATAATGTACCTACCTATACAGTTTACGTTTAAAAAGTTTGGCTCTCAAAAGAAATTTCAATCGTTGTACTGTTGATATTTGGCTCTGTTGACTAATGAGTTTGCCGACCACTGAACTAGAGGATTGCAAGAATCAAGTCAAAGATTTGAAATATGAAGAAATAAAAAACACCCAACCGGAAAAGCAAAAAGAAAAAAGAATCCAAAAATATGAAGATAGTGTAAGGAGCCGCTGGGACAACTTCAAGCGTACCAACATCAGAATTATGGGGGTGCCAGAAGAAGAGAGAGAACAAGATATTGAAAACCTATTTGAAGAAATAATGACAGAAAACTTCCCCTACCTGGTGAAAGAAATAGACTTACAAGTCCAGGAAGCGCACAGAACGCCAAACAAAAGGAATCCAAAGAGGACCACACCAAGACACATCATAATTAAAATGCCAAGAGCAAAAGACAAAGGGAGAACATTAAAAACAGCAAGAGAAAAACAGTTAGTTACCTACAAGGGAGTACCTATATGATTGTCAGCTGATTTCTCAACAGAAACTATGCAGGCCAGAAGGGAGTGGCAAGAAATATTCAAAGTGATGAATAGCAAGAACCTACAACCAAGATTACACTACCCAGCAAAGCTATCATTCAGAATTGAAGGTCAGATAAAGAGCTTCACAGATAAGAAAAAGCTAAAGGAGTTCATCACTGCCAATCCAGTATTATATGAAATGCTGAAGGGTATTCTTTAAGAAGAGGAGGAAGAAGAAAAAGGTAAAGATAAAAATTATGAACATCAAATACATATCTATCAACAAGTGAATCTAAAAATCAAGTGAATAAAAAATCTGATGAACAGAATAAATTGGTGAATATAATAGAATCAGTGGCATAGAAAGGGAGTGGACTGACAATTCTCGGGGGGAAAGGGGTGTGGGGGGTGTGGGAAGAGACTGGACAAAAATTGTACACCTATGGATGAGGACAGTGGGGGGGGGTAAGGGCAGAGGGTGGGGTGGGAACCAAGTGGAGGGGAGCTATGGGGGGAAAAAAGAGGAACAATTGTAATAAACTGAACAATAAAGATTTATTAAACATAAAAAAAAGAAAAGACTTTTTATAAGGTTACTAGAGGCCTGGTGCATGAATTCGTGCACAGGTAGGGTCACTCAGCCTGGCTGGCGATCAGGGCCTATCGGGGGGCTGGCTGGCTGGGGGGAGGGGCCCTGGGAGATTGGCTTGCTGGTCCCCCAGATTGGGGCCCGGGGGGAGGGACTGCGGGATGTTGGCTGGTGTGTGTGGGGGAGGGGCCACAGGAGGTTGGCTGTGGGACCACACTGACCACCAGGGGGCAGCTCCTGCATCGAGCTTCTGCCCCTTGGTGGTCAGTGCACATCATAGCAACTGGTCGACTGGTGGTTCCAGTCATTCGGTTGGAACAGTTGCTTAGGCTTTTATATATATATATATACTAGTGGCCCGGTGCACGGATTTGTGCACATTGAAAGGAAGTGGGACAGTGCTTCCTCCTCTCTGGTTTTGGGGTGTGTCACCAGAGAACTGCTGCTGTGAAGTCACCGCAGCTCGACAGCTCCTGCATTGAGCGTCTGCCCCCTGGTGGTCAGTGCACATCATATGTACTGGCTGGTTGGACGGTCAGATGGTCACTTAGCCATATATATATATATATATATATATATATATATATCACTAAGTTTTGGAATAGTTTGCTATGCAATAATAGTAACTGGAACAGAGGGCAAACGCCCTTTCTCCCACTGTGGTTAGAATTGCTGTATTAAATATACTGTAATGACATGTGCTGGACAGTAGGCACAATGCTGGCTCACAGGTCAGAAAGTGTGCCTCCATCGTTGCCTCTTTTTTTTTTTTTTCCTTCCTGACACACAATTTCTAGAGGAGCAATACTTGAACCCCCAACCTTCACTTACTAGTCTGAACATCTCTCTTTGGGCAATCATTGGTTTATTTATCCCTCAATGTGGTTTAACTGCAGGGGGTTTGGATCTGTGCTGAAAATAAACGCATGCTCACAACACACCTTTGGGCTGAATTAAGGTCTAACACTGATTTTGGTTGCAGATTGATTAATGTGAGCTTTATAGGTGATTTGAGGGTCTGAATTTATTGTAGTTGTTTGTTGTGGAATTGGCCAGTGGGTTGATGAAAATTAGGATGCATTTCCATTGCTCATCTTTACTTGTGTGCCACCCTTCCGCTCAGTCCCGTCAGCATACTCTCGGCCTGACTACGTGCTGCACGAAGACAGCTGCATAGGAAGCTACTCCTGTCCCCAGCCCATCTATATTCTCTAATGCCTTCTTACCCTAACCAGAGAGGCAATACCAGCACTTCCTTCTGGGTATTATAAATTAGTTTGTATCCAAATTCTTAGCTGGACCTGAGCTAATGGGTGTGACTGTGTCTGCTTGGTGGCATCTATAATTTCAGTGCTGGCTGCTGAGGCAGAGGGATGAAGAGTGGAGAGAAAGAAGGACCAACTGTTTTAATCATAGGCTCTTTTCAGGTAAAACCAGTGACCACGTTTACATTTTTTAGAACTGAAAGCAAGATAACAGAATAGAAATAAATTACTTCCAAAGACTTCCACCACCCTGTCACAGTTTATTTTGGCTTCTTTCTATCACATTGCGGTTTATCTGCCTCATAACACTACTTACAATCTGTAACTATCTCATGTATTTTCTTGTTTTCTGTTCCTCTCCCCCATCAGAATGTGAGCTCCAGGCCACTGGGACCTCCTCTGCTTCACTCACAGAGCACCCCCCAGCTCCTAGATCTATGACAGGCGATCAGAAAGAGAAACACTCCTTTTCCCAGTACGCCACTAGACCCGTGGTTGGCAAACTGCGGCTTGTGAGCCACATGCGGCTCTTTGGCCCCTTGAGTGTGGCTCGTCCACAAAATACCACGGCCTGGGCGAGTCTATTTTGAAGAAGTAGCATTAGAAGAAGTTTAAAAAAATTGGCTCTCAAAAGAAATTTCAATCGTTGTACTGTTGATATTTGGCTCTGTTGACTAATGAGTTTGCCTACCACTGTCCTAAACAAAGGAGTTTGCTCTCTTGGCCTGGTTGGTTGCTCTTGGTTTGCTCTTGCTCTCTTGGGGCTCTTGTAGCAGGGGGCTCAATCTCTTGGCTCCCCTGTATTCTCCCACACACAATGGACTAACGGACTGCAACTAGCTTATTACTGTGCTGGAGCCAGCTCCACTATGGAATGGAAACTTTGGACACTGCCTGTGCTTCTAGCTCGGCTGAATCCCCAGTTACACCTCTTCCAGGACTGGATTAAAGGAAGAGACTTTGGAAATGCAGAGATGTAATTCCACACAAATAAAAATCACTCATCCTCCTGTGTGAGTCTCAGAAAATTCTTTTTCTCTAGATATCATAAGGATCCCAATATGTGCCGCGCCAGCACGGCCAAGGGTGAACCTGAGTGGGGTCGGCTGAAAGGCTTAGAAAAGACTGACAAGAGAATGAAAGCTGGGTCTCGGTGGGACGCTGCTTCTCTGAGACACAGCGACCGCGCCCACAAGCTGTGTCTTTATTTTATAGCAGATGCCACGAGGCAAAGTAAGGGCATGGTCAAGATGTTTACAACATTCTCCTGGGTTTCGATCCTACTCAATTACATGCACCTGATCAAGCTTTGTTTACTTGCAGCCTATATCACTTAGGCATGTGGGGCCACGTGTTCGGACCATAGGTTCAAGCTTACAACTACAGCTGTTGGCTATAACTGTGCTAGGAGGGCTCTGCCCTCCAAGCTGGGACTTGCACGTGGCCATGAGAGGACTGTGCCCTCTCATTAGTACAAGGCTTGAACCTGTCCGAACGCTGTAGCTGCTCTCCACACCAGTACATATTATTAGGATTAATACATCAGCACTAACATTCTGATTATTGCAGAAATGTGTGGATGGTCTTTCTCCATTGCTAGTGGGAGTGGTCCATGTGACTACCCACCATATGGTTTACTATGAAACCCCTATAAAAAAAGAGCCTACCCTGGGAGGTGGGGTGGATCTCTTCTCAGCCAGTCACTTCTGGGGGCAAGCAGTTGCTTTGCCCGTTCATGTAAGTTTCTCCTATTAAAGCTCTTAGGAATTTGGATAGAGATGTGTCAATTCTTCAAAATCAATCCTGAATTTAGACTTTTGGGTCTTTTCCCCAACAGCATTTAAGACTCATCCGCCCTGAGGAGAGACACAGAGGAGATGAAATAGAGTAGACTCGAGGAAAGCAGTTTCTGAAATCTCCCTGTGAAGTTTTTCCTATTTTGACAAATAAAATAAGAAATCCATATTGTGCCCTAGCTGGTTTGGCTTAGTGGATAGAGCATTGGCCTGCGGACTAAAGGGTCCCAGGTTTGATTCCAGTAAGGGGCACATGTCCGGGTTGTGGGCTCCATCCCCAATAGGGGGCGTGCAGGAGGCAGCCAGTCAATGATTCCCTCTCATCGTTGATATTTCTATCTCTCTCTCTCCCTATCCCTTCCTCTCTGAAATTAATAAAACTATATTTTAAAAAAGAGAAATCCATATAGTTTCTTATTGCTTATTTTGAATACACATTTCAAATAACTCTCCAGGGTTTTGTAGGCACCAAAGATGACATCCAAGTGCTGGAAATACAATTTCATTTGAGAAAAGCCTTTGGCTGGAAGGAGAAGGTAAGGTGCCAACAGACTTAACCCTGGGGGAAGATTGTTGTTTTATGGATGTGGTCATACATCAGTCAAATCATGTCCCTAGTAAGGGCATTTCCGGAAAGCTTAGAAATCAGCTGAGGTCCTGGTTCCCCGTAAACCTATTGGCTGGGATTTTAAGGTTTTTCTGTAATGATAATAGCAACCTTTCCTGAATACTAACTGTATGCCAGACATTGTGCTAAGTACTCTATATACATCATGCTGTGCAACCCTCACAAATACCCCAAAGTGGCAGGTAATATCATTAATTCTTTTCACCAATGAGAAAACAAATCCAAGGATTATGACTTGAGTAGTATCTGTAAGGACAACAAATTGTAAAGGCAAACAAAATCTGGCTCCACTGTTTTCTTGAGCATTCTACTCTCCTAGGCAAGTCTGAGTATTGAGATACAGTCTTCTTGCCTGTCACGCTATTCTAGTCCTTTCTCTGCTCTGCACAGATGAGACTGGGGTCTCACTTACTATCTGGTTGTGAGCTTGAAGCCCAATGAATGGTATTTAATGAATGTTTGTAAAAATGCTCTGAATATACTATGATAACAACAGAACAAAGTTATACAAATAATATTGTTTATTAGGGTAAAAAAAAGGAAACTTAATGCCTTAAATAAATTGAATAAAGAAATTTCATACAGCCACTTAAAATGAATGCAGATCTGTATAAAATGAGTGGCATCCATGACATAGTAAATGAAAAAAGCAGGTTATTAAATAGCATGTAGAGTGTGAACCCATTGTTGAAAATGAAATATATTCATATATACATAGAAAAAACATGGATGGATCTACCTCATAATAAGCAATTGAACTCTGAATAACAGATTTAGAAGGTTACTTTCTGTATTACTTGATTTCTTTTTTTTTCTTTTCTCTTCTTTCCCAGTGAAATGAACATACATTAGTTTAATAATTAGAAGAAATGTGCTATTATCATTTTGAAAATTAAGTGCCTTGGAAAGAAACTGAAATTAAACATTCTACCATCTTTAATATCTTCATGGATTTGTGTTTGTATCTCTGCAATTGTGATTAGGAGATGGTCTGAAGACTGAGCATACCAAAGGGATATCCCTGTGGGTATTTCTAAGCATACCTTTTACCACCTGCATATATACTTAATGCATTCCTTAATATATCACACCCTACACTCTAGTTGAATGAATCAACACTGAAAAGTGAGATTGACAAGCAAAATATTGCAAAAGATGAACAGTTTCATAAGGACTGGAAGAAGTCATAACAATGAAAAACAACAACTTCCAATTTCTTCTTCTTAGATTTGGATTAACTTATGTTCAAGGTAATTCAATGGATCCTAGAATCAAGGCAGAGCAGGGCAGGGGCTAAGTCACTGTGAGCAAAGTCCCCAAAAGGTGTTTCCCATCAGCGTGTCTACACCATATCTCTCTTCTTCACCATCGTTGCCTTTGGTGGCTGTCACAGATAGGAGGGCTGAATGATGCTTCCCCAGAGCACACACCATTGCTTATTCACTGTAATAGGACTTTCTTCCACAGATACAGAACAGATTACTGGTCCTTAGACAGGTTTCCCAGCTTCCAACCTGCCTTTGATGATTTTAACCATGATTCAGGGGAATTGCTTTTGGTCAATACAAGACGATGCCAATTCAGGGACCATTCAAAACAGACCGTTAATTTAGCAATTGGATGTCTCTGATACGAGAGGAAAGTTGGGATGCAAGTAGGCAAGGCACCCAGATTAGCAGGAAGGCTGAACAGCTTTGTCCTGACAGCTGCAATACGTGCCTCAGTAGCCATGTGACAAATAGAAATGATCTAGCATTGCATATTAAAAGAAAATTAAACAAACATTCAGTGATCACCTACTCTGGTCCTCAGCAGGCAGGGTGTGAGGCAAACAGGGGCCCTGCTGGTGACCCTCTGTGTTCTCATCCCCCTGAGAGGCAGAGAAGCACCGGCAGCACCCCCATAGGCCTTCTTGGGAGCCACATTCAACCTCGATGTCAGGTAAACAAACAAAGAACAAAACACAAAGGCGGTCCTCAACCTAAACCTGGTTGGCTGCTGAAGGTGTTTTGGCAGAGCCTGGCTTCCCTGTTGTTCCTTCCGTAACCCCTGGCCTGAATTCCTTTCCTTCCTGCTAGCCACTTATTCCAGCTCTGGCACAAAGGCTTTACCAGGCAAGTGTTTAGATCCCACGGAGGGGGAGGGACTGACTGTCCATTCTAAAGGGACAAACACAGTCAATTTAGGGGCTTAATTTCAGCCCCTACATGTGAACATCAAGCCAGGAGCTTTGGAGCAAGGCTTTTGGACAATTTTTTTTTTCTTCCTGAGATCCATAGGAAGCTGAAATCGGGGGAAGAGAGGGATGGAGAACAAATTAAAAAGATGAGCAGGTCTAACGGCCTGGGGACTACTTAGCCCGTTCCTTAGAGTTTTGGTCTGCTCTGCAGGGGTGGGGCAGAGGAAAGCTTTCAGCACTATTCTGCTGAGCTGTAAAATATCCTCTTAGATGTTTCCCTATCCCAAAGACTGAGAGAAGAGAGAAGGGAAGAACACCTCTAGGATATATAATTAGAATTGCTCCTTAGTAGAAAAAAACTGATTAAACTTACAAAATTTTGAGATGGGTACAATATACCACGTAGAGAGTGTAGCAGCTTGAGTTTTAATTTTTTATTTTATCAAGGCAAAATGTGCATATTGTTAAAAAAAAAATTAAACTATAGTCTTGGCCAGGTAGCTCAGTTGGTTAGAGTGTCGTCCTAATATGCCAAGATTTTGGGTTCGATACCTGGTCAGAATCAACTGATGAATGCATGACTAGGTGGAACAACAAATTGATGTCTCTCTCTCTTTCTCTCCCTTCCTCCCTCTCTCTAAAACAAACGAACAAACAAACAAACAAACCCCAAAACCGTGTAAGTGATCTTGTGATGAAAAGAGCCGCCTCACTTCATTCCTTCTCATACCCACTCAGTCTTACTCCCTGGAGACAATTTTTTAATAGTTTCCCGTTTTATTACAGTAGCTACTTCAATAGTCAAAGTAATATGTTATATTCTCTTATTTATTAATTCATAAGTTTTAGACACTATCTCTTGCATCTCCTCTAGAAAAGTGAGGATTTGCCTCCCTCCCTTATTCATCTTTCTCTCCCAGCTTTGTGGATGCCGTTTATGGAGAAATGGCTGTCAGCACAACAAGCTTTGTCATGAAAAGAGAAAATACTATGGATTTCTCTCATTTAAGATGCAGAAAGAGAGTGACAAACAGATTTTCCCATTCATAGTTACATGTTGAGAGCAATAAGCTGATTTTTTTTTTTTATCCTCACCTGAGGATATTTTTTCTATTGTTTTTCAGAGAGAGTGGAAGGGAGGAAGGGGAAGAGAAAAAGAGAGAGAGACACATCATCGATTGGTTGCCTCTCCCCAACCAGGGGCAGGGAAGGAACCTGAAACCCAGGTACATGCCTTTGACTGGAAATGGAACCAGAACCACTGAGCAACACCAGGCAGAGTGCAAGCTGCTTTGTGAAGCTACACATCAGGCTTCCCTTCCCTGGACCTCTGAGTCCCAGGGAGGCCTGACAGGGTTTTAATGTGATTTCTGGAATGTGTTTAACTTTCAGAGAGAAATCAGCTTAGCCCCTGGGAGAATGCCATGAATATAATTTCACAATAGAAAAGCTTCCTATTGCCTAATCTCATTTGCTCTGTTTTATGTACAGTAAGTGGGCAAAAGCAGAGTTTGTGATTTGGTAATTGTGAATATATAATTTTTGAGGGCTTAGACTGTGAAATAAAGAAAAGGTTTTCTATGTGTGCAAAGAGGAGGTCCAGAACTCCAGAAATGACTTCTTATTGAAATAGGGAATGAAATGGGAACATGCCTTATCTTTGAATAGCCACCATGAAATACCACAAGGGAGGGGAAAAAAGAGGAACCATCGATTCCATTCTATGTTATAATTCTCCTAGTAAATAAGAGTTACTTATTTATTTTTTTATATATGTTTTTATTGATTTCAGAGAGGAAGGTAGAGGGAGAGAGAGAGAGATAGAAACATCAATGCTGAGAGAGAATCATTGATTGGCTGCCTCCTGCACGCCCCACACTGGGGATCGAGCCCGCAACCTGGGCATGTGCCCTTGACTGGAATTAAACCCGTGACCCTTGAGTCCACAGGCTGATGCTCTATCCACTGAGCCAAACTGGCTAGGGGAATAAATAAGATCTTTGATGTAACCTTGAAACCACCTGCCAGTAGCCATCCTTACTTAATATTCCTACTTTTGCTTAGTTTTACTTCAATTCAACAAATGTCAATGGTGCATATATGATGTACCAGGCACTGTTCTACGCACTAGGGATACAGTGGTGGACAAAAGAGAGTAAGTCCTGCTCTCATAGAGCTTATATTTGAATGGGGAAATAGATAATAAACAAATAGTTATTTTTTTAAAAAGTTTTAAGTGCTATGCAAAAAAAAAAAAAAAAAAAGAAAGAAAGAAAAGAAGGAATCTGTGTAAGAGGAGAGTTCCTAATTTGGTGGTCAGGGATGGTTTCTCAGTATGAAGCGAGGGATCATGCTATCCGGGGACTCTCCATCTTCCGGGAGGAGGCATTAGCAAAGAAACAGCAGGGAAGCCAGGGTAGCTGGAGATAGGAGTGTCAGGACAGAAAAAAAGACCTTTATTTTCCCTTGCTGTAGCCTTCCACAATTTATGAGAAGCACCTGGTAATTAAACCCCAAGATTGTTAGCTCCTCTGATTCAAACAGCCCCTCTGTTCAAACTGCAAGACAAGTTACTCTCAATGCTACATCCTTGCATACCTCTCCTCCCTGCTATTTTTACAACTCAGGAATAATTGGTAGAAAGTTCCCTTCCCTGCTCTCCTTCAAACAAGCCTCTTTTGAACTCGTCATAACTTTTGCTCTAAGGATGTTTTATAGGCTTTGGAAAAATACTGATAAGACATCTATCTCCCTAGGACACCCGCCTGGAATTGTGTCCTGAAGAACTAACAAACTACAACCCCCCTGATGTCTGCTCAATTTCAGCTCCCATAACCCCCTTCCTCCCTTGTCACCTAGCAACAGCAGCCATTGTCCTTTAAAAGAGCAGGCCTCAGTTTATTTCTTGCCCTTGTATTGATTAGCAATGCACCATCAGGGAAAGTACAAATAAACTTTATCTCTGCATCTATCTCTTTGTTGGGAGCACAGGTCCTCGGCCGCCGCCAGGTATTAGACGAAGAGATAGGATGTTGTAGGCATATAAAGGAAGACTATTGTAGCCCGAGTAACCATTGCTACTACAGGAGCCATCAACTAAGTAGTTCTGCAAAGTAGCCCCACAAAAGTAGCCCTGTAAAAGCAGCCGCATAAAGTGGCCCAGCCCACCTGGCTGGTCAGTGGCAACTTATATACACGCTCAATCAGAAGCGGCCTCGTGCCAATCAGTGATACATGCTCAATCATAAGAGGCCTCGTGTCAATCAATCAGTGACACACGCTCAATCAGAAGAGGCCTCGTGCCAATCAGTGACACACGCTCAAACAGAAGAGGCCTCGTGCCAATCAGTGATACATGCTCAAACAGAAGAGGCCTCGTGCCAATCAGTGACACACGCTCAAACAGAAGAGGCCTCGTGTCAATCAGTGACACACACTCAAACAGAAGAGGCCTCGTGCCAATCAGTGATACACGCTCAATCAGAAGAGGCCTCGTGCCAATCAATCAGTGACACATGCTCAAACAGAAGCAGCCTTGTGCCAATCAATCAGTGACACACGCTCAAACAGAAGAGGCCTCGTGTCAATCAATCAGTGACACACGCTCAAACAGAAGAGGCCTCGTGCCAATCAGTGACACACGCTCAAACAGAAGAGGCCTCGTGCCAATCAGTGACACACGCTCAATCAGAAGCGGCCTCATGTCAATCAGTGACACATGCTCAAACAGAAGCGGCCTCGTGCCAATCAGTGACACACGCTCAATCAGAAGAGGCCTCGTGCCAATCAGTGACACACGCTCAATCAGAAGCGGCCTCATGTCAATCAGTGACACATGCTCAAACAGAAGCAGCCTCGTGACACACGCTCAAACAGAAGAGGCCTCGTGTCAATCAATCAGTGACACACGCTCAAACAGAAGAGGCCTCGTGCCAATCAGTGACACACGCTCAAACAGAAGCGGCCTCATGTCAATCAGTGACACACGCTCAAACAGAAGAGGCCTCGTGCCAATCAGTGACACACGCTCAAACAGAAGCGGCCTCGTGCCAATCAGTGACACATGCTCAAACAGAAGAGGCCTCGTGCCAATCAGTGACACACGCTCAATCAGAAGCGGCCTCATGTCAATCAGTGACACATGCTCAAACAGAAGCGGCCTCGTGCCAATCAGTGACACACGCTCAATCAGAAGAGGCCTCGTGCCAATCAGTGACACACGCTCAATCAGAAGCGGCCTCGTGCCAATCAGTGACACACGCTCAAACAGAAGAGGCCTCGTGCCAATCAGTGACACACGCTCAAACAGAAGCGGCCTCGTGCCAATCAGTGACACACGCTCAATCAGAAGCGGCCTCATGTCAATCAGTGACACATGCTCAAACAGAAGCAGCCTCGTGACACACGCTCAAACAGAAGAGGCCTCGTGTCAATCAATCAGTGACACACGCTCAAACAGAAGAGGCCTCGTGCCAATCAGTGACACACGCTCAAACAGAAGAGGCCTCGTGCCAATCAGTGATACATGCTCAAACAGAAGAGGCCTCGTGCCAATCAGTGACACACGCTCAAACAGAAGAGGCCTCGTGTCAATCAGTGACACACACTCAAACAGAAGAGGCCTCGTGCCAATCAGTGATACACGCTCAATCAGAAGAGGCCTCGTGCCAATCAATCAGTGACACATGCTCAAACAGAAGCAGCCTTGTGCCAATCAATCAGTGACACACGCTCAAACAGAAGAGGCCTCGTGTCAATCAATCAGTGACACACGCTCAAACAGAAGAGGCCTCGTGCCAATCAGTGACACACGCTCAAACAGAAGAGGCCTCGTGCCAATCAGTGACACACGCTCAATCAGAAGCGGCCTCATGTCAATCAGTGACACATGCTCAAACAGAAGCGGCCTCGTGCCAATCAGTGACACACGCTCAATCAGAAGAGGCCTCGTGCCAATCAGTGACACACGCTCAATCAGAAGCGGCCTCATGTCAATCAGTGACACATGCTCAAACAGAAGCAGCCTCGTGACACACGCTCAAACAGAAGAGGCCTCGTGTCAATCAATCAGTGACACACGCTCAAACAGAAGAGGCCTCGTGCCAATCAGTGACACACGCTCAAACAGAAGCGGCCTCATGTCAATCAGTGACACACGCTCAAACAGAAGAGGCCTCGTGCCAATCAGTGACACACGCTCAAACAGAAGCGGCCTCGTGCCAATCAGTGACACATGCTCAAACAGAAGAGGCCTCGTGCCAATCAGTGACACACGCTCAATCAGAAGCGGCCTCATGTCAATCAGTGACACATGCTCAAACAGAAGCGGCCTCGTGCCAATCAGTGACACACGCTCAATCAGAAGAGGCCTCGTGCCAATCAGTGACACACGCTCAATCAGAAGCGGCCTCGTGCCAATCAGTGACACACGCTCAAACAGAAGAGGCCTCGTGCCAATCAGTGACACACGCTCAAACAGAAGCGGCCTCGTGCCAATCAGTGACACACGCTCAAACAGAAGCGGCCTCATGTCAATCAGTGACACACGCTCAAACAGAAGCGGCCTCATGTCAATCAGTGACACACGCTCAAACAGAAGCGGCCTCGTGCCAATCAGTGACACATGCTCAAACAGAAGCGGCCTCATGTCAATCAGTGACACACGCTCAAACAGAAGCGGCCTCATGTCAATCAGTGACACACGCTCAAACAGAAGAGGCCTCGTGCCAATTCGTGATGCTCGTGCTACGTTAACATAAACAGGTTACATCCTTGTCTGCAGGCATGCATATGGCAAATTGCCTTGATCATCTGGTGTACTCTGATTAGAGTTCCCACACTCTTATTTTAGTTATGAATTATTTCACAGCCTGCATCACGTCCCCCCGCACCCCTGCAAAAAGAAACCCCAACAAGGAGAAAGGTCAACAATGGTAGGGCAAGTCCTGAACCATGGTGTTTTGATTTTTTATTATGCAGTTGGAAGCCATTGAAGGGGAGGGAGGTGATGTGAATTATGTAATAAAAGGTTCAGCTATGGCTGTATAGGGCAGTGAGATTGTGGGGGTAAGAGTGGAAGCAGCGGGTAGGAGACAATGAAGGCGTCTGGATGAGAGGTGATGTATCTCATACAAGGCTGGTAGTACTGGAGGTGATGAAAGGCAGTCAGATTCAAATGTGTTCTTAAGGCAGAGCCAGCAGGATTTGGTGATCGGTTGGATGACACAGAGAGAGAGAGGGTGGGGAGAGAGACTCGTGGACGCCTCTGAAGTTTGTGATCCGTTTGGGTGAATGGGGTGCTACTTCACTGGGGGAGAAACATATTATTTTGGAGGGAAATCAGGTTAGGTTTGTACATGTTAAAGTTTGAGCTGCCTTTTAGATGTCTAGGGGATGAGATAGCGTAGGCAGTTAGACATAAGTGTCTTCAGTGCAAGGGAGAGGTTGGAGCTGGAGAGGCATATTGAGTCATCAGTTGTACAGCTGGTATAGAAAACTGTGCAATCAGCCCTGGCTGCTTTGGCTCAGTGACTAAAGTGTCGGCCTTCGGACTGAAGGGCCCCGGGTTTGAATCTGGTGAAGGGCACATGCCCAGGTTGCAGTCTTGATCCCCAGTAGGGGGTGTGCAGGAAGCAGCTGATCAATGATTCTCTCTTATTGATGTTTCTTTCTTTCTTTTTTTTAAAAAAATATATTTTATTGATTTTTTTACAGAGAGGAAGGAAGAGGGATAGTTAGAAACATCGATGAGAGAGAAACAGCAATCAGCTGCCTCCTGCACACCTCCTACTCAGGATGTGCCCGCAACCAAGGTGCGTGCCCTTGACCAGAATCGAACCTGGGACCTTCAGTCCGAAGGCCGATGCTCTATCCACTGAGCCAAACTGGTTAGGGCTCATTGATGTTTCTATCTCTCCCTACCTCTCCCTTCCTCTGTGAAATCAATAAAATTATATTAAAAACAAACAAACAACTAAAACTGTGCAATCAGAAGAATTCACTAAGGGCTGTAAAAGGGGAGGGGGAAGCCCAAGGGCTGGGCCTGTGCCATACTTAGTCTCAGTAGAGGGAGAAGTGGTCTGTCTGGCAGCAGCAAAGAAGAGTTAAGGGGCTACTCTCCCTTGTATATGCATATTAAAAAATGAAACTGCATAACAAATAAAATAGAAGTCACCATTGTGACGGTCTTTGGGATAGAGTGGAAGGAGAGCAGTTGGGCCATTTTCCCATCAGTCCATTCTGCACTTGGACAAGCTAGGAGCACAGAATGTTATGGGGGTGGGGATATTTGAGAGGCTTTTCCTTCCTTCCTATCACTCCTTTGCTAACCTTTCCTAAATTTCCCATTCTTCCTCCTTTGCCTTCTACTTCTCTCCTCTCCCCTAGGCAGCAGGGTTGGGCTGAATTTCAGATGGTTGGGGCAGGAGGAATGATCTGTCTGCTAAGTCACACCCTCTTCCTTTGATGGGTATATAAAGGCTTCCCCCGAGGCCCTGGTCACAGGGAAGGTCATTTTTCTTTAAACACCCATCCCACACATTTCACTAATTGGAAATTCATCAAGGTTTGCAAAGTGTCAGAATGTAAATTCTCCTAAAAGGGGAGTTTATTTGTTCTTCACAGTTCAGTGTGAATTACTTTAACCAGATAATCAGCTAATTTCCCTCCTATCAGCTGATTGAAATAAATTTCTCCATTATATCCTCTCTCCACTAAAAACAAAACAAAACAAAAAACAACTCACTAAAACTCGGCAGAGATTCTCAAGCTTTATCATGCATAAATTCACGTAGGAAACTCATTAAAATGCAGATTCCTAGGTTCCCTTCCCAGAACTTCCAACTTCGTAAGTCCGGACGGTTCTGATGCAGGTGGCTTGTGAACCACACTGGGAACATACTGGGATAGAGAGGACTGGCCAGAACTTGGGAGTCACAGGGTATTTCTGTGGAGAACATGCTTGGCACAAGACCAGAAGAAAGGCCTTTGGCTGACAGTGAATCAGGAGGCCTCACGGTGTTCCTGATAAAGGAGAGAGGAAGCGGGAAGAGATTGCAGAGTAGAAGGGAATGGAAGGAAGCTAATACCGTCTCTGTGCTGTTGTTAGCAGCTGAACCCACATGACCACTTCCAGGGTGTGCTGAGAAACCGAGCACCAGACATTGTCTCTTTAATTCTTTTTAAAAACACATTTTTATTGACTTCAGAGAGAGGAAAGGGGAGGGAAAGAAATAAGAGAGAAGCATTGATCGGCTGCCTCCTGCACCTCCCCCCCCCCCCTCCCCCCCCCCCGCCACTCTGGGGATCTAGCCGGCAACTTGGGCATGTGCCCTGACCTGGAATCCAACAGTGACCTCCTGGTTCATAGGTTGAGGCTCAACCACTGAGCCACGCTGGCCGGGCTCATCTAATTCTTACCACCTGCCTCTGATGGAAGCAATTTATTATAACCCCTATTTTCAGATTAAAGTGGGAGCGCCAGATCCGGAACCCTTGTCTGGGTGACTCCAAATGCACGTGCTCAACCACTGTGTTGCACTGTTGAACAGAAGCTCAGAGGTGGGACAGGCTGATTCAGTGCCCCCTGGTGGCTGCTAACCTGATGGGCTTGAGAAACCACAGGGAGAACAACCGATAAACGGTCAGCTTCTGATGACAGATACTACATACTCAAATGATTCTTAAAACACCTCGCCTCTTCCCTGATAAAACACGCAAGTCCTTTACTTCCAGTATCTATTTCCAGGGAACGCGCGTTTGAGCTATGCCCCTCATCTTCTGCCTCAGCGACACATGGCACACTAATTTACAAAGTATAAACCACAGCTTTTAAACCTGTTAGATCACAGCTGCGCCCACCTTCCCTCCAATCATTTAGGCTCAGAGAACCGGCTTCATTTTCAGTAATCAGCAAGGAAAAGCTCCCGGATTCTTTACTCTACAGTACTAGGTCTGCTTCTATTTTTAACAGCCTGTCTGCCCAAGCACTAGTGGGCTAAAAATAGACTTACTTGTAATACAATTCATCATGCACTCAGCTGCCAGGAGGAAGCTTAATCTAAGCTTCATCCAAGATGAAATGCCTTTGAGAAAACACAGTATCTAATGTCGCCATGTATTAATATCATTTTTTAAGAGTCCTGGAAATGAACCTTTTGCTATAGACCTGGGGAACGAGAGAACTTGAGTCAGAAGGTTGCGAAAAGAGGTTTCCGGAAAACTATCTTGCCATAGTTTTGGCCACGGTTATAAAATGCATAAGGAGCTCTTTTTCTTAATTTCAAACTCCTGTGGTCCCGCTTTGCTTTTTCAATCTTAATTCTCTGCTTCAACTTGATTTAGGTGAACTGGGTCATCTTGTAAAACTGGAGTTGCCATATTTAGCAAGTAGAAATATAGGATGCCTAGTTAAAGTTGAGATAAACATTGAATGGTTTATTCGTATAAGTATGTCCCCAATATTGCATGCTTTGCCTAGGATTTTCCTGGTTTTACCCCTGAGAGTTGTGTGTTTAGGAACGCCTCCAGTCCCAGGAAATGAGGGCAGTTAGTTATTCTAAATACAACTTAAACCATTCCCCATCTAGAAGATTTATGATGCAATAACCTATGGGAGAGAAACATTTAAATAAAATAATAGTATTATTGAGATGTAATTTGCATACTATAAAATAGTGTAAAATTCATGGATTTTTAGCATATTAATAGAGTTGTGCTACCAGAATATTTTCATCACCATAAAAACCCAAACTTCTCTATTCTCCCCTCCTGGAAATACTAATTTACATTCTGTCTCTCTGGATTTGCCTATTCACGACATTTCATATACAGTGTGTGGCCAGATTATTATGATCTCTGAATGCATAATAATCTGGCCACTCAGTGTATATCCTATATAATAAAAGGCTAATATGCAAATTGTTCCCTCGACCAGGAGTTCGACCAGCAGGCAGGCAGGCCAGCCAACCACCCATGTCCCCTCCCCCTGGCCAGGCTGGCCAGATCCCACCCACGCACGAATTCATGCACCGGGCCTCTAATATAAATATATATATTTATACATTTTTGTGTAAGTTTTTGTGTGAAGATATATTTTCATTTCTCTTGAGTATATACCAAGGAGTAGAATTGCTGGGTTATATGGTAACTCTATCTTTTTTAGAGAGAAATATTGATGTGAGAGAGACACATCAATTGGTTGCCTCCCATATACATGTACCCCGACGGGGACTCAGGTATCTCACCTGCAACCCAGGTAGGTGCCATTGACCTGGACCATGACCTTTGATGCTCCAACCGGTGCCCTAACCACTGAGCAACAGCAGCCAGGGCAAAAATGATTATTGTTTACAACCCTCTTTACATTTTTTTGGAGATGACATTTCTGACTTTCAGAAATTAATGTAAAATCAAGAAACAAGATCCCATATGAACTCTGGACAGCTGATCAGCTTTACCTATGGTGCTTTGTCTTTAAACAGTGTGACAGTACAGTATTTCAGACACATATGTAAGACCGTTTCCTAAACATTAGGATGTATGAAAGAAGCAGAAATAAATAATTTTTCTAAAACAACCTAACTTTTTTTTTTTGCCTATTTTTTAATTGGGTCACTTGTCTTTTTATTGTTGAGTTTTAAGAGTTCTTTATATATTTTGGAAATAAGTCCCTTATCAGGTATATAATTTGCAAATATTTTTCCCATTCTGTGGATTGTCTAAGAAAGCTCTTTTGAATCCAGTTGTTCTGCAAATGTTAAAACAAATGATTCTAGGGAGAATGGGAAGGGAAAAGTTTTGTAAATACAGAGGGTGTTCCTCTATTTCTAGCCTTTGGTGCCTGTGGGACACACAGTGATGACTGGTAAATATCTGAAATAAAGATTGGCCAAAACACCAATCAGAAAGAATGTATTCACCCCTATGTTCATAGCAACACAATTTACAATAGCTAAGATCTGGAAACAGCCCAAGTGCCCACCAGTAGATGAGTGGATAGAAAAGCTGTGGTACATTTATACCATGGAATACTATGCAGCAATAAAAAAGAAGACTCTCTTACCCTTTGAGACAGCATGGAGGGACCTGGAGAGTATCAAGCTAAGTGCAATAAGTCAGTCTGAGAAAGACAAATATCACATGATTTCACTCGTATGTGGAATCTAATTAACAAAATAAACTGATGGAGTGGATCCAGAGACATGGAACCATGGAACAGAGTGCAGCATCTCAGACAGAAGGTGAGGGAGGGAGGGTGAGTGGGTGGGAAGTAATCAACCAAAGACCTTGTATGCATATAAGCATAACCCATGGATGCAGACAGTGGGGAGGTGAGGGCCTGGGGCAGGGGATGGGGGTGGGCTGGAGGGGATCAATGGAGGAAAAGAGGGGACATATTAATACTTTCAATAATAAAGATTTAAAGAAAAAGATTGAATCAGTAGCTGACTAAACTGGGGATCCTCCTACCTCTCTTTATTGTGGGTATGGAGTTGTGATGTTTTTACTTATCATGTAATTTAAAGAATTCTTTAAGGTTTTTTGAGGTCTGAAAAAAAATCTCCATCTGCTACCTACAGGCAACATTTCCATCACCATTAAACATGCATAAGGCTTGGAAGGTCTAGGTTAAAATGAGCTATATTATCTGGGATAATCTAAGGGCTATTATCAGTCAGATGATATTTTACCATGAGTCAGTTCCCCCAGATGGGTTCTCATGACTTGTCAGGACCCAGGAATAGTCAAATTTGAAAGACTCAGGCCAGGGAATGCAGAGCTGGCTTAGGTCTGGTGGGCTGGAGGGAGGGCGACCAACGGTGTGATGATCTGGGGGTGCACTTGCAGGAGGCACTGATGAGGGAGTCAAAGAAAGGACCATGGAAGAGCATCAGAGACAAATTTTGACTGCACAATTGTGCCTGGGCCTGCCCAGCATATGGGTAATGAGCATTTCACCTTATAAACAGAGATGAGCATTCATGTAAAATTATTCTCTGCAAGAACCATTGAACTACAGGGGTTTAATGTGGGACTAGGGGCAATGAATGGCACTGAATTAACATGTTTGTATCGTGACCCTGAGAGCCTCTTGAAACCCAACTCATTTGAACTTAAGAAAGAATTACCTTGGTGTAAAAAGGCTTCCTCTTAGGCACTAAAATGTTGTCAGCAGAAAGAGACTCTTAAGTTGTTGTTTTAAAATATATTCTTATTGATTTCAGAGAGGAAGGGAGAGGGAGAGAGAGATAGAAACATCAATGAGAGAGAATCATTGATGGGCTGCCTCCTGCACGCCCCCTACTGGGGATCGAGCCCACAACCTGGGCATGTGCCCTGACTGGGAATCGACCGTGACCTCCTGGTTCATAGGTTGATACTCAACCACTGAGTCATACAGGCTGGGCAGCAGGCAGACACTCTTGAAAAATTTCTCCCATCTCTTTTTATATAAGTCAAATATTAATTAAAGCAAACAAATTAGATTGCAATTATGTGCAATTGTGAATTGTGGTATTAAGAGCAAATGCTCTTCAGTACAGTTAATTGGCATCAATTGTGATTTGTCCAAATTAATTTAATATCCAGAGTGAGGTTAATATTTTGAATATTCTAATAATAAAGAGAATTAGAGCAATGAGATTAGAGCAGCTGCCAGCTACATCTGGATGGCATTTCTATGGGGTCCTATCACATTTCCGGGCTCACCTCCTGCTCCTCAACATCAGTGTTCACGTTAGTGAGGGAACACCCCAGGCCAGTTTCCATTGGAAATCTCCAAATGCTGGCTTACCTGCTCACCCATCCTCCTCCCCTCCCATTGTCCTCCAAAAGCACTTAGATTTTACATTCTGAGGACAATCAGGACTAGGTTTGTAAAATGGGTGTAACTAAGCGTCTTGCCAGGGGCCTTGCATCCCATTCTGAGATCCTGCTCTGTGAAGGCCAACAGTGTGCAAAGGCAGTTTGTATCTGAAATCCGTTAGTATCTGAAATCCCTTTGGAAATACACAGAAAAGTAAGTAAAATGTATGTGTGAGTGTAGGAGCACATTCATATATTGTTAAAAATCAGGATTTAAAAAGTTGATATATGGTTTCATTTTTTTTCCTTAGTAGGATTGTCTGCCACTGTTTTTCTTTTAAAATAATCTTAATAACAACAAATTTGACACATTCCTTTGAGGAAGATGAGTTGAAAACCAAAAAATGTGACAGACAATTACACACACACACACACACACACACACACACACACACTTTCTTTGTCTTCTTTTAAAAAGGTTAAGCAGCCCACTGCTGCAACCTGCGATGGCTAATAAAGGGATCAAAACCCCCTTGTCAAGTATTTGGGGCCAATTAGGCTGTCACTCAGTCAAATGCTGTTATCTGCTCCAGTTCCACATTGAACTGGAGACCTGGGACCTTTCAGGACTGATACATCCACTTTGTCTGCAGAGTGCCTGCCTCTTCCTCACTGAGGTGAGGAAAAGACATCACAGTTGAGACCCTATCTTCTCTTTGGAACGTGTTTGAGGATGCTATACCTTGTTCACACAGGTAGCCTTTGGGTTCTCCAGACACCCAGATCCTACACTGCAGTTTGTTTGTGTCTGCCTCGGCTGGGCATCTGGAGGAAGTCAGAGTCCACGAGAAAACTACTGTGGACGAAAGGAGCCACATGCTAACCTGACAAGCTCAGGGGAGGCCTGCGTGGCGGTCTTGCAAACTCAGAGACCTGGAATAACCACAAAGGATGGTTTGAAAATTAAATATTTAACTACAAACAGGTTATAGTGGGCAGTCATTCCTAGGCTGCTATCTTCCCTGACAAAGATCAACTTGGATCTTCTTTACTGAGCCCATTTGCCTTTTTGCCTCTAAGATAACATATCTGTGAGATGTCTGGGTAACTTGTAACTTCCTTCTTTTGCTGGAGCCCCTGGGGCACAACCAAATGTGGTAGGCGCCAGGACAGATGCCTCAAATTCCTTCATTATCCTGTTAATTGTTCCTGTACCCACCTAAGCATGTGTCCATCATTTTACTTTTTGTCCAATCCCAGGGGTTTCCCACCGTTTGACTTTATCCAATGAATTTCATGTAGCCCACCTATGTCCCTCCTTTGATGGCAATGCATAAATACAGATGTAACCCACCATTCTTCGGAGCATAATCTCAACTCATTGAGGTTCTGCTTCCCGGCATATGTCGACAGTTTGGCTCAAATAAACTCACTAAAATTCTTTACAGGTTTCAATGGTTTTTTCGTTAACATTACTTGGCGTAGTCGTGGCAGGATTCCAAAGAAAACTCACCCAGGATCATCCTATGGACTTGGACTTGGAGCTAGGATCCAGCAAAGGGCCCGTTGAGCCCACCGGTTCTCCGCCCATTGGGTGAACGTGGGTGAGTCGTCTCTTGGATCCAGGACCTTCCCTCGCTTTGGTAGAGGGTCTGACTTTATTTGAGCTGTTTTAAAATCCTCGAGGTGGAACCAGGGTTGACAGAACCCCAGGTTAAGGGTTGGCAGAACCCAGGCTAAGGCGGGACTGGAGGAAAAAAATGGGTGGCTGGTTTTGATTTTGGCTTTTCAATTGGAATTGCTGAGAGTCTGAGCAAAAATAACCTTCGCCGTATAAATGAGCTGAACTCATTCAGCTCCGAAGATAAAGGGGCAACATTTTCTTTATTTTTAAAGAATAGTCCGATTCTGAGGTGTTCTTAGATGACTAAGAATTTTGTGGAAGTGTCAGAAATGCAGGAGCCCCATCTGGAAGTTCCGACACAACTGCTAAATGGCTTTTCTAGGGGGCCACCATAAGGTTTGGTCTGCCCAGGCCCCAAAACTTTTTTTGTGGTTTTAGACAGCCGGGAGAGAAACTGAGACCACATTTGACCTACTACATAACATATCTAAAGTTTGCTCAGACTACAGATATCCAAAAATAAAAAATTTAACATGGGAAATTGTGCCTCCAAGGCTAGAAACTCCCAAGACCCCAGCCCTCATTTAATACTCCTGATAAGAAGCCTTTACTTGCAAGTACTTAACAGAAATGAGAAAATTTAACTAGAAAATATTAACTGAGGAATGGCTAGAAAAAAAGAAAGAAAAAAAATGCAGTTTGTTTGGGGTACCTATGTTAATATTTTGCATGCAGGAAAAAAAAAATGCCGGCTCTGAAATTAAAGTGAATGAGTATATGGGAAGCGTATCTTGATTTGGAAACTATAAGCTTCTAAGAAAAAATTTTCTTCCAATAAGATGGAAATTAATAAAAAAGATTTTCAGAGACTGTTTCAGAACTATTCTGAAGTTAACAAATGTCTACAGCCATTTTTGAATAGTCCTTTGGGAATGTACTGAAATTCTAGAGAGAGGCAGTTCCCGAACCGGGGACAAAAGACACTGCTTTGGTAATTTTAATGCTAGACATTCTCTGGTGTAAATTCTTAGTGTGTTTTCTGCGCGCCTGTATAAGAGTGTTGATGTTTTTGTGTCTCTTTGTTGTTGTTTAATTTGTTGAAAGAAGAGGCAACTCCCGCTTTGGGGAAGCCTAGTTGTGTGTGGTGGGGTTGAAGGCGTGAGAGAGATTGCAAGAACGTCCCAGCAGCTGCCAAGAATTCTTATTAATCTTGGGGGCTCTTCTTGCTCTCCCTCTCAGGGTTCAGCCTCCAGAAACAGCTAGTGAGATTTCTGTCTGTTTGTCTGAAAATATAATTGTGGCTGTCTATCTTTTAGGGATTTGGTTTGCTCTTTCCTTATTTGTTGTGAGAATAAACAAATCATCTTCTCTGTCAAAGAATAGTTTAGACAGCCTCCATTTTGGACTGTGACTTGGCAGCCGCCATGTTGGCCGCATGGCTTGCTGCTCCCCTTGAAAGAGCAAGGGCCAACCCCTCCCTTTGAATTAGCCAATCGGGAAAGACCGTGTGCCTGAGCTCCAATCAAGAGCAAGGACAGGTCACATGCATCTTTAAGGCACTCTGCTTCAGAAAGAAACTTGCAGAGATTCTCAGAGCTAAGTTCAAACAGGAAACTTTAGGAGGGTAGCATGTGTCCAGTCAGGGACACTGGCAAGCCAAGAGTCATGATTCCCTGTGGGGGCGTCTGCCAGTGATACTCTGGGTATTTGCGTTTCACATATTGGGAGTTTATGTATTATTTTCAATGCTCAATACACTGCTTGCAATAAGCCATGTGCCTCATTTTAAACTCTTACATATTATTCTTTATATGTTGAAATTATAATTGAATCTAAAGGTATACAAATTTTATATTATTCTCTATGTCATTTTACAGGGATTATTACTTACCAAGAAGTTGTTGTCTTGGAATGTTGTATTTTATAGAAAAGCAAAGTTTTTATCAAATCTATAACCATGCCACTTTTAAATTTTTGTCATTTGTGGACAGCTTTATTCTGATGCATTTGTAGGTATATATGTCTAGAAAAATCCATGAAAAGGACTCGGATTTACTCTAACTTGCAGGCTTCTAAGCAGGTCATATTTTGAACTGGATGAAGATTTATAAAACTTCAAGGAATAAATAAACAAAAACAACTATGGGACTAAATGAATTGAAGATAATTATTCTTATGATTCTATTTAAAATATTGTTGACTCTTAAATCTCTTGTTTCCTGAATATAGGGAAAAGTAAAGAGCAGACATTCTGCATTATAGGAACTAACAAATTGGTAACAGATTCATTTCACAGTGTGCTCCCGGGAGACGAAGCGTTCAAAGATCATGGCTTACAACCAGGAGATTTGCTGTCTTGGAAAAGACACCAAATAAAAAACTCTCCAACCTCATTGGAGGGGACCTTACCAGGTATTACTAACTAACCCATGTGCAGCTAAGCTTAAAGGAGTTAACTCATGGATTCACATTTCTCATTTAAAAAAGGCATCTGACTGTGAATGGACATCTACTCCCATCTCTGACACCATCTCCGTCTGCAGCGGAGATCACAGACTTTTCAAGGACGAGAAGTCGCTGACCACGGAGGCAGACAGCTATCCCAAGATGACGTCAACAAGGCCTGTATACTCACAAACTGATAGCTTGTTTTTATATCATCTGATTGATACTGATATTGATTGAATGTACATAAAATGATTTTCATATTATTATTATCCTTATGGTTCCCTAGTGGAAACAATGTCTACCTCCCCAGACCTCTTCCTTTATTAGATATGAAAAATTTAACTTAGATACCTGCTAACCTTTCCTACCTACTACACAATGATGTTCTGGTTATCAGGTATGATAGTGAAATTAATGCCTTGTTAGCCACACATTGGTCTTCTGCTATCAATCTAAGCTTTGGTTGTTGTTGTTGTTGTTTTCTGGCTCTATCTATTATAAAGAACCCACCTTAGGCAAATACCTCCAAGAATATCTCCCTGATAATTCCACTGTTAGAATTGTATATGGATGTAATCTGGATGAATATTGTATGGCTATAGAGATGGGTGATGAATAACTAAGAAAAATACCTGGATATGATGGCCAAAGGCTTGCAGCAGCCTGTCCTATCTGTCATAGCATATCTTGTCCTCAGTCTCACCAGCCATGTTCTTGTGGCTGGATGTCTGTGAAGCAAGAAAGAAATCAATGGGTCCCTATTTCAGAAATTATTGGCATTACTTGGTGGGTAGATATGCCTGTAACTACCCCACCATCCTTGCGTCCTGGACGCTTATGGGAAGCCCTATGAATACTCAAACTCTAGCTCATTTGGGGGTCACCTCTACCCATTTAACTATGGCATGGGAAACTCAACATTTTTGGGCTCCACTCAGTATACCCTAACTGCTCCCAAGCCATAGCTACCCAATGGCAACAACATTCCTGGTGGATCCAACAACATTGGTCCCCCTAAAAGAAGCAAAAGGGGAATACTTGGAGCAGTAGGGGCTGGCCTTGGTATCCGGGACAAGCTGAAGTTGTATGTAGCTAATGAAGAATGTCATTCATTAGAAAAAGATTTTTATCTCAAATAGGTCACATAGAGGGAATGCTATTTCTGGAAGAAGGAAAAACAGTGGGAAGCAGCATGGAAAGATAATAAAGCCTTAGTTTAATGGATAGAACAGGCTCGACAGACTAAAAACTCATGCCCAAACCCAACAATGGGAACATGCTTGTGCCCTAATTCAACTGGGCCTGTTGTCTATGCTAATGCAAGGAATCTGAAGTGGCTATGAAACAATGGCCAACTATAATGGCTGCAGAAGCCCAGGCCAGACACTTATGGGACTCATATGGTTCCCCAGGCATTTGGAAAATTTTAAATGGGAAATGTGATCTACAATATTGTGTTTTTTAAAAGCCCAGGTGCGAGTTAAATCCTAAGCTTAAAATTCCCAGTGGTTCAACTGGCTGGCGTAAGGACTATCCTCTATAGTACTAGAATACTTCCAATGGGAAGTAGATGGGCCATATTTAAAATAATAAACAATGTGAACCCATCTCACTGTCTGTGAAAATTGGAAAAGTGAATGGTTATGCCCTCAATCCATATGGAATACTGAATTCACCCAGTCCTGGCTTACTGTATCTACCCCCATGAATAACAACATATGGTATATGGGAAAGGGGCGTTTTTGCTGGGAAGGGTTAAAAAACTCTTCTGTTATAATAAGTGATTTTTACTGTAATAACACCAAGTTTACTTTAAATAATACTAGAATATGGTGTAATACTGAAATTATAGGCAGAATGACTTTGCCTGATGTTCATAAAATCTGTGATAATATTGATACTGAAAAACCAATGTATTGGGAAATTGAACTCCTCCCCATGAAGCCATTTTTATGGAAACTAATTGGCCAGAAGAAAATTAGAGCTTCTAGATAATGAAATAGTAGAGTCTTAATTCATTTGGCCAAACATATCATAAGGTACAAATGACAGTGGATGAAGGAGGAAAGCATAATTAGCTTAATAAAAGATTATGATAATACATGTAAAGGGTTTTTCGGTTGGCTGGGATGCTTGTTCCCCTTAGAATTTTCCTTGTCTAGTATTAGACATTTTCTGTTCTTAATCAGTGTTATTGGTTTACTATTGTTACTTTTGTTCTTGATATGTAAATGTTATATTAGATGCAGAAAAGCAAAACGTAAGACAAACAGCAAAAGACTCGGATCATGGTGGCTCAAAATTAGAAATGATCCAGAATACTTTTTAACAAGGACATATAGGATCTGACTGCCTCCCATTTACCTGCCTTTTTTAAAATATATAATTCGACCTTAAATGCCATCTAAGGTTATGGTCTTGCCCCATCCCCAGTGGTCCACCTGTTCAGCAAGACATGCTGACACTGAGACATCCTAGGAATGAGCCTTCCTAGCACCGTGGGACTCCATTATCCAACCAAAAGGTTGGTCATCAATGCATCCTTTGGATTGATTTATGACCAAAAGGGGAATGTGTGGACGAAAGGAGCCACATGCTAACCTGACAAGCTCAGGGGAGGCCTGCGTGGCGGTCTTGCAAACTCAGAGACCTGGAATAACCACAAAGGATGGTTTGAAAATTAAATATTTAACTACAAACAGGTTATAGTGGGCAGTCATTCCTAGGCTGCTATCTTCCCTGACAAAGATCAACTTGGATCTTCTTTACTGAGCCCATTTGCCTTTTTGCCTCTAAGATAACATATCTGTGAGATGTCTGGGTAACTTGTAACTTCCTTCTTTTGCTGGAGCCCCTGGGGCACAACCAAATGTGGTAGGCGCCAGGACAGATGCCTCAAATTCCTTCATTATCCTGTTAATTGTTCCTGTACCCACCTAAGCATGTGTCCATCATTTTACTTTTTGTCCAATCCCAGGGGTTTCCCACCGTTTGACTTTATCCAATGAATTTCATGTAGCCCACCTATGTCCCTCCTTTGATGGCAATGCATAAATACAGATGTAACCCACCATTCTTCGGAGCATAATCTCAACTCATTGAGGTTCTGCTTCCCGGCATATGTCGACAGTTTGGCTCAAATAAACTCACTAAAATTCTTTACAGGTTTCAATGGTTTTTTCGTTAACACTACCCAGAGCATCTTTCCTCAATACATAAACTGAAAGTTGAAAACTCCACTGAGTCTGTTTCTTGGACCTGTGACAGTAGCGGCAAGAACATCAGCTTTACCACGTATCTGCCATTGCCACGCATGAGACAGGCTCTGTGCCAAGAGCCTTCTATTATTTTCATTGTGAGACAGGTATCACTATTCTCATTTTACAAGGACAAGTGGGCTTGGAGAGCACAGGTAACTTGCTTGTGGTCACAAGGTTGGTAAGTGTCAGCGGTGTGATTTGTACTGGACACCAAACTCCATGCTCTTAGCTACTGGACTATGTTGCTTCTTGGTATTCAGTGCTGTCTCCTGCACAGATCTTTTACACAGAGGGGGCTCCACAAAAGTTTGTTACTAAGTGAAGGAGAAGGAGAAGGAGAAGGAGAAGGAGAAGGAGAAGGAGAAGGAGAAGGAGAAGAAGAAGAAGAAGAAGAAGAAGAAGAAGAAGAAGAAGAAGAAGAAGAAGAAGAAGAAGTAGAAGAAGAAGAAGAAGAAGAAGAAGAAGAAGAAGAAGAAGAAGAAGAAGAAGAAGAAGAAGAAGAAGAAGAAGAAAAAGAGCAGCAGCTAACAGTTATATGCTGCTAACTTTGTGCCAGGCAATGATCTAGGTACTTTATGAACATATACATCACAATATATACATCCAAGAGGTAGGCACTATTATCATCCCCATTTTATGGCTGGAAAAGGGGCAGTGTGACGAGGATACATAACCTGTCCAAGGCCCTATAGCTAGCAGATGGTGGACCTGGGATTTTACCATAAGCACTTGGACAACTCCAGAGTCTGTGATCTTGAACACTGCCCACACTACCCCTCTTGAATAAACATAAGCACATTCGAAGAGTGATGGTGAGAGTTGTTTTTTTTAGAACTGATTTTAGAGAGAGGGAGGAAGGGAGAGAAATGTCCATGTGAGTGACACATTGATTGGTGCTCCCCTACAATGGATCCTGCAACCCAGGCAGTGCCCTGACCGGGAATCAGTGCGCGCCCAACCAACTGAACCACACTGGCCAGTTGTTTTGTTTGTAAAGGATTCTGTTGGTGTCAGGGTGGTTATCCTGGGTGAGGAAACTATTCTTGGAAGCTTTTCTGACCCCTGGGGACCTGCTCAACTCCTTCTTCCTCTGTGTTCCAGGAGCAATCAGTACTTCACCATTGCTTTTCTTGTCTATCTCTCTTTGGCATGTAGTAGGTGATTCAATACATGTTAGGTGAATAATTAGCTAAATGACACCCTACCCACCACTTCTTGACTGGGCAAGAAATCAGCTGAGAGGGGAAAGGGGAAGTTGAGAAATGATTTTGGAGGTGAGAAGGAGAATGATAAAGGCTGGGAAAAATGATGAAGATGGGACTGTGGGAAAAAGAATCAGGCTAAAACTAAGCATAATCCTAAGTTAAAAAAGGAGATATTTTTCCCTCCCAAGAAATTCATATGTCTGCATCAGGATGATAACCGGTCAGCAAAATATGAGAGTCTTCTTTTGTGGGCTGTTTGCCTATCATGCATGACTGATCCCAATTTTATGGAATTCAGTGCCTAATTCCCCCAGGGATGAAATAGAGTGAGGAACATGGCAGAAGGAGGAGAAAATGGGCTTTGTAATCAGAGAGAAATGGGTTTAAATCCTGACCCCGCCAGTGGCTCGCTCTGTGAGTAGTCTGTGCTGTCACCTCTCCAATGAGGACAATGAATCCTACCCTTAGTGTTGTGGTAGAACTAAATGATGGTAATCAAAGGGAAGTGCCAGGCGTGCAGTAAGCATTCAGGAAATGTCAGTTGCCTTGCTGGCTGTACCCTGCCATCCTGACCACAAGCTACCCTCAGGCAACTCAGGACTTTTGCCAAGCAGATCCCAACAGAAAAGGGGCTAATATAAGACCCTAAAACCAGCACTTGTATTATGGATAGCCTTTGATGTCACTGAAACAAACGGAGGTTTTAACTATATTGCTTTATTTGCTCTTTAAAAATGGAGACAGGAGAGTCCATTCTGTTTGGCCAGAATGAAATTCAATACACCCATAAGAAGAAATCGAAATGTTTCCAACCAGAAGATCAACCTCTACCCATCATTTCTGCATTGTTAACTTTATAGGATTTTGAGATGAAGAGAGATAAGTCAAATGGAGGTCAAGGAAAACAACACAAAATATAACCTGGAATCAATAACACAGAACCGTTTCTATCGCTAATTTCTTTTCGGGGTTGGGATGGTGGGTGGGGGGTGGGGGTCGGTCAGGGGCTCTAATTAGAAAAAACCCACTAAGCCAGATATGCAGGGCACTTAACAAAGCATCATTCCAGCTCTGTGTAACTAGGCTACACTGTCTACATCTGAGAGAGCATATGGTTGACAGACACCCAATTTCTCAGCTACACAACATCTTCCCACACATGTTCTCATGGGACTGGGCACTCCACGCACCTGGGCTGTTGTCCCAGCTCTGATCCAGGCCAGGGGTGTGTGTATGTGCGTGTGCGCGCGTGTGTGTGCATGTGTGTGCGTGTGTGTGTGTGTGTGTGTGTGTGACAGGTTTACTGCTTTGACTCTCCTATAATGAGTTTTATCTATCTGGTTGTTGTGAGGGCCAATGAGAGATGTAGATAAAACTCCTTGAAAAGCTGGCCCCAGGGTATATCAGGTCCACATCTGTTCCATTTTGGGCTCTGCAGGGGCTCTGGGCAGTTGTATCTGGTACCCAATCAGGGACATGGGACTCAGGCAAGACCAGCAGTTCCTACATAGGCAGCCAGGGAGCCATGACCTGCCCTTCTCCAAATCACAGAGGCCAAAGCATCAAGCCTTCTGCTGCCTTGCGCGCCCCGTGAGCCCTGCATGAGTCAGAGAAAGCCAAGAATAAATGCAGCTCTATCAATGTGTGACCATAGCTAATTGCTTATCAACTCAGAACCTCATTTTCTAATCTGAGCAATAAAATGGAGATTATCACCTGCCTGAATGGCAAACAGGGAAGACCAGAGGTTGTGTTTTAACTTGCCTGGCACCTGGAGGTGGCAATAGGTGGTAGTTCCTTTCAAGTCCACCCCTAAAGTTCATTTTCAGCTCATTTCACCTGCATTAAAGTTCAAGGAGAGGGGATTCCAAACAGTCCTGGTCTGCAACTCTCACAAAAGGTGAGGGGCAGGTTCTTCTGGCTGGCAGACTGTATGGCATTTTGGGGAAGTTGTATTTGAGGTTTAAGCTCGAAGGAGTGAAACTGGGAGAGTATTTTCTACCTCAGTTCGCGTCCTTTTACTCCTTAATAGTTGAAAACAAATCGCTGGAAGACAACAGGAGAGGCAGTGCTTAGTCATGTGCCTGAGCGAGTTCTATCCAGCTGCCTGTCAGGAACTGGCGGCACCATGAATGCAAGTCACAATGCTGTCAAGACCGATTGTCAGCCCAGCCCTACCGCCTGCTGATCTAGTCCTTCCTCAAAGTCCAAGAATTCCCTTTCCTCAGTCAGCAGCGTCCGACCCTAGCACTCACTGTGGGCCTTGATGAAAAGAACAACCTCCAGATACCTGCCAATCAGAAGCCTGCCTGACAGAAATGTTACTCAGGGAGATGGTCTCAAAGGGAAGGACTCTCTCCTCTTCCCTCAGGTTCTCTCAGGTCCACCTGTGACACTGTTAGAACACCAGGAACTTTATGCCTGGACCGTTATCTTAACTCCTCCTAGAATGACCTTCATGGAGATGTATTCCAATGCTATGCCCACATTTCAAGAAACCACCATGGAGAACTCTCATTTTTATTAGTTATAAAACTGTTGTCAAGGACACTGTCCATTATGTCACTCAGTGTCTTACGTACAAGGAAGCTTCCTCCACAAGAAACCTATCATAGAGTGTTTGTTTCTCCCCGAGGAACATTTTCCCTTTTTTCCTCTGAGAAAATAGTATGTTGCTTCTTTCCCAATAATGAGAATTGTGTAACTTCTGCCAAGAAGCTCAGAATCCAATTCAATGCTCAGCCACAGCCACTTGAGTACCTTTTTAAATTAGCATATTTGAATTGAGCTCCATTCACTGGTTCTGATTTTCTCTTTCTCTTTTATTAAGAATATAGGTATTTTTTGTATATATGTCCTTTATTATAAATTACATATGTGCATATATACTATACACACCAGATATTCTTTATTATAAGTGGAATCAGATCATTTTTTTTGGAGATGCAACTTTCTGCCTGGATGATGACAATGCTTGCGATCCATTAGTTTACTCAAAGGGTTCATCTTCAAATAACCTTTTTAGCATCACTATATCTGGGATATCTCACAAATCTAATGAATCTGGGTTAGAGCCTTGGACCCTCTGTGATCTTTGAAAAGTCATTTAATCTCTTAAGCCTCAGTATAATACTACTGGCCCAGTTTACCTAATAAAGTGCTATAGGGATGAAGTAAAACAATGAATGCCCTATGAATTGAAGCTCTTTGAAAAGGTAAAAGAGTGGCTAAAAAATTTCCCATTTACAGCTCAGCATTGCTTCTTGAGAAAAATGCAACTGGGAGGACTGAGGAAAAAGACTAAAGTTTATGAAGCACTTTGGTTGATGTTTTCCGATTGTCCTTCCAGATCCATTCTCCACCCACTTCTATGCCCCAGGGGGCTGACCCTTAGACTGCATCAATGGGGCTATTTTGCCCTATGGCTTCAGTTGATCGCAGATCGGCAGGAGACTGGTGGGGTATTTTCTCTCTTAACAGGCTACAGGTCCAATGGCAGTAGTCTACTGAAGGCCACAGGTCCTGTGATGTGGCCTCTCCCAGAGCCAGTTACAGAGACAGCTACACCTACACCTACATTTCTCTCCAGCTTTTGGTAATCACTCCCTATGTAATGGCTCCCTCTGTTGCTAACCTGGGGCGGTTTCATCATCCCTACTGGTTCTCCTTAGTCCTGCCCACATCTCTGTCAATAGTTGCTTCACTAAACTCTCCTATATTACCCTGATTGAGGGCACAACCTGTTTCCTCTTGGGGTTTGGTTGTGCCCCTAGAGGCACAACCCTCACAAAAACTCCTTGAGGTAGATGAGATTGCTCATTTTGTAGATGAGAAAAAGATATGGTTAAATAATTTCCCAAGGTCATATACATTGTAAGTTATAGAGCTAGGTATCAAACCCAGATCAGTCTCATGTCCTTTCTATCTGTCTTATGTTCTCTTAGACGGGTGAAGTATTTTTGATACTACATTAGGACCTTCAGCAAAATGCTAATGGTAGTGGTGGTAGAGGCATCTTCTCTTGTTCCTGACTTTAAAGGGAGGACTTTCCATGTTTCATAGTCCCCACCCCACTCCCCGCCATGGCTATACTAGTAAGAATGAACATTGGCTTTTTTACTCTAATATGTTATGTAGTGAGTTCTAGGCACATAATTAAGGACCTGGTGGTGGCAGAGATTTGAAGAGAGGAAGCTGGAATTTCCATCTCCATCTCCACTGAATTTGGAAATCTCCCCTCTTTATACTACCTCCTCAAAAGTCCTTTCCCTGATCTGCAGCTCAGAGAGTTGGATAGTTCTTCATTGGCCTGGGTTGAATCATTGTCTTCTAGTGCCTCCTACTGGTGCTGTATTATATGGAGCTACAAAGAACCTGTCTAGTTTCTCTTCTTCTAGAACAGTGATGGCGAACCTATGACACACGTGTCAGCACTGACACGCATAGCCATTTCTGATGACACGCGGCCGCATGTCGAGGATGAAACATTTACTGCTCCTGAGGATGAAACATTTGCGACTAGAGTCTTGGAGTTAGTTTTTTTCCTCAAAGTGACACACTACCCGAGTTATGCTCAGTTTTTTGGCGAAGTTTGACACACCAAGCTCAAAAGGTTGCCACTCACTGTTCTAGAATCTAGATAGACCTTAGGGCATGACCATATGACCCATTTTAGATACATTCATGGTCCCAATTGCTCTTTTTTCAATGCCCACCAAGTTTCCTATAGCCTTGCTTTGAATGTGGTTCCAAGAGCTAAAATCATTGCTGTACGCATCAATCAAACACTGGTAAATTGAGGAACTCCTTCTTTACTTTAGATATTTTATCTTTGACAGCCTGAGATTCCATTAGCTTTTTTTTCACAATATTTCTGCCCAATAACCTTGCCACTTAACTAAATTCCCTGTGTCTTTCCTCTCAATATCTCCTGATTTACGACCTCTCTGATTGTGTGGTTGAGTGTTTAGAACCATGGTCAGTTTCTTGCATTGACCTTTGTTAAATTTCATTCTGCTATATTTAACCTGCAAAAGTCTTTGGGATTCATTTGTTTTCCAACTATACAATGCATCACAAATTTGATAAACTTGAATTCCCCCATATGAGTGAGTCATTGTTGAGAATGTCAAAGAGGACAGGGTTGAGGATAAAGCCCTGAGGTCTGCCAATTTTAGGTGCTAATAGGCAGTCACATCTATCATGCAAATAGAAATTTGGAAATGGAGCTTTGGTGAAAAATATAGACTGAAGACTTAGATTTGAAAATCATGGACATTTGGGAGAGGTGAGAGGGAAAATAATTGAAATGGATAATTTAGAGAAGAGAGATAATAGAGAGAGGAGAGATGACAAAGGACAGAAATTTGGAAGGGGAAGAGAAGCTACAGAAGGCAGTGAAGGGGGATCAGAGATATAGGATGGGAACCAAGAGAGTCTGGGGTCATGGTAGCCAAGGGAGATAGTGCAAAGGAGAAAGGTTGAGTATGGTTGCAGAGAAGGTGTGAGAAAAAGGTCATTTAGTGTGTGTGTGTGTGTGTGTGTGTGTGTGTGTGTGTGTCTGGGGGATGGTGGTGGAAGGATTAGAAACAAGATTAAATCCCAATCTAGCTCTGAATGGTGATACTGGTAACTTTTTTTTTACTTAACCAATGTGGTGAGTAAACATCATTATTTATACGTTTTTGAATGCAGGAAATACTCATAATAATTTTTTTCAAAAGTGAATAGATAGTGTGGAAGTAGAAGTATGGGGAACAGATTATTTTAGAAAGTAATTGATAGACTATAGACTCTGGAGGGACTATAGGGGAGGGTATTAAGAACTCAGGAGGCACAATAGCAACTCAAGTGTCCATTGATGGATGAATGGATAAACAAAATGTATATACCGACAATGGATTAATACTGAGCCTTAAAAAAGGAGGACATTCTGACACATGCTCCAACATGGATGAATCTTGAGGGGAGTATGCTAAGTGAAATAAACCAGTTACAAAAAGACAAATACTGTATGATTCCACTTATATGAGGTATATAGAGTAGTCAAATTCATAGAGACAGAAAGTAGAATGGCGGTTTCCAGGGTTTGGGGGACAGGAGGCTGGGGAGTTATTTAAAAAAAATAAAACAACTCAGGAAGAAAAGTAGGTTCTGGGACAGAAACAGAAATGAGGTGAAGGAATAAAAATAAGTGAAAAAAAGGAAAGACTTGAGGTGGACAAAAAGGAACTTGAAGTTGTCATTGGATGAGCTTCATCTCAGCAGAGGGTCTGGTGGGGTCCACTGAGGTTGGAGGGGTGTTGCAGGCTTGAGCAAAGAGAACAAGGTTTGGAGCCACTTCTGGAAGGCATATGTGTGGGACCAACAAGAAATGAATGAAGAAGGTGCCACGTGGCAAGGTATGCTCAGTGCAGGTTACCCGTATCAGGGTGTAGTAGATGCATCACCATGTTTGAGTCTTTCTCCAGCTATCTAGAAATATAAATGGAGAAAGCAGAAGGGTGTTGGTGGTGATCCTGGACTCAGGGTTCTCAAGGTGGGGTGGTGAGAAGCAGCTTGAGGTGTTGACAAAATCTGGGCAGGGCAGGACATACTACTCTCTGTCTATATTTATGTTTGGGAGCGGTGTGGGGGGGCGTGTCTCTGGAGATAGCTCTGCTTTTGAGGACCAAATTGTGAGGGGGCAGGGAGGCCAGTGGTTGTCATTTGCTGTAAGATCTGAGCCTGCCCCAGGTCCCACAGCTTGAAACTGAGCCCTTAGGGCTGTGTTGTGCCTAGGAACACCTGTATAGTAAGGAAGGCTGAAGAAAATTCTTACAGATTGGTTGGGGTGAAGGAAATCTGCAATGCTAGCTTCCAGGGCAAGTCTAAAGGGTCTTCAAGACATTTTTACACAATTTTCATATTGACAGTGAGATATTCTAGTTTGTATTCAGCCTTCATAGCAGGAAGTAGCCTGGGACCCAGCTAGACTTGGGCAACTTATTTTTAACGAGACTTTAACTGCCACAGAAACTTCTATGTAGTAATGATTGCAAACCACATGTCCTATTTCTCTCCTGTAGAATCTTCAGCTATAACCCTCCTGGTAGCTCTTGTGCATAGCTTTGCTCTTTATTGTTAGGGATTACATTGAGGAGGCCAGTTTTGAGAGCTCAGGAAATTTTACCAGCATTTGGGAAGGAGGAAAAAGGCTGACGTTAACACACTGAAAGGTGTTACAAATTATAATTCTCCAGACTGCATGACAAAGAGGGTTCAGTTCCAAACTTACTGGCCCCAGGAGTGGCTGTGCTTGAATAAGAACAAATAAACTGGAAGTTATTTGGACATCCAAATAATGCAAGGCAGTTGGAAACTACTTCTCCAGGGGGAATTTCAGAAAGGCAGGCCAGGCAGTCTAATGGCTTCAAGATTACTCAAGGAAATTGGGGGTTCTACGTTTTAATTCTGACTTTCTTTTTTATAAAAATCCTCACTCAAGAATATTTTTCCCCATTGATTTTTTTAGAGAGAGTGGAGGGGAGGAAGGGAAGGGAGGATGTGAGAGAGACACATTGATCCACATGTGCCCCGACCAGAGCCAGGGATCGAGCCTGCAACCTACGTATGTGCCCCTGACCCGGAATCAAACCTGCAACCCTTCATTCTGTGGGCTGACACTCCAACCACTGAGCCAAACTGACCAGGGCTAATTGTGGACATTCTGTATGATTGAATGTCTTAGTGATTGGGAGCTTCTTTTTTAAAATGAAATTTATTGATTTGAGAGAGAGGGAGAAGCATTGATTTATTGTTCCACTTATTTGTGCATTTACTGGTTGCTTCTTGCATGTGCCCTGACCGGGGATGAACCAGAAAACTTGGCATACTGGGAGGACGGATGCTCGAACCAACTGAGCTACCAGGCCAGGGCAGTAATTGGGAGCTTCTTGAGGCACACATTTATTTACCTTGTATCCCCACAGACTGGCATATATGTGTGCTTCATGGATTTATAGAAAACAGATCACCATTGGAATAGAAATTAGGTGGACAAGAGAGTACAAATATTCACAGTTGATAGCTTCACCTCCTGGAAAAGGAAACGACTGTGCTGGTTGGAATATTGTTGAATAAGAGCCTGCAGACGGCTGGGAGTGAATCCCCACTCCACTACTCACAAGCCGAATAGCCTCTCTGAGCTACAGGGTCCTCATCTGTAAAATGGTGACAATATACTAGTACTCATATCTACTTCACAGATTATTGTATGGATGAAATAAGATAACACAGGCAAAGCCCCAGCATATAGAAAAATTATAATAATGCAAGGAAGTGGGAGTCTTTTAGCTGTTATTATTACCTTTCTTCTAATTCTTTCAAAGATTCACTTCTCAGCCTTCTCTTGCAGCTCCAGTCTTTTCTAAGTATAGCAAACGTGCAGGTGTCACTGTGCATAGAGAAGCTGTGAAGATCTGTTAACTTACAAAAGTGAGCACAGTGCCCAAGTCTTGGACAGCTCAGGACACACTTACTGAAACAATGAATGCTGAAAGAAATTTGCTCTCAACCTCTAGGAATTACAAAACATACCAATTAGTTTTACCAAGCAAGTGACCTAAAGATTCTCACATGCGCAATTATTGGATTTTGAAAACATGAGTCACCAACATTAATGAAAGTGTCTAGAAGTCAGTAGTTCCCAACTTTTACTGCATAAGAGCCTCCTAATTAACTAAAAAATCCCCAAAGAGTCAGAATTGGTAGATCTGGAAAGAGTACAGGCAACAGCATTTTAAGCTCATCTCCGGGATAGTTCTGATGCAACACTTTAGGGCAGCCTGAAGGCCTCCATTGAGAAAACTCAGGGGTTACTTAAAAATGTGATGGGTGGGAGGAGGAACCAAGATGGCAGCAAGGTTAAACAACTAAACTGCCGCCTCACACAACAATTTCAAAAATACAACTAAAAGACAAAACGTCTACCACCCAGAACCATGGGAAAGCTGGCTGAGTGGAAAATTTACAACTAAGAAGAGAAAGGAGCACAAACGCTGAAAAGCTGAGGTGAATGTTACATGATGCTGTAATGGTTCATCTGGTAGTAGGAGAAAAAAGAGAATGAAAAAGCAAGCCTACAAATTCGAGACAAGCTCTGTCTGATGACACTCCTGATGGGATGCCTCCATTGCATAACCAGGGGAGGAAAGTAAAGATTCCTGAAGTGTGGACCACACTACGCAGTGGAATGCAGGAGCATGAGAACCTCGCACTCCCACCACTGGCCAAGAAGCACTCTTTGGAATATTATTACAATATTCTACAATGTTGACCATCCACTCACTCTGAGGCTGGCTGTGCTGTATGTAAAGGCATGTTTCCTTTCATTTATTTGGATTCCACTAGTCATTCATTTCTATCAGTACTAAGGCTTCTGGCAAGGCCAGTTCATGTCATATGTTAGCAATTTGTAAAGACAGACGACAGATAGACATGTCTATTCTTGGCTACTGGTTTTCGTTATGGACACAATCTACAATCTGTGCAAGAACACAGACAATGACAAAAAAAAAAAAGATGTGTGTTTTGAACATGCTTTTTCCTTATTAGAAAACTGAAAATGGCATGACCCAAAGTGTTCCATTTTCTTTGAGCTACTTGTCATACCTGGCAGGTCAAATAGAGACTTCTTTATGAACAGAATAAAAATGGAAATTATGGTTGTAGCTAACATGCTAGTTCTACTGATGAATCAATACCTACAGGTCTTGCCCAGCCAGTGTTGCTCAGTGATCGACCTATGAACCAGAAGGTCACGGTTTGATTCCCAGAGTACATACTTGAATTGCAGGCTTGATCCCCAGTAGGGGGCTGTGCAGGAGATAGCCAATCAGTGATTCTCATCACTGATGTTTCTACCTTTCCCTCTCCCTTTCTCTCTGAAATCAATTAAAAAAAAATATATATATACATATATATGTCTTATTCTTACCTAAAAAAAAAAATGTGATGTGTGCCCATCTAAATGCAAGAATCTCTTCGTTCTTTTACTCGTAGGTTTCCTTCTTTTCCCTCCAGTGGGTAAAATAATAGGATTGAAATTACTGTCAGTCACAGACTGAGCTGGGAGAATCTGGGCTCAAGTAAGTTCTGGTGTACCACATGGACATGCTTAAAGGATTTGCCATAAAGATCTAGTTATTTGGGCACACTATATGCCTGAAAATCATCTGGAAGGATTGTTAATCTAATAGTCTATCTATTTGTCAGTCTGATATTTCAGGAGGATTGTATTTTCTCCTTCAGGATTAAAGGAAAAAATATTCCTTCAGCAGTGCCACTAGAAATAATTCAAAATCTAAAAAGCTTTAATGCAAATTACAAGAATATGACTTGTAGTCACACTCCACGTACAAGAGGAACCTGTATAGATCAGCACCTAAAGTATATGAATGGGAAATAAATGGTAGGTCTTTGTGTCTGCAGGGGAGAAGTTTCTGTGTAGTTCTATGATTTTTCTCAGAAATTAAACTCCCCCAGAATCTGGCCTCTGCATTTAACCTCCAGTTAAGGTCATCAGTCTGTTCCACCATGACATGGTGCTACATGGCATCACTCTCCCTTCCCCACTAATCTGTTGTTGTAAATGTTGCCTTGAAAGGGTCTTAAGATTCAATTATTAATCAGAACCAATTTAACAGGCTGTTGATGCCAGGAATGAATTTTTCTCAATTTGCAAAGCTGGGATAAGCTGATCAAGAGAATAGTATAATTTCATAGGAAGTAGATTAAGCTTCCCACGCCTGCCTAAAGAGCTTACTGAGGCTCACAAAGGTGAAGAAAAAGGTGTGTATGGGTGGCTACATTATGAGCCCATGAAGAGTAACTTTGAGGAATTTGTAAACCATAGTAACCTCAGTTTAGATAAAGTTTCCTTAACCTGGAAGGGTCAAGTTGCTATCTTCTCTTTTTAAAATCTCATTTAAAGTGTAGCTCGGACAAATTTTATGAAGAGAAATGGTGCTACAGAAATGATAATTTCTGCACTTAAATCTGCTTTATTCCCTGTTTTCATACTAGAGCTATGAGGAGCTACAAGCTTATTTTCTTTTAAGGTGCAAGACTTCAAACAGGAGGGTGATAAATGACCTAAGTTATTTGTAATATGTGGGAAATATAGACAATCTGTGTTGAGTGTAAGAAGCTGTGTTCTTTTTTAAAAAATTTATTGGGGTGACATTGGTTAATAAAATTACATAGGTTTCAGGTGTACAAGTCTATAATACATCATATGTATATTATATTGTGTGTTTACCACCTCAAGCCAAGTCTCCTACCATCACCACTTATTTCCCCCCCCTTTCCCTTCTACTACCTCCCCCCAACCCCTTTTCCCTCACCATAATGTTGTCTGTGTCTAGGAGTTTTTTCCCTTTGTTTAATCCCTTTACCTTTTTCAGCCAGCCCCCAACACCCCTCTCCTCTGACAGCTGTTAGTCTTGTTGTCTGTATCTATGAGTATGTTTTTTATTTTGTTTGTAAGTTTATTTTATTCATTAGATTCCACATTTAAGTGAAATCATGTGGTACTTGTTTTTCTCTGACTGGCTTATTTCACTGAGCATAATACTCTCCAGGTTCATCCATTCTGTTGCAAAATGTAAGGCCTCCTTTTTAAAAATTTTTTTTTAGCTGAGTAGTATTCCATTGTGTAAATGTACCACTCCCCACCCCCCCACCCCCCATTTTTAAATTCACTCATCCAATAGCCAAGATTTGGAAGCAGCACTTGGGGATGCTTCCGAATCTTAGCTATTAGAAATAACGTTGTAATGAACATATATTCCTTCAAATTAATGTTTTGGGTTTCTTTGGATATATTCCTAGAAATGGAATTGCTGGGTCATAAGGCAATTCTATTTAAAACTTAAAAAAAAATCCTTGCCCAAGGATATGTTTTTATTGATTTTTAGAGAGAGATGAAGGGAGGAAGGGTAGAGAGAGAAAAAAAATTTATGTGAAAGAGAAACATTGATTGATTGTCTCCTATACATGTCCTGATGACCAAGGATCAAACCTGCAATCTGGGTATGTTCTCTGGGAATCAAACCCCTGACTTTTTGGTGCATAGATGAATCTCCAACCAACTGAGCCACACCAGCCAGGGATACCCTATGTCTTTTGATTGGAGAATTTAAGCCATTTACATTTAAAATGATTCTTGATAGGTACGTATTTATTGCAATTTTATTCTTTTAATCACGTTTTTCTTCTTTTTTCTTAAAGAAGTCACTTTAACATTTCTTGTAACACTGGTTTGATGATAACAAACTCCTTTAGCTTTTTCTTTTCTGGGAAGCTCTTTATTTCTACTTCAAGTTTAAATGCTAGCCTTCCTGAGTAAAGTAGTCTTGGTTGTAGGTTCTTGCTTTTCATCATTTTGAATATTTCATGCCAATTCCTTCTGACTTGAAATGTTTCTATTGAGAAATCAGCTGACAGTATTATGAAAACTCCATTGTATGTAACTAACTGTCTTTCTCTTGTGGCTTTTAAGATTCTCTCTTTGTCTTTAACCTTTTCTATTTTAATTATAATGTATGCTTCTTTGGGTTCATCTTGTTTGGGATTCTCTGTGCTTCATGGACTTGTATGTCTTTTTCCTCCACTAGATTAGGGAATTTTTCAGTCATTATTTCTTCAAATGGGTTCTCAATTCCTTGTTATCTCTCATCTCCTTCTGGTACCCCTATGATGTGGATGTTATTATGCTTCATGTTGTCCCAAAGGTTTCTTAAACTATCTCATTAAAAAAAATTCTTTTTTCCTTTTGCTGTTCTGATTGGCTGTTTTCTTGTACCTTATTTTCCAAATCTTTGATTTGAACTTCTGCTTCATCCAACCAATTTACTGCTTATTCTTTCTGGTGTATTCTTCATTTCAGCTATTGCATTCTTCATTTCTGACTGGTTATTTTTATGGTTTCTAAGTCCTTTTTGATGCTGTTGTCTTTCTTAATTAGTTCCTTCTGATCCTTATAACCATTTTTTGAACTCTATTTCTGATAAATTGCTCTGTTTAATTTTGCTCCTTTTCTAGAGATTTTTTCCTGTTCTTTCATTTGGGGCATGTTTCTTTGTCTTCTTATTTTGGCTTCCTCTTTGGGTTTGTTTCTATTTATAATGGAGATCTGCTATGCTCCAGTCTTAGTAGGGTGGCCTTATGTAGTAGGTGACTTGTGGGACCCAGGGGCACAGTCTCCTTGGTTACCTGAGCTGGGTGCTCCAGGAATGCCCTCTGTGTGGGTTATATGAGCCCTCCTGTTGTAATTGAGCCTTGATTGCTATTGGACCATTTATGTGTGGATCAACCCTCAGGATGGCTGACTGTGAGGATCAGCCCTGACCACAGTGTTTGAGCTGCTGTGCACGTGCTGACTACATGAATAGGAATTTGCCTTAGAAGGATCTGGTGCCTGTTGAGATCTCCTTTGGATGGGCCACTTGTGAAGCTAATTGGATTCTGCTCTGATGTTGTCTGATATGGGCCACTTGTGGGTCTGGGGCCTCTTGGGACGAGCTCTGGTGCAGGTCAATGTCAGATGCTGTCTATGACTGGCACTGGGAAACCTGTTTGGAGCTACAAAGTGATCCCCAGTTTGTGGCTGCCTCTGCTGGGCCTGGGTGCATGAGAAGGATCAAGCTGCACACCAAGGATGTCTTACACCAGCACTGAGCCCAGGGGAAGGTCAGTAAAAGTCTGAAGGCACCCCAAGATCTGCCTCCATCTGTTGGCTGCTTGTTAGGCTCAGTCACTGAAACAGCATCTGACGATACTTGAGTTACATGAGGTAAGTTCTCAGTGAGTCACCAGGTAGGGGCAAGTGGTGTTCACCAGATTGATACAGGTTCAATCTCAGTGCCAGTGCTGGGTCTGAGGTCACTCAGCTAATGTCCCAGTATATGCCAAGTCTAGCTGTCACCTGCTGGGTGTTTGTGCACCTTTGTGGTGGGGCAAGGTCTTAGGGAGTTGTCATGGTGAGGCCAGCAGAGTTTATCAGGTCCAAACAGACCAAGATTTGGCCGTGTGAAAGGAGGGCTCTTCACTGGTTGGGCATGCAAGGGAAAATGGCCCCATCTTAGAGCTACATAACTCAATTTGTCCAAGATTCTGCCAGGAGCCTGATCTCAGCAGTGTGGGGCCACCAGGAGGTAGGAGGATGGATCTCCTATGATGGGGAGGTGCCAGTCAGGCTTGGGGTAAGGTAGGGTGAGTAGCTCTTGACTCAGAACTACACAACTTAGCCTGTCCTGGATTCTTCCAAGACCTTGGCAGGGTGGAGCCACCTGGAGTTGGGTGGTAGGGGTAATGGAAGTCCTGAGAGTGGGGCTAGCAGATCTCTCATGAGGGGGAGGCTCCAGTCAGGTTAATGGGAGAGTGGGGGGAATGGCCCCTAAATGCTACACAACTTAGTCACTGATACCCCCTGAACTCTGCCTAGACTTCTACACCCTGGACTATGCTGCTGACTCCTCAGTAGGGCCCAAGCTCCAAAGGGTGGGGCTACAGAGAGTTCAGAGAGTGGGGCTATTGCATTTCCCCAGGCTGGTGCCATAAGGAGGGGATTGCTCCATCCAAGAAAGATGGTGTCTGTGGTGTGGGAGAGGGACTCAGCACAGGTATCATGGCAGCTGTCCCTTTTAATTCTCTCCTCAAAGCCACAAACCTCAGTCTCTCCTCACACAGCCGCACCCTCTCTCTGCTGGAGCCCAAGGTGAGTGGCTGTGAATGAGATTTTGTGCATTGGCCATTTAAGAGGCCAATGTATCTCTAGCAGTCTGCTGTATCTCTCTGGTGGACAGAATTCCTGCTGATTTTCACAGTCAGATGTTATATGGGCACCTCTTCCCAGCTCTGGTGCTATGGGCTGGGGATCCCAGCTTGGTGTTGAGACCCCACACTTCTCAGGGGGAACATCACACACAGCTGAGATATCCCTCTGGAAACTCAGCCACCACCTGTGGGGGCGGGGCCAGCCCTTTTCATGTCTCCACCCTTTCTACCAATCTCCATGTGGCTTCTTCTGTAAATCCTTGGTTATAAGACTTCTCTGCAGCTAGTCTTCAGTTGATCATTCAGGTTGACTGTTCTATAATTTAGTTGTGATTTCACTTTGGTCCTGGGAGGAGGTGAGTGTACCTTCAACCTACTCCACTGCCATCTTGGCTCTCTCTAAGAAGCTGTGATTTTGAATAGGGTCTCATAATCGATGAACTGACCACATCACAGAACTCTCACTCTACCCTGTGCATATTCGAGGTCACCTAGGAATGAGGTGGGTGCTCATATAAATGCATGAATCTCTTTGCCTTTTCATTACTTAGGTGTTTTTTTTCCCCTCCCGTGGATGAATAGGTACTAAGATTGAAAGTAGCCTCAGCTATGTCCTAGCTGGTTTGGCTCAGTGGATAGAGCGTCGGCCTGTGGACTGAAGGGTCCTGGGTTTGATTCTGGTCAGGGGCACATGCCTGGGTTGTGGGCTCGATCCTCAGTGGGGGGTGTGCAGGAGGCAGCTGATCAATAATTCTCTTTTATCATTGATGTTTCTATCTATCTCTCTCCCTTCCTCTGTGAAATCAATAAAAATATATTTAAAATAAGTAGCCTCAGCCATAGATTGGGAATATCCCCCACAAGATTAGAATTTCACCCCCACCATCAGGGGAGATTGTGTGGTGCAGGCAGAATCAGCTGCATAATATGCAGGCCCAGTACTAGCTGAAAATTATCCCAAAACCAGGAGAAAGTGCCATTAAAGGTACTAAAATACAAAGCTTTCCCCTTTTTTCTTGTGGTCTCTCTCCTGCTTTGTCATGGCATTTGTTTTTATTCTTTTTTTGTTGTTGTTATTGTGGTAAAATACACATAACATAAAATTGCCATCTTAACCTTTTTACATTACACATTACAGGTACATCTTGCACATTTTTAAGTGTGCAGTTCAGCTTATTAAATATATTAATATTTAAAGATACCAGTCGTGGTGTCTTTTATTTGATATCTAATGCCATTCTAAGTAAATTAAAAATGTAAATTATTAGCATGAATTTTATCGTTCATTTGTGCAATGCCAGTTTTAAATGCAAAGGTCAGAGCATTTAACTCATTTGTGCAATCATCGAAATCATACTTCATATTTTGTCCCTGGAGGATGCCTCAAGCTGGCTAGAAAAGACAAACACAAGCAGCCTCATAAAGGTTGGAAGAAGGACAAGAAGGTTCCGCAGGCGCAGACTGGGCTCAAGGGAGTTGGCTGTAGCACTCCATCTGGCACAGGGATATTCAGGACCGTCACAGGTGCCAAGGAGACCCACCTTGTGTGCCTACTCAGGCCTGCTGGCTGCTGGGATCTCCTCACATCCAGGCCCTGGATTGACATGTTGTTCCCTGGCTTGGGATAGGCCCTGGGGAATCTCCCTTCCCAGGTGGTTTCCCCAAACGCAAGGAGGACAGATGACACTCCCCACTCATTACTGCAACGTCTGTATCTGGATCAGGAATGAGCAGTCAGTGCATCCCTCATTGAAGCTTCCTGACATCCACCAGGCACAGTGCCAGTCCTGGGTGGGATGGCAACTGCTATGCTGAATCCCAAGAGGCAGCAGGATAGGTGCAGCTAACTGTGACCTTCCCCACCTACACTCAGGCCCTTGAGGGCAGTAGTTACTGGATGGGCACAGGGAGGGGAGGCCAGGCAGGGCTCAGGTTCTAGAGGGCAGGAGAGTGAGCTGAGAACCCACCCTCCACCCCCTGGGGAAGCTGGGGACATGGGTTGGGGTTGGGAGAGGGAGGATGGAAGTGGAGGCAGCAGGAAGCAGGACATCCTGTGCTGTCTCCAGGCTTCCCCAACACACTGCATGCTCCAATGCTCCACTGTCCCATCAGACGTCATGCATAAGACACAGTGTCAAGTCTGGGGTTGCAGAACATTAAGCTCCAACCACGGGGGTTCTGCTGAGCTCAGATCCCCTGTGGGACTACATGGGCCTTGGTGCAGGAGCCAAGAACAAGTAGGGGAGGGGAGAGGAGAGCCCGTGCTTCCGGGGAGCAAGGCCAGCCCTGCCTATCCTTGGCTCCTCAATAGGGTTTTGACATTTTGATGTGAGAGGCAATTGTTCTCCTTTCAGGATTGCCCTCACTTCTCCCCGCTCCTCTCTTTCCTGCCCACTCAGGATTTTAAGCAATGTGGATCTTCCTCTGATGTTCTCCCCTTTCTTGTTTCCCTCTGTCTGAGTGCGAGGAGATGGGAGCTCTGTCTTTTAATTGCGCTTCACGGTAAATTAAGGTGGTGTTCCCTGCCTGGCAGGATGCATGTGGCTGCAGCCGTGAATGCTTGCGAGTCTCTTTGCGCTCCTGGGTGGGGGTGTCTGCTTCTCAGGATCGTGTGAGGCCCAAAAGGAAGAAAGGAGAGGGAGGAAAGCTGGAGAAAAATCACAGAAGCTTAGGGACAGTCGGAAAGAAAGCATGGGAAAATGGGTAAGGGGAAGAAGATGGAAGGCAGTGGGGTAAACAAGGGAGAAGGGAAGGAAGGGAGGGAGCCAGCTTTTTGCTTGCTCTATCCACATGATTTGAAAGAATAGAGGCTTCACCTGATAAAACTGTTGTCCCAAGCAGACAGTGTCTGCGCAAGCTGGTGCCTGAACAATGACTGAGAATCCCAGGTGGCAGTAAGAAGTGTCAGCGCCAAGTCTCTTGCTCTGTTCCTGTCAGATCTTTGAAAACGTGACTCAGCGTTTTAGTCTTCTCAGAGCACACCCCAAGGAACCCGAGCCCCACAGAGGCGTGGGTGCTCTGAAGAGAACTGGAGGGGTGGGGTGGGTAGGCGGGGAAGTTAAATGGGCCAGAAGAGCAATGGAAAATCCCTTCTGGAGCTCCCAGTAGGACCCAGAGTTGCACTGAGGAGAGTTAGGACTTTTCATTTACAAAAATGAACTCTATTTTTTTCAGGGGTAAAAGCAGAGGCCATATGAGTGAAGTTTATGCGCCATCTGATGGCCTCGCACACAGCTGCGTGCCCGGGCCTGGCTCAGCACCCCAGACGCCAGCCTCACAAGAAGCCCCAGGTTCCCTGCACTTTCTGTCCTCTCAGTCATTATCTCTTTCCAGAGGAGGATTTCACTTTTGGATTATGATGCAGACTCCACTGCGATTTTCCTCACCGTGGCAGCAAACACCGATTTGTCAAGGGAACAGTATGACCCCTTAAAGACCTGGAGTGTTCTGATACACGTCCTGAAACCTCTTTCATGACTGGAGAGAAATGAGAACAATACTTACATCTAATTCGAGAGAGGAAACTAAACTGTGCTTGCAAAGATGGCCCCGCTCTTTCTAGAGCCAGATTTCTCAAAGTGGTGATGGGTGGGCCTCCCACATCAAAATAACATGGAACGATGGGTTAAAAATCAGATTTCTGCATCCCCACTGCAGAACTACTAAATCTCTGTGGGTGAGGGGTCAGTACCTACATTTTAAAGAAGCTGAGAGTTCGTGCCCCTGTGTACACTGACAGTTGTGAATCCACGCCTGGGGCGGTGGTTTTCAAACTTGACTGAGCCTTGGAAGCACCGGGAGGGTTTGTAGAACACAGATGGCTGGGCCCCACTTTGAGAGCTTCTGATTCAGTGGGTCTGTGGCAGGGCCTACGAATCTGCATTTCTAATAGGTTCCTGGGCGATGATCATGCTGCTGGTTTGGGGACCACACTTTGAGAACCACTGGGTTAAAGCAATGACAACAATTCAGCCTTGTGTCCGTCAGGTGTAAGCTGTTACTGAGGGTCAGAGTGTGGGAGGCAGTGGTGTTGGAGGGCTTATTTCCTCCCTCGTCAGGAGGCAAATGTCTGGAAGAGCAGTGCAGGCCACTGGCCCCAGAGCCAGGCCCCTAGGCAGGGCCCTAAGAGAGCAAATGGTGTGTGTGTGTGTGTGCCAAGTAACCAGGCTTCTGGTAGCTGGAGCTCTGGACTCCCAGGAGCTCAGTTTGGTTTCAGATAAAAATGGGGTTATAGGTCTGTTCTATAACCTAGACAAGAAGGATTGGCTAAATCTAGAACTTCGAGTAGATCCCTGAACTAAGCAGGAATAATTGAAAGCATAAAAGAAGGCAGAGTTCTCATTACCATGAATAACCATGGATAACCCAGCAGAAATCTACCTAATAGAAGAGTAACATGCTAATTGACCTTACCTTTGTGACGACCACCAGCCAATCAGGAGTGGTTATGCAAATTAACCAACCAAACAGCGACACCTACTGACCAATCAGGAGTGAGTATACAAATTAACCCAACAAAGATGGTGGGTTAATTTGAATACGCAGGCACTGAGTGGCCAGGGGCAGGGTGGGACGCCTGCGTCGTCGCCATGGCAATGACGCAGGTGTTCCACACCACCCCAGCTGCTCCGGGCCTCTGGGCAGCATGGAAAGGCGGAAAGGCAGCTCTGGGCCTGAGCAGAAAGGCCAGATTGAAGGCAGTGCTGGCAGCCAGAGGAAGGAAGTCCCATTCTTACACGAATCTTCGTGCATCGGGCCTCTAGTAATCTATGATAAGCCAGGCATGTTTTTGGGGGTGGGGCACTATATTCACATACTTCAGGCCACCAATCCTCTGGGGATATTTCAGTGGTCTCAGGACACAGATGCTTCCTTTCTTCTATCTAGAAAGTATTTCAGACTGAGGCCTCCATAGACCACTGTGGCGTGCTTGGCTGTGTGGTTTGGGGGCTGCCCACAATAGGTATCTTTGGTTCCTCCCCTGTCCTCAGATGCCTGCAGTTTCCAATATGGCCACTAGAGGTCTCAAGAGGACAATGATTATCCTAGGAACCGGACAGGAAGGACCTGGAAGAAGCTGGAAAAGGCCCCCCCTCTTTCTAAAATATTATTATTGTTATTAGTGATTTCAGAGAGGAAGGGTGAGGGAGAAATAGAAACATCAATGATGAGAGAGAATCGTTGATCGGCTGCCTCCTGCATGACCCCTACTGGGGATCTAGCCTGCAACCTGGGCATGAGCCCTGACCAGGAATCCAACCAAGACCTCCTGGTTCATAGGTCGATGCTCAACCACTGAGACACACCAACGCCGGGCGAAAAGTCCTCTTTCTGTTTGATTTGTTGTTAGGATCATCCCCATTTGCACAGCCCGACTATAACTTTTTTCATAATCCTATAATGGGGAATGAATGCTGCTGGGAGGAAATGGTGTGAAAAACAGACCAAGGTTAGGAGCAAACTTAGCATTGTGTACTTTTGAAATCAGCTGTTCTCAAATACATATCACACACGAAGAGCCTGGGGTCCAGAGAGGCACAGTAACTTTCCCAAGATCACCCAGATATTTCGTGACAGAGTCAGGACTGGGACCCAAGTCCTTTCTTGGGATGTAGGCTCCTTAACTTAAAAAAACCTCTCCTGGCTGTGTATGTGGGTTTTCAACCAGAGAGAAAGGAGCTGTGTCAATACACTGATAAGATGCTGAGATGGAAAGAGGAGAACTGAGTTTTAATCCAGTTTCTGCCCGATTTTGGACGGGTTAATTTCCCCTCTCGAGACCGCAGTGATTTTGCATGAACCAAGGGGTTTGGAGTGAAGGATCCATCTCTTCAGCCCCAGAATTCTGTGCTTGTTCAGGGTTGGGGGCTCAACACCACAGGGGGCTGAGTAGTGCTCCGTTACATCTTGTGAGAGCCCCTTCAATTTTAAATTCTTATCATCTCTGACAATTTGCAAAGTTTCCTCCCAACAAATTCCCATTCAACACACACTTGAAACCTTGAGATTGAAAATAAGAAGCAGTTACCACCCTGAAATCATAGTCAGGTGGGGGAGGCATAGTAAGGTAGGATCTTATTTTAAAGGTTCCAGGTTTCCTCTTTGTCAGGCACAAATTTCTCCTCCCCAAGTTATTTATCTATAAATCTAGTTTTTCACATATTGAATCACTCAAAGTAGAAACAGAGTTCATATAGATTCAAGGAACACCAAAACAGATTGTGGCTGTGTGTGTGTGAGTGTGTATGTGTGTGTGTCTGTGTGTACAATGAAGGGCCAATAGGGCCCATATCTGATTTAATAATCCTTCATAATCTCAGGTTTGCTCAATATATGTGTGTTTACCACATGTATACTTACAGAGAAAATAATAAATGTAAGCCCTGTTTCTTGGCACCATGGTACTTGTTTTCACATGGCATCCACTCCGACCGAGACTCACAGAGCAGTAACCTGTGGAGGCTGGTGGCCCAGAAGAGCACCGCATGGCTGAGGCTCACTATGGGTGACCATGGCCTAGACCAGTGGTCGGCAAACTCATTAGTCATCAGAGCCAAATATCAACAGTACAACGATTGAAATTTCTTTTGAGAGCCGAAAACTGACTTCTGCGCTTGGGCCATGAAGTTTCAATCGCACTGTACGTGCACGCCCGCACGTGGTATTTTGTGGAAGAGCCACACTCAAGGATCCAAAGAGCCGCATATGGCTCGCGAGCCGCGGCTTGCCGACCACTGGCCTAGACAGAGAGGCCTCCCCAGGCTTCTGCACGGTGGAGTAGTATGTTGCAGTGAGAACATAGACACGTGATTAGAATCCTAAAAGCTGACAATCTGAGGGCTCGTTGTCAGAGAACAATACCCAAAAGCATCCCCAGGGGCCCCCAGCTCCTTCCTGGGGAGGTGCCAGGCTGACAGCTGCAGGTGCACTGGCTCCTGCCCATGTGCCGAGGATTGTAGGGAGAGAAGCACAAATATAAACTCAGGGACAAAGATATCAGGTCTAGGGCTTAAAAGCGACGGTTCATGCGGCCCAAGCACCAAGCGGCGGAAGCAGGAATCCGAGCACACGGAGAGGACATGCGGGAACGTAGGCAGAAGCGCACAGAACACAGGTGGGCCCACGGGAGCCATGCTCACACTTACATGGTGTGGTCTCACACTACCTTAGTTTGCTTTAAGCATTTCCATCATCTGAGAGTTTGGGAGGGAAAAACAGAACAGTTAAAGGTAAAACACATTAGGAGCTCGCACTTTACTCTTAAAAGTTAAAAATAATGTCATTCCTGGCCATGCCATTCATAGAGAGATAATTCACAGTGATGAAGAAAAAGCACAGTTCTGAGAGTCAGACTATGGTGTCATATCTTGGCTCTGCCACTTGCTAGCTGTGTGACTCTAGGCAAGTATCTTTCTGTGCTTCAGTTTCCTCATCTGTTAAATGGGTCTGATAGTATTGCTCAACTCATAAGGTGCAATGAGGGTGGAATGAATTAAGACTACATGAACTACTTGGAATAGTCCTATTCAATACCAATCATTATCTAATCTCATTGTTGTTATTGTTACTTTATCTTTGGCTTCCTCAGGCGATACCATCCACAATAGACGATAAAACATGTTCTACAGAAAGCCAAGGCTCGGAGAGAATTGTAGATGCTCAATAAGAAAAATAATAGAAGAAATCCAAAGGTCTGGAGAAAAGCACAAAGTTAAAACTGCATGGGGTGAGCAATATTTCCATGTGTTGTTATAATTCTTGAGGGGATCATTTCAAATACCAAAGCAATTCGAAGTAGCTTTAAAATAAATCTTCACCTGAAGGTATGTTTATTGATTTGAGAGAGAGAGAGAGAGAGAGAAAGAGAGAGAGAGAGAGAGAGAGAGAGAGAGAGAGAGAGAGAGAGAGACTAATGAAAGAGAGGAACATTGACTTGTTGCTTCCTGTACGTGCCCTGACCAGGGATCAAACCTGCAACCTTGGCATATTAGGATGACGTTCCAACCAACTGAGCTGGGCTGAAGTAGCTTTTTAAGAAAAATGAATACAGTTTGCTCTCCATATCCTCGGTTTTGCATCTATAGATTCAACCAATTGTGGATCAAAAATATTTTTTTTGGGGAAAAAAAATCAATTCCAGAAATTTCAAATCAAATCAAATCAAATCGATAGCATAAACACAGATCAACGAGACCCCAAGGCCTGGTCCACGTTGGACAAGTCAAGGCTATGTACACATCATCAACCCTTCGGATTGACAGCGTCTTCATTTGCTAACTGGCTTCCACCCAGTGCCTCATACAGATAACTGCTAAAAGGTTCCTGTGCAAGGACGGGGTGGGTCTTGATTACCAGGTGGTTGACCAAGTCATGCAGGAGGACGGACTTCTCTCCCCCATTCTTTCCCTGAGCCATTCTGTCAGCTTTGACCTCATGTGGCAGGATATTGCAGTGAAGCCTGAAAGAATGGGATCTAAGCCTTAAAAGAACCTGCAAGTAAAGATGACCAGGGCTGAGCCTGCCTTTCGAATCACCCCATGTCCCTGGCTGGCCAGTGCCAGTGCCAGGCAATTCTTCACTTTCCCTCAGAGTGAATCTGCCCCTCACCTTGTAGTAGTGCATCTACACATGTAGATGGGCCAACGGAGATAGGCCTTGTTGAAACACATGTGGCTTTCCAGAAAACCCAGGTTAATGGGCTGTCCTCTCTTCTGACCAGGGACACCCACTTCCTTCCCTCAAATCTGATTTTATGGCCTCTTGCTTCCTGCTTCCCATCTGGACCTCTTCTTACTTCTCTCCCTTGGTTGTTACCTGACTGTGGCATTTCTTATTCATCGCTGGCCCCAGAAAGTTCCAGGACAGAAGCTCAAGGCCTCTCCTCTGTCGCTCTGTCTCCTCATGCCATTTCTCAGCTTCTCAAAGGCATGGGGGCTGGGGTTGGCCCTCTTGGGGATGTGAACATTTGGATGAAGCAATTTGCTTATTCAAGTTGGAAAGTCAGGTACTAAAAGCATCATTTCACATGAAAAATAGAAGCAACATTGAAATATAGAAGGAAGAATGACAAGGAACATCGGCGTTGGTTTAGTAGCCTAGCCTAACTGACCTTTGTCAGAAAATGTGTGTCGGCTGCCTCCCAAGGTAGGCACTCATCCCTGCAGAAACTGCAGTGGTGCTTAGCTTCCTGCTCTTTGCATCCTCCCACTAGGCAGGGCATGTGTTTGTACATCTGTGGTGCCCAAGCACTGGTTGCTGTGCTCTGAGAAGGCCTCTGCTTAGAGCAGAGTTTAGATCTGGGTAATATTCTCAGGTGTAAATATACCCTAGAGTTAAATTCTTCAGCTGCCAGCTGGGCTGCAGGATCCTAAAGGCTAGGCATGGGTTTTTCTTTCTTGGGCAGCCTCTTACTATATCAAGTACAGCAGGAGGGGGTCAGAGCTGCCAGTGGTCGCAGCTTCATTTGTCTGGCAGGAAAGCTGGCTTTTTAAAGACACAGTCTTGTATCTTAGATCCCAATCACAGTAGCTATTTCAAGGACATAGATTATGGTGCTTGGGCTCTGGAACACAGAGACACCTTGATCTGTTCAACATTTTTTTTTAAAGGGATGCTATTTATGGCATCAGAATGTTGCTCCAGCAAGAGTGCAAATGGGAGAGGATAGTTGGAGAAGCAAAGGGATTTCCAACCAGAAAAAGTACTGTAATGAATTGATGTTTGTAGAAGAGAAGACATTTAAACAGAATTATTAAGCAATTAGCCAAATTATAACTAGGATGGGAAATACAAGGTGATTTCAAAGGGCATCATTTCAAATAAGTAATTCTCTTGCTTTGGAGGGCTGTCATTCCACACTGTGAAGAAGGTCATTAGTTTCACGGAAGTGATGAAGGCAGTCACATTTTTCTTGTTGATGGGACAAGCCATCCCATGTCTCCTGGAGGGTCAATGAGTCCTTCAGGCCAGAGGACCACATTTGGAGGGCTGAGCCCTTGACGCAGTGGAGGCAGCCATGGCATTCTCACCCTGTACAGTGTGAGTTTTATTAAAGAGTCCAATGGCAGTAGCTTCGAAGTTCTGCTCTGGGTCCCAGGGCCCAATTCTCTCCCAATCTGCACAGATATCCCCAGGTGCAAGTTGTCAGTGGGTAGCCCATGTAGGAAAAAGGGCAATCCACAGCAACCATTTGAGTATTTTGGTGTTCTGTGCTCTGTTTTAGCGACACAGTCAGGTTTCAAGGCAAACCTCTCCTGGATTCCTCTGACCACAGGTATCACATTCCAATCAAGGCTGAGGCAATGGGACATACTTTATGTGCATCTTTCCATAGATTGGGAGAGGACTCCTTAGAGAAAAGGAATAGCCTTATCCCACTTGGTGGTTCTATGCACACGTGTGTGCAGCCTGTTTTTCTCTTTGCTATAGATGCAGACAGGTCTTGTACCATTGCGGTGCATACTGGCCCCTTTGTTCAGAGGGCTCGCTAAGTATATGAGCCACTCTTAGTGGTAGATCAACTAACAGGCTGAGAGTCTACTCATTAAATAATTTCATCAATACTCAAAACATAAAAACAGACCTAGTCTTTATGTTTCCATTTGATTTACTCACACTTGAGTGAACAGCTGTCTCATTTATCCAAAACTTTACAAAAGCACCCCAAATGTCCCATGGAGGAAGTATTTCTTTTATTGGGTGATTTTTCACTAAGCCCTGGGAGTTTGGGTTCTATGGTTTAATTTCCCACTTCCTTGTGGTAGTGGATAATAGGTGGAATGCAGAGTGTTGACTGATTTTTCCTTCAAAATGCATCACCTCCTGGGCCTTCAGAGCTCCATGGCGAAGAGTAAGCAATGAAAAGAACATAAATGAAATAAAATCCTAGTGAAAATTATTTTTAGTTGAGAGGCCTTTCAAAGAATAAATATATGTTGGTACTGTAATTTATTGTTAGAATCAAATAAATCTAGGCTGGAGGTGACCTTGGCAATTAATTATCCAGTCCACTGCTTCATTTTATGGATCAGGACACAAGGATCTGAGAAGACAAGAGACACAGCCTGATGGAGGCAGTCAGGGTTAGTGGTAGGTCTCCTGACTCATGATCCAGTACTACCCCACCACGCTGTTTCCATTTTAAATACAGGAATGAAGCTTTCTAAGCAATGACTCACATTAGGAATATGAGTAACGTGCCCAGCCTGCCACCTGAGTGAGAAAGGTTTAATCTCTTCATAAGCAAGCTAAGGGCAATGTTAGCAATCGGCTTGAACTTCTTCAATAAGATAAAGATCAAAGGATGTGTGTGGCCTACCTTTAGGCCACTGATTCCAAAATTTGAATAAATTACAGAACTCTTTATTAAGAAAATAATCCTCTCAGACCTATGATAAATTTTATTAACCAGCATTTGAGAAACATTTACTGCAGAAAGCTAAAATCTCATCCATTGAACATGATTTTCAATTGAGAAATCTCACTGAAAAAAGACAAGTTTTATCTCTAGAATTGGCAAAATGAAAGCAAAGCACCAATCTTAAATGTTCTTATTAAACTCAAAGACCCCCATGTCCCCACAAGAAAATGCCCTTAAAATCCAATTTGAGAAACACTGTCCTAGCTCAGATGGAGTCTCTGCTCTCTTCTCTGGGCCCATCGAAGAACTTCTTCAGCTTATATCCCCTCCTGCCTTTGCTCCTTCCGTAGCTATGTCTTTTGTATTGAATGGATTTTTTTTTAGTTCATTCACATTTTTATAGTGAAGCCTGTGTGTAATGTATTCCCATGACCTTATCACCCTAGTTGTCTCTGAATCCTGAGTCACTGTGATTTCACTAATATTTGCTTCAGATGAGAAATTTCAGCACAATCCTGCCCTAGTGATATGGTACTTTTAATGAAAACGCTAGTTTTCTAGAACAAAAGAGAAAGGTTTCCAATCTGTCATCTAGGCAGCTTCAGCCGATGTCTAGACTTCAGGAATGAAGTTCCATCAGTTAAAATGCACTTTATACACCTCAGCTGGCCTTGTACGGTAGTTAAGTTCCCTGTTTTACAATCTTACGAATTTAACATTGTCATCCTGTCCTTCTGGGGTGGCAGGTAGCTAAAACCACATTTAGATTCTCCTCTGAGGGGGAATTCTCTCTCCCTGACAGTCTCTCACCACTCCGTGTCTCACAGACCACGAAGAATTTGCCAGGGAGCTCCCTTGGGAATGTCTCTTTCCTGCCTACCTGCTCTATTCTACTCTTGGGTCAGAGTTCTCCTTTTCGTGAAGAATTCTTTCCCCAGTGGAAATGTAAGTGGGCTAGAATTTCTTTTTGGCTCTTACAGTGTTATCTTTGTTTTGGATTTTACGGAAAGTGTTTTTTAAAAAAGATTGCAATGGGTCCTACTTCTACATTATTTTGGTTAAAAAATAAAGAAGAAAGGATGCTTCTCTATACTTGCACGTTGCAATATGGTAGGTACTAGCCACATATGACTTTAAATTTAAATTAATTAAAATGAAATACAATAAAATTTTTAGTTTCCCAGTCTCATTAGCCACATCGTGCTCAAAAGCCACGTGTGTCTGGGATACTGTATTGGGCAGAGCAGATGTAGAACATTTCTGTCATTGTTCTGTGGGCAGTGTTGCTCTAGGACATTTATTATGCTTTAATAAAATTCTAACACACGCTGTGCACTATGCTTTAGAAGTTAGATTTGGAAAAAAGATACAATGAAACATAAATATGCAAGTCATCTTCAGTTAAAAGCCATCTGGAAAGTGCTGAGAACAATTATTTGATAAACAATACTGTTGGAAGTCGGGTGTCTTTATGTTAAAGCCAGAAACACATCAACACCTCATCAAATAATTTAGATTATAAGAAGATCAGCCTTTATTTAATGACAAGATAGAATGGGCTTTCATTAAAGCGGCGATTCTTCTCAATGGAGCTGTGTATGTGGGGTCGGGAGTGGTTGAAATGCCTGGGGAACCGTGTCAGAAACACCTGGGAACTTGCATCCAACTAGACATTTCCTCCCCTACCCAGGCAGGATTAGAATGCACTGGGGGAGGGGAAGTGCTGCAGGTGGAACTCCTGTGATTTGAAAAAGCTCCTCATGAGGTTCTCATGTGTTTTCTCCACCTCCATCCCTCTAGGTGGAAACCATTGCTCCAAAAAATGGCTAAACCGGTTGGGAGACAAGCCTAGTTTCAGAATGTCAAGGACCATTTATGTAAGTTAAGTACCTAAGAGTTTATATAGGTTGTATTAGTCAGGGGTCTCTAGAGAGGCAGAGTCAATAGGATATATAGATATAAAATGTACTGACTACTACATACATATGATTTATTATAAGAATTGACCCATGTAATTACGGAGGCTGAGAAGTCCCATGATCTGCTACCTGTAAGCTGGAGAACCAGGAAAGTCAGTGGTGTAATTCAGTCCAAGGCCAAAAGCCTGAGAACCAGGGGAGCTGATGGCATTAAGTTCCAGTCTGAGTCCAAATACCCTAAAATCTGGGGGCTGATGGTGTAAGTCCTAGTCTGAATCCTAAGGCCTGAGAGCCAGGAGCTCTGATGGCCAAAGGCAGGAGGAAATGGATGTCCCAACTCAAGCAAGAGAGCAAATTGACCCTTTCTCCAACTTTGTATTCTATTCAAGCCCTCACAGATTGGATGACATCCACCTGCATTAGTAAGGGTGATTTATTTTTACTGATTCAAATGCTAATCTCTTCCATAAATGCCCTCACAGACACACCCAGAAATAATGTTTTACCAGCTATCTGGGCATCCCTGAGCCCAGTCAAGTTGATTCATAAAATTAACCATCACATAGGTTAAGTTCTGTTACTGGGGCTGGTCTCATGGACAATTCCACACAAAGTCTAAGTAGAATGAGCACGCCTTCTGGTTAACAAGGCTATATTGCTTCTCCAAAACAGCATCACTAAATATTGAAGGCAAGTTAGCAGAGCATAAAACATTTATTCATTCAAGAATCACTTATGGAGCATCTAATAATGTCTGTCAAACACCTGATATATATTGTGGAATATGGTGAAATAAGTAAGTGACGGCACTGGAGTGTGGCAGCTGAATTTCTGCATGGTCCCTGGAGTCAACCTGGGTTTAAATCTTGTATGCTCTAGCCGTTCTCAAATTACTTAACTTCTCGAAGCTTCAGTTTCTTATATTAAATTTTTTAAACTATAGCATAATTATTATTAGTTGGTAATCCTTATCTGAGGATATTTTTCCATTAATTTTTAGAGAGAGTGGGAGGGGGGAGAGAAACATAGATGTGTTCTCATATCAATTGGTTGCCTCCCACATGTGCCCCAATGAAGGTGGGGGATTGAGCCTGAAAGGTATGTGCCCTTGACTGGGATCAAACCTGGGACTCTTCATTCTCCAGGCCGATGCTCTATCTACTAAGCCAAACCAGCTAGGGCTAACCACAGCATTATTAAAGATTATATAGTTTAGTGAGGAAGAAAAGTCACTTCATCTGTAATCCTCCTCACTGTAGAGATGGCTGGTTCAACTGATAATGACATGATGCTAAAGAAGTCAGAAGTATAGGTTTAACCCCTCTATGGTTCAATCAGCTGTGGGGTAGACCAGATGCCCCTGCCTTAGCCCTGCTGTCTCACAACTGTGGGCCACTAGGAAATCCGGATGATGGTATCTGTACAATCAAATGTGAGAGTTGAGAATGATCCAAGATGGAATCAGTCCAATTTCCTTTCTTCAGAGATGAGCAGACTTCAGAGTCAAAATACTTTGCCAAACTTTAAAAACAACACATTGGTGGCAGAGGTGAGGTCAGAACCTGGGGTTCCTGATTCCAGGCCCAGTGTTTGTTGTACACACATTGACAGTTTCCTAATGGAACAAAAATCTTCATCAGCATGAAATATTAGGAAAGATGCTTATTTTACTCTCATTGGGATTATTTCCAAATACATTTGCATGAGTTCCAGAACCCAGACACCACACTGGGTGCAATTTCCATTTGTTCTCAGAGGTAAATGGACATTCTATGAGACATAGCTCCTAGAAGGGACTCTATGTAGACTCACACTCTGTAACAGTCACGTGTTCTTGGGATTTAGTTTGCGGTACATCTCAAAAATTAACCTGACTCATCTCTGCTCAGCAGGGGTAGGTCACACCTTATCTGGCATCTGGGCTTGCATCTTGCTCGTTCTTGCCCAGCCCACTGATGTCTAATAGGTATAAACAGGTGATTTCTGGAAACAAATGATGCTACAAAATATTTAAGGTCAAGAGGCAAAAGCACTGGTGATAGCCCAGGGCATCCAGGACACACACACACACACACACACACACACACACACACACTCACTCACACACAGATGAGGTTTCAGAAGGAGCTTGAGACTGGACCCTGATGAAATCCAGAGACAAAAAAGTCCTCCTGAGGATTTAGTTATTCGGGTCTGACCTTTGCATCAAGCAGAAATACTGAACAGAAAGATCCTAAGACAAGGTGATGAGCCATGACAGGGAAAGAGCTTTCTGAGACAGATGAAAGAGTACTCTAAATGAGAAATAACAGAGTAAAAGAAATGCTTTAGGACTCAATTTGCTAGGTTAAATATGTCTTACAGGAATAGTACTCCGTGACACATTTGTACAGAGTGAAGATTGGTTATGAAGACAATCCTCTCCTCAGATGTATGTATTCAAGCCCTGTGATGAGTCACTGAATATGCAGCTGGGAGAAAACTTTGGTCCTTTATAGTTACCCATTTTCTTTGTCTTCTATGGGGGAATGTAATGCCATGGGTATTAATATTGCCAATACAATGATGGACAACACAACCAACTTTAGATTTTCCACCAAAAAGGGCCAATGACAACGGTCTGCATGTAAAGCACAAGATATTCAAGTCTATCTTCTGTGCCAAGCTCTTTTACTGGAGCGGAAAATAACAAAGAACAATGCTGATTTCTGTAAGTTTCATTCCATTTCAAAGTTTTCTCACTGTTCCAGCTTGACCTTCATCCGTACACATGGAAATGCCAAAGACAGAAAAACAGAAGAGGAAGGGGGCTGAAAATTTTTACATAGTACACACGTCATTAGTCCCCAAATAACTGAAGGGCTAATCACGGAGAGGGATGAGAGTGTCTACTGTATTGACATGCATTTCCTATGCCTCTTAGTCCATTTCCATGACATCCTTTAAGGCGGGTATTCCTAATCCTCCTTTTACAGAACAGAGCAGTGAGTACAAGTGAGTCTCTTCCCCAAAGTCACCTCATTAGACAGCATTAGTGCAGATTCATCAGGAACTCAAATTGGGGTCTAGCTGCTCTGAGCACTACACTCTCCCTAGTATCCCGGTGAGTCGTACAGCATTCTGAAGCATCTTCTGATGTAAGGTGTTCTATGAGATGTTACCTTATTAATCTTCACAATTTTTTTGTAATGCAGGAAAATCCCCTCTATCTCTTTATTTTTCAAATGAGAAAACTGCTGCAGGGAGGCTCTCAGAGAGTCTGGAAATCTTATTGGGGTGTCTGGTGATTTGGTATAAGTCGGGTACAGGCAGGGGGAGGGCGCTCTGGGGGAGGGGAGCTGCAGTGCATGGCCCTCAGTGTTTCTGATACAGAGACCTGCTTACACATAGGTTGATACACAGCTCCAGGCTCTAAATGTTGCTGCTTGCTTGGTCTTTTAACTTTTCTTGTTTGTGTTTCATTCAAAAGTAACAAACCCAGTACAGGAAAGTTTTGAGAGCATGGCTACTCTCTCTCCAAAGCTCTCTTTACGGAAGTTGGAACTGCCTGCATTGAATTTTCTATCAATCAGTGGAACAAAAAACTGCGCCCACTGCACCTTCATCAAAACTCTTTCTGGTTGATTTCAGCATCACCATTATGCATGGATAATATATTTTAAAAACGAAGAATAAAAGTGCAGCTTGATGGCATACTACTCTAAGATAACTTGTCTTGGATAAGAATGTAATTAAAATCATATGGTCATATGGTAAAATGGCCAGTTTCCAGCTATAAATATAAGTTATAGGAGAAAAGTTACAAAAAGAATAATTTTTTTATACTTTCCAGTCTCTCTCCAATGTAGAGTCACCTTGTCATTTGTTGTCCAATCGGGTCACTTTGAGAGTGAAAGTGGGTGCTATGAGTAATGACGACAGGCCAGCAGGTGTAAACCAGGAATGCCCTCGGTAAACCAGGATGGATACCCAATGTATCCAAAGGGAAGCCACTTTTTCTTCTGTATATACCATTAGACTTCATATTATAGAAAGGAAAAACCAACCTCTACCATGTTTAAGACACTATTATTTGGGTTTTCTTATTCACAGACTTAATCCTGAAGCACGCATTATTTCATTTAATCCCTTCATGGATGATAGGCCTTATCACACCCATTTTATAGGTAGAAAAATGGAGTCTAATTTATCTAAAGACACACAGGTAGAAAGTGGTAGAGCTAAGATTTAATCCTGGGTCAGTCCCGGGTCCGGGTGAGGCCGCGCCCCTGGGTCTGGGAGAGGCCACGTGCCCCTGCGTCCAGGTGAGGCCACGAGCCCCAGGGCCCGGGTGATGCTGGGTCCCAGGTCCGGGTGAGGCCGTGCGCCCCTGAGTCCGGGTGAGGCCGCGCCCCTGGGTCCGGGCGAGACCAAACCAGAGGGAGTCGGACCTGCATTACCACCATTTGTTCACCATCTAGAGCTGAAAAGTCAGTGCCGACATGTACACATAAGGAACTGGTGGACATTGAAATTGGGTCTCAAAAGAACTGTTGGTCCAGAAAGAAACTCACTACAGACTGATTCATTTGCCTGTCAGCATAACTATTATTGCTCGTCTCACATTTGGTTCTTATAAGTATATTTCTAGTAACACATGATCTCACTCATCTAGGGGAAATGATGAACAACATAGACCGATGAACAAGAACAGACCCAAAAACAAGGAGGCATCAATCAGACTGTTGGGCCTCAGAGGGAGGGTAGGGGAGGGAGGGGGTAGGGGGGAGAGATCAACCAAAGGACTTGTGTGCATGCATACGAGCCTAACCAATGGTTAAGGACAACAGGGGGGTGGGGGCATCCGTGGGGAGGGGTGTGGGATGGGAATGGGGGGATGAGGACAAATATGTGACACCTTAATCAATAAAGAAATTAAAAAAAATATCCTGGGTCAATCTGACTCCAAGTCCATCATATTTCCATGTTGCTGCTCTTCTCACAGAGCAGCTAATGTGTGATAGCAAATTCTATACCAATCAGTTGCATGGATATCTCTAAATATGTGCCAGTTCATCAGGCTCCCTGTTGCTATGCTTGATCCGGGCTGACCCATGAGTGGGGAAGTGAAGCGATCATTTGTATCCTTCTGACCTCAGTTCTAGTTCCTTCTAAAACCCTTGCATGTTAACACATTTCCCACCTCTCTCTCTCTCTCTCCCCCACTCACACATACCAGCTTGAATGGATAATCAAGGTTAAGTGCTGTTCTGTCTTGAGTTATTGGACCCACTGTTTCCAGTGGCCACTCTGTGTGTCTACACAATCTGAGCCACATGAGCATGAGTAATTCAAAGAAGGCAAGTCACAAGCTGGAGCCCTGTGTGTTTCAAGCCTTTAAATCTTGTTTGAATAGTTTATTAGCCATATTTCTTTTTCTTTCTCTCCCAGCTTAGTGGCCACATCAGCAAATGTGGAGGTTGATTTACAGCTTGTACTTTGTGCACTCCCTGAAGTGAAGCGAAAAATTGAAAGGCTTATGTCAAGCTCATTCATTCACAGACACATGTGAGATCAAATTAATTTTGAAGCACTTATGGGCTATTTAATGTTTCCGAATTTTGCTTTACAAATCTATAGTGATCTTTATGGCGTAATATATATTTCAAGCCAAAGCAGGCTTGGAAAGACAATTTTTCATCTAAAACATTCTGGGATGAAATATGTCACAGGATGAGAAATTAATCTCAGAAACCCAAAACTGCTTAATAAATATAATGACCTGGGCATAATCAATGAACAGGGCTCAGAGTCAAAGAATGTTGTAGCTGAAATGGCTGAGAGATCATCTGGTCCAGTCATCTCATTTCAGAGATGGAAAAACTGAGACCTAGAGCAGTTAAGTGGTTGTCATGGGCCACACAGCTGGTTAGAGCAGGACAAGGCCTAGAACTTCCAAACTTTTCATTCAGATGAAGGATACTTACATAATTAAAATGTTTTGGAATAGAAACTTTTTGAATGAACTCATCTTCTTTCTCTGAATTTACTTATTAGTCTGGGGAGCTGTTGATAACAGTCTCCACATCCTGGAGAACCCTCCCATGTCCTATAGCCTCATTATTTTTATTATTTATTTATTTATTTAGGCCTCATTATTTTTGTGCATTGCATATTGTTATGGACTGCAATCTTTCTGTTGGATTTCTTTCTGATCATTTCCTCATGTAGATTGTGAAGTTCTGGAGGCCTGGGATTCCGTGTTACTTTGGTTTTGTATCCCTTGCAGGATGTATGTCCAAACAAGTCATATAGTAGACACTCAACAAGCACTTCTTGGTAGAATGAACAATGAAAACAGAGCAATCTATGGGTATCAGTCCATCATCCTTTAAAATTATATATTTACTTTTATCCTCCCATCAATGTCCTTTCTCTCTGAAGATCACAGCTATTTTGAACCTCTATTCCATTTGGGATTCCCTGATGCTGATACAGCTTACCTGGTCTTAGGGGTGGACACAGAGGAGTCTGCTAATGGCCCACTGCCAGCCCATATGGTGCCTTTATGTGAATTAGAAGAAGTCACTCCTTCTACTCTAGGCCAGTGGTTATCAACTAGGAGAAATTTTGGATCCTGGGGAATATCTGGCAATAACTGAAGATATTTTGGTTTATTACAACTGAGAGGAGCTACTGGCTTAGAGTGGGTAGAGGCTAGAGCTACTGGCTTAGAGTGGGCTGCTAAACATCCTACAATGAACAGAATAGTCCTCACCCCACAAAAAATTAGCTGGTCTAACATGACAATAGTGGTGAGATTGAAAAACCCTGCAGTAGAAGGAATACTTTCAAAATTACACTAGGATAAAATGTCAGAACTTTTTATTTTTTTTACCTGATAAATTAGCTTGTTTTTTTTTAAGAAAAAGAATTTTAAAAAAATTTATATTCTCTATTATTTAAAGTATTAAATATGTTTCATCGCCACCCCCCCCCATTGACCTCTCCCTGGCCACTCCCACCCCCCCAGCACATGCCCTCACCCCCCTACTGTCTGTGTCCATTGTTATGCTTATGTGCATGCATACAAGTCCTTTGGTTGATCTGTTACCCTCCCCCTAGCCCATCCCTGCCTTCCCTCTGAGGTTGGATGGTCAGTTCGATGCTTCTATGTCTCAATCTATTTTTTTTATCAGTTTATATTGTTCGTTATATTCCAAAAATGAGTGAGATCATGTAATATTTATCTTTCTCTAACTGGCTTATTTTGCTAAGCATAATGCTCTCCAGGTCCATCCATGCTGTTGCTAATGGTAAGAGTGCCTTCTTTTTTATGGCAGTGTAGTATTCCATTGTGTAGATGTACCACAGGTGTTTTTTTTTAATGTTCTTTAACTTTATTTTTATTTATTTTTTTATTGTTTAAAGTATTACATATGTCTCCTTTTTCCCGGATTGATCCCCCCATCCACTCCCACTCCCAAGGGCAAGCCCCACTGCCCCAGTGTCTGTGTCCATTGGTTATGCTAATATGCATGCATACAAGTCCTTTGGTTGATCTCTAACCCCCCTCCTCCCTGCCCCCTGTCTCTGGATCTATTTTTGTTCACCAGTTTATGTTGTTCATTATATCCCACATATGAATGAGATCATGTGATATTTATCTTTCTCCAACTGGCTTATTTCACTTAGCATAATGCTTTCCAGTTCCATCCATGCTGTTGCAAGTGGTAAAAGTTCCTTCTTTTTTATAGCAGCATAGTATTCCATTGTGTAGATGTACCACTGTTTTTTAATCCACTCATCTGCTGATGAGCACTTAGGCTGTTTCCAAATCTTAGCTATTATAAATTGTGCTGCTATAAACATAGGGGTGCATATATCCTTTCTGATTTCTTGGGATATATTCCTAGAAGTGGGATTACTGGGTCAAATGGGAGTTCCATTTTCAGTTTTTTGAGGAACCTCTATACTGTTTTCCACAGTGCTTGCACCAGTCTGCATTCCCACCAGCAGTGCACCAGGGTTCCTTTTTCTTCACATCTTCGCCAGCACTTGTCATTTGTTGATGATAGCCATCCTGACAGGTGTGAGATGGTACCTCATTGTTGTTTTGATTTGCATCTCTTGGGTGATTAGTGACTTCGAGCATGTTTTCATATGTCTCTCAGCCTTCTGTATGTCCTCTTTCAAAAAGTGTCTATTTAGGTTCTTTGCCCATTTTTGATTGGACTATTTATCTTGCTTTTGTTAAGTTGTATGAGTTCACTATAAATTTTGGAGATTAAACCCTTATTGGATATAACATTGGCAAATATGTTCTTCCATGCTTTCTTGTTGTTGTTGTTTTTTAAAAATATATATTTTTATTGATTTCAGATAGGAAGGGAGAGGGAGAGAGAGATAGAAACATCAATGATGAGAGAGAATCACTGATTGGCTGCCTCCTGCACTGCATGCCCCACATTGGGCATTTGCTCTTGATTGGAATCGAACCCAGGACCCTTCAGTTCACAAGCCGACTATCCACTGAGCTAAACCAAGTAGGGATGTTGTTTTGTTGAAGAGTTCTTTTGCTGTATAGAAGCTTTTTATTTTGATGTAATGAATTTAGTATTTCTCGCATCAAATATCTGCTTGGACTGACTAACTCCTTTTACATATTTGTATTTAGAAACATCACTACACTAGAGCTGTATTTAGGCTCCATGTTTCCTCCACTGAGAGAGACCCTTCGGATAAAGATCAGTTCTGGAACACAGTGTGAGCCTTGGGCTACTGCAGCCCGTCAGTCTCATGGACACCTCTTTAAAGGGATAAGGCCCCATTATGGTCCTTGTATGTGAATCATTGAAAGATTCTTCCCCCTTCCTCCTTCTGGTGATATTGTCACCAGACTCTAAGTTACAGCCCCCCATGCTTCACCAAATAGGCCCTTTCTCCCCCTGGTGTGGATGCCTTCTTTATATATGCAGGCTGCTATCATCTCCACCCTGTAATTCAGGGGCGCTAAGTAGCTCTCTAAAACCCTTGGTAAATTTACCAACCTTTGATTACAATACTTAATCTGTGTTTGCAAAGTGCTTCACCTATATTCTTATTTGTGCAGTTTATTGTATCTAAATGAGATTTCACTTGGAGCTGGGAGACTTGATTATTTTACTCATTTTTCTGTGAACTCTTGCTTTTTCAACCCTAGAAACTCTGTTACATTAGGCCTTGAAAGATGGCAGAAACAAGGCTATACAGCAGCATAGTGAGGTGGTCACACTGTAGGGCAAATCAGATTTCCTGAATCCAGTGCCCCATCCCATTCACATCACATGAAATGGCTTTAAATGGGTCCAGTCTTTGTCTTCCAGAACCTTTGGCTCTCATGATTATATTTCCTGGAACACAAAGATTTGGCTCTATTTGAGGAGCAGGGACAGGTAAATGTACTTAGGGGACAATTCAGGGTTTCATTTAATTTCTTCACACCCCTGCCTCTTCTCATGCAGTGGCATCCCTGCCACACGACAAGGCTAATGCTCTTAGCAGGGAGCCCATGCTGCTCAGGAGTGGTCCATGAGCCCTGGAGAAGGAGACACGGGGAAGCCTGCCCAGCTTCCCTTTCCCTGTGTCCTCATTACTACGGACACTTGTTAAACCCACGGAATGGATTTTCTCTGACAGGCACATTTATAACAAATTCAACACACATAATGGTAAGTTTTCAAAGGTAGGAAACATGCAATAAGGATTACTCAGCATATGCAGGAAGAGTGATATTGTCAAGATGGCTGAATAAGATGTCCATTGTTAGTGTCTCCCCCTCAACAATAACTTGGCATCCATCCACAAACAAAAGTGCCCTTGTGGGAGCTGTGGGGTCCAGGAAGGAGGCTGTGAAACCCTGGTGCAGTTTAAGAATGAGGAAAGCGATTTTAGAAGACAGATCTGCACCCAGGCAGCTGACTGGCTGACTGTGGTCCTGACTATAGACTCAGAAACAACTCTGTGCCCTTGAGAACTAGGCTACATACCCATTTGGCTTTGGTTCTGTAATCAGCACCATGGACCAAGGGATCAGGGAGGGGAGTTGCTACCCATGCATTGAGTAGACCTTGGTACTGGTTGTGGACCCTGAAATGCCCATGAACCTGCTCTAGCCACTCGTGTTGTGGTCCAGGAGTGGCTAGACCAGTGATGGGCAACCTTTTGAGCATGGTGTGTCAAACTTCGCCAAAAAACTGAGCATAACTCGGGTAGTGTGTCACTTTGAGGAAAAAACTAACTCCACGACTCTAGTCGCAAATGTTTCATCCTCAGGAGCAGCAAATGTTTCATCCTCGGCATGCGGCCACGTGTCATCAGAAATGGCTACGCGTGTCAGTGCTGACACGCGTGTCATAGGTTCGCCATCACTGGGCTAGACAATCACCCCCGGATGAGAAAGCCTTTGTGGAAGTCCAGGAATCCAGCAGAAAAGTTCCAGCATACCAATGGAGCAAACAATTTGATACTGGACACATTGGAGAGGGTGAGAAAAACAGTGACATTACCCACATCACCCTTTCTCTAAGATGGCACAGCTCAGTGAAAAGAGAGTCTTTCTTAGCCTAGGATTTCTTCATGGAGGGAAGTGAGAGTGTGTGAATTAAGTGCCCAGCTTCCCCAGCTGTGTGGGATGCTACCAAAGAGGCCTACTTCTCTCTCGTGAGTCATGAACTGCATGAACAGGGGGCTGGAATGTTTGAAGGGGGCACAGATCCTACTAACTCCATGGGGAGGCCTGCCCATGCGCCACTGGGGATGCCTCACCCGCAGATCTCTCCAGCGGCCCACAGGCACCTCTAGTACCTCATGTGCCTCACCCACACACCCATGCCTGACTCAGTGTCTGTGATTCTGATGACAGCAAGAGCGAGCTTTTGCAAATAGCTGATGAGACTGAATCTGTGGACCTGGGAGAGACCACAGCTTAGCACCACTCTCAGGGAAGCAGAGGGGAGGTTGTCAGCACATGTCCTGGCTCTGCAGGATTCAGAGAAGGCAGACAAGCTTAAGAATTCTGTCACAAGAGGGAGCAAGAAGCATGGAGCATGTATAACCATAATAGGTCTGAGAATGCCTCAGATCCCTAGCAAGACTGACAGAAGATAATTCTCTCCTGAAGTCAGTTAGTAAAGATGGGGGTGATAACCGCTACTTCAAATGCTAAGACTTCAAGGGACATTACAAATCAAGGACACATGATACCACCAAAGGAACACAAGTCATTTTCCAGTTACTAATCCCAGAGAAACGAAGATCTGTGATGACTTGATAAAGAAGTCAAAATAACTGTTTTAAGGAAGCTTGATGAACGATAAAGAAAACATGAGAAGTTAATTCAACAAAATCAGGAAAATGATATAAGAAAAACTGAGTTCAATGCAGTCCCCAGGGGAAGGGGAAATGCAGTCTGAGTTTAAGTGGGGTGCCTCTGGGGGTGTTTCTCTAGACTCTTGTCTGGGATCAGGTCATGAAAATGCTGGAAACCAAGGTCAGGATAAACTGATTGAGAAGCTAACTGTGTTCCTTTCCTTGGTAATGGGCTCATTGCAGAGGAATGAGAGGTATTTCCCTCTTCCTCAGGTCCTCGTAGCATCGAGGTGTCTGCCTGCCTAGTGGGGAGGTACCTTGTCTCCCACGTTGGTGCTCACTGAGGCCGAGAGGGTCAGACCGATGAGAGTGAGGAGAGCTGCTGACTGAGGGAGAAATGGGTTCTGCGTGATGCTGGGAGGACGCCGGTGTTACAAGTTCTACACCTGCCCTGCTAGTAAACTGAAGAGAGCGGGGCACGAGGTGGGCTGCTTGGGAACCTTGGCACAGACCCCTGGAAACAACAATTCATCTGCCTCCTGATTTCGCCAATGGCTCAGCCTGGCCAGCAACCCCTGCCAGCATCATCTCTGTTACTGGTTTGACAAGGTGTGGTTGGCTTCTGAAAATGTTTCCTGGGCATGCAGCTCACATCTCTTTAAGTATCTTCCCTTTCTTCATCAAAAACCAGAGGAGCATTTCAGCTGCTCAGATGCTGAGCAGAAGCCCTGACACTTTAATCTGGATCCATGGTACATTATTAGCACTCTGCTCACCCTTTCATTCATTTGCTTCTCTTGCGGAAGAAGCCGCCTCTGCAATTTCACTGAGAATTGATAAACGAGCTTGGCATTTCCCACTCTCGTTTTTGGCATGGTCTGGGTAGGCACTTGCATTTTCCAATTTGCAGCATAACATGTCCAGGCATGTGTGAGTGAGAAGGTGCGAACGTCCCAATGAGCCCAATTTTCCTGGAGAGAATTCTGCAATAATACAAATATGAAGCCCAAGTTGTTAAACACACAAGGAAGTAGCATAGAGATAGAGCTTTCTTTCTCATTAAAAAAAAGTCACCAGCAGCTCATTCTGTGCATTGCTTCGATCCTAGTTCCCCGTCCACCAGAGGCCTGGTGACATTGGGGACTGCCGTGGCAGCTGACACTTCTCTGTAGCCATGTTTGTCTCTTTGTAATTTTAAAAACTGATTGTTCTTTGCCAAGCTACCCACCTGCTTTCAGAAAGACAGTCTGCAGTGGTGGATTTGTTAAAGATGGCGTGGAATCCCTATTAACGTATGCAAATATCAGTGAGCTCTGATATTAAACAACTGAAATCCTGAATGGTCATGGTTACTTCTGAGCAAAGGGCTTCCCTGCGAACAGCATTTAAAGTGATTCGCATGGCTGCTAGGACATGGGGCATTAGTGCTGAAGGACATATACTTTATATATTACAGGAGTAATACAACTGCTGCTTTTTATGAGAGGAGAAGAAAAAAGGCATAGGTTCACTATGGCAAAAAATGTTCTGCTGGGATATTGAGAAGTCATTCAGGAGCAAGGGTCAGAGTTTTTGTGTGTGTAATCACATGGAGGCTCCATGCAAGTCTAAATGTAAGCCGCTGAGAGAGCAGCCCCAAAGCCCCCCATCCAAACGGGCAAGAGGAATATATTCTTTTGGAGACAGATAAAAGGCAGCAGAAGATGTTTGCATAAAACTGAGTTGTGGTGAGCCATGTTATAGTCCTAGTGGTGATATGTTCATTGTAATGGTTGTAAATAGAGACCAGCTGTTTTGGAATTATTATTAGAAATGCAAGCACATTCCCTATAATTCAAGTGATTTACCACTTTCTTAGCAGGGTCAAGATGAAAAATTTTCAGTTGCTATTACAGGGATCAAATTAAGCTGACATTAAATCCATTTAGTAATGCTTGGAATGGTTTGGGTCTTTGCCTAATGTTTAAAGGCATGTAAAATAAACACTGCAAATACAGACAGGGGCCACAATATATCTTCTCATAAAGTTCTATGTAACTATGAATTGTACAGACAGTTTCTTCTATGTAGTAGACATATGATGAGACAGGAGAATCTCAATGTCAGTGATGGTATTACCAGAGATAAAAAAAGAGCAAAAAGCCTAAAAATGAGCACCAAAGGATGAAATCTCAAAGATTCTATGTTCTGAGTTTGTACAGGAACTGCTACTGCTTCCTTCCTTTTTATTTATTTTTTAAATGCATTTGAGTGAGTGGGAGAAAAAGAGAGAGAGAGAGAGGGCTGGAAAGAGAGAGAGAGAGAGAGAGAGAGAGAGAGAGAGAGAGAGAGAGAGAGAGAGAGAGAGAGAGAACTAGAACAAGCCAACAAATTCCCAAACCCAACCCATATAAATAACCACATTATAAGGAAAGGTGAAATATCTTGTCTGTGTTTCTGGCTCTGCATCAGTTTCCCCTCTCCAAGTCCTTTTGGAATGTAGGTTATTTAGTTATTTTACTTATAAACTTGAGTCCATAATGATATGCTCACCCCAGGGTCAAGTAAAAAAGAATCTCAGTGGAGTAAAGCATAAAATTGAAAATGCAATGCCTGGCATTAAGAAAAATCAAGAAAATAGTTATTGAAAGATGCACATACTGTCTTTTGGGCTGCCCAGGTCAGCTGCTTTACGGAGGCAAGGGACACCATGAACAAGATTAGGGAGAACTTCCTGGCTGTGTTGATTGTGACAGGCTTAATAGATTACCCAGAGGATTGCGAAAAGACTCTCCTCAAAATCGGTAGAAAATAAAACAGAATGGGAAAATAAACCACCATATTCCTCAGAGGAGTTTAGACACTCTGGTCCCCAAGAGCTCTGAAATGAACTAGATGACCCCTGCTGGGGTCAATCCTTTTCCTCCTGCTCTCTCATCACTTCTCTTGCTTGCTCTAAGTGCACTGTCCAATAGAACTTTCTGTGATGTTGGAAATATTCTGTATCTGTGCTGTCCAATATTGTAGCCACTAGCCACGTGTGGCTATTGAGTAATGTAGCTTGTGTGACTGAAGAAATAAGTTGTTTTTAATTGTTATGAAGTTGAAATAGCCAGGATAGGTCTAAGTGCTTGGTATTAGAATAATGTTTTAACTAAAGAATTTTTGATGAGTCAGCGATGGAGGATTTCAGAGGACCGTTGATGATGTGGTCTGAGGGAGGGACTGTTTGGAACAGGAGGGTGTAATGGTGTGGCTAAGGGGGCTCACTGGGAATAGAATGAGACAAACGGCACTGTCTGAGGGAGAAGGCTTCTGTGAATCTAAACCTAAATCTGTCAATCAGCAAAACAGGAAAGACCTCTGAGATCCCTCGATGTGCAGCCCTTGGGACTATATAATAAAGCATTGACATAGTTTTTGTCCTCAGGATTCTCCTAGGCCCGTGGTTGGCAAACTGCGGCCCGTGAGCCACATGCGGCTCTTTGGCCCCTTGAGTGTGGCTCTTCCACAAAATACCACGGCCTGGGCGAGTCTATTTGGAAGAAGTGGCATTAAAAGAAGTTTAAGTTTAAAAAATTTGGCTCTCAAAAGAAATTTCAATCGTTGTACTGTCGATATTTGGCTCTGTTGACTAATGAGTTTGCCGACCACTGTCTAGGCCAGTGATGGCAAACCTATGACATGCGTGTCAGCACTGACATGCGTAGCCATTTCTGATGAAACATGCTGAGGATGAAACATTTGCTGCTCCTGAGGATGAAACATTTGCGAAATAATGTTTTTTCCTCAAAGTGACACACTACCCGAGTTATGCTCAGTTTTTTGGTGAAGTTTGACACACCAAGCTCAAAAGGTTGCCCATCACTGGTCTAGGCTAATGGAGAGAGATGAAAAAGAGTAAAAATTATGCTATTGACCCAACCACAAACAAATATGTATAGCAAGAGATTAGGAAAAGGATGGATTCCAGAGCTTGTGTGGAAAAGTAAAGTTGTTTAAAAAGGTGGCATTTACATGGGAAAACTTCCAGGAAACAAGAAAACCATGCTCTTTTCTGATTTGGACTTGGGGTGGATCAAGGCAATTAGAGAAGATGAATCATGTGGGCTGAAAGAAGATTAAGGGGTGAAGTTAAAAAAAATCCGAGACTTTACTGAACCCTCAGCATGGTATAGACATCATTTGTGCACACAAAGGGTTCCACTTTCAGGGAAGTGATAACAGGGACTGGCAAACCAGCTCCATTAAAGCAGAGATCAACAGCAATCCAAAGCAACACTTCAATGAAGTTGTCAGAGAAGCAGAGACAGGGAACTCCCAGCTTCAGTGCAGGGAGAGGCCCTTGTGGATTGAGGTGGTCAGGGTGCAACGGGGCTTGGGCTGGGCCCTGAAGGGAATGACTCAGGAAAGACAGAAGACAGAGGGTTCAAGAGGCTTGGAAAGTGCATTTTCTTGACCAATGCAGTGGTGTTAAAACAGCCTGAGGCTGGGAGACCAAGGGGAGGCAGTAACTGGAGCAAGATGAGATGTTTTCAGACCAGGATGAAAGTTGTTTAGGCCTGAGCCCACTACCACATAGAATGGACCCAAAATGAAACTGCTCAGCCACTGCCTGCCTTGGAAAGCAGGGTCTGAAGTTCATTTCATAAGCGAATTGCCACTCAGACCAGTGCAGAAATTTCAGATGGGCTTAAGAGATTAAACCCAGTATCTCCTTTATGCAACTGCTCACAGTAATTGAAAGGAGGATTCTGAAACCATGGTTACCATAGAAAACTAAAATTAAGATCAAAGGTGATGATTTCAAAGCCAAGAAAACAGAATAGGTTCAAGCTAGAGCTCACATTTATGCTTTGTACAGACTATCTGATTATCTTTGGCATCCTTTTATGAAGCAACCTCAGGGGACAGTGTAGTGGTTCATGCAGCTCTGAAGCTTAGTGCAGACCCCCAAGTCCTGGGTAGCAGGAAGGAATCCTGTTAGGCTAAAAGGAAACTAGGTTTGTAACAGGCATGAGCTTTTTAGTCATGATTCTCACCACACTGCTGATTCTTGTCAACTCTGGTGGGTCTAGTTGGAAAAAAGCTCTAAGAATAAAGATTGTCCTGTAGGGCTTGGTTTTTCAAACTGTTCTTTCAGGCAGGGGACTTTGTCTCATACTCATAATGAGGGTCAAGGCTGTTGGAGAATGTCCTAGAGCAGGTGATAGGCAGAACACTGTGGTGCTAATTCTCCTCATGTTAAAGGGAGTGCTGGCCTACATGGAAAGTTGGGGTCAGCTAGGAGGAGGAATTTGGCCCCTTCATTCTGAATGAGCAAAGCAGTTCCATGCTTAAATCCCTCATTTTTCAAAGGGGGGCGGGTGGTATACTGTTAATTCTGTAAGTAGGGCCGGAGGCCATTCTCACTGCTGAGCCTCTTCCCCAGGACTGCTGTGAGCACTGTGGCAGCTTTCCTATGTTCCCCACTAGCCATACCAAGTGGTGACCTCTTGTTGTGTCAGAAACCAAGAAAGGTCCAGGATGTGAGACTCTACTGTGGGTGGGGTTAGAGGTAGGGGAGAGTGGGATTAAAACAAAGGGAGGTGGCACTGGGAAAAGGCTCTGAATGGAAGGAAGAAAAGATAGAACTGGAAGAATTCATGTTCCCTTTGAATAATTCACTGTAATTAGAATTTTAAAACGTACAGATTTAGGTCCCTCCATACTACTGCTCTAGTAGTCTCATCTTAAATATTTTTTCTTTGTGAAGTAGAGCACACATTCAGGCAAATGCATAAAATACAAATGCATAGTTTAACAAATAACTGTAAAGTGAACACCCATGCAACCAGCAGCCAGATCAAGAAATAGGATACTGCCAGTATCCCGGCAACCCCATGCGTCCCTCCCCAGCCACATGCCCTTCTCTTTCCCTGAGGTAAACCCTGTCTTGACTTTCGTGACAATCACTTCCTTGCTTTTCTTTATGGGGTTATCAGCTATGTACATATCTCAGGTTTTAGGTCCATTTTTTGATCCTAGGATAATACTGTATGCATTCTTTTATGTTTTCTTCTTTCACTCAACATTGTGCATTTTAAGGTTCATCCATGTAGATGTGGCAGCTGTGCTTCTTTTACTCCCACTGCTGCACAGTATTCCATTGCATGAATATACCAATTTACTCACCCATTCTACTAAATGGCCAGTTGGGTCATTTCCCTTGCCTTTTTGAGATTGTTTTCTCAGCAGCTGTTGGCTCTCTGTCAGCAGTGGCGGTGCCAAAGAAATGATGAATTGGAGTTCTGATGGAGACTGTCTAGATTGCCATGCAGATCAGTCAGTGAGAAGGTGTTATCGGTCACTTTGCAAGTAAGACAGCACATGCAACAAACAGAGGTCATGGTGGGTGGGCACTGACAGAAGCCCGATCCTCCACCTGGCAACTCGAATTTTCACTCACCGCCATTTTGTCAGCATTAGAGAAGTAATTCTCCATATTATCAAATAACTAGGGGCCCAGTGCACGAATTCATACACCTTGAAAGGAACTGTGGGCTGTGAGGTTGCGGTAGGCACAGAGGCGGGTCTCGGCCCATCTTCCATGCCCCCGCCCAGCCCCTCCCGCCACAGCCCCCCCCCATCCCTTGTCTGCAGACAGCCCCGCTCCTGCCACCACTCCCACATGCTATGGCGTTGGCCCCGCTCACACCTGCTGATGGTGCAGAGCAACCGGCGCCAGCAGTGGTTGCGAGCGGGGCCAGCGCCATCAGCAGTTGTGAACACCAGCTGCAGGTGCTGCCCTATCACCCATCAGGAGCAGGGGGAGGTAAAGAAGCCCTGAGGGGCGATCGGGGCCAGTGCCAGGCGTTGGCAGGGGGTGCGAGCGGCAGCTCCAGCACCGGCAGCAGGTGCGAGCACTGGGCGGGACTGCAGTGCGCAGGAGCAAAGAATTTTCAGTAACCACCACAGGCTCACCCTGATGACAGCGACTGGCACCCTGGCCTTGGTCTGGTGTCCTCACTCACCTGCTCCACCATCTTGCCACAGCCTACGCCCACCATGTTCCGCACATGCTCCCTGGTGGTTAGCACACATCATAGCGACCAGTTATTTGGTTGTTCCACCATTCGGTCTATTTGCATATTAGCCTTTTATTATATAGGATTATCAAATGATAATTTAAACCTTTGATGTTTGTGGGATACTAATTCTGCAGACATGTACAAATCCTTCATTGTTGAGCGCATTCTCTAAAATAGCTTTCTCTTATGATGATATAATCAGCTAGTAGGTGACAGCAATAAATGTCTTCATGTTATTTCAGGTTTAGCCTTCAAAATGAGAAAGAACTAAAAGTGGAAAGAACTTTAATATATGTATTCATTTATGCTGGCATTGACAAAGACTGATGCTTAGTATTAGCGTGGCATCTGTCATAATAATAATGATAATTGCTAATGATTATAACAACCACAGCAACAACATGCTGTCATCCAGATATAAAATGATGCCACTAATCCAGAGTTAGTAGATGAGCTTTCTTTCCCCCGCCAGGATTGGGGATGCAATGTGTGTTCATATATCCTTGCTCTCTTCACTGTTGTCTTTGATCACTTTTCATCCTGACTCTAACTTCAAGCTGGAGACAGTTCTCCTGGGCACGTCCAGGGGCATTCCTGGACCACCGGGTATACAGTATACTATAAGGAAAGGACAACAATCCTTAGCTGCCAGTTTATTTTGGCAGCTACAGTGACAACAGTCATAAAATGTGTCTTAATTAAACATCATAAAGCAATTGGAAAGAAACAACTTCCTTAATTGTTTTCTTGGTAGAAAACTCTTTAGCCAAGAATTTCACCTCAAGCTCAGACACATGTACCTGCCACCTACTTGATATCTTCACTTGATATCTTATTGGTACCTCCAATCTCAATATGTCCCCAAACTAGTGTGATCATATGTCTGGTTTGCCAGGTACAGACTCAGTTTATGTTGTTGTCTACAATAGCACCAATAGAGCCTCCTTTTATTTTCAAATGTGTGCCAGTCTAGACAATAAATGACGCAGTCATTCTACCCAAAAATAATTCATGCCCCTCCTTCTCCAACCTCCCTCCGTGTTTCCAGCTCACTACTCCACTGATGTCCTCTTCCTCTGCTGCTGGCAGCATCCTCCTCCCTATGGCTCAAAGCGGAGCAGAAGAATGACCCTGTTTACAGAGGATTCTACCTCTGAAATCTGTCTCCAACAAAGCACTTCTATCTCCCTGCCTCTGTATTTCCGCACATACCACCATCTTTTGCTTGGGATTTACTATGCAGCCTCACTGGTCCCCTGTCCCTAGACTTGTTCGTCTGCAACTTGATTTCCATCCTTCAAATCAGCAATCTGATCATGTAACCCCTGTTTAAATCCCTGCAATGGCTTCTCATTGCCCTTGGATGAAGTCCATGGTTACAGGGCCCATCACAGTTAGCCCTCTGGTTGCTCCATTGGGAATTCCTCATGTTATCTTTTACCTTCCAGGCACTCAAGGCTTCAGGTGCTAGGAAGCAGCGTGCCCACTTTCTCTGTGAGTTTCTGTACACACCATTCTCCAGTTGGGCATACTCCTCCCCTTGGCCTCGTTTGCTTCTTGAGATTTTAGCTTAGTTCTTAGTTGTTGCTTCCTCCAGGAAGCCTTCTCTAACCCTTCTAGACTAGATTCAGCACTTCTGCCAGATGCACCCTGCACTTCATTCTAATTGCTTTCGAATAGACTACATGCTCTGAGTGGCCAGGAACTATGTTCATCTTGCTCATCATTGTATCCCCAGGACATGGCTCCATGCAGAGTACATCACTGGTGCTCAGAAAAGATTCATCAATGAAATGACAACATTCAAATCCAGGATATCTGAACTGCACTAGAATGAGCTTCCTCTGTGCTAGCTCGGACTCTTCTCTTGCCTTCCATAATAATCCTTTAAAGCTATTCATTTGGCACTACGTACATTATGAAATTTATATATTACATGATATAAGATCTTATATATAAGAAATACTATTTGTCAGTAATTCAAAAGTATTGTTTTTGTGAGAGCACTGGTAATGTAGTTTAAGAAAGGAAAGGTGTCAAGAACTAGTACACAGTTGACCTTGGATCAAGGGCTTTGGGATTTTTCACAATAGAAAAACCTATCCTGTGCCCAGGCCAAGCTCCTGAAAGGCAGATGTGGACGGTCTGCACCATTCACTAATTTGCTCTCCTAAGTGGAAATTGGAAAGAGCTCCTCACATTTTGTTCAGTCTTTTCCGCACATGTACTAGGAAAGGAATCTGAAGGAACCTCATCTACCTGACTCAGGAAGATGACATTTAGGAAAAAGATGTTAAATGATTTATAAACTTCTGGAAAGATATAGGCTGAAAGACCTGTACCTAATTAAAAAGTGTCATCAGCTTTATTGTGATATAATTGACATATGACATATAACATTGTGTAAGTTTAAGGTGTGCAACATGTTTATTTGGCACTCTTATATATTATAAAATGATTGCCACCATAGTGATAGGTCATGCCTCCATCTACCTCACATAATTACCATTTATTTTTTTGTGGTGAGACCTTTTAAGGTCTACTCTTTTAGCAACTTTCAAGTATATTATGCAGCATTATTAACTATAGTCACCTTGGTGTACATTAGATCCCCACATGTACTTATAACTGAAAGTTTGTACCCTTTAACCACCATCTCCCCTACCCTCTGGCAACCACCATTGTACACTGTTTCTATGATTAGATTTTTTTAGATCCCACACATAAGTGATAGAATGCAATCTCTGACTTTCTCTGAGTTGCATTTTAGACGTTTTTCTCAAGTCCTGGCAAGATGATTCAAGGTCTGTGGGGTTAGTGTGAGAGGACAGCAAATGACCAAATAGTAATTGGTTAAATAAGTGTTTTGTGAGGGATTATCTTAAAGTCCAGAGATACTCTAAATGATAAGTAATCTTTTGTTGTTATTTACTTGTTTTTAAGAATCACTGGCCTTAGGTATCTAATAAATATTGCCTTGCAGTGTGTATAATTACTACAAGTTGGTGGAAAGTAATTACTTATCTTTCAATATCCAGACCCCAGAGCTTTGGTCTAGAGTTTCTATCTTCTTCACCCCTTCTCTTCCTATTCTAGAGGATTTCCACCATGTTGTGGAAAAAGTGCAGGCTTTGAAGTCATTCAGGCCACAAAACATTTGATTATCTACAAAGCACCAGACACCATTCCAGGGACTGGATCCTAAGCAGGCCAGTCACAGGGGAGTAGGTTCAAATCCCAGCTCTGCCACTTTCTAGCCACCTGTGAAATGGGTAGTCCTTTTTGAAATGGGAATAATAACTCTTCCATTGTGGAAGTGGGGGTTTGTGGGATCAACTGGAATACTGAACATGAAGTAAGTGTCTGATAGTGTTTTGAATGTCTAGCAGATAGTTGAGAAATGGTACCATTTGAAATAACCTGGGCACTCTGGTTCCTGCAGGAGGTGGGCGTAGTTTACTGTTTTATGCCTCTTCATCCTATCAGAGGAAGAGTCTAGTTGAAGGTGAGAAGAACAGGTTGAAAGTCAGATTGCTACTAAGTCACAGGCATAGCCTTTGTGTGAAACGTATCATACTACCTTTTCCTCTTCTACTTGGATGAAGTATAGTGCTGGCTAAGGAGGCAGAGCTCCAGACCACCTGACCATAAAGAAATACTTTTGTTGATTGTACAAAGGAGCCAGGAACTATGATTTCCTCTCAAGGGTGTCCACTCGTGATTAAATACCAGTGTCCGCCAGTGCATTCAGTAAGGACAAACATTCAGAAGATTCAATAATGAGTCTGCTTTATACCCTTTGGGTGGGTGGGGAAAGTACAAAGATAGAAAAAATGTTCTCGTGCTGAGACTGTTTACATCTTTTGTATTTCATAGAGGGCTGCCAGATTCCATGAATTCATTCTCTTCTTCCTCCTGCCACTGCTTCTCCTTTTCCTTCTTCTGTCACTTCCTCAGCATCATCATAAAATCGTCATCAGAACTTGTTATCGTCCAGGCATTGGGCTAAATAAGCCCTTTACATAACTTTGAGAAACCTGTGTATCCCTTGTCAATCAGGCAATTTAGAAGAGGGGTTGAAGCTGGAGATAATACAAGGCTCTGTATTAGTTTTCTGGGCTACCGTACCAAAGTATCAAAGTGGCAGAAATTTATTGTCTCACAGTTCTGGAGGCCAGGTATCTAGAATCAAGGTGTTGGCAGGTTGGTTCCTTCTGAGGGGTGTGCAAAAGAATCTGTCCCAGGCCTCTCTCCCTGGCTTCTGGTGGCTTGCTGGGCAATCTTTGGCGTTCCTTGGCATCAGCAAGGAACCATCATCCAATCTCTGCCTTCATGTTCACATGGCATTCTCCCTGTGTGTGTCTGTTGGTGTTTCCAAATTTCCCTTTTTATAACAACACCAGTCATATTGGATCAGGGCCCACTCTATGATTGCATTTTAAATTTCTGCCTCTGTAAAGACCCTATTTCCAAATAAGGTCACAGGCTAAGGTACTGGGTGCTAGGATTCAACACATCTTTTTTGAGGGGGGACACTGCTCAACCCACAACAAAGTCATAGGAATAAATGAAATAATTAGGAAGAACATATGGAAGGAGGAGAGGACTGAAAAAAAAAGAGAATTTCCAAAAGTTGTGTTTAACGCTTGAGAGGTATTGGGAGTAAAATGAGGCCACTGGCTCTGCTAATTGAGAGAGTGAAGGCAGGTGCCCGATATCAGGCATGGCCCACAGCAGGACTGCTGGGTGCCCTTTGCTGACTCCAGGGCTCAGCCCTACTATGCTTGAAAAATATTCTGTTTGCAACTTAATGAAAGCAAAAGGAGCTCTTTGTATTAACAAGTAATCTTCATTCTAGAAGTGTTAATGGAATTGAATCAATTTGATATTTTTCATGTTGAAATATTCTGATGTTCAGTTCGAAGAACATAATGGACAAACATCCTAAAAAGACTCTTAAGTGCTCTTCATTTTAGTAGACCCTCATGTTCACAGTCACCAAGAGCACATGCATCATTACTGGAAAGAGAATTTGATACTTTGGTTCCCAGAATCTACAACGTGTATTTGTATCAAAAAACAACTTTGAGGTCATTGTAACCTCTTGATTAGTTTGGGACTCTTCAGAGATCAAGGATGTTTGAGGATTCTTGGAATAAGCTATCAAAGAAAAACTTCCATTAACAGAATGCGTTTTATCTTGAATTAATAATTCAAAAGATGAGATGCATTTGTAAACAGTCTATGAATAGCTCCATCCTGAACTAATTGAAATTTAAGTATTAGTGAATCATTATGTTTTGTAGCATATAGCATCAGAACTCTGAAAAAACAACTCCCCAACAAACCCAAAGCAAAACAAATACTCAGAACATCCAAGTGGTTATGACCCAAATGACCTAAATGTCAATTAGAAAAAAAAAATTAGTGAGCTTTTCCTTCCTAATCCTGTTCTTTGTCTGAAAGCTTGCGTGTAGCAACAGCCACGTGACAGGCAGAGCTGTTTCTTCACCAAGGATTGCGGTAATTTCTGCACTGTCAGCCTCATGCGTTATAACACAGCCTGCGGCAGGCTTTAATTACCCATAAATGTACCACCTGTCGCCTTTTCAGTGCTTAATCACGAAACACATCATGGTTTACTGTGCAATGTGATTGAAATGCTGCGTTGACTTGCAGCATCACAGAATCACAGAATCCACAGACGGTATACCCGGTAAATGCTATTCCCAGAGGGGTGAGGGATTGTCTAACAACTGTGGATCAGATTGGGTGGAATGGGTGTGAGCATAAAGGAAATGTAGGGTCAGCCTAGAAATTCCCACCGGAAAGAGGAAATCTGACTCTCCATGCAGAATTATGGTTCTCCTAAGAGCTGGGAGACCCTGGAACCTGACTGAAGGAAAGGCTTTGTGTGTTGGTGGCTGGCAGCTTTTGTGCAGCCCTGTGAATCCTCCTTCAGTGCAACTGCAGTCTGGGCTCTATGGCGTTGCAGCTGTGTGTCCCAGGAAAGAGAGAAAGAGGCAGGGGAAGAGGAAGGAACTGAAGACAGAAAGAAGGCTGGTGTGGGACCATAGAGGTCAGCTCTGGCTATTCATGGTGACTCCAGATAGGAGAGGACTCAAACAGTAGCCAGTGACAATTGTGCACATCATCACAGGCAGTCATAACCTGCCACTAACAATAATTACATATTTATTTGAATCACCTCTCTCTCAAGAAACAGTTTGTGTGTGTGTGTGTGTGTGTGTGTGTGTGTGTGTGTGTGTGTGGTCTGAAGTGCTTCCATACCCTTGGGGCACTGGGTGAAAGAGGTGAAGGGACTAAGAAGCACAAATTGGTAGTCATGAGGAAGTAAGTGTATAGGAAATATAGTCAATAATATTGTGATAACCATGCATGGTGCCAGTTGGGGTACTGGAAATATCAAGGGAACACTATGTAAAGTATATGATTGTCTAGGCTGTATACCTGAAACCAATACATAATAAAACTAGAAAAAAAAGTACAAATTGGCAGTTACAAAATAGTCATCAAGATATAAAGTATAGCTTAGGGAAGGAACAGAGTCAATAATCTATGTATATAAAAGCCAAGCGACCAGAACACTGGAACGAATGGAATGACCAGTTGCTTTGATGCGCACTGCAGCCCCAATCGGCAACCCCCTGCCCTGACCAGGGGCGGGCTGGCTGGTCAACTTCCCGTGGTCCCTCTCACCAGACAGCCTGGCCCCAATCACCCCCAATTGGGGTGTGCTGGCTGGACCCCACCTGTGCATGAATTCATGCACCGGGCCTTTAGTAATGTAATAACTGTGTATGGTGTTAAGTGGGTACTGGAGTTATTGGGGTAATCACTTCATAAGTTATACAAATATCTAACCAGTATACTGTATGCCTGAAACTAATATAATATTGAATGTTAACTGTAATTGAAAAATAAAAACAATTTTTAAAGAAGAGAAAACAAACAAAAACCCCAAAGTACTTGAATTTAAGGGATGCCAGAGAGGCCCTAGTATCAACAAAAAATGTCACTAAATATCCTTTCCTTTGGGTTAAGACCTAAGGAATCTATGATAACTGGCCCAGTCAGATGCTTTCTCTATAGAGTAAATTGAGGTCAGTGCATAGATGAGTGAGGGAAAGGCATGGGAACCATGGAGTGCTAGCCCTCTGGTTGCTCAAGCCTGGCACTGGGTTCTGGGTGGGGAGACCGCAGCAGATCAGGGAGAAATTCTGAAAGGGATGTAGGAGGGAAAAGGGAGTGCATTAGTTATCGATTGCTGCATAACAATATTGCCACAAACCTAGTGGCTTAAAACAACACACGTTTGTTGTCTAGCTTTTCTGTGTCTTCTGTCTCAGTATCTCTCACAAAACTGCAGTCAAGGTGTTGGAGTATCATCTGAATGCTCAGCTAGGGAAGGATGCACTTCCAAGATGGAGTATCATCTGAATGCTCAGCTAGGGAAGGATGCACTTCCAAGCTCATCTGGTTTTAAGTGACAACCACAGCAAAATTCAGTACTTTGAGAACTGTTGGACCGAGGGCCAAATGTTCCTATCTAGATGCTACCTTCAGTTCGTTGCTACGTGGGCTTCTCCAGCATGGCAGCTTGCTTCATCAAAGCATGCAAGCCAAGAAGGCTATAGAAAGAATCTGCTAGCAAGATGAAAGTCACAATTTTATGTATTTTAATCATGGAAGTGACATTCCATCACTAATGCCATATTCTATTGATTAGAAACAGGTCACAGGTCCCATCCACACTCAAGGAGAGGGTATTACAAAAGGGCAGAATACCAGGAGTTGGGGATCACTGGGGGCCATGTAGGGCTGCCTACCGTAGGGAACAAAAAAAGATAGTAGACATCTATTTATTTTTATTCTGCTTTATGTCGATTCGTCTTTCTTCTAGTAATTATACCAAGAATTTCCTTTGAGGAAATTCCCAAAGGAATTCTGGTAGTCCCAGCTTCAGAGGTGGACATGTGACTCAAGCCTGGCCAATCAGAATATCACATGTCTGGTTGATAGTGACTGGCTTAGAGTTAGACACACGACTCAACAAGAGCTCATGGAAATCATTGAAACTTGCTTGGGAATCCTCCAAAGATATGCCCCATTTTTCAGACTGACTTAAAACTAGAAAGGACCTATGGCCTGAAGCTGCTGCCTCCACCTACTATGACATAAAACCCAAGACTGAAGGTAACATAGCAGAAGAAGAACCAAGAAGAGATAATGAGCCCCGATGCTATTTTTGAACAAGACTTTAATACGGCTGTGTCTTAAGTGAATTATCCCTAAAGTGCTCAATCCAGTTTGGATCAAGTTGTCTGTGATCTGCAACTGAAAGGGTCCTAACTGACACAGAGGAAGAAATTAACATTTATTTGACACATTTTAGGGTCGTGAAGATCCCATATCTCATCTGAAGGCAACTTTTGAATCCTCCACAGTTTTACTTAAAGTTGAAAAATTATTTTACCTATAATAATAAATATTTTACCTAAAATATTTAGCCCAGAGTGAATTATCCTACTTTGGGAACAAGGTTTGGGATAAAAAGTTCCATAATTGTAATTTTCTTTCATCTTTGACGTTGTTGTATCTTTGGGAGCCCAGAGAACAATAAGGGTCCTGCATAGAAATTTATAGCTTCTTCTAGAGCAGATTTATGGCTAATGTATTTTATTTAAAAAAAAAATCAAAGTGTGCTATATAGCACAATGCCTTTATTGACATACATGTGTCTTTTGTAGATTCTAAAATTCTATTAGTCCCTTTCCTACTCTTACTCCAGAAATGAAGGGGCAGATCACTTTTTCTCAGTGATCTTGAGAAAAAAAAATTGTTAACATTTCAATTTACCTCAATTTGCACCAGAGTCTTTTGTTGGCTTTTTTCTGGGCTCTAAGTTAGCTTGAAGGCTGACTGTGTGAATAGGCTGTGTGGGATGTGGGGGGCACACACTAACTGATTGGGTGTTAGAGATATTAGCAAGAAACAAACATATCTTTCTTTTAATAAGCCACTAATATTTTACCAATGTTCAGGTTGCTGTTATGTTTATGATATAGTCAATTGGTACATAAAATCTATTCTTTGAATATAGTTCGCTTACTTTAAGACACAATGGGGATAATAGTTATACTGCAACCATTAAAGGAATTGCAATACAACTTCAAATGTTAATGTCAGTTTTATTTAATAGTGCATATTGAGTACCTATGCTGAGTACTTTCCAAAGTGCTGGTAAATAATTTTTCAATGATGTTGCAAATATCATAGGATAAGATTCTGTGGCTAAACCTGACATTGGTTTATCAATGGCACACTGAGGAATATTTGATTAGTTGATATAATGTGATAACAAAACTATGTAAATTTTGTGTGTATTACATCTTAGACCAAAGGGCTGTGGCATGTAGCTAGGCATTTTGTGCACTGTACAAAAGCACCTAATCAAAGGGGAGAGTGAGAACTGAAACTGAGTCTTCTATTTGCCAACCCTTTGCCCTACTCTGATGTTGGATAACCTGGCCATGGTTGGAGGAGGCAGAGGTTGAGTGGGGAGATAAAGGGACAGCTAGTTCAGTTAGACAGGTTGAATTTGAGGTGTCAAAAGTATTCCAGGATATCCTGGATTCGGCAGTTGGAAATAGGGTTTGGAGATCAAGAGTGCTTGTGGCCAGAGTTGCTGGTTATGAGTGGTTAAAACCCATAATGGGAATTGTTGACTTTAAGGAGGGCAGAAGAAAGAGGAGAGGGAGGAGGAGAGGCTTGAGGAAGAGAAGCTGGAGGCACCCTGGGAAGGGGTTTTGGAGAGGCAGGAGGAGAGAGACTAAAGCCTTGGGAATAAAGCCTGAGCCTGTCACACACAGATCCTGGAGAGTGTGAGGCCTCCTAGAAAGCTCACAAAACTGTACTTTAACAGCAATACTTAAAGTTCATCTTGCTTTTCTTTAAAAAAAAAATTCCATCAATTTCAGAGAGGAAGAGATAGGGAGAGAGAGATAGAAATATCAATGATAAGAGAGAATCACTGATCTGCTGCCTCCTGCACGCCCCACACTGGGCATCCAGCCCACAACCTGGGCATGTGCCCCAACCAGGAATCAAATACTTGCTTTTCAAGTAAGAGAGAAAAATATTAGGCAAGCTGAGATGTAAACTCAGTTATTGATGAGGCAGATTTTCAAAGGAAAGGCAACATCATCCTTAGGTTTAAGGACATCTCTGGTTTAGGGACAGCAGTCCCTTCATGACCTGCCTTTGCAACTATTAAACCTTTCAGCTCACTTACATAACAGCAACAAAGGACAAAGCCTAGACCTGGTGTCTTGCATTTGCACAAAGTAAGGTCATCTGGAAGAGCAGAACAAGGGATTCCACCACCTACCAGCCTTGGGTCAGGAGGAAGAAGTGCTGAGGCAATGCCAAAACAACTCCCAGAGATCAGGACAGCTGAGTACAGGCCCAGGCAGAGGCTACAGGGTGAAGTCGTGGGAAGGTGAACTTAGGAAAAGGAAAATGAGGTGCTTTAGGGCACAGTGTGTGGGAAGCAACAGCTTGATGGAAATCATTAGAGGTGCCCATGACTTATCACCCAGCAGGCCCCTTTGTCAGCAGAGGATCTGCTTCCAGCTCCTAAGGAGGGGGAAGGAGAGAGGCCAGATGCCATGATGATAAATGTCCAAGGGTGATCCTGAGTGAGGCTGACCCTCCCGACTATTTCCTGACACAGAAGGAGGCTGGGGTTTGGGGCATTGGGATGTTTTTATGCGGGGACTGACTGTTAGGAGAGAACTGGGTGGGGCATGGGCAATGCTGGTACTTCATCTTTCATGTTGACCAGACAGACCATGAGGGTAATTTGTCAGAGAAAAGGGATCTTTTCTCGAGGTGAGGCTGGTATGGCTGCCTGAATGTAAATGTGCCAAGTGTTTCCCCATCAACAAATGCCTGAGACTCCGCTCCTGTCCAGACTTTGCTGTTCTGAGCACCACCCAACTAGGATTAGAAGCCAGAGCCCAGGTCTTCTAGCTCCTGGGCCAGTGACCTTTCTCAAGCCAGCAGACAACTTAAAAACAATTTCTGTGCTTTTGTATATTCACCTCTAAAAAGGATAGTAAAAATAGCTCTCTAGTTGGGAATTATGACTGCATTTTAGAACATGAAAAATGAGCATCTTGTCACTGTGCAGTCGTAGCATGTTTTAAAGATTATGACCTAATCTGTCTAATCATTTCCCAGATATTCTGTTCCAGAAGATCTCAATAATCAGGTAGGATGTTTTCAAATGCAGTAATAACAATTATCTACAGCAGAAAAAGCACACAGAATTATCTATAGGAGAAAAAGCACACAGGGAAAACAACAACAACAACAACAACAACAACAACAACAAACTCCAAATCTTTCTTGGGTTATACCAAGGAATTTCATACAAATTCATTTTTGATGAGGTGATTAGAAAATGTTTACAATATACAAAAATCAGAGTCAATCCAAAAAAGCAGCAGCAAAGATAGGAATTGGTTTAAAATTTTTTTAAGAAAGAAAATATGGATGAATAAATGGAAGAGGTATTTTAGTTATCAATTACTAAAAAATGAGACTTTTTCTATTTTCATTTGAGAACTAGGCTTTCAACAATCAGAAAATAATCTAGGATAATCTACATTATATATATATATATATATATATATATATATATATATATATATATATATATCAGGAACAAGACAGGGATGTCTGCTTTCACCACTCTTATTCAACACAATAATGAAAGTCCTAGCCACAGCAATCATACAAGAAGGATGAAGAAAAGGCATCCAAATTGGAAAGGACGAAGTCAAACTGTCATTATTTGCAGATGATATGATACTCTATATAAAGTACTCTAAAGATTCCATCAAAAACTACTAGAACTGATAAATGAATTCAGTAAAGTAGCAGGATACAAAATTAATATTCAGAAATATATACCAATATTGAACTATCAAAAAGAGAAATTAAGAAAACAATTCCATAAAAAATAAAATACTCAGGGATATATTTAACCAATGAGGCAAAATACATGTGCTTGAAAATTTACAAGACACTGAAGACAGAAATTAAAGTGGATACAAATAAATGGAAGCATATACTGTGTTCATGGATAGGAAGAATTAACATCATTAAAATGTCCATACTACTCAAAGCAATGTATAGATTCAACACAATTCCTATCAAAACACCAATGATATATATATCAAAGAACTAGAACAACTATTCCAAAAATTTATGTGGAACCACAAAAGAACCTGAAAGAACCTTTTTCTCAGTGATCTTGAGAAAAAAAAATGAAGTTGGAGGTATCATGCTACCTGATATAAAGTATACTACAAGACCATAGTAATAAAAACAGCATGATACTGGCGTAAAAACAGGCACGTAGATCAATGGAACAGAATAGAGAGCCTGGAAAAAACCCCATGACAAAAGAGATAAGAACATACAATGGGGTAGATAGTCTATTCAATAAATGGTGTTGGGAAAATTGGACCTATACATGCAAAAAATGAAACTAGAGCACTTTCTTACACCATACACAAGAATAAACTCAATATGGAGAAAAGACTTAAATGTAAGACTCGAAACCATCAAATTCTAGGAGAAAATATAGGCAATAAAATCTCTGATATTTCTCATAGCAAAGTTTCTTCTCACATATCTCCTCTGACAAGGGAAACAAAAGGAAAAATATACAAATGGGACTATATCAAAATAAAAAATTTTTGCACAGCAAAGGAAACCATCAACAAAACAGAAAAACATCCCATTGAAGATATTCACCAATGATACATCTGATAAGGGGTTAATATTCAAAATTTATATAGAACTCATACAACTCAAGACCAAAAAAACAAACAATCCAATTAAAAAGTGAACAGAGGACCAGAATAAACACTTCTCCAAAGAGGATATACAGATGGCCAGTAGACAGATGAAAAGATGCTCAATGTCACAAAACATCAGAGAAAGCAAATTAATGCCACAATAAGATATCACTTTACACATGTCAGAATGGCTATCATTAATAAATCAACACATAACAAGTGTTGGTGAGGATTTGAAAAAAAAGGAACCCTTGTTCACTGTTGGTGGGAATGCAGATTGGTGCAATCACTATGGAAAACAGTATGCAGATTCCTCGGACAATTAAAAAATGGAATTGCCTCATGACCCAGCAATTCCACTTCGGGGAATATATTCCAAGAAACCTGAAACACTAATTTAAAAGAATATACACCCTTATGTTCATTGCAGCATTATTTACAATAATTAAGGTATGGCAGAACCCAAGTGTCCATCAATAGACGAGTGGATAAAGAAGATGTGGTACATATATACAACAGTCTATTACTTGGCTATAAAGAAAAGGAAATCTTACCATTTGTGACAGCATTGATGGACCTAGAGGGTATTATGCTAAATGAAATAAGTCAGACAGAGGAAGACAAATCTGTATGATTTCACTTATAGGTGGAATCTAAAGAACGAAATAAATGAATAAGCAAAACAGAAACAGACTCATAAATACAGAGAATAGATTGATGGTTGCCAGAGGGGAGGGTGTTAGGGGGCCGTGTGAAAAAGATGAAGGAATTAGAAATATTAATTGGTAGATACAAAATAGTCACAGGGATGTAAAGGTCAGCATAGGGAATATAGTCAATAATATTGTAGCAGGAAGGTACTAGAAATATTGGGGGATAACTTTGTTAAATATATGATTGTCTAACCACTATGCTGTACACTGGAAACTAATACAAAATAATATAGAATGTAAACTGCAGTTGAAAAATAAAAGAAAAGATGGTGAAAAGCCAGAAATACTTGGTGAACATATTAATGATCTAGTCACCCATGCAGTGTACATCTCTTTTTCCTTCCTAGAAGAATGCTGACTCGGATTAGCTGTCTGTCTCCTATGCTGCCCATTAAGTTAGGTAAATCTGACCTTACTTATTGTTCCAAGGATAAGCCTTAATGCATTTAAGTCAACCAAAATAATCTAAACTTGGTGGTAATTGATTCAGGAAGAAAAATGAGATATAATTCAGGTTAGTGAGATGCTGTGAGAGGTTTGTGGAGGCTTTAGTGAAAGTTTTTTCTCATTCTTCTAAGTCAGCTTTTAGGAGTAACTCCCCTGCTTTCCCTGGGTGTGAGGAGAAAGCATGGAAGCCCAAATGCTGCTCACAGCCATTCTGTAATGAGGAGAAGTGTTCAGGATGGAGCTGATAACATGGATGGTAGACCAGAGAGAAAAAATCCGGGTCCCTGATGAAATGATTGGCTGTTAGATCAGCCAAACCTAAAGCCTATTCTACCTTTGGGCTTCCAGTTCTCCTTGCCAAAAATGTCCTTGTTGTTTAAGCTGCTTTGAGTTGCATTTAGTATCCAAACTAATATATCTGCTCACTTAGGTTTCCTGTTATGTCCTTTTTGCTTTATTGTAGCCCCTGACTCACACCCGATTGGCTGCCTCTCCCTCTTGTCATATTTCCCTTAGGTGTAGGCTCTAGTTTTGCTTCAAACTTGCAGTATCGTATGAATTCTTCCCTTTGCTTACTGACTTCATGGCCTTCAAATAGGGCCTGCTGATCTGCCTCTGACTCCTTGGTCCATTCCTGGCCTCTCTTGAATGGCAGTCCCCACACCAATGCTAAGAAGGAGACCGACTTCTCAAGGACATTTTTGCTTCTTGAAAACATGTCCTTTGTATCAGTAAATTGTATCTTGCCTACACACTGGTTGAAACTGAAGCAGCCCACGTGGTCAAATGCTATAAAATACAAAAGGTCAGTGGAGTGGTCTCTCCATCCACTCTGCCAGCTGCACATACTATCAGAGAGATGTGAGCTTTGATATTTACTGACTTGCTTGCTTGAGTCCTAAATTGGGCTGCATTACTGAAGCCGCAGCAAGCTGGTTTAAATCTGCCACTGAAACATCCCATCACATCCAATACCTGAGGGTGACAGTAGAGCCCATTTCTATGGCACTTGTCATAGCAAAAGGCAGAAGCCCCAACACTAATGTGGGCAGGGGTGTGCTATTTAGGTCCAGATTTTAATGGGCATATTTTAGGTGAATTTTAATAGGCATGAGGTTAACACATTTTGTATGTCTCCCAGCCTGGCTCATTTGCCATCATAAATATAAAAAGCTATGCCAAGTTAACTCACCTCAAATAGTTTGGGAGAAGTCAGGGAGAAGGCAAAACTGTGAGTAATCTAAGAAATAGAAATATTCTAGGAGCTGTGTGTGAGTGGAGGGCACTGTGTTACTGATGTGACGGACAGGTGGAGTCTGAATTGGCCCTTTTCTGAATTATTCCTATTTTCTAAAATCTTCCCATGGAAGATCTGGACCACTTAGATTTGCTGCCCTTGTATTTAACAAGGATGATTCCAGAGAGATTTCTGGCAGGTACTAGGAAAATATTCTGAGACTGACAGTTGCTTTGGGGAATAAAGAGACAGCATGTGTCTGCTTCCCCCCCTCCTCCTATTTCTTTCCTTAGCTCATTTTATCAAGTCATGCAAAGCTTTCACTAATACAATTGAGGCTTACAAACTGTTAGAAGAATCGCTGTCTGAATGAACATCATTTAAGGAAGAGAGGAAAAAAGAAAGGAGGCAAGGGATGGGGAGAGAGAACAGAAGGCTGTTATCTAGCTGGTTTGGCTCCCTGGCACCCAGAAGGCTGACTTTCCGGCAGTGGGAATGAGGACGGGTCAAATTATGGTAATTAGGATCTTATGTGGCAGCTCATGATTTGCATTTCTTTCATTTCATTGTCTCCCTCCATGTTTGCTGGAAGACTAAATAATACACTTCTATGTCTGTACCAAAGAGTTATTCTTGGGATTCAGAAGAGGAACGGCCATCAGAGAGCATGTCTGGCCTGGTTTTCCAGAATGGTTTTCAGGAGGACAAAGGCAGGTGGCTTAGTATTATCAGGTGACCCATCTCTAGGTAACTTCAGAGACTTTAGAAAAGGATCATAAGATTTTAAGACATTTCCCTGTGGTGAAATTATCCAGGTGCTGATTACCTAGTCTGATTGTGCAGTGGATTATCAAAATCATTTATTTTTTCCCTTCTGCATTCTACTAAACATATTAAGAGACTCAAGTTGCAGAAAAAGACCACAGGGAGTTAGGCATAGCTCATTTTCTCAGCAAATGGAGGTCACAGTAATTTCTCCTATCTATCCAGCATGTACCCTGTCGCCAAGGCCCGGGACTTTGCCCAGCCATTGTGAGATATGATTGGTAAATTCTCACTGATGGTAGATCTGCTGATTCTCCTTAGCTGCCAATCAGTCACTGTACAGGTCACTTTTAAATTCACTTTATACTAAATAAGAAAGGAAAGGAACTATTTGAAACCCCCCCAACTGCAGGATTGGTTAGAAGTTCCTGTAGTGTGTTTTAACAGACTCATAATTTCCAGAAGCTACTTTTGAGAAGAAACTATCAGTGAAGCATTGGCTCTCAAATTTAATGTGATCATGCACATCACTAGGTATGTGATGAACATCTGTTTTTAAAGTAAGGGCCCACACTGACAGCTACCCTAATTCTACTTCTTTGCTATCAACATGTGCCCTGTAGTTCCAATTATTCTACATCATTCCCTGTGTGACAAACTTACACAGCCTTTCATTCTTTGCCTTTTCTGGGAAGGCCTGTGGCAACTTTGCCCAGGTTCTGATTATTATTCAAGTCACTGATAGCAAGAATATCAATGCTATGCATTCACTATGTGCCAATAATGACAGCACTGGGAATCTTCAGGGCTGGGATCACCTGGTCTACCTTCTCATTTTGTAGAAGAAACGAGGGCTCAAGTGGACCTACCCCAAATATGTTGGCTATTTAGAGCAGATTTGGCAAGAGAATTCAAAGACTTTTTAATGTTATATTGAAATATAATGTGTATAACATTTTTGTTGTATATAGAGAAAAGTAAACATATCACATATCTAAGGTCAGTGAATTCACAAATTGGGAACATTTATTTAGATAGTACCCTATGCAAGAAATAATCAGTACCTTTATGCTCCCTTCCCAACTGTACCATGCCCCTCTCAGAATGACCCCATCTTGACTTCTGATAACTTTGTCTAATTTTGCCTGCATCCAGACTTTATATTAATGGATCCAAAATCCTTTACTTTAATCAGCCACTTTTCAACCACAGTTTCTTTCCATGCACATTTTTCTAAGGGAGATAACATAAGAGAGTTCAGCCGTTTCAAAAATGAGGCTGGAAGGAGAATCAAATTCTATTTTAAAGTCATATTTCCATCATATTCAAATTGGCAGCTCTATAATCTTACACAGTTAGGGACAAGGCCACTTCATTGGAGCCAAGTTGCTAAAAATCCAAAGCAAAACAAACCCATTTCCTATCTGGTCAGCTGTAAGTATGGGCCACCTAGTTTTGATACCGTTGTAATTAGCTAGTTACTAATAACAGGAAAGGAGCAAAGGGAAGGCCAGACATTATAGGCATGATATTTGGGCAGCTTCACCAGGAAGCTGCAACTTTTCACTCCCCAGGAAACCACTGGCCCATTATCTGCAAAACACTGGTGGAAGGGGTCCAACAAAGGGGAGACAGATGCATGCGCAGTGAAGTTGGGGTGACTAAGGAAGTGTTTGTCAGTCATACCTGGGAACAAACATCGTTGGCCAGAGTGGTCATGGCCACTGAAAGTCCGCAAAATTTTGGGAATACATAATCCCCTAAACAAAGGAGTTTGCATTTTTGTGGCTCTCAATGCTCTTGGTCCTTGTGGCTCTTGGCTCCCTGCATTCTCCCATATGGCCCATGGCTGTGTGGATCCCAGGGAACACAGCTAAGCTAGCCTGATGGTGGACTGGACACTGCTCCAATATGGAAAAGAAGCTCCGGACACTGTCTTTGATTCTAACCCTATTGAAGCCACAGCTACATTTTTTTTTTCTTGGCAGGACAAAGGAAAATGAGACCTTGGAAACTCAGGGATTTAATTCCACACAAATAAAAATCACTCATTCTCCCATGGGAGTCTCAGAAAATTCTTTTCTCAGGATACTACAAGAATTCCACTCCCATGAGCAACAGGTGGGGACAAGGACCTCTTCCCATTGGTAACACCTTCTTCTTGGCCACTTTGATGACAGTTACAATCCGATAAGTGTGAGTTCCAATCATTCCTTAGAAAAATTTATTACCTTTCTGTGACCACTATTGATTTTCAGCCTGACATATTACTATCCTTGACAATATTGCTTTTTCATCACTGATATTCTAGATTCAGAGACAAAAATAACACTGGAGTACTTCCTAAATTTCTTCATAATGAACAATCAACTTTCTACCTGTCATTTCCTAGAATTATAATGCTAATCTTTCTGTTTGTGTGTTTTCATTTTGATTTAAATACTTAGTTTTCTATGACAGACATTTCCCATCTCTCCTCTGTTTTCTCTCCTTTCTCCAAGAGGAAATCTACATGCTTCATTTACTATCCAGTCATGCAGCTGACTGCATCTTATAAATGCTAGCAAATAGAAGGACCCAATACAGACTAATGGTGAGCTCACAGAAGATCTGTGAAATTTGCATCTTTTGGTCACACATATCTCTTTGCTTAGTCAGATACTTTCCAAAGCAGTTTTTTATGCACTGAAATATGTGACTGTCAAATTGGGTGTACTAGCTGTCCAAACTCTTTCAGCATCTTATTTTTCTGCTCTATAAGTTACTGAATATGGAAAAAACACACTAGATCTTCCTTGTCTAGTAAATGAAGTTACAGAGGTAAAAACCAGGTACAGGAACAAAGCACTTGGGTTTGCTCTCAAGAGGGCATTTTATCCAGCCAAATGCATTCTTCCCAAGAGGCAGCAGAATTCTTTTGACATTTGAATATTGAAGAATGGTGAGAGCCAATAGTAAAAAAGCTATTCATGGTTATGAATAGCACCATGTCAAAGTGAACTGAAATAAGTAGCCTTGACAGAGGTGATAAAGTCATCTGTAATAGTTTGGATTCACATGAATTCTAGCAGTTTTTGGATTCAAATGGGAAAGAAACATGTTGTGACCTTCAGAAAAGAAGTTTGCCATAAAGAGATCATCTCTCAGATAAAAAAAGTTATGCTGGTGGGAATGCAGATTGGTGCAGCCACTGTGGAAAACAGTATGGTGTTTCCTCAAGAAATTAAAAATGGAACTCACATTTGACCCAGTAATCCCACTTCTAGTAATATATCCCAAGAAAACAGAAACACCAATCAGAAAGGATATATGCACCCCTATGTTCACAGCAGCACAATTTACAATGGCTAAGATTTGGAAACAGCCTAAGTGCCCTTCAGCTGATGAGTGGATTAGAAAACTGTGGTACATCTACGCAATGGAATACTACGCTGCTGTAAAAAAGAAGGGATTCTTACCATTTGCAACAGCATGGATGGAACTGGAGAGCATTATGCTAAGCGAAATAAGCCAGTCGGAGAAAGATAAATATCACATGATCTCACTCATTTGTGGAATATAAAGAACTTCATAAACTGATGGACAAAAATAGATACAGACAAAGAAGCATTGAACAGACTGTCAAATTATAGCGGGAAAACAGTGGGAAGGTGGTAGGGAGGTAAGAGATCAACTGAAGGAGTTGTATGCATGCATATAAGCATAACCAATGGACACAGACACTGGGGGGGGGGGGAGTGTAGCACATGCCGGGGGTAGGGGAGGACGGGGGGAGGTCAATGGGGGAAAAAGGAGACATATGTACTACTATTTGTAATACTTTAAACAATAAAAAAAAAGGAGAAAAAAGTTAAAGTTATAAGCTATCAGCATTCTAGATAATGACAAAGCTTGGAGGCATATACTTCTATCCATTCTGCTTCCCAAGACGTCTACCTTAGTGTCTCATTATCCATTGGATGGTTGTAGGCAGCATGCCCTTGCCTTTGTGGAGTGAGAGAAAGAGGAGAAAGGAAGTGGGAAAGAGGGAGGGATGACACCGAAGGAAAGCTATCTTTGAATTTGAATGGGAATGTGATGTTTCCCTTCTATTACCAAGACTGAAATTTTTTTATTTTGAACTTCTTAAAGATCCAGTATCTCTCCACAACCTATGGAGAGACTGGGTGTAAGCAAGCTCTCCCAGCAAGCTCTCAGCTTCCTGAGAGCATAGAACCTCAAAAAAGAAAAGCCTGAAATCATCCTGCAGCCACCACTAAAGATCTTTTAAAAGCTGACTGCCAGATGAGGTTGTCCCAATTTAATAGGCCAGGAACATTATTTGCATCAGGCAGGAAATGCATCCCCTAGAATCCCTGAAAATCAGAGTCTATCTTCCATCTGCTCTAATTGGCAGAAGAAGCAGTAGCCCAAAGAAGTTGAGATTCCCAAAATGGCAAGGCAATCAGCAGTTCCAGCCACACTTTCAAAGATGCCGGTGGTGTGGGGTGAGGGAAAGGGGAGAGGACCCCGAACTGTAGAGATCACATGGTTGGAGGCTAAATATATCAAGGAAGCTGTGATGTAAGCCTGTCAGAAACCCTTTCTCTATACTTAACTCCATGATTAATTAAACTTTTTAAAAATTATGCCAGGATTAGCTCTGTCAATAGAAATGTTGCCCACAGGCTTGGTTCCCAGCCTTTTGAAATGTCCTTTGTACTTGTCCTGTTTGTTTTGTGAGCAATCAGAAAGTTTCCTGAAGCCAATGACACCTTCCCCACTCCTTAGATCAGATCATGAAGGTGAGAGCTTGGTTACTAGTGTGGAATCAGCTCAGAAGGACAGTTTCATTTATACCAACAAGAAACAGAAAGGAAGAAGGGTGCAGGTTATGAAAATAAGAGAATATTAATCACAGAAAAACAATGATAAAGTCTAAAATCTGTGGAAGATTATCCAGAAAGTTTAAGATGCTTTATCATGCTTTTTACTTATGTTGACAATGTATAGAAAGACCAAATGACTTAATAATAAAGTCATACATTTTAGTAGTATTTTATAGATACAAATTGCTTTTGTTTATCTTGTCTTGCTTGATCTTTATTCTATCATGGGAAGTAGGAAGCTATATGTATAATATATTAATTTTGTAAACAAGGAAAGAAAATGCAACATAAAAAGGTTATGTGACTTGTTCAAAGTCACGAATGACTAGGAATCTGGTCATCTAGCAACTGGTCACACATGAATTTCAGTGCACTAGAATGTCCTGTTTAACATATTTCAGGAGGGTGATTTCTAGAAGATGGCTTGGCACCCTGACATCCTATATAATAAAACCCTAATATGCAAATCTACTGAACAGCGGGAACGACTGGTCGCTATGACATGAACTGACCACCATGGGGCAGATGCTCAACGCAGGAACTGTCCCCTCATGGTCAGTGTGCTCCCACAGGGGGAGCACCGCTCAGGACCTAAATATACACTTTTCAAAAGAAGACATACAGAAGGCCAAGAGACATATGAAAACATACTCAAAGTCACTAATCATCCGAGAGATGCAAATCAAAACAACAATGAGGTACCATCTCACACCTGTCAGAATGGCTATCATAAAAAAATCAACAAACGACAAGTGCTGGAGAGGATGCGGAGAAAAAGAAACCCTCGTGCACTGCTGGTGGGAATGCAGACTGGTGCAGCCACTGTGGAAAACAGTATGGTGTTTCCTCAAAAAATTAAAAATGGAGCTTCCATTTGACCCAGTAATCCCACTTCTGGGAATATATCCCAAGAAACCAAAAACACCAATCAGAAAGGATCTATGCACCCCTATGTTCATAGCAGCACAATTTACAATAGCTAAGATCTGGAAACAGCCTAGGTGCCCATCAGCAGATGACTGGATCAGAAAACCTGGTACATCTACACAATGGAATATTATGCTGCCATAAAAAAGAAGGAATTCTTATCATTTGCAGCAACCTGGATGGAATTGGAGAACATTATGCTGAGTGAAATAAGCCAGTCAATAAAAGAAAAATACCACATGATCTCACTCATTTATGGATAATAAAGAACATTATAAACTTGAACAAAAAGATAGATACAGAGGCAGTAAAGCATCAAACAGTCTGTCAAATTACAGCAGGAAGGTTAGGGAGAGGTGGGGAAGATAAGAGATCAACCAAAGGACTTGTATGCATGCATATAAACATAACCAATGGACGCAAAACTCTGGGGGGTGAGGGCATATATGGGAGTGGGGTGGGGGGGCAATGGTAAGATATGTACACATATAATACCTTAATAAAAAAATTGAGAAAAAAAAAAAGAAAACAGTGGTACATCTACACAATGGAATACTATGCTGCTGTAAAAAAGAGAGAACCCTTACCATTCGCAACAGCATGGATGGAACTAGAGAGCATTATGCTAAGCAAAATAAGCCAGTTAGAGAAAGATAAATATCACATGATCTCACACATTTGTGGAATATAATGAATAACATAAACTGATGAACAAAATAGAACCAGAGTCATAGAAGCATCGAACAGACTGTCCAACCTATGAGGGAAGGCAAGGGTTGAGAGGGTAAGAGATCAACCAAAGGACTTGTATGCATGTATATGAGCATAACCAATGGATACTGTTGGGGGTGTGTGTGAGGGCATGTGCAGGGGCATGGGGGCGGCCGGAGAGTGGTCAATGTGGGAAAAAGAAGACTATGTAATACTTTAAACAATAAAGAACTTAAATTAAAAAAAAAAGAAAAAGAAATGGTATGTGAAGAGAATGAGGTAAGTTAATGGAAGAGTCAGTCTGAGAAGTTGTATCCAGGATTTTGGATGGAGCACCATGGATGCCTTCTGGAAAACACAGTCTTGAATAGCTCAGTGGTATCCCCAATAGTTAGGATGATGTCTGTACTGTTTATTAAACTATAAATTAGTTGACCTACATCATATGTCAAAGATTATAAAAGCCGTACTAGGAAATCTGCTGAGAACACTCTTCATAAAGGAATTAACATTTTTCTCCCATGTGTGAACAGAAATAAATGGTTTCTACTCCTCCTATGGTACTACACACGATTTGTAAAAGGACCACAGGGGATAGGCTGCATTGCACAGGGATTAAAAGTTCAGTGAGAAAGAATGCAAGAAAGATAACCACTCCAAATCTATTGTTCTCATGTGTTCTATTGTTTTAGAACATGTGACTACACTGGGAATAAGTTAACATTAATTTTTGGCCTCACAGCTGCTGTGTTCCTTACAAGTCACTCAAATGATACTTAAAGCAATTGCAAGACTTCCCTATACGTGAAAGGCAGAGAAGATAAACTAAATAACATGAAGCTCTAAGTGATATTAAAAGTGTTTCTGGATGGTACCCCATGCAACTGTGAGAATAAACCCATTTTGGAAGTGGAAGAATATCTGCCTCAATGCCCAATGATGAGAACATTTAAAAGAAAACAAAACAAAGCATAAAGGTAAATGGCTTGCAATACACAAAGATCTACCTTAATAATTACAGATTGTAAGCCTAGTCATACAGGGCACAATAAAAGAATTTTTTAGAACTGTCTTGTTGGTTCTGAACAATGCTGAGCCTTTAGTAAATACATCACATTGTTTCTTTAAAAGTTATTTTCTAGTAATACAAATACATTCATGTGAATAATCTGGGTAATTAAACATAATTGTGTAATTAGAACAAATGAACCTAATTAGATTACACTAACCATATGTAATAACATTATTAGGTATACAAATATTTTAAGTTTCATATGGAACACACACACACATACACACACACACACACACACACACACACACACACACACACACACAGTGTAGTCTTACCCAACAGGACCACATGGAATTAGAGTGATGCTAGAGATGTTAATGAGGTCTGTTGGTGAGAATGCATGCCTAAGTAGCAGATTGAGAAAGTTGTTTCTATGATGATAATAATAGCTACAATTTATTAAGCATTACATTACACCAGGTATTGAGTTAATCACTTTATATATCATCTCATCCAAAATTTGAGAACTCTGTGAGGTAGGTGTTATTCTTATCCTTATTTGACAGATGAGGAGGCTGAGCAAATTGCAAGCCAGCTACAAATAATTCCACAGCTTGGCTCTTAACTATTATGCTACTCTGATTTTAATAAAATTGACTGTTTTAATTCTAAACACTGCCAGTCAAAGCCTCCACTCTCTGCCCTTATATTTTTCCTGTGGATAGCTGAATTTTGTATAAGCATTTGTCTGCAACCAGTAGCTAAACTGGTTGAACCAGTGAGCTGAGGTAAGAATTTTTTCAAGGTGAAGTGATTTCCTTCATAGCTATATTGCTCCTTGCTGAGTGTACACTTAATACCCAAGAAGAATGAGTTGTTTCCAGGAGAAGTTGGAGGTGGTGAAGAGTCTGTCCACCCAGAGGGTCTGGTATGGAGCTATGGAAGAGCCTGGTGCACCAAGGGAAGCGTCTCTGCAAATTGGTGGATTTGGGGTCAGGGAGCAAGGACTGGCAGGACAGGCGGGGGCCAGAATTCAGGGGCATTGTTGGTCCAACCAGTGCTAATGAAATAAACTCTATAGATATGGGAGCCCATGGAAGAGCTAGTGGGGTTAAAGCTTAAGCAGTGTTGCAACATAATGAGAGTTGTCCTTTAGAAAGAAAATCTAGCACTAGTGTAGAGAATGAACTTCTTGGAGGAACAAATGGAGGGAGAAAGAAAGCTCCTGCAATAGTCCAGCTGAAAGAAGCTGAGAGCCCGGGGAAGGAGAGAAGTGGCCAAGTCCTCAAGATATTTCTAGTCGAAGACCAATAGGGTTTGTATATTCAGTGAATGCAGACTGAAAGAATAAAAAACAATATTAACTAAGATCACGAGGAGGAACTTTTTTATCTCCCCTAGGAGAGGTTAAATAAATAAACTTTTGGATATGTTGAATTCGAGAGTCCTATGGGACAGTCAACTAACTATTCAGAGAGTAGATGAAAAATACAGTTTTGGAGCTTTGATTTGGGTAGGGGCTAGAGATGTAGATATTTATTGACTTAAAATATTTATTGAGTACCTAATAAGCTCCAAGTCCTACTAAGTTCCAAGTCCTAGTTAAGAGACTTGGGCTAGAGCAGTGAACAGTCATCAACATGTAAGTGGCTGGCAAAGCTGGAGGAGTGGCAGAAATCCTTGGGAGAGTGAGAGCAAGAAGAGTGCCAAGGACAGAAACCCTGAGGAACCTTGTCGACTGAAGGGCAGAAGGAGAGGAGGAGGAGGGAGCAAAGGGGACTTAGACTGAGTGGTGAGAAGGGCAGCAGCACATGGAATTAGAGGGAACAAAGGATGGAATCGGGTCCACTTTTTTTTTTTAAAATTAAAAAACTATTTTGATGTGGTAAAAAACACATAACCATTTTTAAGTGTGCAGTTCAACAGTATGAAGCAGGGGTCCTCAAACTTTTTAAACAGGGGGCCAGTTCACTGTCCCTCAGACCGTTGGAGGGCCAGACTATAGTTTTAAAAAAACTATGAACAAATTCCTATGCACACTGCACATATCTTATTTTGAAGTAAAAAAACAAAACGGCAAAAACACCCGCATGTGGCCCGCAGGCCGTAGTTTGAGGACGCCTGGACTATGAAGTATATTTATATCGTTATGCAACAGATTTCCATAACTCTTTCATCATATAAAACTGAAACTCTATACTCTTTAAACAACAACTACCAATTTCTCCCTCCCCCAGCCCTGGTAATCAACATTTGCTTTCTGCTTCTATGAGTTTCACTATTTTATATACTTCATGCAAGTAGGATTACACATAATTTTTCTTTTTATGTGACTGGCTTATGTTCATAACATAATGTTCTCAAGGTATATATCCATGTTGTAGCATATGACAGGAGTTCCTTCCTTTTTTAAGGCTGAATAATACCCCATTGCATGGATATACTATATTTTGTTTACCATCGATAGACATTTGGGTTACTTCCACCTTTTGGCTATTGCGAATAATGCTGCTTTGACACGAGTGTCCAAAAAGCTTTGAGACATTTTCAATTCTTTTGGATATATTCCCAGAAGTAGAGTTTCTGGACCACATGGTTGTTCTATTTTTAAGTTTTTGAGGAACCACAATACTGTTTTCTATACTCCACTTGTTTTTTAATATCACTGTCTAATTCTGACTAGGAAGAATAGAAATAATAGCTATTTTGCATATTAGCTTTGTGTTCAGCAGAATATTTGTATTATCTTATTTAATACTCAAAACAACGTTCCGAAGAGGTATTATTACCACATTTTACCAGTGAGGTACAGAAATGTTAAGTGGGCCTAATTAGGACTTGGAACTTGAATTCAGGTCTCTCCTGATTTTCAGATGTAGCCATTTTGCTGTTTTATTTCTTATGAGAAGGGCTCACTTTCCCACGTTCCCTAGTGATTCATGAAGTGTTTTTCATAATTTGCAGAGTATTTTGCTAGTCATAAGGTTACATTTAAAACGATTGAGTCAGTAATTATCCTGCCACTCTTTGATAATTCAGTCCCAAAATCTTAAATAGTCATAACTTTCCATGCAGAAAATAGAAGCAGTTCGTTCCTACACATCACCGACAACTCTGGTGAGCACTACACTGAACCCTCAGCTTAAGCTTGGTGTCTGCATTGTACCCAGTTGCTGTTATTGTATAGAATTAATGAATAGTTTGCAAACTAGCGTCACTTCTGTGAAAGTTGATGGACATGTTAATTATACCTTATTTAGATTTCACAGTTGCATGACCCAGATTCTTCTTTTCTGCCAAATTTCCAAAGATTCAATGGCATTTTAAAAAATCCAGTAAACACAGTTAGGCAGTGCATATTAAAATGCAAGCAATGAAGGAAGTGGCCATGTAGAAATGGCAAGTTGATGTATTTGGTTTATCTGACTTCAGGGCTGAAGTAAAGTGGTCCATTTTCAGGGTTATAGGTTGATTCAACAGTGCATATCTTTCCTCTCTGTGGTTTTATTAAAATATTTCATAGGCACTATATCTACTCAATGTCTCCTTACCATTATGCAAGAATAGAAACATTTATTTGAAGCTTGATCCCAACTGCTGATTACCAATATTCTCAGTGCATTAAATCTCCTGTTTTTGGAGTTTGTAATCTACCTTTCTAGGAAATTGGGATGTACACTTGGGTTTTAATCTTGGCTTCACCACTTTATATTGAGCTACTGCTGTATGAATGCTGGGAATACAACAATTATTTAGATGCTGGGGATACAGCATACACAAAATACAGTCCCTGTCTATAGGACCTCAGAGAGAGCCCACTGGAGTTAAACAAGAAAGTATGCAATTATACTACCCTGTGATAGGGATATGATCAGGGGAAGGATGAGAGTCTGTGGAAGCACACAGAAGAGATCCCTATCCCAGAAGTTGGGTGGAGGGTTAGAGTAGAGAAAGCTGCCTAGAGGAAGTGTTATCTAAACCAGTGTTCTTCAGACTTATACTGTGCATCAAAATGACCTGAATATTGTTAAAATAGACATTTCTGGGCCCCATCTCTGCAATTTCAGATTTAGTAATTCTGGGGTGGGGTCTGAAAATTTGCTTTTTTTTTTTCTGCGTGGGGGACGTGCTACGTGAGGGGACGTGCTGTGTGGGGGACGTGCTATCTGAGGGACGTGCTGCGTGGGGGACGTCGAGAATTTGCTTTTTTAACAAGTTCCCAGTTGATGCTGATGCTGCCTGTCTGAGACCACATTTTGAGAATCACTTGTCTAAGCCAAGATCTGGAGGAGGGTAAAAGTGAAAATGTGTGTGTGTGTGTGTGTGTGTGTGTGTGTGTACCTGTGCTCACTCATAGGAGGTGGAACACTGGAAATGCTGGGTAGAGGAGTATTCCAAAGGGAACAGATATACAAAGGCTTGGAGATAAAAGAAGGCATGGCATGCTTGGGGTCATCAATATTGTGGAGTATGGCACAGAAGATGTGGTGAGAGGTAAAGGTGCCAGTATCAGCAGTAAAAACCACCAAGAACCTAGTTGGCCATGCTAAGGAATTCAGTCATGGCAAAGAGAAGCTATGTAGTCAGGAGAGTGATGTGATGTGATATGCACTATTAAAACGTTGCTCTGAATTCATTGTAGATAATGGGATGAAAAGTGCAACACGGGAGCAAGGAGACCAGTTAGAAAGGCATTGCAGTAATCGAGGAGAAAGATGGTCGCTGTGTTGACTGTTTTTTGGTGAAGAGAAGAAGGCTGTGGTGGATTGATAATGGCCACAAATTCTTGGATCTCTCTTCTCATTGAGAAATGGTGTCTATGTCCCCTTCCCTTGAACCTGGGTGGCTTATAACTAGTTGACATATAGAATGAGGCAGAAGTAATGCTGTGCCAGACTCCAGGCTGAGGCTCTAAGCTTTCTCTTCCTATCTCTTGGAGCACTTACTCTTGGATCCCTCACCTGCCTTGCTAGATGACTGACAACCCCACGGAAAGTCCTGAGAATCCATGCAGAGGGATAGGGCCCAAGCTTTCTGGTGCCAGGCATGTGAGTGAGGACATCTGGGAACTTCTAGCCCAGCCCAGCCCAGCCACTAGCTGCATATCAGTGAGTGACCTCCCGTCAATGCCATGTGGAACAGAAGAATTGCCCTACTGAGCCCTGCCTGAACTTCTGACCCACAATATTATGAATGTAATAGAATAGTTGTTGTTGCTTTAGGCCATTAAGTTTTGGGGGTAGTTTGGTCTAAAATGATAGATAATTAGAACAGTTTTAATAATTAAATCACAAATAACATTAATATTTAAAGGGCAGGCAGGGGAGGAGAGACCCTCAAAGCAGAATAAATTATAAGAAAGGAGGAAAATAAGGCAGCCCAAAGAAGAGAGGATTCAGATAGGAAGAAGTGGTTATTAGTGTTGAATACTCAAGAGAAGCAGAAAAAGATAAGGACCAAACAGTGTCCTTTAGATTTAATGGCACAGAGGTCACTGGTGACATTGATGAATATCTGGAAAGTCCAGAAGACAGTTTGTGGTGAGGAAGTGGGTGAGGAGACAGAAGGTGAAAGTAAGTCTGTCAAGAAGCTTTGGGATGAAGAAAGAGGGTAGATCTGGGGGTTAAGAAAAGGGTTTTATTTTATTTTATTTTATTTAATCCTCACTCGAGAATATTGTTTCATTGATTTTAGAAAGAGTGGAAGGGATGGGGAGAGACAGAGAGAGAGAAACACTGATGTGAGAGAGACACATCAACTGGTTGCCTCCTGCACATGCCCCAACCAGGGCCAGGGATTGAGTTTGCAACTGAGGTACATAGCTTTGACTGGAATCAAACTCAGGACCCTTTAATCTGAGGGCAATGCTCAATCCACTGAGCCATACTGGCGAGGGCTATTTTTAAGTTACTAGACTTGCATTTTTTTCTGTGTGCTTGGCATTTCTGAAGTGCTTTACATGTATGACTTCCTTAATTCCTACATGTACCCTCTGAAGTGAGTCCTATTATCCCCATTCCACTGAAGAAGAAACCAAGGCATGGATATCATATAGCTATGGAGTGGGTCAATAGTCAGGCTTTGAACCCAGGTAGTCAGGCTGCAGAATTCATGCTCCACAGCATCTAGCCATCTATAATTACAATATATGTAAAATACGAGGCCCATGTACAGGGGGCAAAATAGGGAAATAGGGGTTCCTAGAGGACACATGTGACATTCAAATTGGGTGCTGAAGAATAATGATAACTCACATTGATTTAGCCAGACATTTTGGCAAGTACTCTACATAAAATAATTCCACTGGATGGAACCCTCCTGGCATGCCCCTGCAGTAGAGTCTGTTAGTATCACCCCCCTTTTAGAGAAGAGGATCCTGAAACATGGAATGAATGGTTTAGCGCTTGCTGCATGTGTGGGAGCCTGGATTTTAATTGAGGCAGTCTGGTGCCAGAACAGGGGCATCCGGCCACTGCGCTGTTGGTGCCTCAATCCAGGAGCTCCAATGGGGAGAAATGGCAGGTGATGATGGGAGGGGAAAGGGGACCCGGGGCAGAAGACGTGTGCTGGCCAAGGTAGGAGAAGGTGTGTGTGTGGGAAGTGCAGTGGATGTTAGTGGACTCAGCAAGTTCCTGCAGGGTGCACACAATTGTAGAAAAACTGGAGACAGAGTGAGGGGTGATTCATTCTACTTGGGGATCAGCATAAATGCTCCTTCCATGTGAATATGTAGAGCTCGGAGTGCTTCGTGGGCATATTTGTGGAGTGGTCAAGTCTGCCATTGATGTGCTCTTGACTCCCCTCGCCCCACACCAGACATATATCTTAAACTCCGTGCAACTCGGCCGTTCCAATAGTCAATGATCCTGGCCAGTGAGGTAACAGCTGATCAAGGCACTCCAGCCAAGGTGGTACTGTCTCCACACAAGGTTGTGGGAGAATGAGAAGTAGGGTTGGGCTTTAGATGAGACAAGGAAGTAGGAACCATGGAGAGCCCATAATAACAACAAACCTAAACCCCACTTAATCTCTGGCTTGGAAAGCATGTGAAAGAAATCAGAAGTATGTGAGGCTCAGGACCTCTCCAGCCATAGCACCTTTGGCTCCACTGCCTGATAGGGCCTGGGTCTACTTCCTTCTCAGTCCTCCTCCTTTCTGGAAGGCAGGGCTCTAGTTCCAGCAAGCTCAGCCCAGGAGCTTGGGTTTGCACTGTTCCGGGAAGAGGAACAGATGAAATACATCCCAGATTCTCTCCTACACATCAAATCCTGCACGCGCCAATGAACAGCTGGTGAAGCAAGGCTGCCAAAATGATCTCTTAAATGATAAGGGATCCCCACCCTCCTCTTTCCTTTCATTTGCAGGAATTTCTCAAAAGAATGTGATTTGTGCTGTGTTCCCATTCCAACTCAGACACTCAGATAGGGAAGAAGAGGAAAACAAGTGGTTCACCTACAGCCGGAGAAGACAGTGAAATGGCCTCCCTCGTTTTCTGCGGAGTAATTACTGTAAATAAGACAAGCTGTGTTCTGTGAAGTGCTGGTGATCAGGCACTGGGGCGATCTCTGGGAATGTTGCCTTTGGGGGGTTGGGTCAGGCCAAGGGAGTAATTAGCTGCAAAGGAAAATGAGGATCTACAGACGTAGCCACCAGAAGGTGTCCTCAGGAAAAGCCTGGGGCTCCTTATTTCCATCAGGCTGTGGCCAGCAGCGTTCTCTGACTTGGTACCCTGACAGCAACAGAATCAGGACCAGTGGGCCACTGTGTCTGTCAAAGGGCTCACGGCTTATTAAAGTACCATTCCTGCTAAGCCTTTGCAGCCCATCTTCCCTGGGAGGGAAAAAAACCAAGTGCTCAAGCTCGAGTGCTCATCTCCAAACACATCAAAGAATGTGCCACTAGAAACCATACGGGCAACAACAATAACAACAAAAGCCCATATGCAGGACACTTTCCTTTCAAGGCAGAAAATAAAGACAAGAGAGGCGGCACCTTTCTCCTACGGCCACACCATGGTCTTTGGGGCTACAGTTTAGCTCCCTGCATCTCTTTCCCATGTCCCAGGCAACTTGAGACTCCCAGAGGTCACGACACTCAGAACCGGACAGCACTGTGCCTTCTGGACGATGCTGGAACATGATGTTCCCTTCCAGAGAGAAGGTCTCAGGACAGAGCTCACCCAACTGAGCATCATTTTATTTCTCAAGTGGCGCTTTTTTTTGCAGAGGGCAAGGGGTTTTCAGCCATGAGTAGGTATACTTGTTCCCCTTGTCGAAAGAGCCTGTCACCGTTTTTTTACAATTTGGAATTAGTTAGCCTTCGGTATGGCAGCTCAGCCATCCACTGTGATCCTTATAGTTCTACATGCTGTAAAATAGGAAACCAAACACAGGAGAAATATGCAATGAAAATAAAACATCTAAAATTCAGGAGGTGGGAGGGGAGTGATTAATAACCAGGGAACTGTTTAAGGAGATTGAAAAAAAAAAGAAAAGAAAAAAGAAAAGAAGAGAAAACATTCAAATGTCAATATAATAATTTGGGGCATTAAAATGGCACTTCCTTGTTAGTTTAAGATCAGAGGGTCTCCAAGTGTGGTCCTGGGTTGGCAGATTCACGTCACCTGGGAGCTTGTGAGAAATGCACTTTTGTTTGGGCCCCACCCCAGACCTTTTCAATCAGAAACGCTGGGGGTGGGGCCCAGTGGGGTAGAGGCTTGGAAGTGGTTCGGAGGCACTTCCAAGGTGCGAACACTGGCTTAGATTCATAGAAAAAGGAACAGTCAGTGGGCTCTTGAACCTGGACTAGAACTTTGGGTGTTTCAGATGCAGGATGTCTTCTCCAGAGTTTGGGAGGAAGGCCTGAGGAAGAGCAGCGGGGGTGGGGAAACTCACAGTCACCTTGGTAACAACTAGATTTTGGGTCTGATTAAAGAAAAAAACTTGCTGTATTTGGCATTATAATCATGGCAATAGGCCAACATGTCATATTTCTGAATGCATCTTCTCATCAGTGTGGGCATATAATTTCCGTTGCAGCCTGAGTGACTTTGGACTCTAGTCCTTTGTATCTATGATGTTCACCACATGAAGCTTCGCTGTTGTTAGGAATACACTTAGTTTAGAGCCACTGGATCTATACTCTTCGTTGGCTTTGGTCTGGTACCATCCAGTTTATACCTTAAACCCAAACTAGAACATATGGACAGAGGTGATTTTTGGAATCACACTCCCCCTTTCTTCTAAACAATGCGATCCAAGATTCTGATGCAAATTGAATACATTTTAGAGTACACGTGCAAATCCAAGATGTAAGAAGAAAGTGAGCACACATTTTTTTATATTCTGATAAGCTAAGAAAAAGAGATGGAAAAGAAAATTAGAGCATCTAGAAGAAAAATAAGCCTTGTAGAGAGGAAGGAAGATAGTTAGTTTTTGGCTATATTCAGAAGATGTGCATTTTTAAAGTTAATGAGTAATGTAATAAAAGGTTCCAGTTACATTATTACAGCGGCTGTTTGCTTCAGGGCAAGCAAAAAGTCTTTGAGGTTTTAAATCATATTTTTCAGTCTGGTAGGAGATGGTATTTTGAATTCTTGCAAACTATTTCTTTAATCTCTTAACTTTTTTTTCTAGCTGGCAACCATTTCTCACATACCTGGCAGGAAAATGAAAAAATAATTTTTTGTATGTGTACAAAGAAGGGTTGGTATTTGGGCACAAATGGGTCATATTAAGAGAGTTGAGGTTTCCTTGGAAATATTGTTTGGTTAGTAACCTATGAAAATTAGTATCTCTACTTAATTGCCTAAAATGCATCATATTATGTTTATCCTATTTTTGAGCCTTGGTGTAATTCAACCGTTGATGTGTGTGTTGACAATGGGGTAGGACCCTTGAAATTGAACCTGCCCCAGAAAAGCCGGTAATTTGCTGTGACTGTAACACCAGAGCTGATGGCTCAGCATTTCCCTTGCATCAAAGAGAAAAGGCGAGGGGGAATTTCACAGTGTGGTTTTGCTCTAATGTAGAAAGATGCTAAGACTCATATATTCTGCCCCCTGAATGAGGCCTTTAATCCAGCATGCTCCTTGTACTGCAAACAGAGATCCTCAGAGCAAAGCTCCGTACAAGGAACACGATCAGGAAGAACTGAATATACAAAAGTACTTGAATAAAATGAACCATATCTTGATGCTCAGAATATAAATAGTCAAAGCTCTCTTTTCTTACAAAGCCCAAGTTCTGGAAAAACACTGGGACACAGTGACAAGCGTTTGTTAGAGGCTTTACTGGGGTTTAAGCACTGGAAAAATGAAAGGCTTTGTTTGACCTCTGCTTGCAAAGACCCACCTTATCTGAGGGAAGGCATAGAAGTGTACAGCAAAGAGGTAAGAATTGGGTCCTGGACACAGGCTGCCTGGGACCAAATCCTGGCCCTGTTGCCTATTAGCAGAATGACATTGGACAAGTTATCTAAAAATCTTTTGGTTTAGTTTTTTTACCTCTACCATGGGAAAATAGCCGATCTAACTCATTGTTAGGGTTAGGTAATCCTTTCTAATAAAAGGCTAATATGCAAATCGACCGAACGGCAGAACGATCAGTCGCTATGAAGCGCACTGACCACCAGGTGGCAGATGCTCAATGCAGGAGCTGCCCCCTGGTGGTCAGTGAGCTCCCATAGGAGGAGTGCCGCTCAGCCAGAAGCCGGGCTCATGGCTGGCAAGCACAGCAGTGGTGGCGGGAGCCTCTCCTGCCACCAGCAGGGATAAGGACCCCTCGGGGTATATGGGGAGCAGGCCTAAGCCAGCAGGTGGACATCCCCCAAGGGGTCCTGAACTGTGAGAGGGCACAGGCCAGGCTGGGGTTCCCTGTCCCCCCAGTGCACCTGGCCTCTATTTTATATATATATATAATACTTAGAACCGTGCCTGGCACATTGCAAGAGCTCAAGAAATTTAGCTATTATTGCCAATATCATTTTAATTTTATTAATGAGAACCCTGTAAAAAGAGGAAGAGAAGTGGAAGCAACACTTTCTTCCTGTCTTTTCTCCTTTCCCTTTCCTTCTTTCTCTTCCTATTTCCATTTCTTTGCCTCATTCCAAAAGGAATCTGAAGCTGAGGAATAAATGTTGAGCATGTTTAGTGTTATGTGGTGGACAGAAAAGGGCTGGATAAAGGGCCCACCCTATTCCAGTGACTTCATCTAACTAATATCTGCAGTGACTATTTCCAGATAAGGTATTGGGGGTTAGGACTTCAACATATACATTGGAGGTGGGGCGTGATTCAACCCATAACACCAGGGACATTTCTCAAAGTCTTCTTGATGTTGCTGTGCTCTACAATTTTCCAAGAAGGGCATAAAGTCTGCATGGAATTTCTGAAACTTCTCTAACGTAAGAGCACATTTGTTCTGCTGTGGAGCATCATCATGGCTCTGTGCTATGACTGTGGTCTTTTGGGCAACATGAATGGGGACAATCAGGGTTGATCATAATGAGGCACAGGAAGTCCCCCCTCCATCTCAGGTATGAGCCACCCTGGCTCTCCCCCAGCGGCACCCTGCCTGTCCTTGATTACCTCACTGGGATGACGGGTGCAGCCAGCGCCCCTCTTTGCCCTGTCAGTTCCGAGGTGGGCAAGAAACCCCCAGGGGACTTCTCTGGCTCAGAGGCAGCTGGTGTGGATGCCAGGAAGGCTGGGCAGCTGCATGTACATCCAAGCAGCTATGGTCCCATGCAAACTAGAAAGAAAAGCCCACAAAGGAGAAAATGACTTAAAATTTTAATAAACAGGTTACAAGAAAAACCTGCCTCAGCTTCTCTTTGTGTTGCTGTCAGCAAGCACCCCTCCTTTGAAAGCTGACATTCTTGTTGACATTGTTGTTAACAGTACTCTGAAAAAGTAATTACCCAATAAAGTTAATGTTAGCCAAATTGCACAGAACTGGAATTAAGACTATATCTGATTGCAGGATTGAAGCCTGAGTCATGTGTCTTGCCCATTGAACCTGTGGTTTGTCGGCCTTGAGAGCAGGAAATATCCTGGGAAGGAGGCTGCTATTTATATTCTGAAGGTGAACCCACTCTCGAAGGAGGAGCCCCAAGGATGCTTTCTTCTCTACCTGAGGCAGCAAGGGAATGAGATTTCTGCTTTCTGCTTTATCTCTGTGTGATGTTGCTATTCACTTTGCAGGGCAGCAGTTGAGTGCAGCTGCCCTTTCCGGGTGAAGATTGTGAGCTGAGGTGACATCAGAACAGGAGAGGGTGCTGCTGTGCGGGTTCCAGTGTCCTTGTGGGGCTGGTTGAGAAGGCAGTTCGAGCTCCTTGTCTCAGCTCTCCCCTCTGCATGCCCTGGGACCCTGTGGCTGTGAGATAGCTCACACAAAGGCCATTAGATTTGAGCAGAAAGAGTGTAGGCCCTGGGGTCAAAAGAACTGGGTTCCAATAGTCACTATGTCATTAGCTGATTGAATGATTTTGGGCAAGTCAGTTCTGTCCTTTACACCTCATTTTTTAATCTGTCAAGTGGGGGTCAAAAAATTTACTCTATCCATTTGGAGTGAGTGAATAAAAAGAATAATAGACATGGAAGTATCATGAATAGAAGCAGTTATTATTAGCCTTAAATGATTGGCCAGCAGGGAAGTTGTCATTTTAGGATATTAAAAAGAGAAAACAAAAAATAATAAAAACAAAACTAAGGAGAAAAATCCAAAGTGTCTTATTTTCTTCAGAGAGGGCTGTAGGGTAAGCAAATCACTCAGGGATGAGGGTTCTGAACAGTATGAGCAATACTAATTAGTAACTACAAAATAGAGCCAAAATATCAATATTCATTGGGCTTAAAAAACTAGTTTTCTTTTAAAAACATTTACTGAAATATTCAAACCATAACTACAACTATATAACTAGTTTATATTTCTAAAACGTATAGAATTGGAGAATATGAATATATTCTCAACTGAAGCAAATGATCTAGAAGAAAGAGCACTGAGTAGACAGAAGTTACATCCAACAGGAACAAATCATGGGCAGTCCACTTCTGTGCCTTTGTTCTCTCTGATAAAATGGAGATAATTTCTGTTCTATTCAGTATATAGAAATGACATGATATAAAATATATATCCAAAAAAGTGAAAGTGCCACACACCTGGGAGGTATATTATTTTAATTATTTAGTCAAGTCTCTTCTTATTCTAACTTAATTCAACAAACATTGATTGAGGGTCTACAGGAGGTATAAGTTTGGTAAAGAGTTTTCATACTGTGTGGCTATGTGAAGTGAGAGGAGAAATAGGGGGGCTTTAGGCTGGAAGGGCTGGGGAGGGTTCAATACAGAGGTGATGTAGGAGCTGAACAAGCAGTGATTCATTCATCCATTCCATCAATATCTGTTGAGCTCCATCCCATGCTAAGCACTATTCTAGAGCCTTGGGAGTTTATCAGTGAAGAGAAGGAAGGTACCTGCATTTAAGGAATTCACATTCCATGTGAGATGGCAGATGGTGTTGGGTGGGAGGGGAGTAAGGGCTGGGTGAGGCTGAAAAAGTTGTGAGGGGAGGAGAGATCATCTAGAAGGAGAGAGCAGAGTTAACAAAGGCACAGAAGGGGGACCCACAGTGGCTATGGAAAATAGGCTTCATTTTTGGTTTTATTTCTTATTACTTGGTAGAAGCTTCCTGAAATCTATTTTGAGGAGGATACTGAGACTTCCTTCAGGTTCATGTGGAAGAATGCCAGGATCAATTAATGAGGTCTGCAATGGCTGTGGGAGGGGAGAATTGGACTGTGTGTGCCAGACGATTGCCATTCCCAGAGAGGTCCCATCTGAGTAGATTATACCTGTGTCATTATGGTCTGCGCTCTTCCCGTTTCCTGAGAATGTTATGAAGCTCAATAAGCAAGTATTATTAAGTCCAGCATTTATGTGCACATGAACAATTATTTGGGATTTCTCAGAGAAAGACTGTCCTACATAAACGCAAGTGTTACTGGTTACTTCTCCAATCTTTAACTCCTCTACATTGAGTCCTCAAGTAGTCGTGCAACTCAACTATGTTTCATAGAATTTCTTTCTGTTCATGGCTCCACTTTTTTCAATCTCTGGATCCCAATTCAAAGTTAACATCAGCCTCTTAGAGTCTTAGAACTTTTTGTTGCTTATTTGCTATTCTTGTCTTCTGTCTGGAGACATCTAATTTATCTCCCTCACAGCATTTTAGAAAACAGTGATCTACCTCTTTCCTTTGTCTCCTGAGAAAACTATACAGCTCTCCTTGCTGACTCACCTTCTTTGCCTCATATCTCTTACAGTGTATTGAGGTTCCAGAATTCCCCATAGTAGGCTGACTCCAGCTTTTTGTCTGGGCCTTCAAGGTAGATCAGGGTTTGAGAGAAAACCCTGTTACTTAATCTTTGATATGTCAAATAGATAAATTTAGAAATTCCTTTCTCTGTTGAGACTGTATTACTTTCAAGCCATTGTCTTGGTGCAAACTTCTACTTTGTATGTAAAAAGTAAATAGTTAATTTTTTGGTATTAGAGTAACTGTAAGAAATTGCTATTTTTTTTTTTTTTTTAGGTAAAAAGGTTGACTGTTGGCAATTTCCTAGGGCTCAACCTAATATTTGTATACCTTCTTTAACAATCCCAATCTTGAGAATTTGAACTTTAGGCTGTTCAGGGAGAATGTTTTGTACTTAGAAAGGCAAAAGAGAAATGCACATTAATATTTAGTTTAGACATGTCTCTCTGTCCTCAAAGCCCATTCTTTCTGTTTCCTCCTTAGTGACAGGAAGAAAAGCTGCTCAAAGGCCTCTCTCCCCATCCTTGAGGACTTGGACACCCTTCAACTGAGCTTTGATAGATTACATAAAACCAGAAGGCAGCTTGTCCCTTTTAATATTGGATGGAAATACTGGTTGGATGGAAAAAGGATGTATTTAATGAGGAATGCCTGGGATGTCTGAAATGATATCCACACCTCTATTTGTTTCCCAAATGACTGAGGGCAATCTGGTTCTTTCATTAACTACTGAATAGCATCTGTACTTAATAGCTGATGGAACTTGCAGGAAGACTAGGCTGGTGTTCAGAGAAGTTTTGTCCAGGCATCCCATTTCATTTCACTCATACAATCCAGCGGTTGTGTGTGCATGTGGTTATGGAACCTGAGTGTTCTGACTGACATTTGTATGAAGTATTGCAGTGCAACAGAATAGGCCAATTGGAGAGAGGGCTGTTTCAGTTTGATAAAAGGTGGTAACAAACTTGTCTTCTCGAAAGGAGATGCTGGGAGTAGTGTTTTGCTCTGGGAAATAAGTCAAACGAATCTCTTAGTGATAGGGACCTGGACTGCTGGCCCTGTTTCTCATCATCTGAAAATTGTCAGTCATAGAAATGATGTAACCGGCTGGCTAATTGGCAAGGATTCTGCTGCCAGGAAGGGGAGCATCTATAGAGACAAAGGGATACTAAGAGACCCTAGGAGTTCCCTGCTTGGTCATTTCATACTGTTTAGTTACACAGTACCTCTAGCTCTGTGGGCAAAGGAACAGGCTCAAGCCCAACTCTGCTGACTTCACTAATAATATGGCAACACGGAGAGTGTTTTCACTCCCCAGGGACCGGCGTGTGAAGTCAGTTCACAGAAGGCCAATGAAATGTTACCCTCTGGTGTTAACTTTTTCTCACTGAGCAAAGAAAAGTGTTTTCAGCAAATTCTCAGACTTCCACCACCAACTGACCAGGTCACTGTACTTAAAAACAATACTATAGAACATGAAGATTGTGAGGAGAGAGAGTCAGAAGCCACTGAACTCTGGGTTTTATTCTCAAGCCAACCTGTGGATTTGGTGATATACTTTGGCCAATCCATTTAACTTTTATGGTTTTTTTCAACAATACCAATTCCCACCTCATGTGCAAGTTGTAAGGTTGGTTTCAAAGGCTTTGTACTTTGAGACGCTCAATGAAAGGGGCTTAAAAAACACAAGGTAGTATAACAAAGTAAGCTGAGGATACCTTATAAAAATAAAAAACATACACAGCGTACTAAAACTCATTTTGGAGGAGCCTAAATGCAAACTTTATCCAGAAACTACATGAATACCAGCTGGAGAGAATCAAACCAGATTCCGGGGCCTCATAATATCAGAGATGAGGTGATTCTGGTGATCCTGTCACTCTGGGTGTTACCTGAATTTTCAGATGATCTTTCTGGGTCCTCTCCATCTGCCAGAGTCACCTCTGGATTTACAGATCCTCCAGCAATCACACTTCATCCTCTAGAGCTCATTCCCTGATTGCAGGGCCAAATGACCTCTCTCAGCTCCATCTGACAGCCAGCTGCTCTGGACTTGACAGTTTCTACTTGATCACTACTCATCTCCTCACTGAGAGCATTAATGAGAAGACTGCAGAACAGGTTCATGATGGTCACCCTAACAAATGCCATCTTCAGAAAGCCCAAGCTTATTGTGTTTGATCATAACTTTAACCTTTACTTATTGGTTTGGATTATGGCCGCATCATTTAAAATTTAGAGATGTTCAGCGATTTTTGTTTTTTAGCTTTTTAGAAAGAAAATCCAGGTTTCTTAGGATAAAGACAAGCAATTACAATGCTTCCCAGTATAAGCATTGCTAAATGCATATAATAATGGAAATAGAATGTATACGATTGGTATGAAAACCAAGATTAAGCTACTTTAGATTTGGTGCCAATCAGAGATATCGACTAAAAACACCTGAAGTGGATTTTCTTTCCCAAAACATCATTTTTTTTGTGTGTGTGTGTTTTGAGTATGACTTTTATGGGACACCTGGTATAGTTCTCCAAACCCATAGTTTGAACTTTTTCATACCTTGGTGAAGTGATAGAGGAGAAAAATTGAGGAAAGAAGAAAATTAGAACAGGGGAAAAAGGGGGAAGGACAGGTGGTGAGGGGAGAACGAAAGAAGAAAGTTATTTTTCTCTCTTTCTCACCCTCTGATATCTGACTTCTGTTACTCATCCCCAGGCCACAGAATCACAGAATCATGCACAAAGCTACAAGAATGACAGTGGTTTTCCAACTGTGTGCCAAGGAACTCCAGAGGTTCTTTTTAGGGGCTGCCTCATAGATGTAGAGGGAAAGACCTTTAATGGACTTGGCAGTAAAATGGAATCCTAAAAAGAGAGCCAATTCTAGCTTTCCAGGTGAAATGAACCCATTTAGTGTTTTAGTTTTAAAATTATGGTCATAAAATGAACAAGGTGAAGAAAATCAGCAAAGATCATAAAAGATCCAAGTGAAAGATTCTGTTATTGATTCATGCCTCCCACTGCTGAACTTTCTAAACTCAGCGCCTTAACAAAGAGGATGCTTCTCCCATTGGCCTCTGCCAAAGCCTTGGTCTTTGGCACTGGGACTCTAAGAAAATACAGTTTAGCTTTTGATCATCCCACTTCTTGCTCTTCAGATTGTCTCCCATGTCTCCTAAGTTTCTTTTAGAAAGCCAAGATGATAACAAAACTCAGCTTCACCTTTCACAGAAATTATTATAGGGTCATTCCAGGCAATCATTATGGACTTCTGTGTCAACTCAGGAACAAAGAATTTTGTTATATGATGATGACATAGCAGAAAAGATATTGAAACAAGCCATAGAGTGAGGTCTGGAGAGTGAAAAGAACTAGCTATAAAATAGCAAGGAACATACTGGAGTTTTAAAATAGTTCTTAAGTAGTGGTCAGAAGTGCAGTGGGTTGGACTGAGCCTAATGCTGACAAGGGAGGAGCTGCCAGAACTTTTCCAGGAGGGCAAGGTTTCTGCACAAGTGAGTGCAGCCTTGACTTCCATCACTACCACAAGTAATCAGAGATCTGCATTGCACACAGACCGTGGGGAGTGGAAACGCCTGATGAAAGCTCTGCGGAGAGAGAATTACAATAATTGAGCCTTCTATCATGGGGTTCTGCCCCACTGCCACAAGGTCAGCATGGGAGAAATAATGGAGCTGCTCGCAAAAACCCAGAAATACTTGGTCCATTGCCTGCCCTGCATTGTGCTTTGTACATGACAGCAGCTCAATAACTATTAGTTCAAGACAGTGCAGAAAATGCCTTTGTAATTTCTCTTGGGAAATGCCTTTCTTAGCAAAAGTTAGATGGAAAGGAAAGCATAACTACTTCTAAAAGTGATGACGAGAAGCAAGGATGTGTCTTTCATGCTAATGCTGTCCCTCCCCAATAGAAATAATTTTTAAGATGTATTAACATTGGAAGGTCATCTAGATTTCTCTTCAAAGTACAGATTAGCAAGACACTTTAGCAAGGTCTTTGGCCAAATACTGAGCTCAACAGCATTCTGCAGTCCTTGGTGATCTTTAAATTCCTATTTCAGGTGTGTTTTATCAGTTCCTTAGTAACCTGCTAGTGTCATATCCTTTCCTATTATGTTTAGAAGGGAATGGAGAGAATCTTCCTGGTAGTCAGGCTGCGGTCCTTTCCTTAAAACTGCCATTTATTTAGATTTGTTTTAGGGTCCAACAGATTTCCCCCCACCACTTCATCAAAAACAAAACAAAACAAACAAACAGTATCATATTTTTGCTGCTTCTCTTAGAACCCATTATAAGCAATGGTTTTGAGATATCAGATTTGACATCATATTAGATTTAGTTACATATACATTTTAGCTTCTCCCATCCCACCCCAACATTAATTCCTATAACAACCAGAAGATGGAGGTTTGAACCTTGGCACCATCTCTTATGAAATGTATGACCTTGAATAAATCACATTAACTTCTGTGAGCATCGATTTTCTTGTCTGTAAAATAGGAATAGCAATGATAATGGGACTATTGGAATGATTAAATGAGAGAGAGGATATAAAAACACATTGCAAGTTGTAAAACACTGCACAGATATAATTACATATGCTGAAGAGGCAGGGGTGGTATAGTGGAATGAACATTAAATTTGAGGTCAGGAGACATGTGTAAATCCTGAATCTTCTGCTTAACAGTAGTGTGATTTGGGGCAAGTCATGTAAACTGCCTAAGACTCAGCTTCCTTAATTGTAAATGTGGATTATTAAACAACTAAAAAACTTAAGAGGGTTTTGTAACAGAAATAATAACCAACTGAACTGGGGGTAGGCATCTAGCCTAAACTATGCCAAGCAGATTCTGTCCCTTAGGAATTTTGGATTAGGATTCAAGGACTGTCCATCATTTCTGAGCAAGTATATCAGGGAGAGAACTTAAAGTGCTGATTAGTAGAGAAAGGAGATTTACTGAGAAGGAAGAATGAAGTAGGTGAGAGATAGAGATATACACATACACAGAATGTAAGAGGGAAAAAGTACTCTCTGATTTTTAATACTCCATTTCTAGGCGACATCCCCAGTATCCTCATTATAAATTCCTTCTGGATTAGTCAAGGTTCAGTTGCCAATAAGAGAATCCATTCTAACTAGTTTAAGCAGAAAGGGATTTAATTCAGGAATTTGGTACTTACAAAGTAGTTGGTAGAGAGAGTAGGCTCTAGGGTAGTGGTCGGCAAACTCATTAGTCAACAGAGCCAAATATCAACAGTACAACGATTGAAATTTCTTTTGAGAGCCAAATTTTTTAAACCTAAACTTCTTCTAATGCCACTTCTTCAAAATAAACTCTCCCAGGCCATGGTATTTTGTGGAAGAGCCACACTCAAGGGGCCAAAGAGCCGCATGTGGCTCGCGAGCCGCAGTTTGCCGACCACGGCTCTAGGGCAAGCTTTCAGGACTACTCCCCGAACAAGCCCCCAGAAGTGGCCCACCGAGGGAGGTACTGCCCCTCCCAGAAAGCTGGGAAGCACAGAGCTGCTCCCACAGCCACTGGCTTTAGAACTGCACTGCTTTCGTTAGGATCTACAGCGGGAGATTCTCTATACTGTAGAGCCAAGAACTGACCATGGAGATATCTGCTACCACTAGCATCCACCGCCCTATGGATATCCCCTCACCAACTGTGGGGTGTAGCCTCCAGCTTTTGAGGAGACCTCTGCTCGTTGCTGCAGCGTGCAGCAAACTGTGCATGGGATATAGTGGGGTTCGGTGAGGTAATCTGAAAACGCCCACTATATCCACCTTGACTTCTTTCCCCTCAAACTAGGTCCAGTCAGCTTATGCTCATTTCAATCAAAGAGTACTCATCAAAACCCCCACGTGACTGACGGGCTCTTGTACATGTTGCAATGGAGCCATTAGGCTTCTTTCAATGAGAGGTCCAGAGACAGCCACCTCAGAGACCAATAGAGAAACAAGGACAAGGTCTGGCTAAGGCCGGGACAGTGTGGTCTTTACAATGTCTCTCTTGTCCTTTTCAACACTTTTCCTGCTCAATTACTTGCCGACAGGCCCAGAACTTAAGATATGGGTGCTTCTTATATGAACGGAGATAACTGTAGAAGAGTTAACAAAGAGACTGGATTATTTCTTGTATAATCACAATTCTGAATTGTAGTCTTTGGCAACAGCAGGTCTTTACTATGTCATGCAATGCCTAGCACCCAACCCTTCCCTCCCTCTTTCATCTTCAGTTCAGGCTACTTGCCCCACTGAAGGCCCGCCTCTTCCTTGGATCTGGGGGCAGGTTTCAGGAGCCCTGAATTAGCATTAGGTTACCTCATCAATGTGTTGCTAGGCTGTGTGGGCTCATGGAAAGAGGAGCATTGAATGTGAATCCTTTGCTTTGCCACTTATTAGTGAGGGAACGTAAGCAAGAGTGGGATCCCTCTGAACTTTGGATGCTTGTCCAAAATGGAATAATAATGCTTGTATAGATATTGGTGAGAATTAATGTGACATAGTAAATACAAAGCCCTTTGCAACAGTGCCTGGCACACGGACCATGCCTATTAAATATTAGCTTCTTTAGGCCCGAGTTTTCATATCTGTGGGCTCAATTATGTTTCTGAAGCTCCACTTTGGGTAAATTGATCCTTATCTTATTGTCCATGGTATAGCTCTGTGTCTCAGTTTCCCACCATCTTCTTGTTCTCGCCAGGACCCAAATCTCCCTTTCCCCCTCTCCCTCTACCTTTCATCTCCAATACTGTATTTAGTTCTATGACTAGATATCTGCTACTCAGCGGCCTGCCTGCACAGATATGTGACATTTTTGAGATTCCCCATTGCACACATCACTCTTTCAATGATCATGACATCATAGTTTGCTATTGCTTGCCTGAGCTACCACATGCTATTTGTCATATTACTCTCTGGATACCAAGTTCCACCTGCCTTTTTCTTGTCACTTATAGTTGGGTTTCTATTTTTCCCTCTTGCTACTTTCCATCTCTCCCGTATCCCCCACTTGCTCTGGTGAATAGAGCTACTCTCACGTCCTGGATATTATCCCCCTCATGCCAGGTATGTTTTCAGATATGAAACAGATACTTGTTGCTCAAAGTGTGATGCACTGACATCACCTGAAACTTATTCACCATAAGAATCTCAAAGCTTTGAGAAATTGCATTTTTACGCAATGGAGATTCCTAGGCGATTCATGGGAACATGAAAGTTTGAGAAGCACTGTGTGCAAGGCAATATGGCTAGGTTAGGAAATCCGTTGGTGTGTCTGGCAAAGTCTATTAACCTTCCTCCTTGTGATATTCTAGAGACAAATGGCTCTTTCCTAATATGGTTTGCTGACAGTTCTATCAGAAGGACTGCATAATGGCATTCTGTGTCTTTTCATCCAGGGCACGGGCTTTGTGTTTTAAGGAGGGAGTCTAGGCTTGTCTCAGGATGCAGTCAAATAAAAATTCTGGTAGGCTCTGTGTTTGAAGAAATTCACTGCAAGGCAGTTCTACTTGCTTCTGAGTCAAATAAAATGAAAGGGTTCTGCATTTATGCACTGCACTATAACAAGAACTCTTCAAGTCTGACTTTTAATCTTATGGCTTTTCCCTCTTTCCACTCCAGCCTTTCCCAAGCCTTCTTTTCACCAGTTCTCTGAAACTAGTACCTAGGTACAGAGCAGGGCACAGTGATCCTGGAAGAAACACATGGTGGGGGAAAGCTTTGAGAAATGGCAGGTATTTTTGGAGACGTGATGGAACTGGTGGCCTTTTCTCCTAATGTTTTTGTTCAAAACATGTCTTTGTGTTATTGGGGTATTACAATTCTTATTCGTTTTCATTTATACAGATACACCAGACTCCACCAGTTAGCATTAGGTTACCTCATCAATGTAACCTAATGCTCACCAGTTTGAGAACTACCCTTTCCCTTTTTAAAAACTCTAAGTGCTACAAGGATGAACTATTCTAAAATTAAAAACAAACACCCACATCAATGAATCCATATTTAGATAAGGAAACAGGCTTAATGCATTTGTTATGTAAGGTGGAAGCTGGGAGTGAAGTTGAGAGACCTAGTGGTCTCTCCAGCCTATTGGCTCCACACCACCTTATTTCCACTTATACTGTCATTAGACTGAAAACACCCACAAGCCTGCCTCTCTTGTTTGTTTCAAACATCCAGATGTTACCCACATTACTGATGAAGCCTCTAATGAAGATGACTTCCATTCTCGGTACCAGTATCAGTTTGACCTGTTCCTACCCAATCAGCACACCTGGGTCTGCTGTCATCTCATGAAAATGATGGGCTCTGTGATGTGCATCAGGTAATCTGTTATTTTTCTTCAGATGTGATAGGGTTTGGGAGAAGGGAGAGCTTAAAAGTCATTAAAGATAAATAAGAGGAATGAAAAGAACCTTCTCTTGCAAGAATGAAAAGCGCTACAGGTCAATGACTAAAAAAATTGAAAGTGCCCTCACGTCACTTAATAAATCAAGAGGTGGTAGAACTTACAATTAGGTAAATCATTTCTTGCTTCTTGAGCACAGCAGTGATGGTTAAGATATAATAAGTTAAAATTCAGACTCGGATCAGAGTTTTCTAAGCTGTGATGAATACACAGTGACTGTCACTTGCCTTTAAAAAATGCCACCAAGAAAACATTTGATAATGTAGCTGCATCTTAAATAAAAGATACTGCATACATTTTTCAAAAGCAAGTAGTGATGACTTAGAATTGTGTGTGTTTTAGAAAGGACTACCGAATGTTTTCATGATATAAGACATTCACTGCAGGAACTGAGTGAAGAGGTGAATGCCTCCTTACTTATAAAAAAGTACTTATATTCAATGATTTATTATAAATGAGTAAAAAGGTTCAAAATAAGTGGACCTATCCCAGTCCATATATGTGGTAGCCAACTTTAGCTGACTAAGAGAACAACAATGGGCAAATTTATAAGTCAAAGTTTGGTTTCTGGCCCAACTGGTGTGGCTTAGTGGTTAAGTGTTGACCTATGAGCCAGGAGGTCACGGTTCGATTCCCGGTCAGGGCTCATGCCGGGGCTATGGGCTTGATCCCCACTGGGGGACGAGGAGGCAGCCGATCAATAATTCATTCTCATCATTGATGTTTCTCTCTCTCTCTCTCTCTCTCTCTCTCTCTCTCTCTCTCTCTCTCTCTCTCTCCCTTCCTCTCTGAAATTAATACAAAATATATTTAAAAATAGTTTGGTGTCTGGCAGCACAGGGAAGCATCATTATTAGCTTAAGACAGATAGATCCTTATTAAAGGCATCACATCTAGTATATACAGCAGAGGTTCTGAAAGTGTGGTCCCTGGACTAGCAACATCAGCATGTCCTGGGAACTTGTTAAAATGTAAATTCCCAGGCCCCACCTTAATTTGCTGAATCAAAAGCTCTGTGGGAAGGCCCATCAACCAGTGTTTTAACAAGACCTCCAGGTGATTTGGATGCTCACCAGTTTGAGAACTGCTGCTACCCAGAAATGGCTAAGTGGAAAACATGACACACTGGAAAGCGCCAGGACTCTGGAGCCAAGCCTGAGTTCCTTCCCCACTTTGCCAAGACCAGCTGTGTGACCTCAGCAAGTCTTTGGTCTTCCGAAATATTCTTTTTTCCCCCCTGCAAAATGAGAACCATTTCCTCTCCTGCTGTATGGCAAATGAGAGGTCCTAAGTCTTTGTTCATATAGTAGCTCAGAAAGCTTTCCCTCTTTCCTTCCCTGTAGCTGGGTTCCTGCTGGGTGGTCCAGCAGGTGAGATTCATCAGTATCCATGGAAAATTAAGAGCATGTTCCCATACTCATGGACACCACTCAGTGAAAGTTCGACATCTTGTATTAGGCGGGCTGCCCACGGTGTAGGCCTGTGCTGCCCTATCCAGGAGCCACTGGCCATGTGTGGCCACTGAGCACCTGAAATGTGCATCTGAATTTTGAGGTGAGCTGCAAGTATAAAATACACACTGGATTTTTAAGACTTAGTATGAAAAAAAGTAAAGTATTTAATTTACATTTTAATACTTAATATTGATTACATGTTGAATTGGAAGTTTGGATATATTGGGTTAAATAAGTATGTTCTTAAAATTAATTCCATCTTTTTAAAAACTTTAAAAAAAGTGTGGCTATAAGGAAACGTGAAAGTATATATGTGGCTCATAGGACATTTCTGGTGGACAGTGCTGGTCTAAACATTCTGAGGGCCACTGTATTGTCCTCATGCCACACCCAGGGGACAAGTGGAGAGCCTTCTGCTAAAAATTGCTTATTACCTTCTTTGCTACAAAATTTACGATTTCTGTGGGATGAATTATTCCTCATTATCACTTTTGTATCATTTTGTAGCTGCAAAGGAGTCCACAATCTTTTCATTGGTTATTCCTCACAAAATAGTTTGGGAGGCATGTCCCTGCTAAACTGAGACACATTGGAAGTGCCCGGCTAGCTCAGTCGGTAGAGCATGAGACTCTTAAACTGAGACACATTAACGTGATTATCATTCAAAGGCCAGTGGAAGTCTTCACAGACACACAGCCTCGCACAGTGGTGAAATGAGATTGCAAAGGGATGACAAGAACAACACAACAGAAGGTGGGATGGGGAGCCAAAGCAAGCGCAGGGCTAACTCGGAATAACTTGGGCTTGTTAATTATGTTCACGCCTAAGGAAAGTTCAGAGAGGCCCCAGCCCATCCAGCATCACCCTCTCCCCTTTCCCACCATGCTTTCTTTCAGGCAGAATCTGAGACTTGAAGAACCCTTCAGACATTTTTAAAAGTCGGTTTTCATAAATGAGAGCTCTTTAAGCATCAGCTCACTCTATCTTCTCCTTCTACCAAAAGACAGCAAAAAACAACTTCCTCAGATGTGTATTTGTCTCCAGTTCCACTTAAAACTCAGCTCAGGAAATCATCTTTCAATTATCTGTATTAGAGAGAAACATTCATGGAATTACCTGAGTTGAGATGTTTTAAATGACCATTTTGTATTTGCATCTCTTAAATTATTCAAGACAACACAAGCCTGCTCTAATCGCTAAAAAGATTTTAGGGTTAAGGAAACTTGGCACTCTGTACTTTAAATATTTAGTCTTATTTAAAAAACCCAACTCTTCCAGGAGACACAGAGCGCATTCTAAGAACAGAAAGAAACCCTCAGTGTGAGCATCCAGGAGGATTATGTACATGTCTGATGCCTCTTTTGGGTGATGTTTCCCCATTAAAAGCAACCAATGACCCAAGGAATGGATCAGGGGGTAAAAATAGATGAATCAATGCCTGTCAAATTGCCCTTGTAATATGTGTAATACCTGATCGTACTTTCATTTCAGGTTTTTTTTTGTTTGTTTGTTTCAGTGGGGTGCAGAAAGTTCCAGTTAGTTAAGTTCAAGTAAATATTAAGCGCCTGCCGATGCCAGGCACTATGCCAGGCACTGAGGGTGCAGAACTGAAAGAGACACAGTCCTAGTTCTAGTGTGGACTGAAACAGAAATAAATGACAACCACCTCAATTTTGTATTTAAATTTTATAGATGCCAGGCTGTAGCTGTTGATATTAGTATGGACATCAACATTAGGCTAGTAAGTCTATCAAAGGTTCAGGGTAAGGTATGGTTACTTAAAGGTTAGGGACAAATTTTGTAAAAACTTGTGATTTCATTTCAGTCCTTAGTTAACTTCTCCACATTTGCTCTGGATTCAATAACTTTTTTTTTATTATATCTCAAAACAGCACTATCTATCTAAAGTTCTCTACTTTAAGGACAGACAGATAACTCCCCCTGTACCTCCCATGTCCAGAGTCCATAGTAGAAGACTTGTCTATCCTTTGTTACCAACTGTATTAAAGCTCATGCTCATCGAGGCTTCTGCCATAGTGTGTGTGGGTATTTCTCTCTGAGAGAGAGTGGGTATTTCTCTCTGAGAGTGTGTGGGTATTTCTCTCTGAGCGAGAGTGTTGGTTTCCTTGGTGGGCCTGCTGGTTCGTCCTCTGGCATTCAAGCAGTTTTCCTGCTTTTCCAGGTAGGCTGTGTTCCCTCTTTCCTGTCATCCATAAGTATGTGGCCCACTCTGACTGTATGAATGGTCCTAATTCCTCACCTTTCCTTTCCTTTGGCATGTAATTTTGCAGTGCCTTCTTCCTGTGGGTGGGGTATGATTTCTCATGGCCACAGGACTCACTTTGACTAATGAGACTTCAGCCGATGTGACACCGTGGAGGCGTCAACCATCCTTGTGTTACTGAGGTTGAATTTTCTGTGCCCATCATCACCACAGGAAGGACATTCTAGCCTATTCACGCCAGGAAGAAGAGGAAAGACACATGGAGCAGAAACACCCCAGACAGATCTAACCCAGATGCTCTAGACTTGTAGGAATGATAAATGATTGTCTCCTTGAGCCATTGAGTATTGGGATGGTTTGTACACAGCAATAACTGGCTGAGATACTCCCTATTCCCTCATCACCACAGGTCCCAGATTCTCCCTTTTCTATTCCATAGGCTTCTTTCTTACCTAACGTCACTCTGTCCTAGTACCTGATGGCAAAAGTGGGACCTTCTGTGGCACTGAGAAAATGGAGGAGAATGTAAGGGGAGGAAACAAGGGCAGAGAGAAGACTGGAGCCAACTGTGAGATTTTCATGGGAAAGATGGAAAACAATTGTCACCATGCTCAGCCTGCTCCTATATCAACTCCCTCATCTCCTTTCTCTCCCCTAGGCCTTATTTCCTACCCTTAATTCTTTATGTTCCCACAATCAATCTTCACGAAGAGGCCAGAGATCTATTATAATTATTGCTAACATTTATTGAATGCTAAGCTATATATATGTTAGACACTGAGCTAACTGCTTTATTTGGATTCTATCCTTTAAACCTCACTATGATGCTGTAAGATACATAATATGATCTACATTTTAGATCATACATAATATGATCTACAAGATACATAATATGATCTACATTTGTGGAAGCTTAAGAGACATCATGTGATTTGCCACAAACCCATAGCTAGTAAGTGGTGCAGCTGAGGTGCTAATCTAGGCAATCAGATGTCAGAGGCATGTTCTCACCCCTATACCACACCCCCTCTTCTTGTTGAATCCCCTTATCTCCATTTCTCAGTGTCATTCTTCTCTCCAACTAGAAGCAACCATTCAGGTATGTTTTTATTTGACGATATTTTTGCACAATGTGGATGGTTGTTGGGAATGCATTATATTTAATTTACATATGATATTTTATTATCTATCTTATTGTTTCCTTTTTTTCACTAAGTATCCATTTTTAAGATCCATCCATGTTGCTATGTGCTCATTTAACTTGTCATCTTTGACTTGGTACATAATAGTCTACGATTTCTACTCACCTGGAATGGTTGCTCCCATCCTCACCACACTCCCACAAACTGAGCATGGAGGCACATCCCTACCTGCCATCCTGTCTGAAATCTGCCGGCCTAGAAGGTGTAAATTATGCTGTTTTACTTTATGTTTCTCTCATTAGCAATGATTTGGGGAATTTCTTCCTACGCTGTTGCAGTTTTTTAGTTTCCTCTGCTACAAACTGTCTGTTCATAATCTTAGCTCATTTTGTAACTGGGTCATTTTCTCTTATTAATTCAGAGGAATTCCTTGATTATTCTAGATACTTGTTGGTTTAAAACATTCCAAATAACTCCTCCTAATCTTTCACTTTGGGTTTGTCCTAATTATTCTTTATAAACAGAAGCTCTATTTTTTTAAAATCACTTTATCTAACTGCATATATATGATTCAGCTACCTTTTGGGTAAAGGACTGAGGAAGTGAGCAAAGCAGTGGGAGAGTCAATAATAGTTACTTGAGAATATAGGCTGCCTGAGGATCAGGACACATTATCCCTGTGAAAAGCAACTGCTAAAATCTACCATTAAGCTCTAATGTCAAGCAACTGATTACCCTCACCCCAAACTGAGCTTTCCTCCATTATCACCCTCTCCCAATGACAAAGCCAGCTGGAATATAACCAAGTAAACAGATGGTGGCTGTTTTAAACATCAAGGACCTCTCAGAGGCAGAGATAAGCTACCTAAAGGCTTCTGAAACACCCCACAAAATATATAAAAAGTGAGTCCCTCCCTCACTCAGTTGTCAGCAACATGGCATGGAAACCACTTCCCTTTTGCTTATCACCCTGTGCCCTCAGCAGGTACTCCATAAATATTTGTTGGATAAAATGCCTTTGTTAATAGTTTTTGTAATTCCTTGAAATCAGTCAGCTGCCCAGACAAAAGTTCATAATATCAAAATAGGAACACCAGAATTCAGGGACCGTCACTAGCTCATTGCACAGAGCAGGCTACCGATAGGAACTCGCCAACTAAAACTCACATTCCAGCTCTCACCGGTTTTACTCAGTGGATAGAGCGTGGATAGAGCGTGGGCCTGCGGACTGAAGAGTCCCAGGATGGATTCCGGTCAAGGGCATGTACCTTGGTTGCAGGCACATCTCCAGTAGGGGGTGTGCAGGAGGCAGCTGATCCATGTTTCTCTCTCATCAATGTTTCTAACTCTCTATCTCTCTCCCTTCCTCTCTGTAAAAAATCAATAAAATATATTAAAACAAAACAAAACACACCTCTCATTCCAGTAGGGATGAGAAGCGTGGTGTTTCTGTATAGGGTATCTCCACTGCTCCAAAGTGTAAATATCTCCCTCCCCCCATTGTCTTTCAAAATGCTTTCTTGAAAAAAGTGCTTCCTTTCCATTAATACAATTTATTAAAAAAATAAAAGTGAATTGGACATAAATCAAAAACATAATTGAGAATAGATCGCCTAGCTCAATCCTTGAAGGATCTCATTTATTTAGCAGGTCACTTAAGCAAAAGGATGATTATCTATGGCTTTTGTGCAAATACATTTCCTTCTTGAAGGGTAGAGATTTTAAATTCCTGTGAAGGCACCGCACACCCACAGACTCATTAATAAGCCCATGGTTCTCCTCTCCTCCGTCAATAAGTGAGTGTTTCCCCCCCCCCCCCCAAAAAAAAAACAACAAACAAAAAACAAAAACTCTGCAGTCAGGAGTCCATCAGGGTAAAATGAAATAAAAAAGATTTGGGAAGATTTTGTTTTCATTTATATGGTTTAACACATTGGTTTCAAAGGAGTTGGTCAAGTTCCTTGAGCAGTACCCCACTCTGGTCTCAACTCTCCCCTAAGAGAAGGGTTCAGAGACGTGGCCCCAGGACTACCTGGCCCAGAGTCCAAAGCCCTGGAGGTTCTGGTGGTGGTGGTGATGGTAACCAAAGACTCCAGAGAACAGAAGTCCTAGTTTGATGTAATTCAATATATATATATTATATATTATATATATATATTGTTTCCCACAAACTGAGCATGGAGGCAAATCCCTACCTGCCATCCTGTCTGAAATCTGCCGGCCTAGAAGGTGTAAATTATATGTATAATTTTTTTTGGCCTTCTGGTTTATGTCTTTAAAGTTTTGTTTAAAAAAATTTTCCACATTTCAGTTGTCAAAGTTTTTTAAAAACATTTTTTTTTGTCTTATTGACTCCATGGGTTTACATTACTATTGCTTCCTTTTTTATTTATTTTTACCTTGAATGATTTATAATATTATCATAAAACAGAAGAAACAAGAGGAGATTTCTTAAACATTTTCAGTGTTACAAAACCCTGAAATTCTCCATTACTGCTATAGTTGTAAAGTCAGTATTTTAAAATTCAATTCAATTCTCTATTATGTTTTGAAGCTTTAGTTGCTATTTTTAATTTTTTAAAAATTTTATTTTATTGTTTAAAGTATTACAAATAGTAGTATATATATCTCCTTTTTTCCCCCCCTATTGACCTTCCCCTGGCCTACCCTATCCCCCCGGCACATGCCCTCACCGCCTCCCCCCAGTGTCTTGGGTCCATTGGTTATGCTTATATTCATGCATACAAGTCCTTCAGTTGCCTTTTTAAATTTTTATTGATTTCAGAGAGGAAGGGAGAGGGAGAGAGAGATAGAAACATCAATGATGACATAGAATCATTGATAGGCTGCCTCCTGCATGCCCCCTACTGGGGATTGAATCTGGGACCCTTCAGTCTGCAGGCTGACACTCTATCCACAAAGCCAAACCAGTTAGGGCTCAATTGCTTCCTTTTAAAATGCATTGCTGAAATAACCTTGTTTCTATAACACTGTGAGTGAAATGTGCTTTGGTGGGCAGATCCAAGAACTCTGTTGTATACATCAACTGTTTCTATGAAAAATATGTGATGTGAGTTCCAAAACACAACCTACAAGTGAACTTTTGGAATAGAGTCTATTTATGCACTGAAGATTGCCAGGTTATTTACGACAAGAAATTCTGAAGTAATAGTACTGGTCTGGCTATGACCATTGGCCTCAGTCTCATTACACTAGAATCACAGTGTTACTCTGATTATAAATGACCTAGAGCAGTGTTGCTTCAAGTATGATCCTCAAATCAATTGCATCACATTTACTTGAATGTGCTTATTAAAGCTCATAGAATGTACAGCACCAAGAGTGAACCCTAATGTATACTATGGACTTCAGTTGATAATAATGGATCAGTTTTGGTTCATTGATTGTAACAAATGAGCCACACTGATGTGGTATGTTGATAGTGGGGAATGCTGTGTGTATGGGGGAGGGGGCCTGTGGGAACTCTGTACTTTCTGCTTAATTTTGCTGTAAGCCTGAAACTTCTCTAAAAAATAAAGTTTATTAATTAAATACCAGAGCTATTCCTTAGAACTTCATTTCATTTAAAATAAGCATCCCAGGTAAATACTATGCTCATAGAAATTTGATAGCTATTACCTTACAATTATTATTTAAATAAAAAAAATAAGATGCTGTAGGTGTTACCTAGTGGGTATGGATTAGCTAATAAAGAAGGTATCAGTACAGAGTGCATCAGGAGAGAAAAGGGTTTTTGAACAATGGGAAGAGTCCCCTGTGATTTATTTTAACTTCTAATAAGTGTATCACTAATGTTTGTTTGACACCTGAATTTTATTTGTCATATGAGAAATGGTGAGAAAAATAAAGATGTGTTCAAACCAAAACATGACAACCTGGTAGCACTAAATTTTTATCTCTCTGCAGAATTAAAGTGATCATATCCTCCTGCACTCAGGGGATTCTCATCTTTATTGCCTCCTCTGCCTGGGTGGAGTCCCTTCCCTCCGTCGCTTTTGAAGGACACCTCTTAGAGACATTTTTTAAGGCTCAGGTTTGTCCCTCATCTGTCCAGCAGTGCAGTGACAGAATTCTTAGCTGGGCTGAAAATAGTAACTTTGTAAGGAGCAAGTCACATGCCCACCAAAGGATCATGGGCTCTCCTTGGTGACTCACCGAATTTATAGAGCCAGCTACACAGTTTGAGCTCTCTGGATGGAATTCCCCCCCACACACCATGCTCCTAATCCCAAGATACAGGCATTTGTAGGAAGATTGCTAACAACGAAACCAAACCCTCCACCAACAAACAAAACCTCACCAGTCTTATTAAAAATATTTGTAAAGGTACCAGATGAAAAAAATCTTATTTAAGCATGTAGAGGGAGCAATCTCTAGATCTCCATGAGGCCTCCATTATGATGCAGAGTTGCAGGAACAAAGGGAGACAACAGGGCAAAGTTGTTAGGGCATGGGCTCTGTGCCACATGAATCATGACATGTAAACAACACTATATGTGTCCGCCAAGTAAAATCAAAGCTCTAAAAATAGCAACAGCTGCCCTAGCCAAGTTGGCTCAGTGGATAGAGCATCGGCCTGTGGACTGAAGAGTCCCAGGTTCAATTCTGGCCAAGGGCACGTGCCTGAGTTGCGGGCTCGATCCCCAGGGGGCGTGCAGGAGACAGCCGATCAATGATTCTCTCTCATCGTTAATGTTTCTATCTCTCTCTCCCTCTCCCTTCCTCTCTGAAATCGATAAAAATACATTAAAAAAATAAAATAGGAACAGCTGATATGTGCCAGAAATCATGACAGACAGTTTACATGCGTTATCTTATGTTGTTTTCACAAAATCTCTATGAGGCAGGTTCTATTAATGTGCTTACAGACAAGAATGCTGCAGTTTAGAGAGGTTTGCCCAAGTTCACAGAGCTAGCAGGTGGTAAAAATCAATTCCCAGGGCTGGCAGCAAGCAATGTTTCTGTAAAGGGCAGCAATGGAACTATATCAGAAAGATGACTATTTAGTCTATTATTGAATGAAACTTGACTGTGTGTCAAGTTTCTAATTATAAAAATTCAAATTGAGGTGTTCTTTATTTCTCCGCTCTGTGCCTCAGCTTCCTCATTTGTGCTGGGTGAACCCACTGGTCCTCAACCCTGGCTGCACATTAGAACCTCCTGGGGAGTTTTCCTACCTGGATCCACCTCACGCCGACTGAACTAGACTCTGGGTGGTGATCAAGCGCTGGAATCCTTTTTTTAAAGCTCCCTAGGTGATTGTGAAGAGCACAATGATTTCTGGCTCTAAATGTCATCACTCTGTGATTGTACTTCAACATTCCTTTCGCCTGATCCTCAGTGGAGATGAGAGGAGAGAGTTGGTCATTACCACCCCAACATCTGAAGAGTAATTAAGCTCACCACTAAGATTTTTCTCTAGGCTGACCCTTCCCTAAAAAACAACAACACAGTTACTCATGCTTTTAGAAGATTTTCCTGAAAAAGGAACTTCAAGAAGCTTCATCAGTGACCTATGTACTGACCTATTCAGCATCTTTGGGCCCCACTTACCAAGGTCAGGACAGACTTTTTTCTTTTGAAATGGATGAACTTGAAGCAGAGAGACCAGCTGCATTTCTCTTACCTGGACAGTCAGACTGTCTGGCTCGGTTTGCACTTTGGCACAAAAGGCCAGGCTCTGGTGAAGAACTATCAGGCCAACAGATGGAGTTTGCACTGTGACTACTGGGCTTTCCGCCTTCTCCGGGACAAGGGACAGTTGTTTGAGATTTTCTTTGGAAGCCGCCCCCTAGGGAGGGCCCTGCGTCAGTTCCTGCTCTCAGGGAGTGCTGCCTCCTCACCTGCCGCCTGATGGGCTCTATCCGCCGCCTGCCTGGGCTGCTCTCCGGTGACCCGTCTATCTAGTGGTTTTCTCAGAACATATGTTGGGGTGGCGGACATTAACACCACCGCTGCTTTTCTCCCTGGTTGAATTCTGCCCTCCAGATCTCTTGACAACATCGTCACTCTCGCTTTTGTGGGTTTTGACAGCACATCGACTTGCAGACAGCATCGAGTGGTAGCTGCCAGGATTCACATTTAAATTCCTGATTATTCCAGGCACATCATCAAAGGTGACATGCTGAAGTTGGGTTACAGAGATGATATCTACTCAGGCCAAACTGACTGTTCTCCCCAGATTCAAGGCCCAGATAATCCTGGGCAGTAAAGCAGGAAGAAAAAAATAATCAGGGAAATGCATAAATACAGCGCTTGCTGAATATGAGCTGGCCAACTGACTGTGAAGACATGGTTCAAGGGTGATAATGCCGGAATTACAGTGACTTTTCCCCCAAACAGTTTCTCGAGTTTAAATTTTAAATAGGCTACTCTAAAATGAATGCCTTAGCAATAAGAGAACCTCCTCTCTCCTATCAATCTTCCTTGTCCCTATGCCACACATACTTACTGTATATTTCATTTCTTCATAGTTTTGTTCTCCTTTGTTTACTGTTTTTCCCCACAAGCTGATTTTTTAAGGCCTTCCAGCAGATGAAACCTTCTATGTCAAATTGTCCTTGGGATGCAGTCTTTGCTTATTATAGCATCATCTTTCACTGGTGCTGGAGTAGGTCGGCTGCCAGGGAATGGCATTCACTCATTTTACACAGAGGTGACACCAACAAAGTGCCCTCATGAAGCCACAGATGTCAGAACAGGATTGGATCTCAGAAATATGACCTAGTACCTATAACACTAAATATCTTCCCCAAAGAGACTTGGGGCAAACCCTGTGTCACCCATTTTTGAATCCCCGCTGCCTATCACTAGGCTTGGCATGCTTGAAGCACACAAGAAATGTTTCGTGAGTTGAATGCCATAGTTTTACCCACTGATTATCACACAGTCAAGTGCACAGTACTTTTTTGTGGCAGTTGAAATAAGGCCTAAAGAGGTGCAGTGATTTGCCTAAAATGTCAGTGACAGTATATTGTTCTAACATACCACTCCTTGATTCTTTAAAAATATGTGTATCTATGTGTAATGTGCAGGTAAATTTATTTCGTTTGCCATCAATGAAGGGACAAACTGCTTCATGTACAGAAAACACTAAGTGGGGACATGAATTAGATATTCACACATTTTTTAATGAAACAGATTCAATAAAAACAGTAACAAGTGCTCAACTATATTAAGCGCTTACTAGTATATCCTAGGAACTATCACACTAGAGATAACAAGTAAGATATACTCCTTAGAGAAAAAAATAAAATTTGTAGGATTTTAGGGGGTCATATTTTGTGAAGCTCTAGAAGAGACAACACATATTTCTGCAAACTTAAGCTCCACACATTCATCTCAGCTGTATTTTGCTGGGCCCTGTGTTCTTACCAGCCTACCAGAAGTTTAGAACATGTTTCTACAATGCGAGAGGTAAGTGAAGTGACAGGTTACATTTTCATTGTGTTGTTTGACATCACAATGGCATCACTGAACATGTAGCAAGAATGTAAAGATCCACTCTGCCAAAAAAGTTCTATGTATGCTAAAAAACAAATCTGAGAGGGAATCTGAGGCCTAAGGAGATTTAACTAGAATTAAAATAAAGAACACTAAGATTTCACATAGAAGGTGTTCTCTTTTTTTTTTTTTTAATTTCTTTATTGATTAAGGTGTCACATATTTGTCCTCATCCCCCCATTCCCATCCCACACCCCTCCCCTTGGATGCCCCAACCCTCTGTTGGACTTAAGCATTGGTTAGGCTCATATGCATGCACACAAGACCTTTGGTTGATCTCTCCCCCCTCCCCCCACCCTCCCCTATCCTCCCTCTGAGGCCCGATAGTCCGATCGATGCCTCCTTGTTTCTGGTTCTGTTCTTGTTCATCAGTCTATGTTGTTCATCATTTCCCCTAGATGAGCGAAATCATGTGTCACTAGAGATATACTTATAAGAATTGAATGTGCGACGAGCAATAATAGTTATGCTGACAGGCAAATGAATCAGTCTGTAGTGAGTTTCTTTCTGGACCAACAGTTCTTTTGAGACCCAATATCAATGTCCACCAGTTCCCTATGAGTACATGTCGGCACTGACCCCTCAGATCTGGATGGTGGACAAATGGTGGTAATGCAGGTCCGACTCCCTCTGGTTTGGTCTCGGCCGGACCCAGGGGCACTGATTCACCCGGATCCAGGGGCCCACGGCCTCACCCGGACCCGGGGCCAGGCTCACCCGGATCCAGGGGCCCACGGCCTCACCCGGACCCGGGGCCAGGCTCACCCGGATCCAGGGACCCACGGCCTCACCCGGACCCGGGGCCAGGCCCACCCGGATCCAGGGGCCCGCGGCCCCCCTGGACCCGGGGCCAGGCCCACCTGGATCCAGGGGCCCGCGGCCCCCACCGGACCCGGGGCCAGGCCCACCCGGATCCGGGGGCCCGCGGCCCCACCCGGACCCGGGGCCAGGCTCACCCGGATCCAGGGGCCCGCGGCCTCACCCGGACCCGGGGGAAGGTGTTCTCTTAATAGGGCACATGGACAAAACCAGAGACTCTATGATAAGTAGGAGAGAAGCTAGAGGGGTTCATTGTTGGGACACTAATCAGATGCATGAAGAAAATAAACTACTTTGGAGTACTGATGAGGGAGAACATTTTTTTATAGGTTTATTTGGGGTCTAGAAGTTTAAATGTGTAGATGAAAAAACTAGAAATGACAGATTTGCCCTGAAATCAAAAGCAATTTACTTTAATGAGCAAGTTTGTATTGCCTATTAAAATAAAAACTGTAATTTTCAAAAGGCATAATTGATCAGTAATTAACTTCAAATACTGAGGTGTATACCAATGCTATGGAGATATGAAATTAGACTCAGTCTTATAAAAGAAAAAGGAATTGGCCACAGATGAGTAATTTAGTAAGAAATATGTAAACCCCGGCTGTGTCTTATGAAGGTCATGATACTCCCTGTTTTCAGTTCTCATGATGATTCTGTTAAAAGGGAGAAGGCAAGAGATGGAAGAGGTGAGAGATGAACCTGATAGGTTTTAACCAAACCACAAGGCTTCTTAAAGTTATGCTGAAAGGCTGACTGGAAATTTACTGGTAGGGCTAAATCTTGAACATCATGACTTGGTTGTATAAGTTTTTTTATTTTTTTATTTTCTTTTATTCCTTCCTCCTTGCTTTCTTCTAGCTGGTTTGATATTTACCCAGAGATCCCTTTTCAGGGACTGAAAAGATCAATCCTCATCTCAAGGACTGAAAAGATCATTGAAATGTCAAAACTACTTTGGCCATTGAAGTAGAATGGATAATAGTGCATGTGACAGCCATTCAAATCAGCATTGCCTTTGCCCTCAGATTCTTAAACCACATTTGACTTTAACTCCACTAATTGGGGAAGGCTGAGAGGAAGGTACTGACTTTGAGGATATCATTTGAGGTTGGGTACAGGTTAAAGAGAGAGCTCCCTCTTTGAGTGCACCATGGTGCATTCATGATCTCAATGTGTATTTGTTGAATGGACCATAGTCAATCTCAGAAGTTCAGATGTTCTCCAAGTTACCTCTAGACCTGGGTAAATTGAAGGAGACAATCTCCAGCAACACATCCATGAGTGACTCTTGTAAAGTTCTCTTCTTTTCACCACTCCTTTGTATGTCCTCTCCCTCTGCCTCTTCACCACCAGGGATGGCCCTCTACCCTGGTTCTTTGGGTGGGTAGTAGACAATACTGACAACACGGGGTGCCCAAGATGCCCAGCAAGACATGGAAACTATGCCATTTGATAAATGTGTAACTAACCATTATAGATACAATATCTGTTTCTAAAGAAGTCAATAGCTTAAGGTAGAAGAGGGAGTAGCAATGAGTAGACATTAAAAGCAGGCATATTTCAACTTAAGGAAACAAGAACTTTCTAAGATCTGTGTAACAATTAAATGACCTCATGAGAAAAACATTAGAATAGACTCATTCATTCATTCATTCAATAATTCACTCATTCAACACATCATTATTGAGCTCCCATACATGCTAGACATTATTCTAGGCCAGTGGTTTTCAGCTGGTGTGCTGCAAAAATATTTTTAAACATGCAATACCTGACTATTTAGTCAGGGCACTAAGGGTCTTTCCCCTTAGATCATCAAATAAAAAAATGACAACAGTCAACACAACAATAGCCATCCAATGTGAATGAACCAAACTCATACCTTTTTTGGAGGGTCAGATTGCCAAAAAATATATTATACTTGCCACAGGATTTTAATAATTAGTTTATGTGTGCCATGAGATGAAAAAGGTTGAAAATCGCTGTTCTAGCAGTAGTGAACAAAAGAGGCAAAAATCCCTGCCCTTGTGAAGCTTTTCTGGGGGAAGATAGACAACAAGAAAAAAAGAGGTAAAATATATCATGGGTTAGATGAAATAAATGTAAAGCCTATATACGGTACATATTGACTATATATTGCTCCCACACACATACTTTTGTTGGACTCTTCCAACCTAGCTATGGAGGAGGCAGGGCTAGGTATTATTATTATTCCCATTTTAAAGATGGTGAAGAGGCTCTGAGATATTAAGGGACTTGCTCAAAGTCATGTGACTCATATGTGCTGGAGTTGAGATCAGAAACAAAGTTTTTATCTCTAATCTGGGGCTCCATTCATTGTCAAGGTGTCCGCATGGACACCACATGGTATGGGAATCCAGTGAGGCAAGGAGGCTTCTCTGCTGTGGGCCAGAGTTTCTAAATTTGACTAATTTTACTATTTTCCCATATATATATATTGATTTTAGAGGGGAAGGGAGAGTTAGAGAAAGAGATAGAAATATCAGCGATGAGAGAGAATCACTGATTGGCTGCCTCCTGCACGCCCCCTACTGGGGATCAAGCCTGCAACCCAGGCATGTGTCCTTGACCGGAATTGAACCCGTGACCTTTCAGTCTGCAGGCTGACGCTCTATCCACTGATACAAACCAGCCAGGGCCCAAAATATATTTTTATTGATTTCAGAGAGGAAGGGAATGGGATAGATAGTAACATCAATGATGAGAGAGAATCACTGATAGGCTGCCTCCTGCATGGCCCCCATTGGGGATCAAACCCACTATTGAGGCATGTGCTCTGACCAGGAATCTAACTGTGACCTCCTGGTTCATAGGTTAATGCTCAACCACTGAGCTACTGCAGCCGGGCTCATTTTACTCTTGGTGATGTGAATGAATGGGGCTGTGACAGCACGGTTCCGTGGGTAGGTATATGGTTGAGGGAGAAACCCTAGACAGACTTCTGCTTGAACTTTATCTTTCCCTTCCCTAGTCAATCATGCATTGCTAGCAAGTCCCTAAAAAAGCCTTTAGTGTGTTCACTGCTCTGAGGGCAGGAGCTCTTCCCACCCTCGGAGTGTACTCAAAGGACACCTTGGAAGGTATTCCCCGAATTGAAATATTTTACTGCTGGGAGAAACCTCAGATGCCATTTAGACAGTCTGCATTGAGGAAGCTTAATTCTGGGCTATTAAGATGTGGGTGCAAGGCTCCTCAAGTCAGAGAGAGCACTAGTTCTGGGTGGTGCAAGCTCTTCCCACTACACCATGCTGCCGCTCACAGGGGGGCCCTGGCCTGGCACGGCACAAATTCCGAAGCCTTTCTCAATTAGTTAAGTAAAATAAATTTATCCCAACTCCCTTTATTAGAGCATTAAAAAGAGCTTAAGCCACTTAATAAATAAACGGTAGCTGGAGTCACCTCTTGATGGATAATCATGTTTTCTCATTTGCAGTGTAAGTACGAGAAGACAAAGTGACTTTAAAATGGCTGGGAGAGACCCAATTATCTGATAACAATTCCAGAGACCACATACACAAGTGAAGAACAGACCTCTTTAAAAGTGGTGTCTGACAAGGTAAGAGATACTTGTGGCACAGAAGCTATGGAATGTAATTATTTACCCTTTTACAACTAATGCAAGAAGTTGAAAATAAAGCTTTCATTTCAAATCCTTTGTATCTGGATGAAACTTTAATTTTACATAATTAAATTGACTTCACAGTTCAGTGTGTTAAAATATGCAATTAAGCAGCATTTCAGGGTTAAATGCCTACTGTTGTTGGCTCATTTAGAAATCACGCTGCCGAACTCCCAAACAAGAATGAACACCTGCCTGTCCGCTGTTATCCCCAGAGCCAGGGACAGCACACAGCCCACAGGGTGACTCCCCAAATTCAGAGTCGGCAGTTGAGTTTGCATGCATCAGCTCCTACATAAAGTTAGTTGGATATTTAAAGAATTTTCACTTCTCTTTGTTTTTCAGTGTTGTTGTTTTTTTCTTTTATGAGAAAATATTCTGGGACTTTAGGAGCATCATAGATTATTAACTTTATCTCTTACAGAAGTTCCTTCTAAAACAACACTGCACCATCAAAATTGTTGCTTTCTATTGTTGTGTGTTCAAACTCATTCCAATTTTGCCATTTCACATTTTAGGATACATTTCAGCTAAAGACCTCTTTTAATTTAACTTTGCACTCCTGGAAAAGGAGGGCTTAAAGAATGTTGTGGGAGGTGTTGAAGGGAGACATTGAAATGGTATTGGGGTGAGTTTACTGGGAATTGATCTTAAGGAGCAGTGGTCTATACAGATGGAGTCATTCACAGTGTACCTCCCCTTCATTTCCCTTTGAATAGCATCTCTGTGATGGTTAATTTATGGCTCAGCAGTATTCTATATTCCCTTTCATTTTAAGACTCTGAGTGGAAAATTGTTCAATTAGAACTGAGTTCTCTTCCCTTCTTTAGTATATTTTAGAATTCATGTAACAGTGATTCTTGTTTCGTCCATTGGGTGGTTGTTGGTAAGGACTCATCAACCTAAGCAATATCCTTGCAATGACACATGGGAAACCTGAACCCATTTGGTGGCTTCTTCAGATAAATGGGGAAGTGTGTTGTTGCTACATTAATTACAAAAACCACAAAAAGAATATATGATCATGACATGAGACCACTTAGGACATGAGACCGCTTAAGACAAACTTCTTTGAATCAGGGGCATATGCAATATTTGTAGGTTTATTCTCTCTATGCTGCTCCTGTTACTTATTATAGGATACTGGGGGACGGGGGCGGGGGGGGGGTCCCTCAGCCCAGCCTGTGCCCTCTCGCAGTCCAGCAGCCCTCAGGGGATGTCCAACTGATGTGGGGAGTGGGCCTAATCCGCAGTCTGGCCTCCCTCTGCGGGAGGCGACCAGGCAGGCCAATCAGGGGATGGTGCTGCCTGGTGAGTGGCTGGCCCCTCGCTGCAATCGCCCATCCACCTTCACTGGTTGCCACTGCCCCCCACCCCCATCGCCATCCCCTCTCTCTGGCCTCTGGCACATGCCTTGGCTGGCCTGGCACTGCCTGCTTGCCGGCCCAACCCCCCACCGACTGGTCGTTCTGCTGTTCGGTCTATTTGCATATTACACTTTTATTATATAGGATAAGTTAGGATGATCAACAGACCATAAAACTGGAAGACTATAAAAGATATTACAGTGTGTATGGTGATATCCTATATAATAAAAGAGAAACATGTAAATTGACCATACCTCTGCTATGCTCACCAGCCAATCAGGAGTGAGTATGCAAATTAACCTGACAAAGATGGCAGGTTAATTTGCATACACAGGCACTGGGCATAGAGCAGAGCGGAAGAGCCGGCGGAGAGTGGAGTGGCTTGGGGAACCTGGCTCCCCAAGCCGCCAGATGGAGAGAAGAGAGGGAGAGCTGGCATCTTGGAGGACTTGGCAGAGCAGGAAGGGAACACCAAGAGTATGGGGAGCACCAGGAATTGTGGGAATAGTAGTTCTGGTGGCAGCCCCAGGACTGGAAGCAGGAGCCCAGAGCATGGGGAGCACCAGGAATGCTGGGAATCGTAGTTCTGGTGGCAGATGGATCTCCTAGACACTAGAGCAAAGTGAGCCTGGAGCAAGTTACTGTTGTGGGTGGGGGATGGAGGGAAAGCAAAGGTGAGAGACATAAGTAAAATCAGAGTGTCTAGGAAAAATTAAAGGGAAGATATTCTAAAACTTCCAGGAAATCTCCACCAATGAAGCAAAAAAATAAATTAAAAAAAAGCCTCTATTATTCTGTGAGCAACAAACCAAACTGGGTTGGGGTCTCAGACAATTCGCTCATATGATTGCAAAGACAGACAGAAACTCCCAGATTGGAGAGGGCTCCCCTGAGGGCTCCCAGATTGGAGAGGGTGCAGGTCCGGCTGAGGGACACCCCCCCCCCCCCCGTGCACGAATCTTCGTGAACCAGGCCCCTAGTAATGTATATAAGAATGCATGATGTTTTACTCTTTTGCGTCAAGACTTGAGATATGGTGTTATTTGCTTTCATGATACCAGAAGGCATGATGGAGTTACAAAACTCTTCTAAAATTTTGTGAGTTTGATTTGCCTCTGTCTCATTACATTGCCTTGGAACCCAAAAGAGGCCTTGACGACCAAGGGATATCTTTGTAGTTTTATCAGAAAAAATTAATAGTGAAAAAGAATGTCTTAATAAGTTAAAAGTTATATTACTATATCCATGCAAATTGTAAACATACCCATTTATAATCAATTTCATAATTATAAATTATTCTTATCTTACAGCTATTTCTTCCCTTATAATCTATAGAATATTAATGGTATTTAGTTTGGGTTATTGCATGCACTTGAAAGCCATAAAATTACTGTTTAGTGAAACTATGTTCATGCACAAACATACAAAATCACTGATTGGCCTTCCCTCAAGCAATCTAACTTTGGAAGTTTCAACATGGAACAAGTGTTTAAATAATACCAAATAATAAATGCTACTTTGCACAGCAACTATAAATCTTACATCATTTCTCAGAAACATGCACGTTTGATTTTCTACAAGGCTTAGGATTCCAGTCTCACTGTATACAGAGCCTATTGTACAAGGATCTGAGCTGCCTGAAGAGTAGAGCAGCTGGTATCTTCACACAGAGTTCCAGGTAAAGGAATTCTAGTTGTGAAATAAAAGTGTGGTACAATTGAATGCTTCACCAGTGTGGCCGGATACTCTCTGCTAGTTTATTAAATCTGACTTGATATCACTACTGACTTTAGTCCTTCAGAACCCAATGGCATAAACTACGGACACATGCAAATGTGATACACACAATGGAGAAGATGATGAACACAGAAAAATTATACACTGTCCCTAAACCTTATATTGGCCTCTTAACTTTCTTTTCCATCAACCCTTTTACTAAAGTGTTTCCAATATATCATTGAATGGAACATGATGCTTTCTTTGACGAAAACCGAAACAGAAAGGATTAGAAATCAACATTTAACTGAGTCAACCAGAAGAAAAGACCCCTTTTGAAAACTGGTGAGTCTTATCCTATCAAGCTAGCTGTTCCTTTCTAAAGCATGAATTCAGAATTGTTGTTACTTGTACATGTGGACAGGAGTTAGAATTCCCAATCGCCAAGTAAAAATCTTCCTGTTTCTCTTTTTTGAATTTTCTTCTCCTAATTTGTGGTCAAAGGATGTCTGGAAAGTTAAAGGTTCTCAATATAACTTTGAGTTGTGCATTCTGGTACATTACTGGGTGGTGGTAGAGATCAAGAGTTTGTGGAACAAAGTGGTGTTTTCTTTAACTCATTTTCTAGGGCAAGGTAACTTATTTGGATATTGAGCTGTGCTTATTAACTTTGAAGTGACATTACTGGACAGAGACCCGTGTACATCCAACAAGTCCAAAGATAACAGAGAAGGTCCCCAAGTTAATGAGCACACATGAGAGCACTTTAAATTTGTTACATGCTTTATAAAGTATAATACTTAACTTCACATTATCATTTTTTATTTTGAAAGTAGTTGCATTTTTAAGAAGTAACTTGCCTGTGAAAAGGTTATTTTTGTGTTTAGAATATTTTTGACAGAACCAAGTAAACTAATATGTGTTCTGTCTATAAATCAGGGAGATAAAGCATTTATGGATGAACCTTGCTGCTTTCCCAGACTTCTCAATTTTCTCTCCTCATAGTTCATAGTTTATAAGCATAAACAGTGATGGCCTACATGCTATACTATCACTATATGAGATATTCATATAGACACTAATCTATGCTTGAGGCTTGTTGAAGCAGTGAAGAGTCTCTGATGTTAGCAACTACTTGAAATAAGCTAAATTTCATAATTCAAGGATGGATTTAGTTCCCAATTAGAAATAAAAGTCAGAAGAAGGAAGCACTCAATTGAAGGTACTGATATAAGTAAAGTGTTAAAGTTAAAGATAATATAAGTAGAAAACAGTTAAATGAATCTAAGTCTATACAGAGACAGTAAATTCTATCCCAAGAATTTGGTTTAGAAATCTAAGAAAGAAAATTAAAAGATTCATCTTGAATAACGACTTGATACCTTATTGACCTACTATAATATTTCTGTATCATCCACTAGTCAATGTCCTGTTTTATATCCTAGTTTCTTTGTGTTTCAGAAGGTATTTTATTTTTGAGAAATCTGAGGACTTTTGATTATCCAGATAACACATTTAAAATTCAGCTAATTAGGTAATTACTTAAATATCTAACTATAACTTTGGGGCCAGTATCACTACTTTTCTCTGAGAGAATGAGTCTGAATTCAAATAAAGTGATTGTGAACAGTTTAGTCAAATAGACAAAACAAAGTTCTATTCATAGCCATTAACTCAGGAAGAGAAGAAACTGGAAAAAAATGTATTTAAATAATAATAGTGGACTCGGAGAGCTTCAGAAAGGTAAATGTAAAAATGAAATATTTTAATTGTAGAAACTTCTGTAGTTAAGTCTGGGGGAAACTAGATAGCATTAAAAGATGTAGCAAATTAGACCCACAGGGGAAGCACTGATACTTGATAAGAAATAATAGAAAGTATTGTTTTTGTGTTTAGACGTCCAGGTAAGAGTTCTCCAAAGCAATCTTACCTTTGTTTTCAGCCTTCAGTTCCTCAGCCATCAAGCTGTCTTGTCGGTTACCAAGCACAAATGCCAGAAACGAGAGGATCAGGGCATCCAGAATCCCAATAATAGCCAGGATGTACGCCCAGCGGACGGAGCAAGCCCCGAGGGTGTACTTGTCTGTCTTTTCTCCACACATCCGTTTTACTTCTTCTGAATCCCAGCCATCAGGGAAGATCATACAGCCAAGCACAAGGCAGGCCGCTGAGAGAGAGGGCAAAAACAAAAAGAAAATGAAAGGAGTTAACATAAATTAAAAACACACACACACACACTTTAAATGTGCCCTTGACCGAAATCAAACCTGGGATCCTTCAGTCCGAAAGCCGATGCTCTATCCATTGAGCCAAAACAGCTAGGGCCATACATTTTATTTTAGCATCCTACCTGGGATGGATGTTCCCACCCACCCACACACACACACTTTAACTTAAAAGCAGCCCCTCCCCCAAAGGAACATCTGGCCCCACTGGCATAGCTCAGTGGTTGAGCATTGACCTATGAACCAGGAAGTCATGGTTGGATTCCCAGGTTGCAGGCTTGATCCCCAGTGGCTTGTGCAGTAGGCAGCTGATCAATGATTCGCTCTCATCATTGATGTTTCTATCTCTCTCCCTTTCCCTTCCTCTCTGAAATCAATAAAACAGAATCCATATATATAAAAAGCTAGTGTCCATGACGACCAGGATGACCAAATGACCAGTCACCATGAGGTGCATTGAGCACCTCTCGTTCCCTCCCCTGGCCTGCGAGCAGCAGCTCTCACGGTGCAGCAAGGTGGGGCAGCTCTCTCGGCAGGGTGGGGTGGCTCATGCAGTGAGCAGTGACGGGCTACCATGCGCTATTTCGCACGCTGGGCCTCTAGTATATATATAAAAGGGGGACATCTGTAATACTTTCAACAATAAAGATAAGTTTTTTTAAAAAAAGCAGCCCAGCACCCTGTAGGAGCTGTAGGAATGCACTTCAGAGTGAGCCCAGGCATTCTGAGAGAAGTGAAGGGATGTTGATCTGTAAGAAAATACTAAAAAAATTGAATTTTGGTGTGTATTTGTATAAGGCTTCCATTGTAAATAGGAATCATATGCAGAAGAAATCATAACACCACAGAAGGATAATTCAATGCTGGCTTTGAAGAGCTATGACAGAGACAGATAAGGGTCTAGGATAACATGGACAATGCCAGAGGGTATATTGACTTTGAGTCACAGTAAAATATAATTTTATGTTTGATCTCTGAAACACGCACACACTAAAAAGTTTCCACATGCAATTTACTCTGATATTGTCTATCCTATTCTCTGTTCTTTTTAATTTTTTAAAAAGCTGAAAAGCACTGCAACATGGTGTGGCACCACTGAGTTTTATGGAAATTCACAAATTTAAGGATAATACTTGTATTCTACTTCCTAAATATCAGTGTGGGAATTATATGGATGCTTTTTTTTAAAAAAATAAAGAATATGTTACTTTGAAAATAAAGAAGGTAAGTGGCTATTGTTGCCACTCTCTTTATATTTAATTGAATTATTTAGTAGTAAATGATAACAGTTTAGGTCAGTGATGGCGAACCTATGACACGCGTGTCAGCACTGACACGCGTAGCCATTTCTGATGACACGCGGCCGCTAAGGCGGCCGCATGCCGAGGATGAAACATTTGCAAAATAATGTTTTTTCCTCAAAGTGACACACTACCCGAGTTATGCTCAGTTTTTTGGCGAAGTTTGACACACCAAGCTCAAAAGGTTGCCCATCACTGGTTTAGGTTATAAAGAGCTTTCTGAACAGGTGGGTTCATTCATTAATTCCTTAATTTATTCACTCATTAAATGAACAACTACTTATTGAGTATCTCCTATGCCATTGACACTTCCCTACTTGAAACCTTCATTATTTCTAAAGGGTACCCTAACTTCCCTCAACCTTCAGTATACCCTCACAGGAATACAGATTATACATTACCATTTAGACCATCGTGTTCCAAGCCTTTTTGCTGGCTCCCCATTGGTACTGAAGAACACGCATCTTAGTCAGGGAATTCAAAGGCCCCATGATCCAGCCCCCACTTACTTTTCCAGTCCCCTTTCTCTTTGTACTCTCCACTTGGGTTGAACTAGACATGACTCTGTTCACACACCAAGGTTTTGAATCTCTTTATTTTCTCTTCTGCCTGGAGTATTTCCCACAATTGTCCTTAAATGTTCACTCTTAAAATCTTTTAACATTCAAGTCAAATGCAACATCCTCCATAAAGCAAGCCATCTCAAATTCTTAACCTAGAATATTGCTAAATTGGTATCTTTAGTGTGTCTGTGGGGTTTCCCAACCACCTCAACAAACAGTACCTAGACACCAACTGGATATCCTACAATTCAATTCAATTCTGACGCTATCTACTGAGAGATAGTACCAGATTCCGCAAGTTAAGGGACTGCTCCCCCCTTCAAATGCCAGTCTCAATCCCAGATTATTACCTGTGTTCTGATAACTGGCTACAAATTGGAGGTTCCAATGACCCCTCCATTGCAGGTGCCAATGGGAAATCTAGGTCAGTACTTCTGACTCACTGGCTATATAAATCAGAGGTTCCCAAGACCCCTTTCTCGTGTTCAGTTAATTTTCTAGAGCAGCTCACAGAATTTAGGGAAACATTTTACTTACTAGATTAGCTGTTTATTACAAAAGAATCTATTTAACTCAGAAACAGCCAGAACAGATGTGTAGGAAAGGGTATGGGAAAGGAGCAGAGCCTCTATGCTTTCTCCCAGTGCACCACTTCCAGCACCTCCACATGTTCACCAATCCGGAAGCTCTCCCAATTCCACCCTTTGGGGCTTCTATGGAGGCTTCCTAGGCATGATTGATTAAGACATTGGCCATTGGGGATTGATTTAACCTCCAGCCTCTTCTCTTCCCACTCCAAAGAGGTCAAGAGGATGGGACTGAAAGTTCCAACCCCCTAATCACATGTTGGTTCTCCTGGCAACCAACCCCCATCCTTAGGTGAGTTCCTAAAGTCACCTTATTCACATAGCAAGAAACATCTTTTAGAAGCTCTATGCCAGGAACAGTGGAAGAAGAAAAATACATGTTTCTTATTATAAATCACAATATCACAATTGCCCGTCTTTGAACTCCCATAGCTGTTGACTATACCTACCTTAGAATCCCTGTTACTTTTTATATTTGTTATTTATTTGCAAGTATTATCTCAATTAATAGACTATAAGCTTTCTGAGCAAAGAGTCTTTGGTCGGTCATCATATTCATAGCACCTTATACATAGTTGGCATTAAAATACTTTTGAATGGGGGAGTGAATGAATGAATATATGAATTATAATGGTTAGGTAGTATACTCTAAATATAGTTTATAGAAGTCAATATCACAACTACTCAAGGTCACAAAAACTATAAAAGGTCTAGTTACAGAGACAATTTTGTTATGACTAGACATCAGATTATAAGTACTTGGAAGAAGAATAATTAGAAAAAAGTAAAGTTAATGATATGAAATATTTTCAAATTCCTGTTCTCTTTGAATCTCTCAGCACTCTTACCAACATTCTCTCTAAGGAATTGTCTAGCAATAACAATGTGTGTATTTTAAAAATATGTGGCTTTCATGAGCAAAAATTCATTTTGTTTGAGAAGACACAGAAGATCTTTGAATCCAAAACATAGTTCAGAAAAATCACCTCTAAGGATGCTATGTTCCTTGGAATACTTAAAAAATATTCTAAGTGCTTTTTTACATATAAAATAATATTGTCTATGAGAAAATTAGTCTTATAAAGAAAAAATCAAATATTTTTCTTTTATGAATGGGAATCCCTTGGAGAATGACTTATAGCTTTAGTAAACATAATAGAAATCTCCATTGACTAGTTCAGGCAAATTGTTGGACATCACAGGACAAATGCACTGGAACAGGATGTTTGTGGAATGGTGACATCGACAAAGACATCTTCTTTTGCACTCAGGGTAGACTGATTATCTTAAAAGTTTCCATTTATGGGAACTTAGAAATGGGGATAAAAAGAGCAGAGGCAGAATTAGCACTCTGAAACTAAAAGTATAGAATAATGGCAATCCCTTGTTCCCTATCTTCAAAGCCTATTTTAAGTGAAGAATCTGAAAAATAAAAGATATAATATACAATTGTGCTTAGTTTTATGTTGTTATAAAATTAGAATTTTAAAAATGAAGTTCTTATTTTCCATAGTCTAAGGGTGTTGGCTGTTCAGAGAAATCTTAATATAAAAACTGGGCTAACAAGGTCAGGGTTTGGTCTCCTGGGGAAACCAAACCAAGGGTTAGGTCTCTCCTCCCCCCGCCCCAGCAGCAGTGTACTCCAGATGTCCTTCTGGCCACAGGCACTGGAATATGTGTTGGACTCTTTACTCCCTTTTTGTTTGCCTTCTATTAAAGTGACAGATATAATATTTTTATAATTTATATGTTTGGAAAATCTGAATGCTTATATAATAGGGTACTGAAAAATAAAACAATTGCATTAAAAAGTGTTCAAAACGTAAGTGAAATCTCTGATTAAAATCCAATTTTTAAATAAATACTATCCTTTTTAAAGCTGTGTTTCTAGATAACTGTTGCATAACACATTTTATTTTCTGACAATGTATTATCAAAATATACATTTTCTTCCTTGCCCTATCCAAACTTCTTCTACTTGGCTGTTTTATTTTTGAAAGGCTGAGGCCCCGAAAGTTATAGTGTGTTTAAGATTAATTTAAGCCATTAAAATAGCTTAGGCTCTGTTGGTTTCTTTGGAAAGGTATTATTATGCTCTGCCTTAATGCTTGAATGCTATAATAAATTCTGTTTTCTGGCATTCGATTAGCCAGAACCTTATTAACCTGCACGATTTGTATAGCCACTGAAAACAAACAGCTGTTCCTAATCCTGACTAAGAAGTACCTGCAAGATCCTAGGCTAATGTCTCAGTCAATAAAAAATTAAATACTATTCCTCTCGGCTTTATAATTAATTGCTTCTAATTCTTTACAAATTATTCATCCTGTGAGATGTAACACCATAGTTACACTAAACAGTAGACTCTACAAAGCACTGGAACATTTGATGAATTTGGACATGCTATTTTCTGACCACGAGGGATACTGGAGAATTAGTTCCAATTGGGCTATTATCCAAAAATGGGTTTCTTATTAGAATGTCACCTAGGAAATGACTACCTTACGTGCAGCTATATCTATTCCTTCATTTTGGCAGCAGGTTTTCTGCAAGTATATCAGAGGGACATTCTTGAATGTTGAAGAGAAACGAGAGCCAAGTTGGAGGAGAGCAGAGAAGAAGGATGAAAAGAAAACTGTGTCCTTACTGTATGATTTCATGACATCTTCTAATCTAAAATACATAATAAAGGCATCCTTGTGAGGGCATGATTGTGATTACAATTTTAAGCATATTCCAAATGATTAGGAAGCATCTGCATCCTGAGGGGAACCTCTGTGTAGAGATGGATGTCCACACTGGGTTCTTACCAAATAGGACACAAATAGCTATTGGTTCCCCAGAGCCACTAATTGCTCAGGGATTTGTTTTTTAATTTTTTCCCCCCAAAGAGCTGAATGTAAACTCTGTGAAGGAAACATCCTTAGAAAAACCCACAAATGTTTTTAATTGGGTCTTTCTCAAAAGGAAAAGGAAGTGAGATGAAAAAAGCAACAGGGGGCCGGCCTATGATTTGGGTCACTTGGGTCTCCTGATTTTGCTGGTCCAACTGTCCTAATCAGGACTGTTAACATCAGGAGCCTGAGCACTGCTTATTTTTTTGGACAGGAAGAGAAAGTCTAAATTCATTCTTTAAAAAGTCTATGCCCAGTTGCACAAAAAGCATGATAAACTGCCTCATGCTGTTGAAACACTCAAAGGTAACTTGGTGAACAATGCCCTAACCGGTTTGGCTCAATGGATAGAGCGTCGGCTTGTGGATTGAAGGGTCCAGGGTTCGATTCCAGTCAAGGGCATGTACCTTGGTTGCGGGCACATCCCCAGGGCGGGTGTGCAGGAGGCAGCTGATCGATGTTTCTCTCTCATCGATGTTTCTAACTCTCTATCCCTCTCCCTTCCTCTCTGTAAAAAAAAAATCAATAAAATATATTTTAAAAAAATGAACCTGCATCCACTTAACTTTATCAGTTTTTCAGGCATACAGTAACAGAAGACACTGATGCCCTCACAGCTGCCAGACTGTGGTGGGGAATGTGCACAGGAGGACTCTCACTCTAACCACTTGAGAAAGGGGACACAAGAATCATTCCTACAGTGTCTTCATTAGCACATGGCCAGCAAACTTGAGCTAAGTATGGTATTTATATATTTGAAAAAGGTATTATATTCATACCTCAGTTTACCTCTGGAAAACCGAGTCACTAGACAAGCCAGGGCATGACTTACTGTGGTTTAGAGTCCAGTGGAGAAATCAAATGGTCTCCTGATAAATTTTGATTTTAAACCCAGTATCATTTTATGGGCATTTAACTTGGGGCCATAACACAAAAGATAAACATACCTTAGAAAGGGGTGGTGGTGGTGTGTGTGTGTGTGTGGGGGGGGGGGGGTAAAGTGTAAATAAACACTGGGGTCTCAAAGGGAAGAGTTAGAAAGTTGTGTGTGATAATTAGAGCTTTGCTACTCTGCCCAGACACTCAGCCCTAACTGCCTGAGTAAAGGCATCTGTACCTGTGTGAAGTGAGCTCTGCACTCCGAGCACAGGTTTCACCCACTGCAGAGAACTCCCTTTTACAGAATGACTAGAGGCTCGGTGCATGAAATTCATGCACGTGTGTGTGTGTGGGGGGGTGGTCCCCTCAGCCCAGCCTGCACCTTCTCCAATCTGGGACTCCTCGGGGGATGTCCGACTGCCGGTTTAGGCCTGATTGGGCCTAACTGGCAGTTAGACATTCCTCTCACAATCTGGGACCGCTGGCTCCTAACTGCTCACCTGCCTGCCTGCCTGATTGCCCCTAACTGCCCCCCTGACAGCCTGGTCGCCCCCAACTGCCCCCCCTGCCGGCCTGGTTGCCTCCCCCCACTGGCCTGGTAACCCCAACTGCCCCCCTGCCGACCTGGTTGCCCCCAACTGCCCCCCTGCCAGCCTTGTTGCCCTATGCAACCTGCTGTTTGGTCGTTACTGTGATGGACAATCTGCATATTCCTCTATTACAATCTGGACAATCTGCATATTCCTGGATTGTCCTGGACAATCTGCATATTCCTCTATTATTAGTATAGATACCAGACACAAGGAAAAACATTCAATTGTAAACATAACTTGCTAATTTGCTCCAACTTTGAGGGCTAATAGCCAAATATAATGCAAATCAGAATTTAGAACTTAAAAATACAATGCAGTTCTGATCTCTAGAATGCTACTAGCTGGCATTTGATATATGTCTCAGATCCAATAAAATTCATTGACGTCTTGATAATGACAATAATACTCATCACGAATGGGGTGCACCACCCATACACCATCTCATTTAATTCTCAAACAAAGCAAAGGGCAGCATGAGAACACTTCTTCCTGGCTCCTCTAGTTTTCACAAAGAGGAATTTTTCCTGAAATACCCTTGACCCTTTATCTCATTTCTTGTTCATCTCCATGGAGATGGGGTGAGTTCCCCGAGGAATATCTGGTGGAGAGGAACTGGAGTACCAGCTGAGCCCCTTCCTCTCTTTAGCTCAGATAGATGGCAGATAGATAGGTGATGATAGATGATTGATTGATTGATTGATAGGTAGATAGATAGATAGATAGATAGATAGATAGATAATCAGCCAAATTGTGAGAAAGTGTAACCTGGGAGCCTATTAAACATGTGCAAATATGGCATCTGATGCCTCCTTGAAAGTAAGGGTGATTGGAGAAGCACTCTTTTTCTTGAACTTGGTTCCACTCTAATATTTTTAGTGTACTATATATTTTTCCATGTGTTTTCTTTGAACAGTTTTTGCCATTTCAAGTTTCTAAAGCACTAAAATGTTACTTCAAAGGCATAAAATTAAAAGTGATCAACCTGTGTAAAAGAAAACTGTGCTGCCATCATTGGTGCCAAATTCTGTTTCAGGAAAGAGTCTGCAATGGGCACTCTATTCCTGTTTGTGGGAACCTATGTTCCCCTCCCTGGGGAGGCAGATTTTATACAGCCTGGGCTTGGGTTTCCAGTGCTGCCGGGGAGTAGGAAGATAAGTATGCCAACTTCTAGGGGTGCAGATTAGAAAGCCCTTTTAGCGAAGAAACCCAGATCCATATTCTTCAGCCTTTCTCATAATAAAGGGGATATTTTGGTCTCCATCTGCCAGCTCTTCTCTCTCTCATCTGGTTGAGAGCTTGGGAGGGAGCTTGAGAGGGTCCCACAGTTCTGGAGGCTGGAAGTCTGAGATCAGAGTACCAGCATTGTCCATTCCTGTGGGGCACCCTCTTCTAGGTTGTATGTAGATTGACTTCTTGTCCTAACTTCACATGGTGGAAAGAGCTAGCTGGTTCTCTGGCCTCTTTGTATAAGGACACTAATCTCCCACATGAGGGCTCCACACTCATTACCTAATTACCTCCCAAAGGCTCCAGCTCCTACTACTGGGATTAGTGTTTCAACCTACTAATTTTGGGGGAACATAAGTATTTAGGCCATTGCAGAGGGGGAACAGAGGGCTGTCATTCATTGCTTTCCGCCAACCCCAACATTATTTTCTTTTGTACAGATGAGGAGCCCACAAACAATACAACCAGGATTTGAATTCAGGCAGTCTAGCTTTGGAACCTATGGTTTTAACACCATCGATGCTATTATCCTTTACTTATCAATAGTAATGATGCTTGCTATAATCACTTTAGAGTATTAGTTTTAGTTCTAAGAACACTCACAGTCTTGGCAGTGCTTAGCATATTGTTTATAAGTTAGACATTTATTCTTTGAGTATAAGAGCTACTACTTAAATAACACTTAGAAGCTGTTAGCTTTTGTATGTATAAATATTTCTTTTGTTTACACTAGTATTTCACCTAATCATAATTTCATCTTATATGTAGTGCCAAGAACATTAGAGTACTTATTAATTCTAAGTGTGTGGGATGGGAATTAATGAAGTTTTACTGCATAAATATATGTAATTTAGTTTTATACATGTCACAAGAAAATCATCCCTATCTTTTTTTTCTTTTTTTTAAAAATTATTTATTTATTCATACCTATCTTTTGAATGTTTTTTTTTTTAATTGATTTTTTACAGAGAGGAAGAGAGAGGGATAGAGAGTCAGAAACATTGATGAGAGAGAAACATCGATCAGCTGCCTCCTGCACACCCCCTACTGGGGATGTGCCTGCAACCAAGGTACATGCCCTTGACTGGAACCGAACCTGGGACCCTTGAGTCTGCAGGCCGATGCTCTATCCACTGAGCCAAACCGGTTTCGGCCATCCCTATCTTTTGGATTGACATTTTAAGTTGGCTATAAAGGCCCCTTCCCCTGACTGGCCCTGCCCCCGATTGGCCCCCCCTACCTCGACTGTGGGTGGGGCCAGTCAGCCAACCACCTGTGGTCCCTCCCCCTGGCCAGCCTGGCCCGATTGGCCCAATCAGGGAGGGCCAGCCAGACCCCACCTGTGCACGAATTCGTGTACTTGGCCTCTAGTATGTAGAATAATTCCTGCTTAAGGTAAAAATTCATGTCATTCATTAATCAATTAGGTTCTATTTAAGTTTTGTGAATATTTATTTCTTTCAAAAGACAGTGTTTTAATGAACATCTCAATAAACATACAACTGAAAGTGCTGGCAGGTCACAAACATGTCTGAAATTTGCAGGTGAGCCCTTGACTTAGGCAACATTTTCACTTGCTTTCCACTCTGACTCACCATGGGACTCTAGCGCCGTTGGCTAGAGTTAGACAAGGTCGGAACCTCAAGCCAATTTATCAGCATTTAATTTCTCAGTTGAAGGGGTGGCCTTAGGAGCCATTGAATTCCTTCTCAGATGATTGAGTTAGACGACTATGGGATTGAGTCACCAGGAATAGAGTGCCCATTGCAGACACTTCCCTGAAACAGAATTTGGCACCAATGATGGCAGCACAGTTTTCTTTTACACAGGTTGATCACTTTTAATTTTATGCCTTTGAAGTAACATTTTAACCTTTTGCACTCGGATGTCGAGTGTGACTCGATACGGTTAGCATTAGAATAAAGGAATCGAGAAAAAAGCAAGCGAGTGCAAAGGGTTAATGCTTTAGAAACTTGAAATGGCAAAAACTGTTCAAAGAAAACACATGGAAAAATATATAGTACACTAAAAATATTAGAGTGGAACCAAGTTCAAGAAAAGAGTGCTTCTCCAATCACCCTTACTTTCAAGGAGGCATCAGATGCCATATTTGCACATGTTTAATAGGCTCCCAGGTTACACTTTCTCACAATTTGGCTGATTATCTATCTATCTATCTATCTATCTATCTATCTATCTATCTATCTATCATCTATCTATCTATCTATCTATCTATCTATCTATCCACCCATCCATCCATCCATTCCTCTGCCCCAGTCCTGGTCCTTATTTAGTTTAAAGAAAAGTTGCATAAGGGATGGAGTGCTGTCAATCTCTTGCAGGGAGAGCTTATAATATCATTCAGGTCAGACATGATCTAGACGAGGCACTGAATTATTTTCCACTGCAATGAAAAGAGCAGCACAGCACCGTGGGGCTCTGGATAGCAAATCTTCGGGTTTGACTGTTCCTTATGCCTAATGTGCTCCTCTTCAGTGTTATTTCCTCCATCTGAACATCTTGTCCCTTGGATACATAAGATCAAGGTTACATGGACTCCAGGGAACTGATTTATTACATTTAAAACAAAAACTACTAAAGTAAAAGACCATTATTTGAGTTTTTAAATTTCTTGCTCCCTGCCCTCATCAGATTTCCCTTAAATTTTGTTTTTTTCAGACTTCCATTCTCTTTGCTGCTCCTTTGAAAAAATTTATTTATTCAGACTTGGGAAAATAATTTGAGATATGTTAGGCTATGACCAATCTATCGTAAAATTTTCCAGTAATTTATATTTTTATTGAGAATGCTGCTGCTTTAGAACAAGAATGTGCTCCCAGAGAAACCAAATTGGAACTGTCAGTAGTTATCAAAAAAAGGTATAGGACAAAATCCAGTTCAAGAGATGGTGAGAGAAGTCAGCGTGTTAAACGTTCTGTCAAAAGATTTTCACACATCTTTCAACTTCAAATTCTAAAAGCAGTAGCCAAAATGTTATAGATAAAACCTTGATCAATATGACATTTGAAGAATAATGTCTGAAGAACAATGCCTTCCCTTGGCTAACATAAAACTTAACCCAGTCTTAACTTGCCAGTGAAATGCCCAGAAGGTATGTTAGCTTTGAACATGGGCACTAGAGTAGCTGTGGGGAAGGTTCTAGAGACTGAGCAGGGAGCTTGGGCTTTTGCTCTTTGCCTTAGGGATCTTTCCTCCCCTCGAGGCCCTGTACTTTCATCCTTTAACCATAGCCCCAGGTTCCTTCTTGGTATTAAAAAAAAAAAATCTATTGTAATTTATTTACCACTCTTATATCTGAGGCTGAGGTATTCTGATGGAATTATAGTACTTTGCTGATCTAAAGCATTTTAAATTCTGGGGTGATGCTCATATAAATTACTGATAAACTGCTTAGTTAGAAACATTTAATACAGTGATAGGACAGTACACTTGTTCAAACGTTTCACTAAAGAATTTCTTTGCTTCTTTCAGGTTTGTCTGTTTGTTTTGTTTTATCGCTATTTGAATCCAGAATACCAGTTGCATGTTCACCCAGAGTAGGGAATATTAATTCTTATTGGAGACCAATATATGACCATGAGTACTTAAAAATTCTGAATGGAAGTTAAGAACAGTCTAGATTCTGGTGGTCCATGAGGTCCAAAAGGTTGGTGACCGCTGGTCTAGAGCAGCCATGATCTGGACCTTGGTTCTGGTCCCTATTTTTATATGAGCCCAGCTCTAGGGGATAAAAAGACGAACACACATTATCCAGCCTACAACACTGTGTGCTCTCCCTTGTCAAGGTATTATTTGTAGTTTTCAAAGAGAAGCTGATTTTTATATATAAAAGAAATATCATTTGGGACAAATTGTAATTTTGTTGATTCTAGAGTCAAACACAATCTAGATTAGACATTTCCTCATTTGTAATGTGTATTCATTTTCTGTTGCTACTTGAATGAATCACTACAAACTTAGTGGCTTAAAACAACACCAACTTATTATCTTATTGTTCTAAGATCAGAATGCTGAAATGGGGCTCACTGGGCTAAAATCAAGGTGTTGGTAGGATTGCATTCCTTCATGGAGGCACTAGGGTTAATCCATTTCTTTGCCTTTTCCAGTTTCTACAGCAGTGGTTCTCAACCTGTGGGTCACGACCCACAGGTTGAGAACTGCTAGCAGGGTCGCCTAAGACCATCGGAAAACACAGATATTTACATTACGATTCATAACAGTAGCAAAATTACAGTTATGAAGTAGCAACGAAAATAATTTTATGGTTGGGGGTCACCACAACATGAGGAACTGTATTAAAGGGTCGTGGCATTAGAAAGGTTGAGAACCACTGTTCTAGAGGCTGCCTGCATTCTTTGGCTAATGACCCCTTTCCAGCTTCCAAAGCCTGAAATGAGTCTAGTCCTTTTCATATACCACATCTCTGACCCTCTCTTTTGCCTCTTCTCCTTCTATTTTTAAGGATTTGTGTGATTGGATTGAGTCAACTCAGATAATCCAGGACAATCTCCCCATCACAAAGTAAAATGATTATCAAACTTAATTGCAGTTGCAAACGTAATTCCCCTTTGTCATGTAATTTAACACATCAACAGGTTCCAGGGATTAGGGTGTAGACATCTTTTGGGGGGGAAGAAATATTTTGCATACCATATAATGTTACACAAAAGTAGTGTGTTATATAATCTTGTTCCTGATTTCTGATTTGCAGTTAAAATGGCCCAGATCAAGGGGAATAAAGTCACTTGTAGATCTCCTGTGTGGCATAAACACTGAGCTCCTGTGCTTCCCAAGTTTGTTCCTCCATGGATCTCTGCAGGGTTTTCTCAGCTTGTGACAAGGTTCTCTCTTGGTTTCCTGCTTAGCTTTACAGTTTCATGTTGGGACCAACATTTTCTTTTTAATATGTTTTCATTGATTTTTTTTTGAGAGTGATAAAAGAAGAGGGGGTGGGAGGAGGGGAGAGAGAGAGAGAGAGGGAGAGAGAGACAGACACTGGGGCTTGAACCAGTGACCCTTAGGTGCACAGCACAGGATGGTGCTCAACCAACTGAGCCACACTGGCCAGGGTAGGACCAACATTTGATATTATTTTTAACCTGCTTGTCTGGAGCCTGCTATCTTTCCTGGCTTTGACTGTGTAACATTTTTTTTCTTAAACCCTTAAAGGCAAGCTTGAACCATATGCTAAGGTTGGATCACCTTGACCAAAGCAAGCAATGTTCATAAAGGCCATGACTTGGGGGCCTTCTTCCTCCAGGACCCAATTCACTGCTTGCTCACCTCTCTGACCTGAATATTGCCTTCAGCTTGAATCAAGCCTAACTTTGGGATCCTTTGGGACCGAATACTGGCTATTCCCATTAGTGACTCTGTGTAAGGTAAATCTTGCTAGTCCAAACTTTCTCCCTTTCAGCATTGCTATTTCTCCCAAACAGCAACCCATCCAAACCACTCCAAACAAGGCCATCTCAACAACCCCAATCCTGTAGAGGCTGTTACCAAAGACTATATTGTCTTCATTCCTCAAAATGTGGGTGATCAATGTGAATATCTCTGCTATCTGCAGAATGACAGTGCTAAGTAAAGTTTCCTAATGCTTTTGCCATTTGTCACACTTGGAAATTTGAATAAGATTGCATCTGGGTTGTGCCCCTTACATCTAGGTACTGATGCACTCAATCTGTGGGCTCAACCTTCAAATCTACCTTCACAAAGATAGGCAACACATTCGAAGGTCCAGGTGTAGTTGCATGTAGGTGGAGTTTGTTATGGGTCTAATGTGTAGGAGGAGCTCAATACCTCAATTCTTATCCATTATTCCCAAGTTATCAGTGCTGATCCATGAACATTAATGGTATTATTTTTATATAAAGCCAGAGTCATCAATTAAGTGTCTGAGAGCCCAGAATCCCCAATGAGATTTGTAGTTTGAGCAAATGTTAAAGGAAATAAAGAATTTGTCAGGGAAATTGTAGTAACAACTAGCAGTGCCTTTATTTTTAAAAATATTTTGATTATATAAAAATAATAGCTAACATTATTGAGCACTTGTGCCAGGCACTCTCTTATAGGAATCAACTCCTTTAAACCTCATTCCAACCCTATGAAGTAGGGGCTATTATTACTCCTATTTTATACAAGTTGAAATAAGAATAGAGAGCTTAAGAAACTTGAAGAATGTCACGGTAGTAAATTAGGTACCAGGACTGACAGCTTGGCTTGTATGACTGCAGTTATATCCCTTAACCATTATAAAATTATAGAGTTTAACTTTTACTATTTCAGGAAAATATATACCTTTCCTCTCACAGTAAAATTAAAACACCAATAAAGACATATTCACCTAAACTGATGTAGATAATCTGTCAAAAGACCAGTCTTGACCTAATTAAATAGAGTCAATAATTAAGGTTAAAGCAGGTTGGAAAAAATATAAAAATATTTGTGTTGCAGTACATGGCTAGAAGGCCATTATTGAGAAATGGTCTTGTGGTGGAACAATATAAGGGTTCCCATGAACTTTAAGAAATGGGCCAACTTATCTCAAAGTATTGGCATTCTGAGTTGTCAAATTGACATCTCTAGAAATAACTGGTAACAAAATCTCAGTAAACTAAAATGCAGAAACTTCATTGATTTTTGTTGTTGAACTTTAGAGTAACATATTCCTAGTTAAGGGAGTTGCCATCAGCATCTGATGAGTCTTAAGAGATGCCATTTTCTGTATGGCCAGAAATGAAGCCATTTTACATATCCAATAGCCTTTTCAGTCAGACAACTATTACTTATGCCCCAGGTCTGGAGATAGTGGTGATCAAGTCAAGTCTAATTCCTTCTCTCAATGGACTTGTAACCTAAAAAGTACCCAGTTTATCTGCTGTAATGAGTAACCAAGTGAGAAACAAAACAAAAACGCAAACATGGACTACTGAGTGTAATGCTTTGGAATTGCAAAAAATTTACTGAAAGGGAACATTAATGATTTTTAGTCCTGAACCATTATTCTTTCAACCAGATCCAAGAGTTGCAAGAGGACTGGGGCACGAGGACTGAGAGTGGGAGGAGGGAGGTAAAACAGTATGTGTGGGCATGATTTTTAAATTATAGCATATAAATATTAAAATCTAGATATACATATAACTATTAAGAATAGGAAGGTAACCAGTATCAAAATACTTAAAATTACCAGGGAAGGCAAGAGAGATTTTTCAAAAGGAAATAATTCCAGCAAAAGGATGGTGAATTTGGCCTATAGTCTCCAGCTGAGGGGGTTGGGAATGTCTCTTTTATATTCCAATAAGATTAAAACTTATGCTCCTTCTATCATCAATACTGTGGTATATTATTCATCTCTTCTACTGGAAGCATAGTAAATATCAGTACTTGGTGTTTCCAGAGTGAAAGTTATGTTTCCTTGAAAGAGTCCAAATAACAAGAAAAATGATTTACCATTACCGTATTTGGGATGAGAATTCTTCATATCTTTTTTCAGTATCAGATTTTAGAATGGTGCCTAGAGACCTGAGTAATCTATGGACTGTAAAAGCTGATGAGAACCTCGCTCTTGGGTCTTTCTACATGATGATGGGTGTTTGGTTGTTTCTACCAGCCCTCCATGCTGGCCCTTGGAAGTGAGGGAAAGAGTTCTAGGCACTTAGACTACTGTTCCCCTCTCACCTTTTATTTATTTCTGAACTACAGGTTTTTGATGTCCTCTCTGATGTCCCTCTGGACTTCTCTATCACTATTTTGGGAATTAAGTATCATTTAATGATTTTAGATTACTCTTGCTTGGTTTGGCTAGTAGTATCATGACTGAATATGTCCCATCAAATCTCATCTTTTCTTCTTTTATGCATCTTCCTTCCTGCATTGGGTGGGTGGCAGGGGGCGGGGGGACATTGGCTCCTTAAATCCTGCAGGAAGTGTTTTCAGTCATACAGATGCAACCAGTGGAGAACTCACCATAATGGAGCCAGTATTCAGAAAGATATTAAAAAAAACCCACACTAGAGCCTTAACTGGTTTGGCTCAGTGGATGGAGCATCGGCCTGTGGACTGAAGGGTCCTGGGTTCGATTCCAGTCAAGGGCACATGCCCGGGTTGCGGGCTCGATCCCCAATAGGGGGTATATAGGAGGCAGCTGATCAATGATTCTCTCTTATCATTGATGTTTCTATCTGTCTCTTCCTCTCTGAAATCAATAAAAAGATATTTTAAAAAAACTACTAGAGAAAATAGAAAAGACACAGCTCTGTATCCCAAATTCCTCATGGGTCACAGGAGGAGAAGGAACATCCTCCTTGTGGAGCCTAGAGGACCTCTTTCAGGGATGGTTAAATCCTTAAGTTAACTGAGGTTCCCTGAGGTTCCAGTTACATGTGACTATTGCAGACTGGTCTTCCCATGATATCAATTACTGCAATATTATAGATTATTCTCACTTGATTTTTGGCCAGTGTATTCTCATGGTTCCTATAGGGTCCAAATTTTGCAGGTCAACTTAATCGTGAAGTTTCCTCACCTGGGGCACAGGGGCTGGGGATATTTATTTTATTTATCTCAGGCTGACACAATCCTAAATTTGACAGAATATATTTTTCAGTGAACTGGTTAGAAACTCTAAGCTTCTGGTGCTTCCCTGACTGAGTACTATGTACCCTGGGAAAAATGGTGAGCTCTGGAGTGGATTAAGTCTAATGGAGCATGAACTTGGGTCTCCATCCATCTGTTTTTCAAGCACATTCATATACTGGGTTTGACTGAGGTAGTGCTTTAGATGTGGTTGAGTGGTAATACAACTTCTCCTCTGGTGCACCTGGGATGTTGAATGTTGGATATTAAATTTAGAATAAAGATATAAGGCTTCTTTTTGTTTTCTCATCAGCATGCACTGAGGGACCAGTATATTGGTCAGCATCATATATTAGTCTACCTGGGCATCAGATCTTGTAGTTATCATCCCCTTTCTCCTCTGGAGTCTCACAATTGAAGCTACTCAAGTTAGCCAATTGTTGTTTTCTAAAGATGTTGCTAAGAATGAGAATTGTGGTTGGGCCATATAACCTAAAACAATATTAAAATCAGTGATGACCATTGATATTTCATCACTGAGACAAACACCACCCATATAATTGAAGGTTAATAAATGTGGAGGCCATCATAGAGTGTTTTATAAGATATGCTCTACCAACCTGAATACTGACTTCCATTGAATGGTTAATCCTTATAACTTTTGCTACCCTAATGCACATACCCTAAGTTCATACCGCCTCAAACAATGGGGTTCTGGGATGCACACTTTACTGACCCTACATTTTGACTCTACCTCAACCTGGAGCAAGAGCTATATAGTGGATGCCAACAGTCTTACATGTGAGACCTTGATGGTCAGAAAATTGAGAACACTGCTCCTCTGGCCCAACTGGTCTAGCTCTGACAATGTACGGAGGTGCTGTGCTGGTGATCCTCTTAACCAGTGGCCTTTGGGATGCTGAGTCACTCTGGCACTATGTAGCAGTGCCCTTGTTGATGTCTGTCTATGACTGACATCCCTGTCTGGTTCACCTGCCAGTGGTTCTTACTGTCTAGCAGCAGCTGATATCCTGGATTTTCTGAGGTAATGACCAGTATCTTTGGTCTGATAATGTTGAGTAGTTACGAGAACCATGAAACAGAGTTAGACTGTAGGTCTATACCAGTGGTTCTCAACCTTTCTAATGCCGCGACCCTTTAATACAGTTCCTCATGTTGTGGTGACTCCCAACCATAAAATTATTTTCGTTGATACTTCATAACTGTAATTTTGCTACTGTTAATGAATCGTAATGTAAATCTCTGTGTTTTCCGATGGTCTTAGGCTCTACAGCTTAGGCGACCCTGCTAGCGATTCTCAACCTGTGGGTCTGTAGAGCCTAAGACCATCAGAAAACACAGAGATTTACATTACGATTCACTAACAGTAGCAAAATTACAATTATGAAGTAGCAATGAAAATAATTTTATGGTGTGGGGTCACCACAACATGAGGAACTGTATTAAAGGGTCGCGGCATTAGAAAGGTTGAGAACCACTGGATACAGAGTTAATTATTTTGGGGCAAAAACTCCATATTTCCTGCTCCTTGAGGGGGACAGAGAAGCAGAAGACTGTTTATATGGGCTGCATGTGTTTCTGGGAGGAGCTTTCAGGCCTCATGGGTTAGAGGAGAAATATTTCTGTAGGCTGGGCTGCTTTGAGTTCCTATGGGCAGAGAACTGCTGCTTTTTCCTGGAGAGGCATCCTTCCTACCTCAGCACAATTTCTTATGCATTGACATAGCATATGTTTTCATGCTCAACATCATGGCCTGGGGAATCTCAAAGTTCTGGTTGAATGTGTGCTGAAGGTCAATAAACCATGAGTGAGCAAAAAAATTACAATTTGTTTAAGGGGCATCAGAGACCCAAGGGAAAAATAGCTGAACTGGACCGGGGGCTCCCAGAGCCATAAAACTGAAGAAGGAAGTGGGTGAGGATGCTAACAGAGTATTGATGCTCTTTGAAAAGATGCAGTTAGAACATGCAGTTAGAAGACTTCCTATAGCTAAACATAAGCCTCAATTAAAAAGAACAAACAACTGAAGAAGATGGTTGTTGCTGAGAACTGAAATAGTAGCTTGGAAGACCTGGTAGAAAAAATGGCGCGCACACACACACACACACACACACACACACACACACACACACACATCCCAAGAATATGAGGGGGGAAAAAACAAGAGATCTGTTAGTTAGAGACTTAAAATATCCAGTGTGGCTCAGTTGCTTGAGCGTCATCCCATGAACCCAAAGGTTGCTGGTTCAATTACCAGTCAGAACACATTCCCTGAGTTGTGGACTTGATCTCCAGTAGGGGGTGTGCAAGAAGCAGCCAATCGATATTTCTCTCATCAGTTTCCCTCTTTCTCCCTCTCCCTTCCTGTCTTTCTAAAACCAATAAAAACATATTTAAAAAATATAAATGTTAACAGCTCTGAGAAGAGGAAAAGGAATATATGGAGAAATAATTTTTTATAAAGGGAGAAAACGTTTCTGGAGAACAGAAAACTGACCAAGGCAGAAAATTAAGGAGCCAGGACTTCTAGTTTCCTGTCTGTCATGTGAGGAAGTCACTACTCTTTCCTATCTATAAGTAAAATGTTGAACAAACTATAAGAATTCAACAGCTCTCCTTAGCTCTGTCAGGGCAGTGAGGTTACAGGACAAACTGCTGCCCCCCAAATTGGAGAGACAGAGAGGTGGGTACAGAGGCTCACAACTCAGCGGAGCAGAAACCCACAAGCAGAAACCTGCTGGGGAACCAGTACTGAGGTAGGAAAACCTGAACTGTAATTGACGCGTTGCTGGAGGCTCAGTAGGACAAGTCTGAGAGTTAAAAACTCCAGGGGAAGGCAGTCCTAGGGCGGCCCTCTCACTTCTGTGAGTTTTACTTCCTGGAGCTCTGCCAGGTCCTCACAGTGAAGGTGGGAGAAAAATCTGCTCTTGCTTCCAGCAGCGGGAGGGGAAAAGGAGTCATTTTTAAATACACCAGAGCATCTTTCTTAACCAGGCCTGCCAAGGGAAAGGGTTTTACCAGAGCCTAACCAACTGGGTTTTATCAGAGCCTAATCCACCTGGGAGAAGGGAAATACCCAACCGCAGCCCCCTCTATCATCTTGTCCACTTAAGGTGGGGGAAAACTGAGAGACACTTAGGAAGAAAACTAAGAAGAAGAAAAAAGAAAACATGAAGTATGTTAAATATTAAACATAAAATTAAATGGAAGGAGTAACATAAAGAATATCAGTTATCATAATAAATGTGAAAAGTCTGCATCTCCCTATCAAATTACATTATCATATTCAGTTAGACAAAAATCCAACAATATGCTAACAACAATCACAGTTAAAATAAAGTGACAAATCAAGATTAAAATAAAGGTATGTGCAAAGATAAACCTAGTTAATGTGAACAAAGAAAGCAGGAGTATCAGAATTCAAAGTCAAAAGCATTTAATGAGACAAAGAGGGTAATATAGTGCTGAAGACAATACCCAGAGAAACATAGCCATAGACCTTTGTATACAAGGTTATGAACAAACATAGCAGACACATACATAAGGCAAAAGTTGCTAAAAATTTGAGGAGAAAATGATAAACCACAGTGGAAGATTTTAATAAGCTTCTTTTGGAGCTTGACAGATAAAAGTCTAAAAATAAAGAGTTTGAATAACATAATCAACAAGGTCAAGTTAATTGACATTTATACAATTTTTACTCTACAAACAGAACAGATAATTTGAACCTATAGAACACTTATAAACATCAATTTGGTGATGAAGAGCCTAAGTAAATTCATCCAAGTTGGGATTTAGAAGCTACATCTTGATTTGAAAAGACCAGAAACCAACAATAAAAAGATGACCAGAAAAACTGCTTGGAAATTAAATAAATATTACAAGTTAAATGAAAAGATCTAGAAAAAAGTGGAAAGGAGGGTTCTTTATATCAAAATCTTTAGAACAAAGTTTCCTTTCAAGATAGCAGACTGATCATGCTTGTTTCACTGTTCTGAGATTCTAATTAAATTGACTATATAGGAATAAAGATAGAACCCTACAATAAACAGGAGAGTAAATGGGAGGGGAGGGTTGATACTGGCAGCTGAGACCTACCAGAATTATATTGAAGCATGAAAGCAGATGGAGAAGTAGTAAATGATCAAACAAGTTGGAAGAGGCCACAGCTTAGAATATGAGATGAAGAAGCAGGGGCAGAGGAGAGACCCTACCTCTGGACACTGGATAAGCCAGGTAGAATTGAGGATGAGATATGAAGTAGAAAACAGGGTTTAATTGAAGGTGTCTATATGGAACAGTGGCACTATTCCATTCCCAGGTGCATAATGCTCATCAGTCAGGAGTTTATGTCAAAGGCAAAATGGAGAATTTCCTCTAAAAAAAATTAACTGTTTGGGAATTTTTAAAATCAATGATGACCATTGATATTTCATCACTGAGATACACACCACCCATATAATTGAAGGTTAATAAATGAGGAGGCCATCATAGAGCATTTTGTAAGATATGTTACAAAATCTTTATTTTGTATTCAAACTGGTTTTCAAGAGAAGAAAGCTTCCTGTTTGGGTATTTTTGTTGTTTAGTTTGAAGACCAGCTTACTATCTGCTCTTCCTAAAGTGAAGTCTACCAGTTAGTAAGCCTTACTCAGATATGCAGTTTCATAATGAGCTTGTTTTTGCCTCATTCTGAATTGTGAATGGAAAATTAAGGATTAGTAAATATTTCAGGAAAGCCTATGACATGAGAATAGACCAAAAAAAAAAAAATGACACTGAAGTCATAAGAAATAATGTAAGGAAAAGAACAGAATTAGAAAAGAAAACAAAACACAATTCTACCACTCCCCTTTGATATACACAGGCATTTCTTATTAATATCCTCTAAAGAGTAAGAACAGAATGCCACGAAGAGTTAGAACAAAAGGAAGATATCAGAAATAGAGAATTTCCCAAAGCTGAAAGATGTGATTTGTGGATTGAGAAAACTCACTAAATGCTGAGCAGGATGAGTAAAACTAGACAGCACATCATTGTGAAATTGTAGAATGTCAAAGATAAGAAAGTAATGCTAACAGCTTCTAGAGAGAAAAAAGGTCATGTAAAAAAGACAAGTACAAGACTGACACCAGGCTTATCAGCAACACTGGATGCTTGAAAACAATACAGCAGTTCCTTAAAAATTCTAAGGAAAAATAATTTGCAGTCCAGAATACTACATAAATTTTTCATCAAGTGGGAGAACAGAGTAAAGACACAGACCACATGACTCAAATTTTACCACCCACACATCTATTCTTAGGAGATACTTGAGGACATACTCCAGCAAAGTGAGAGTGTAAACAAAGAAAGAGGAAGGCATAGGATACTGAAACAGTAGATCCAAACCAGGAGAGCAGTAACGGGAGATTCCCAGTTACTGAATGTTCAGCAGACCTGGAGACAAATTGGTACAGACTGTATAATGGGAGGGAGGGTTCTAGAAAAGAGGGACTTGACAAAATAGAAAATATTATATATGGGAAAAAATAGAGGATAAAGTCAAATAATGCAAGGCAAAAAGTCGGTTAAAACTAGGAAATTCACAACTGTAAACTAAAATATGGCATGAATTTAAACAACTGATGAAATGTAATAAAAGTGAATCCATGAACCTCAATGCTAAAAATATTCTTTAAGTCACTCATAGAGGAAGCTAATATAATCAAACACACCAGTGACACAAGACAAATGCACATTTGCAAATCATATTCATGTAAAGGCTGTTCACACATTTTCAACTTTTACAGTCAACCAATGGACAAAGAATAGATGAATTAGTAGCGCTTGCAGGATTTGTCATAAAGGAAGTCACTTATATCCGCCACCTCATGGAAGGAGTGCAGAGCACTTCATGCTGGTGGAATCAGGAGAGGGAGAGATTCTTGGGCAATGAGTTAAAAAGAGTGAAGACCCTGACTGGGTCCCTCATGAACCTAGTGGCTGCACCAATCTGGGCACTGGCCAAGGGGGTTGGGTAGGTGGAGCAATCTTGGAAACCTCAGGTAGGCTAAGGGAAAAGCCAAAACATACAAACAAACAAAAATAACCAACACACACACACACACACACACACACACACACACACACACACACACAGAGCCAGAAAGGACAAGTACTCTCTTTGAGCCAATACTGGGAATGGAGAGGAGAAAATGAAATGGTAGTATGGCATGTTGATGGCAAGAGCAGATGTGGGGCAGCTCTTAGTGCATCTCCATAGCCTGTGGATCACACATGGTCCTCACATGTAGGTGATTTGGAGGATGCCTAAAGATGCTGACTGGTGGTCTTCCCAGGCGGGTTCATTGCAGCAAGGAGTGAAGTGACCTTACAGCCAAGGACTGAAATTTGGATTCTCAGACTGGGAAATAAATAGAGATCACAGCTAACCTCTGGGGATCTGTGAGGCCTGATGGCTGAGGTGGGGGTGTAATCTCAGAGGAAGTTAGCAAACTCCCTGGAAGAACAAACCAAAGATATAATGCTGGAGGTAGTATGGCTAGAGCCTTTATGGGGCAACACACCCCAACTGATGTCAGCACAAAAACCAAGGGCCTGGCACCAATTGTATGAAGATATCTAAGTCTGGGAAGGAGAATGCAGCAGGAGAAGTATGGGAAGTGGGGAACACTGCCCTGAGTTTTTTTTTTTTATTACAGCAAACTATTCAAAACATAAAATTTACCCTTTTAACCATGTTAAGTGTAAAGTTCTGTGGCATTAAGTACACTGACATTGTTTTACAGTCATTATCAACATCAGTCTCCAGAACTTTTTCACCTCCCAAACTGAAACTGTAGTCATTACATACTATCTTTGTATTTCCCAATTGCCCCAGCCCCTGGCAACAACCATTTTACTTTCTGTTTCTATGAATTTGACTACTCTAGGAATTTAATGTAAGATGAATTGTACACTATTTGTTCTTTTGTGACTGGTTTATTTCACTTAGCATAATGTCTTCAAGGATCATCCATGTTGTAGTATGTGTGAAAACTTCCTTTTTAAGGTTGAATAATATTCCATTGTATGTATACCATATTTTGTTTATGTATTCACCCAGCAAAGGACACCTGGGTTGCTTCAACCTTTTGTGAATTGTGCTGCCATGAACATTGGGGTACAAATATCTGTTTGAGTCTCTGCTTTCTTTTGTCCCCTCCTCTTTCTTTTTGGTACAGATGTAGAACTGCTGGATCATATGGTAATTCTATGTTTAATATTGTGTGTGTGTGTGTGAAAAAGATACCACTTTCCACAGGGGCTATATACCATTTACCTTCCTATCAGCCATGTACAAAGATTCCAATTTTTCCACATCCTCTCCAATGCTTATTTTCTGTGTGTGTTTTTTTAATAGTAGCCATCCTAATGAGTGGGAGGTGAGTTTGTGGTTTTGATTTACATTTCCCTAATAACTACCTTCATGTGCTTATTTGCCAACTGTATATCTTCTTTGGAGAAATGTCTGTTCAAGTTCTTTGCCCACTTTTATTTTTAAATTGAATTTATTGGGGGTGATATTGGTTCATAAAAAACGTACAGATTTCTGGCTACAAGTACCTACCAATAATAACCTTAAACATAAATGGACTAAATGCTCCAATCAAAAGACATAGAGAGGCTGAATGGAAAAGAAAACATGACCCATATATATGCTGTCTACAAGAGACCCACCTCAGAACAAGGGATTCACACAGACTGAAAGTGAAGGGATGGAAAGTATTTTTTGGGCAAATGGAAATAATAATAATAATAAAAAGCTGGGATAGCAATACTTATATCTCACAAAATAGACCTTATAGTGAAGGCCATAACAAGAGATAAGGAAGGCCACTTCATAATACTAAAGGGATCGATACAACAAGAGGCTATAACTCTGGTAAACACATATGCACCCAATGCAGGAGCACCCAAACACATAAAGAAATTTCTGGAAGATATCAAGGGAGAGATCAACAGCAATACAATCATAGTTGGGGATTTTAATACCCCATTGGCATCACTGGATAGATCCTCTAGACAAAAAATCAGCAAAGAAACAGCAATCCTAAATGACTCACTAGATCAGAGGGATTTAATTGACATCTCCAGAACATTTCACCCCAAAGCTACAGAATATACATTCTTTTCAAGTGCACATGGTACATTTTCAAAGATAGAAAACATATTGGGACATAGGCAAAGTCTCTTCAAATTCAAGAAGACTGAAATCATCTCAGGTCACAATGGCATAATATCCTATATAATAAAAGGCTAATATGCAAATTGTCCCCACAAGCGGGAGTTCAACTGACCAGGAGTTAGACATGAGCTGACCACTAGGGGGCGGCGCGGGACATGGTGAGCCTCAGCAATGTGGCGCTGGCAGTGGGTGGCAGTAGAGGTGCTGCCATCCCTGATGGGCCCTGATGAGAGTGGGACTGTGGCGGGATGGTGGAGCAGAGCAGGTGGCGCCAGGCCAAGGCAGGTGCAAGTTGGGGCCCCCTTTCACCCCGCCAGTTGCCCCACAGATTGGCCCTGATCACTGGCCAGGCCTAGGGACCCTACCCATGCACGAATTTTGTGCACCGGGCCTCCAGTTAGAAATAAACTACAATAAAAACAATAAAAAAATTAAAACACTTGGAGGCTAAATAGCATGTTATTAAACAACTAGGATCCCTGCACATGAATCTGTGTGCCAGTAGCTCTTTGTGGTGCCTGGCCGCTCCGCGCCCTCTGCCCAGAGGTTCTCCGTGACCCAGAGACTCATCCGCAGCTGGGCGCGGAACACTTGTCTTGTTGCAAGGGTGACGACGCAAGCGTTCTGCGCCCTGGCCTGGCCAGAGGCCCATCTGCGGCTGGGCGCGGCTGGGGTGGAATGCTTGCCTCATTGCCGCAGCAATGAGGCAAGCATTCCGCAGGCCATTCACGCTCCCGCTCTCAGCAGCCGCCCCTCCCCGCCCCCAGGACTGGGGGACTCCGGCGGGGCAGAGAGGACTGGGCGTCACCATTTTGTGGCTATGGGTGCCGCCATCTTTGTGATGGAGTGACGGTTAATTTGCAATATTACCCTTTTATTAGATAGGATGATTGGATTACCAAAGAGTTCAAAGAAGAAATAAAAAATATCCTGGAAACAAATGACAATGAAAGCACAATAATCCAAAATCTATGAGACACAGTAAAAGCAGTCCTGAGAGGGAAGTTCATAGCATTACAGGCCTACCTCAAAAAACAAGAAAAAGTGGTAATAAATTATCTTACTCTACAACTTAAAGAATTAGAAAGAAAGCAACAAGAAAAGCCCAGAGTGAGCAGAAGGAAGGAAATAATAAAGATCAGAGCGGAAATAAATAACATAGAGACCAAAAAACAAACAAACAAACAAACAAACAAACAAAAAATGATACAAAAGATCAATAAAACCAAGAGCTGGTTCTTTGAAAAGATAAACAAGATTGATAAACCTCTAGCCAGGCTCACCAAGAAGCAAATAGAGAGGACACAAATAAACAAATAAACAAAATCAGAAATGAAAGAGGCGAAATAACAATAGACCCCACAGGAATACAAAGGATTGTAAAAAAAAAAAAAATACTATGAACAACTCTATTCCAACAAACTGATCAACCTAGAAGAAATTAACATATACCTAGAAAAATACGACTTTCCAAAACTCAATCAGGAAGAATAATAAAATCTGAATAGGCTGATAACTATGAAGAAAATTGAAGCAGTCATCAAAAAACTTCCAGCAAACAAAATAAAAAACAAAAAACAAAACAAAACAACAAAAAAACTTCCAGCAAACAAAAGCCCTTGGGCCAGTTGGCTTTACAGGGGAGTTTTACCAAACATTCAAAGAAGAACTAAAACCTATTCTCCTCAGACTGTTCAAAAAAATTCAAGAGGAAGGAACACTTCCAAGCTTTTTTATATACTAATAATGAACTCACAGAAAGAGAAACTAAAAAAAAAATCCCATTTACCATTGCACCAAAAAAATTAAGATACCTAGGAATAAACTTAACTAAGGAGGTAAAAGACCTATACTCGGAAAACTAAAGGATATTGAAAAAAGAGATAGAGGAAGACATAAACAGGTGGAAGAACATACCGTGTCCATGGATTGGTAGAATTAACATCATCCATACTACCCAAAACAATCTATAGATTTAATGCAATCCCCATTATAATACCAATGGCATACTTCAAAGACCTAGAACAAACTCTCCAAAAACTCATATGGAATAAAAAAAGACCCCAAATAGCCGCAGCAATCCTGAGAAAGAAGAACAAAGTTGGAGGGATCACAATGCCAGATATTAAGCTATATTACAAAGCCACTGTTCTCAAAACTGCCTGGTACTGGCATAACAACAGACATATACTAGTAGACCAAAGGAACAGAACAGAGAACCCAGAAATTGACCCAAACCATTATGCTCAATTAATATTTGACAAAGGAGGCAAGAGCATACAATGGAGTCAAGACAGTCTCTTCAATAAATGGTGTTGGGAAAATTGGACAGATACATGCAAAAAAAAAAAAAAATGAAACTAGACCACCAACTTACACCATACACAAAAATAAACTCAAAATGGATAAAGGACTTAAATGTAAGATGGGAAACCATAAAAATCTTAGAAGAATCCATAGGCAGCAAAATAGCAAGCATATGTTGTAGCAATATCTTTACCGATACAACTCCTAGGGCAATGGAAACTAAGGACAGACTAAACAAGTGGGACTTCATCAAAATAAAAAGCTTCTGCACAGCAAAAAAACCACCATGAACAAAACAACAAGAAAGCCCACTGCATGGGAGAACATATTTGCCAATGATATTTCTAATAAAGGTTTAATCTCCAAAATTTACAGAGAACTCATACAACTAAACAAAAGGAAGATAAACGATCCAAAAAAAAAAAAAAATGGGCAAAGGACCTAAATAGACACTTTTTGAAAGAGGACATACAGAAGGCCAAGAGACATATGAAAACATGCTCAAAGTCACTAATCATCTGAGAGATGCAAATTAAAACAACAATGAGGTACCATCTCACACCTGTCAGAATGGCTATCATCAACAAATCGACAAACAAGTGCTGGCGAGGATGTGGAGAAAAAGGAACCCTCATACACTGCTGGTGGGAATGCAGACTGGTGCAGCCACTGTGGAAAACAGTATGGAGTTTCCTCAAAAAATTAAAAATGGAACTCCCATTTGACCCAGTAACCCCACTGCTAAGAATATATCCCAAGAAATCAGAAACACCAATAGGAAAGGACATATGCACCCCTATGTTCATAGCAGCACAATTTACAGTAGCTAAGATTTGGAAACAGCCTAAGTGCCCTTCAGCTGATGAGTGGATTAAAAACCTGTGGCACATCTACACAATGGAATACTACCCTGCTGTAACAAAGAAGTAACTCTTACTATTTGCAACAGCATGGATGGAACTGGAGAGCATTATGCTAAGCAAAATAAGCCAGTCAGAGAAAGATAAATATCCATGATCTCATTCATTTGTGGAATATAAAGAACAACATAAACTGATGAACAGAAATAGATTCAGAGACAGAGAAGCATTGAACAGATCGTCAAACTTCAGAGAAAAGGCGGGGTAAGAGATCAACCAAAGGACTTGTATGCATGTATATAAGCATAACCAATGGACACAGACACTAGGGGGGTGAGGGTGGATGGAGAGAGGTCAACGGGTGAAAAAGGAGACATATGTAATACTATATGTAATACTTTAAACAATAAAGAATTAAAAAAACTTACAGGTTTCAAGTGTACAACTCAATAAAACTTTATCTGCACACTATATCGTGTGCTCATCTCCCCAAGCAAAGTCTCTTTCTGTCCCCATTTCATATCCCCCCTTTACCCACCTCCACTTACCCCCAACCCCCTTTCTCTCTGGCCATCACCACATTGCTGTCTGTGTCTATGTGTTATGTATATATATATTTTTGGCTAATCCCTTCACTTTCTTTTATCCAGTTCCCCTAACCCTCTTCCTCTCTGATAGCTGTCAGTCTGTTCCATGTATCCACCTTCAATCATTTTTAAATTGGTTTTCATTTTTTGAGTTGTAGGAGTTCTTTATATATTCGGGGTACCGATTCCTTTTGATATCTGATATGCAAATATTTTCTCCCATTTATTGGATTGTTTTTTCACTTAGTTGATAGTGTCCTTTGATGCATAAAAATTTTGAATTTTGATGAAGCTCAACTTACCTATTTTTTTTTCTTTGGTTGCTTGTGCTTTTGGTTCTTTTGGTTTTACATTCTAAATTACTGAGACCCAAAAGAGTCTAAGTCAAAGCTTAATGGACATAGAGAGAAATTGTTAACTTTAATTGATAAATTTATGACTTTTTGTTTTTATTTTAAGAGCTCTAAAGCAAGATAAAACTTCATGAAGTCACAGAAAGAGAAACAATATTTGCATATCACATCATTTATAGAAAATAAACCTTATTTATTTTATTTTTCTTGCACATCTGAATTTTAGTGTATTCGTTTTTGACCCTTGCTGAAAATGATGGCAGAAAATTCATAAGCAAAATGTAAAAAGAAAATTTGGATAGGATAATGTTCCTCACCCAGAACCTGCCTGAAATGAGACCTGGCCTGAGCGCACTTTGCTTAGTACTGGAGTTATACACCAAGGCCCTGTGATTTGGACGAAGATTTGGAACTTATTTAGGTTAGATTGTTTTTCCTTCTGAAGAACATGAAAACCATTAAACCAGGAAAAAAGAAACCTGTAATACAAACCACGGTAAAGATGGGAATTTAAATAGAAAGCCATTAAAAGCAAACCAGAGTTTCAGGAGGAATCAATGTGCTATCACACTCGTTGCCTTCCACCAGGTCCCTAGGACACAAATTCATTAACTGGGTGTTCTCTCTATTGCTGATGCTCCATGGGCCCAAGTTTAAAGAACTGACAAGCTGGCTTTTGTCCCTTTATATGTAAGAACATAAATATTTTATCAGCACTAGGACAAAACTCAATTATAAAGACAAGTTAGAGAAAAGCTCAAAATAAAAGTTGTGTTCTATAGTTTTGTTGTACTTCTGAAATCAGATATGGAGAAACTGTTCCAGTTTTCAGAGTACATTACTTATTATTTTTGAAAAGGCAAATGAATTACTATACTTATACTGTATTCTTTGACCTAATATGCAGTGAATCTAATTTCTGTTCTATTAGTGTTTCAAAGAAGGCTATAAACCTCCTTTTGGCAGGAAACATCACTCTATATTTTATTGATTTTTTTATTCACGTGCTATTAATTCTTGTAGGCAGTATATTTCCTCAATCCTTGTTTATGGATTCTTGCAACATATAAATTATGTGACCCTCCTCATATATCTGCCAATTTAAAATAAATTGCAGGTTCTCACATAGATTCTCAAAGAACTTGAACTGTTTGCTAAGCCTTTTCTCTGAGCATCTCTTACTAGTGGTTAATGCTTGCCTTTAATTTTGAAGATGGTGTTTTCTTATTGAATCAAAGGTCTCTCTGACATGGAACAGAGAAATCCTACCCAGAGTGACTAATTTGTTTTCTTCCATGACCTGTTGATGGAAATAATTTCTAACAAACAGATGAAATGATGAGCGATTTTATTTTATTGTCAATAGCTGATATGGCTTAGACCACATTGATTTTTATTTTCTTACTAGAGGCCTGGTGCATGAAATTCATGCACTGGAGGGGGGTTGTCCCTCAGCCCGGCCTGCCCCCTCTCACAGTCCAGGAGCCCTTAGGGGCAGGAGATGACCCGGCAATCAGGGAAAGGTGACGCCCCATCACACCTCTGCTGCTGCCACTGCTGCCAGCACAAGCCTCGGCCTGGTTACCTGTGCCTCGGGCTGGCCCTGGGCGGCTGGGCAGCCACCATACAAGGCTTGCCTGTGCCTCGGGCCAGCCCTGGGCGGCTGAGGGGCTGATGGGACTGGAGGACTCCAGAGGCAGGTTTGTGGAGTGGCCTGACCCGCCTGAGGGCAGGCCTGGCCGTGCCATGTGCCTGCTGCCCCGGCAGGGCTGAGGGGACTGGCGCTGCCACCTTGTGGCTGTGGGCGCTGCCATCTTTGAGGGTGTGACAGTCAATTAGCATATTCCCTCTTTATTAGTTAGGATGGTTCATATTCACTCTTTCCTAAGTAGTGTCATTTTGCAAGTTCGTTTTTGTGCAACGAACCCCCTTTCCAATGATTGTTTGCTGCTATACATTTATTTTTTTAATAAAGCAGCTCAAGCGCCAACTCCCAAGCAAATTCCCAGTGTAGAACTCTGCAGGGAGTTTAAAAAAATCCTCAGAGCCATCATCTTCTTATCTTTTGTGGCATGACCTTGAATTTTTCAGTTTTGCTGCGAGCAGTCCTCTTCTCTAGTGATGACAAGGCAGGGACTTACACTTGTTTATATCTTCCCTTCTATTTAAGACGTTTCCTTCTCAGTCCTTCAGCTAAGATAACCCACATTCTCAGTACCCTTTATAAGGTGAACTTTGATACATTTTACAAACGGAACACACACACACAGCTTAGTGACATTTTATCTTTTTTCCTTTCATCCTTTTAAACTTTCACTCACCTCTTTATTTAAACTCCCATTGGCTGAGCACACTTATCAGACACTGGTGCTGTGCAGTTCACACATTCTCAGTTAATCCTCAAAACATTCTTGCAAGTAGGAATTAATCTTGGTTTACAAATGAGAGGTTTGAAGCTCAGAATTGAAATCACCTGACAAAGGGCATGCACATTTAGAAAGGATGTGAGCCCAAATCTGTTATCTCTTTCTGCTAGAACCTACTGCTTTCTCCCTGGTTTTCTGCACAATTTCCAGGCCTTTTACTTATTGCTTATTGCCATTGTCCATCTAAGTTAGGTGCATGCTAGACATAGTAAATGTATTGCTACTGCTTCTAGCCCCTTGGGGAGGTGGTAAATTTCCTCTGGACACCTTCCATTCCTCCTTTCCCTTAACATCATCCACATGGACTTTACTCAGCAGAAACAATGTGTAAATCTTCCAGATCTGAAATACCCAGATGCAAAGCTCTTGATTTTCCTAGTCTTAGTAGCTTCTTTGGCCTTGTTTACTAACTAGGATATTTGCTCCTGTTCATATGGCACTTCTTGCCAGCTAATTGTTCTTACCATAATACTGAGGATTCAAAAAGCTCAGAGACCCAACCGATAAGGTTGTACTCCTTTGATAAGGGTCTCATCTGTCTTCTTGCTTCCTTGTTGCTTTGTAACTTTTATTGTAACACTTTTAGATCTGGTTAAATAGAGATGGCTCATCTATGGCCATTATATTGAATCAACGTAGTGAATTCATTCACATTCAGTTGAAAACCTGACAAAATACTCCCTTTTTCTTTTTTGGGTGGGATGGTGGTGTAAGCATCATAGAACTCTGAGTTTTTCACTCTAAATTGATGTCATGTGCACAAAGCTTTAGATAGATTTCTATCACCAACACTTCCACTTCTGTCTGAAGGACTAGTTCTTAACTTTTCTGCCTATACGATTTCCATGCTTAACATATTTTCATCAGTAAACCCTATTTCAACAGGGCAAGACATGCCCCACCCATTTGAGAGTTAAGTGTTCAGTGAGTGTAGTTAAGGTATGCCCATTTATATCTGAAATGCATAAGCCACCTAAGAATCCTTCCCTTTCCTCCCTCCCTCCCTCCTTCCCTCCCTTCCGAGAACCTGCGGTGCTACTATTTGGACTTTTAACTTATACTTAGAATCTAGGCCCTGGAAGCACAGGCCCCTCAGACTGGGGCCTAAGATGATGGTGAAGGACCGACTTGATTCCATTTGCACCTGGTCATTCTTAGAAACATTTGGAGGGCAACCCAGAAAGAAACAGACTTTCTGTGGGTCAAGCAATTGGGGAGCTTGGAGTATCAAAACTGAGGCTAAGAGCATAATGATGACCATTTCTATTCAGAACCTGGTTCAAGTCTTCAGAGACATTTAAATGACTAGTCTCAAAGAGCAGCTGATCTTCATGTGGGAACACTCCTACAACCTCCCTGGACAGGTCTGAGAAGTGACCATCCTATATAATAAAAGCCCAGTGACCGAATGGTGGAATGACCAGAATGACCACTTGACCAGTTGCTATGATGTGCACTGACCACCAGGGGGCAGATGCTCAATGCAGGAGCTGCCCCTTGGTGGTCAGTGGGAGCAGCCACTCAGCTGACTGGGATGTGCGGTGCTCCCACAGCGGGAGCAGCTGCAAGGAGGGCAGGTCCACAGCTGCTCGGCTGACCAGGATGAGCAGTGGTCCCACGGTGGGCTGATCCCCGCAGGCCACGCCCCCCACCAGTGCACAAATCCCATGCACTGGGCCTCTAGTTATTAATAAGTGTATCATGAACTCTGTGACACAATATTATGTAGAGTCTCTGGTTGAAAACACAGAATCTCACAGGTGAGGGTCCTGCAGTTCTGATGCTTGGCCTCTTCTGACTACAGGTACCTGGTTACACCTCCTGGAGGCTTCCCGTGATGAACACCTGTAGGAATATCTCAAGTATCCCATGAAGGCAGGATAATGTGAGATGATTAATTCATATTTTGTCTTTACTGATGCCAAAGAAATAGAATGAGTCTAATTTTCCCTCTTACCCAAAAGAGGTAAAACGGGGCCTTGAGTGCTGGCGACCAAAAGTATCCTGAATTCGGATTTTTCAAAAAAGAATAAAAATTATCTAAGAAGTAGGAGCGGGACAGGTCTGAGCTGGATGCACTTCCCCCAGCAGAGCGGAGTGTCTGGCGGTGGGTGCCTGGGCTCCAGCCTCACCAGCTGCCTTTCTTCTGGGCACCAGGGGGGTTTTGCCCTGAGCATATCAGTGGCATCCAGTGTGAACAGAAGATCAGAGTGGAAGTCAGAACACCATATAGCCTGCTGCCTAGTTTTCATTTGTTTATGTATGTATAGTCTATAGCTGGTTTATACAATGTTAGAATCGAACAGTTGCAATAGTTACCAGTTTGGCCAGCAAAACCTAAGATATAGAATTTACTATCTGGCCTGTTACAGAGTATGCTGACCCCTTGACTAGATAGCCATTGGAGAAACTTCTGGACCTTGTAAGAACCTTTGGGACTTTCATTAGATAAATGAGAGGAGCCCCATAATGACTGAGGTGAAATTTCCCAACATTTGGGGTTCATGGTAGACCAAATTGGATTCAGAAAGGTGAAATGAATGTGATGTTTATTATATCAGTGTTGTTGAATAAGACTTTTACATAAGTTTTCTTGAATTGGCTTAAAGTGCCTTCTTGTATTCAAATGCCATCTCTGGGTAGGGTGGAGTATGATAGAATCTCAACCAACTAGTAAAGCGGCAAGTTCTAAAAAATAAAAATAAAAAAAATCTACCAATGTTATACTACCAAATTGTAAAGTGGAAGATTTTTTTAGGATTTGACTGTAAGATATATATATATATATATACATATATATATATATATATATATATATATATATATATATATATATATATATGTATATATATATATATATATATATATATATATGCTTCATTGAAAATATGTCTCTGTCAAACCTATTCTTCAGAGAAATATTAAAGATGTTTCAAAAGCAAGAATTCAATTCTTCTACCTGGAAAGACAAGTGGCATTGTATTTTATTCCATTCTATCCCACCCCTTTCATCCCATCCCATCCCCTCATTTTGTTTATTTATTTTACACACAGGCTTCTGTTCAAAGAAAATCTGAAGCAGAAGCATGGTATGAAAAACAGATAAAAAGCTGAGCTGAGCTGCTTGAGCTGGTTGATGGGGAGACTGAAGGTTGCTCAGGGGAAGGGGCATCCAGAATACACCTCCTCATCTTCACCAAAGAAGTTCCCTTAGAAGAGGGGGCTTTAGGGCCCCAATTTTGACAAACTCTGAACTAATGTAACCTCATTATTTATATGAGGATTGATTGATTCAGCTTGAATCTCGTTTACATAGGAGAGAATTCTTTAACATGTTTTAACTTTATACCACAATAATATGGGAAATGAAAGGAAATCAACAGAAAGCAAGACTTAAATCCAGAGTTGTGAAGTAACAAGCTTAGCGCTAATGTATATTTCAGGAACTAAAGTTTTAAAAGTAATCCTGGTATTTTCTTTATTATAAGACAAAGAGGGCCAATTTCTACTCTAAAATGTAGCTATGCCTTTTCACAAACATTAGATAATTGGTTTTCTATCAATAATTGTATATACTAAAGCCAACTAAAAGGTTTGAGGTGTCTAATTTGAATAAATGGAGGGGAATGTCAAGTTCCTGGCTAGTAGGACTAAAAATTGTATAAGCATCAATTCTTCCCAAATTGAATGAAACGAATGTGGAATTTTGATTATTGTTTTGATTTTGTAACTCAGTGATACTATTGAAGTTTACTAAGAAATGCAAATCATAATAATTATATTGCTATCAATATATTGCCTCTCAGTTATAGTAGAAACTTTAAAACACACACTAACTCCAGGATTAGCTTGTTTTGTATTTAGATTAGTACTTAGACTGCTTTTGGGACCATGCATTGGAGTTTTTCTGGAAGCTGACATGTATCAAAGTTAAGAAATCAAATACCCTCTGACTTAGCAACTTTTGGAAGCAATGAATACTAAGAAATTATCAATCGTGGATAAAGATTTATAAAAAAGAATGTTCATCATAATTTGATCTAAATAGTAAATAAGCCCAGAAACTATATATACTTTTTATTAGAGAAAGTTAAATTTTGATATAGTCATAAAAGAGAATAATAGAGATCCATTTAATTATCTTCAAATCACATAATGTGAGAAAGTGTTCAGGACAAGTAAAAAAATTAGGTCACAAAATTCACCAGTATAATCCTATGTTTATTATGAGACTAACAAGAAACACACCTGTCAGCAGCAGTGGTGTATGTTTTCTAACTTGTCTATAATAAAGATACATTGCTTTTATAGTTAGATATAAATAAGCACTATGAGAAAAAAGATTCCATCTAATATAAGCTTGAATTCAAACTGTTGCATATTAAAATTAATGTCAAAGTACATGATACAATCAAAACCTAATAATGGCTCAGCAGTTGAGAGGATAAAAATAAACTTGCAGATACATGTTCGAGCAGAGGGAGGGGGCATATTTATCCAAAAGATTGTTTTCCAGTTGGCACAGTCCTGCTCCAGCACCCTCTAAAGCCAGGCCCTCACTTTGACTCTGTAGCACCAGATCATCTGGGGCATCCCCAGAAGTTTCAAGGTTACCCCTATGGTAGGGGGTTGGGACAGAAGGAACATAATCCTGTTGAGCACTGTCAGGCACTGCGTAGGGCATTTTAATTCTCACACTTTACCAGATGAGGCTACTAAGGGTTACAGCTGTGCTTCTCAAAATCCAGTTTCTGAGTCAACTGGGGCTCTTAAAATGCAGACTCTAATTCAGTGGGTTTGGGGCGGGCCTGAGATTCTGTATTTCCCATAGGCTCCCAGGTGCAGCCTGCACTGTGGTCCTCAGAGGACTCTTTGAGGAGCAAGAGTTTACAGAGGGAGAGCTCTGGTCCAAAGTCACACAGCTAGTAAAGTATGGGCGTGGAAGTAGCTTTCTACTCTTTTGGCTGTTTTTAAATAAAGAGAAACATGATCTTTTCAGGATAGCTACATGAATCATTTTCCTAACTAGTTAGGCTGCTAATCACAATGCTTGGCAATTATGTAGTTCATTATATTTTCAAGGCTTTTTTGGGAACTTTTAATTTGCTAATCCACCAACTATGATCATCTGTGCACTGTGACCCAGTTAATCATACACAGCATCTCCAAAGCCTGTCCAGTAGGCTTTGGCTGGATTTAACTTGAACTATTTAAGTATCATGTATGAGTTACATGGACATGTATGAGATTCTAAACCAGGATCATGTGCATGGGATCTGGCCTATATGTCCCCTAGTGTTGTCTTTTAAAAGTTAGGAGAATGACAGTTGTTGAATGAATGCATGTGAGAATCATGTCCATTGTTAACAGTATGGTTTAGGCAAGATACTTAGCCTCTCTAAGCCTCAATATCCTTATTTGTAAGATAGAAATAACAAGGTCCTGTGGGGATTAAATGTGATAGTTTCCTTCCTTCCTTCCTTCCTTCCTTCCTTCCTTCCTCCCTTCCTTCCTTCCTTCCTTCCCCCTCCATCCCTTTCTCCCTCCCTCCCTTCATCTTTTTTTCTAGTTTATTAAGATATAATTGATATAGTATGTAAGCTTCAAGTGATGATGATTTGAAACACATATAAATGGAGAAATGATTACCATAGTAAGCTTAGTTAACATATTCTCCACCTCACATATTACCATCTTTTTGTTGTTTTGCTGCCAGAGGACTGGGACACAATTCCTCCCATCCTCAGCATAAGGAGCAGCACAACCTATGGGGGAGGCAGGCAGGATACTGAGGCTTAGAGAGGTTAAGTATCTTGCCTAAACCACACAGTTAACAATACATATCACCACCACATGGACAGAAACAGCCACTTTTCAGGGGAAGCAACTAGTGCTCAGTGTTCTGCATGCTTATCTCACTGCTTTTTCCTTTCCTGTGACTCTAAAGGAACTTTTCTGCGTTGGACATGGTAGGTTTGAGGACCCAATTAATCATCCCTGCAGAGATGTTGTGTAGGTAGCTGGATATACAAGTCTGAGGATCAGGGAGAGGTCTGGGCTGGAGATAAAAATTTGAACATCATTGAATTGCATGAAGTCACCCAGGGAAAGAAAGCAGACAGGGAAAAGCAGGGAGTTATTTCAAACGGAATGTCTTCCATCTGTGAGAGCAAAGCTGCATTGCACCTACTATTATACTTTTCCACCTTTCCCCTTCAGAGTTGAGAGACCACCTGAGTTTTCCCTGAGCTCTTCTTTCATAACAAGCCTAGCAGAAATCTTGGAAAGCAGGGTAGTATGCAGTTTTTGACTTTTGATCTCCCAACGAGAGATCAAACGTCTTAGTGGGGAAAATGTATCAGCCATCAAATTACAATCACTGCACAACAGAACTCCAAGAAACACAGGGAGAAAAAGTGTATTGTAAATCTGACATTTGCCTATGAACCTCAGCATCTAAGTTCTACTCAGGTTCTAAATATGGCTTTGCCTTCTCCTATTTGACTCTAGTAAAATAAAATAAACATACACAATCAAGGTAGTTCACCGTCTAAAGCATTCCATGTATTTTGGCTTAAAGGAAACACACACACATGCCTTGGTACTGCCCTATAGCCTTCAAGAGCGGAGCCTCATTCCCTACCTCTCCAACATGGGTTGGACTTAGTGACCTTCTTCTAATGAACAGAATAAGGCAGAAGTATTGCTCTGTGAGCTCAGATGGTTAATTCTGGAAGAAGTCAAGTGGTGTGTAGTGAGGACACTCAAGCAGCCCTATGGGGAGGTCCATGTGCTGAGGCCTCTGTTTCTGCCAACACCCAGGAAGGACAGAGACTTCTTTCCAACAGCCACAGCGGAGGCGGACCCTCCCTTGGAGCTCAGGTTAGAGCTTCAGACAACTGCAGCCCTGGCCGACAGCTTGACTGCAATCTCATGAGAGACCTTGAGCCAGAACCACCTGGCTAAGCTGCTGTAGAATTCCTCACCTGCAGAAACACTGTGACGAACACCTGTTTTAAGCTGCAAAGTTTTTATTTATCACACAGAGATAGATAATGAATACAACTGAATGTACAATCATGAACTGTAATAACTTGAAGTATATTTTCTTTTACTTTTTAGAAAATTTATTTAAATTTTGATTACATTTTCCACGAGTCTTCTCATGAGAAAAAAACGAGAAAAAATTTTGATGGTATTTTTAAAAAGCAAGAAACAAGTGAAATGGATGGCCACACTAATGTGAGTGTTCAAATGCAGAGTTAATTGCAATGTAATGAAAGCCTAATTGAAATTTTTATTATGGCTATATAATTACATCTAAATGCTTCTGCCATAATTTCATTATTTTTAAAACATCATTCCTCCATCAGAGTCTAGCACTTACATTACCTTAAGTGCTATTAATTTAGTAATCCTGGTTAAGAAAAATTAAAAATTGTGCCTTTATCTTCTAGTTAAAAACAGTTGATTTTTTTGGGAAGCTTTTATACACATAAAGCAGAAAGAAAAAAAAAAGCTCTTAAAGCATCAACCACAAAACAAAATATCAGAAAAGATAGAGTTTTATGTAATTTTAACATGCAGCTCATGCAGACAGAAATAAGCCCATTTATTTATTAAATATGTTTTTATTGTTTTTTTTAGAGAGAGAGAGAGAGAGAGAAACACCAATGTGAGAGAGAAACATCAATTGACTGCCTCCTGCATGCAACCTGAGTATGTGCACTGACTGGGAATCCAACAGTGACCTTTTGGTGCACCAGACATTGCTCAACCAATTGAGCCACACCAGCCAGAGCAAAAGGCATTTGTTCAGTTAGTTGAGCATTGTCCTGTGCACTGAAAGGTTGCAGGTTCGATTCCCAGTAAGGGCACATGCCTGAATTGCAGGTTTGATCACAGTTCGACGCTCTAGTCAGGAAGCATGAGGAAAGCAGCCAATTGATGTTTCTCTCTCTCTCTCTATCTCCCCCCCCCCCCACCCCGCTTCCTTCCTCTCTCTAAGCATGTTCTGTTCTCAGGGAGGATTACAAAAATGTATATATCCATATGCTCACAGATACATGCAAAAAAAAAAAAAATGAAACTACATCTCTTTCATTTAAAAAAATGTTTGTTGTTGTTGTTGTTGTTGTTGTTTTGGTGAGACAGGAAGGGAGAGAGATAGAAACATCAATGAGAGAGAAACATCTATTGGTTGCCTCCTGCACGCTCCCTACTGGGGATTGAGCTGCAATCTGGGCATGTGCCCTGAATGAGGAATTGAACCAGCAACCTCTTGGTGCATGGGACGATGCTCAACCAATTGAGCCACACTGGCCAGGCTTCTTTTATAATCCTCACTTGAGGATATGTTTGTATTGATTTTAGAGTGAGAGGAAGGGAGAGAGAGAGAGAAACATTAATGTGAGAGAGAAACATCAGTTGGTTACCCCTGGGAAATGGAACCCAGAATTTAGGTTTGTGCCCTGACTGGGAATTGAACCCACAGACTTTTGCTATACACTGCGACACTCCAACCAACTGAGCCACCCAGCCAGGGCTATATCACTTTCTTAAACCATATACAAGAATAAACTCAAAATGGATTAAAGACTTAAATGTAAAAGCTAAAGCCATTAAACTCCTAGAAGAAAACATAGGCAGTATAAAATCTTTGACATTGCTCATAGAAATATTTTTTTTTTGGGTTATGTCTCCTTGAGCAAGGGGGGAAAAAAAGCAAAACAAATTAGACTACATCAAAAAAAGTTTTGCACAATGAAGGAAGCCATCAACAAAACAAAAATAACCTACTGAATGGGAGAAGATATTTGCAAATGATTCATCCAATAAGGGATTAATATCCAAAAAATATAAGTAAATAATACAACTTAATACTAAAAATTCCACAAAAAACAATGTGATTGAAAAATGGACAAAGGACCTGAATAGACACTTCTTAAAAGAGGACATACAGATGGACAATTGACATATGAAAAAATGCTCAACATCACTAATCCTCGGGAAAATGCAAATTAAAACCACAATGAAATACCACCTCACACCTGTCAGAATGGCTATCATCAATAAATCAACAAACAACAAGTGTTGGTGAAGATGTGGAAAAAAGGGAACCCTCATACTCTGTTGGTGGGATTGTAAATTGGTTCAGCCATTATGGAAAACAATATGGATGTTTCTAAAAAAATTAAAAATAGAACTATCATATGATCCAATAATTCCACTTCTGGATATTTGTCCAAAGAAGCTAAAACACTAATTCAAAAAGATACATGCACTCCTATGTTCACTGCAGCATTATTTACAATAGCCAAGATAATGAAAGCTACCTGTGTCCACTGATAGATGAATGGATAAAAAAGATGTACATATATACAATGGAATATTAATCAGCCATAAAAAAGAATGAAATCTTGTAATTTGTGACAACTTTATAGGCCTAGAGGTATTATGCTAAATGAAATATTCTAGACAAAGGAAGACAATTACCACATGATTTCACTTACATGTGGAATCTAAAAAACAAAAGCAAAAAATCCAAATAAATAACATAAAAATGAACTTATAGATATAGAGAACAAATTAATGGTTGCCAGATAGAAGGGGGTTTGTGAGGTGGGTGAAAAGGGGAAGGGATTAAGAAGTACAAATTGCCAGTTATAAAATTAGTCATGGGGATGTAAAGCACAGGGAATCTATAATAATAAAAGTGTAATATGCTAATTAGACCAGACATCCTTCTGGATGAAGCCTGGGCTGCGAGGGAAGCCGGTGCTGGCAGCCGGTGGAAGGAAGGCCTAATCTTGCACGAATTTTGTGCATCGGGCCTGTGGTGTAATAATAAAAGCCTAATATGCTAAGTGTCTAGTTGGCCATTCAACCAACCAAAGTGTAATATGCTAATGATAGGCTAAGGCCACTCAACTGCTCGCTATGACATGCACTGATCACCAGGGGGCAGACAGTTGACCCGTTGACCAGTCGCTATGATGTGCACTGACCACCAGGGAGCAGACACTCCAACAGGTAGGTTAGCTTGCTGCTGGGGTCTGGACGATTGGGGCTGAGTGAGACGGGCCGAACATGCCCTGGAGCCCTCCCGCAGTCCCTCCCTGGCCCTGATAGTGCATTGGTGGGGTCCCTCTGCCTGTCCTGTGCCCTCTGGCAATCCAGGTTGAGGACCACCCCCCAGTGCACGAATTTCGTGCACCGGGCCTCTAGTGTAGTCAGTAATATTGTAATAACTATGTGTGGTGTTAGATGGCCACTGGACTTAGTGGGGTGCTAACATCATAAGTTATATAAATGTCTAATCACTATGTTGTTCACCTGAATATAATATAATATAATATAATATAATATAATATAATATAATATAATATATATTATATAATATATAATTATAAAAGCATAATATCCTAATTAGACCAGGCATCCCTCCAGATGACCTTCTGGATGAAGCTGGGGCTGCGAGGGAAGCCTGGGTCCCAGGTGCCAGAGGGAAGCTGGTGCCAGCAGCTGGGGGAAGGAAGGGCTGCTCTTGCACAAATTTCATGCATTGGGCCTCTAGTATAATATAATATAATAATATAATATAATATAATATAATATAATATAATATAATATAATATAATATAATATAATAATATAATATGTTAACCATAATTGAAAAATTAAAAAAATTACAGAAAACCGCCCAAGCATCCATATACTGAGGACTCCCAATGTCTTTCTCTAGTCCTATTCTTTCCTCTGAACTCCAGACTCACATATCCAACAGCTCTGGAGGGACACCTCCAATATAACATGTCTAAAAGGGAACCCCTGAGTTTTCCCCACAGTCTCCCCATGCTGCAAATCACTGACCCATCCTTCTAGCTGCTCAGGTAAAAAAAACAAACCAGGTGTCATTTGAGACTCCTCTCTTATACCTCACATTGGATCCTGAAGCAATACCAGCTGACTGCCTTCAAAATATGCCCAAACTTTGATTATTTCGCACAACTCCTTTGTTATCACCTAGTCCCGTGGTCGGCAAACTGTGGCTCGCGAGCCACATGCGGCTCTTTGGCCCCTTGAGTGTGGCTCTTCCACAAAATACCATGGCCTGGGCGAGTCTATTTTGAAGAAGTGGCGTTAGAAGAAGTTTAAGTTTAAAAAATGTGGCTCTCAAAAGAAATTTCAATCGTTGTACTGTTGATATTTGGCTCTGTTGACTAATGAGTTTGCAGACCACTGAAATACCTTCATTTCCTGCCTGGATTGTTGCAATTGCCTCTTAACTGCTTTCTCTGTTTTACCCTTTGTTCTCTCCACCCTTTCCCCACACAGCAACTGAGCTTAAGCCACATTATGTCACTCTTCTGATAAAAACTTCCAAGGACTTCCAAGGACTTTTCTCACTCAGAGCAAAGGCAGGGAGTAGCAGGGAAGACCCTGCACAACCTGCTCCAAATTGCTGGTTTTCTGACCTCCTTGTGCATTGCTTCCTTTCTGCCCACTGTGCTCAGCCACACTGGTGGCTCTTATTTTGAAGACACTAAGTATTCCCGACCTCAGGGCATTTGAATCTGCTATTCCCTCTCCTGGAAAGCTCTTCTCTTAGATATCTAATTGGCAAGTGCCCTCATTTCCTTCTGTTCAAATGTCACCTTCTTAGGTACACAGCTTCCCAACTGCTGGAGTTTTTTATTGCTGTATTCTACTTTATTTTTCTGCAAAGTATTTATCACATCAGACATAGTATATATTTACTTACTTCCAAAATTTGCTTATTGCCTTTCTTTTCACATAAAAAACTTTTTTTCCCATGAAGGTGGAAACTCAGTCTTTTCTGTATATTCTATCATCTAGAAGAGTATCTTGCCAACACAGTTGGTGTTTGTTTAATGAATACATTTGTATTTCTTCCCCTGTGAATCGTTCAGATCTTTGATTCCTTTTTCTTCAAGTTTTTAGTGTTTCTATTATTGGTTTACAAGACTGATTTATATTTGGGATTATTTACCCTTTGCTGTAAACATTTTCTCCTAGTTTAGATTTTCATTAAAATTTTATTTATGATGTCTTCTGAAGTATAGATATATTAAAATTTTATATTGTCCTGTGTGTCAATCTTTTTCCCCATAGTTTATTCCATTGATTTATTGCCTTATAAAGTCCTTTTCCTATTTCAAATTTAATAAAATAATCACACATACTTTCTTGTAGAATGTTTTTAAATTTTTAAAATTTTTAATCTCTCTGGGATCTCTTTTTTGCTATATGATGTGATTGACAGTAACACTGAAGTATGTGAGAACTGAGTAGGATGAAGAAATCAGAGGTTCTAGAACACATGGTTTTGATATAGTCATGCACCACATAATGATGTTTTGGTCAATGATACACCATGTATACAAAGGTGGTACCATAGATTAGAACTGAACTGAAAAATTCCTATTGCCTAGTGATGTAGCCATCGTAACATCATAGTGCAACATATTACTCACATGTTTGTGGTGATGCTGGTGTAAACAAACCTGTGCTGCCAGTCGTAGAAAAGCATAGCTCATACAATTATGTACAGTACATAATACTTGATAATAAATGACTATGTTACTGGTTTATGTCTTTACTATGCTATATTTTTTATTTTTTATAGTGTACTCTTTTTACTGATAAAAAGTTTGTTGTAAAACACTATGCCACGTTACACCGGCAACAGCCTCATAATCTTGTGTTTACCATGTCTCTTGATTGCATCATTTTCTCTTGTGCTTGATTTAATATCGTGTTATTTTGTCCAGTAACTTGCTATACAGGTTTTTGGTCAAGGAGCAAGAGGCTATACCATATACCCTACTTGTGTAGTAGGCTATACCACCCAGGTTTGTGTAAGTGCCCTCTATGATGTCTATACAATGATGAAGTCACCTAATGACATTTCTCAGAATGTGTCCCTATTGTTAAGTGGTGCATGACTATATTTCAAAGAGCATATATTCTGAGTTTTTTCTAATCATGGACAAAGCAGAACATGCCAGAGTCCCTGTTACTGGGACTCTCCTCTCTTGAAGCTGATTCTGGAAAAGCCTCCATGTGGTCAGACAGGGCCTGATGAAGAGCTGAGCATGTCGAGCTGGTCTCTTCTCACCAGGGATCTGAATAGTCCTGCAGAAGTCTTCTTCAGAAACCCAGTTTCTTTCTTCTTAAACAGGCTGAGCAATACTGTTTGATGAAATATGCAGAGGGGCAACAAGTATCCCATAGATACAGCCCCAACATAGAGCCGTCAAAGGGGCTGTGCTTTCATTGCACTCCCAGGTGTAATTGAAGCTCCACCTTCAACACAAATAAACATCTGTCTTGATTGTTCTCATTCCTCTTGCCACTAATTGAGGATGGTTTGACTTCAAGCCATGAGATGCACAGCTTATTATGAGCAATGTCTGTAAACTCACATGGCACTCATGGTCTCTAGCAGGCAATTTTGCCTGCCATCATATTCTCTCTTCTGTACTGTTTTCTTATGTTCTATCCCTGTCATGTCTTATTTCCCTAAAGTATAATTTTCAACCTAATGCATACTGCTTTTGAAAGACATCAGAAGGCATCGCATCTGGCTAAGATTTCACACAGTACATGTGGCAAAGGTGCAAAGATGAGGAGTAGGGTCCCTGCATATCGCCTTTGATTAACAAGATCTCTGATTATGCATCAATCATTTTAATCATAAGATTACATAAAATCAGTGGCCAAAAAGTGTTCGGTGAGAAGACATAACACAGATAATGGCAAATAATTTTATATTTAATATCCTGTTTTGAAAATTCTTAAGGCAAATCAACAAAATAATCCTAATTTACTGTTTCCTAAGAACTTCATACTGTGTGTGGCTAAGTCACTTTGAACCTGTGTATAATCCCTTTTTATATTTTGCTCAAGTGTTTAAAAAATTAAATTCCAATTTAGTTCAGATTTCAAGTCATTCCCAGCCTTTAAAGATATAGAGCCTACATAGAAGACAGGCTGTGAACTTGCAGGGGCTCTGCAGGATGTCATAATGGATTTGTACATAAATGTAAATTAATCAGTAAGTGAGCTATCACTGCAAAGGATAAACATCCAGGGTTAAGTGAAACAGGGGAACATTATTGCATCCAGATCAGCAATAAAAACAGTCTTAAGACAGTCAAGCAGGGAAATGACCATATTTTTTTTTTTCCTTTACCGATAGGGTAGAGAAAAAAGATGCAGGAACCCTGAGGGCTCAGTTGCTGTAAAGAGGAGAGCAATAAGAAGCCATTCCTAGGATCAACTAAAATGATGGGAGAGGAAGACAGGTAAAGGAACTCCACAAGGGTTCAGGGTAAACTAAAAGGCAGGCTTCCTTGACTAGCTCAGACTAGCTTAAGTTGTGATTTGAAAATGAACATTTAGGACTGTGATACCTAACAATAGTTAAATAGAGAAGGGGAGGATTATTCATTTCTATGTGCCTTAGTTTCATGTCTCTCATTCTTTAGTCACTTATTCACTCATCCAAACATTTATTGGTCACTATGCCAACTGCTGTGTTTGGGGCCAAGAACACAGAGGTGAGTTAGGGTATGGACTTTGTCCCCAAGAAGTGTTGTCAATAGGATGCATACTTGTCAGATAGATTACAAAACAAGATGGTTAGTGCAACTAGCAGAGAAGGGCTATTATCTAAAACAACAGCTTTGAGCAGATTTCATTTATCCTGGAATAAAATTCAGAATACTTAACATTTCAGCTAGCATGGTCCTGGTCAGAAAGGATGTAGCCATGATAAACCACCCCATCGACCCACCAGTTCAGCCCTGCCTGTGCCAATTGGTTGAAACTTAGGAAGTTTGCATGAGTCATTATTGCTGCAGCAGCAGCAGCAACAACAACAAAAAGTACACTAAGAAATAAAAGTGAATTTTCTAAGAAGGGAAAAGATATTAGAGAAAAATTAAACATTTCCCCTCTTGCTTGTATCAATAGCTCTTTAATACTATCATAATAATCTACAGAAGTAATGAAAGGGAAGAATAATTCTTTCAAAAGAAATAGGGATGTTGAAAGTAGTAGAGAAAAAAAACATCCTGGAACACCAATTTTTCAACTAAATTATAAAATGGGAATGATAACACCTTGCTGGGTTGTTATTAGGAATTAATTGAATAACAGATGTAGAGCAGCTATTTTTGTGCTTAAGCGCCTAGAGAGTCTTGAATAAATAGGGACTGTTAATGTCTCTCCCATAATGTGGAAACGGAGACTGAAAGAGGTTAAGTAATTTGCTAGTTAATTACTACTTTACATAACTAGTTAATGTTGAAGCCAGAAGTTGATATCACTGTATGACCATATAGTGGAAAAGTCTATAATTTTTCCTTGTGTTTAATTACTCCTCTAAGTTATAAGTTGCAAATATAATAGAATGTTAACCTTAGTTATTATTTTTCTTTAGCTGTTTTGACAAGTTCAACGTTGTATACTAAATGAATAACTAATACTAGTTACGCTAACATGTGATCCAATTACAAGGCTTTATGGGAAGACTGGCTAAGCGGACCACAAGTTTATCACCCAGATGACACCGATCCTGCTGGGACAGCTAATTTAAATTACAGGCAGAGGCACCCAGTGGGATGGAAGCAGCCGCTGGGCTGTGAGCCTTGAAAAGTCAAATCTATAAAGTGACAGCAATGGCCCAAAGCAGGTGATATTTAATACAGGCTGGGAGCATGAAAGTGAGCTGTGATTATAAGAATGTGGGCATAGCCACCATAAAACACCTTTATGCTTTCATTTGTACCAGGTGCTATACAAGCCAATTAAGATTCCCCCCCACACACACACAAAAAATGGATCATTATAGGAGGGGGTGTTTGCATTGGGAATTTGCACTTTTAAAAGGTTTCACCAAGAAAACAATTTAAAAGCTGTAATGGAATATCTTAAATAGGATTTGTAAAGGTAAAGCAAGATTATGCCCAGAGAGAGAGAACACTGAGGAGGAGATGGAAGAGAGAGCAGCAGAACTCACACCGAGTTAGGCAGTCCTCTCTGATAGTTCAGAGATCATGAAGACACCTGCCCAGGCACTGGAAAAGTTAAAGACAAAGCAGAGGATCAATTCTCTCCTCTTCCACAGGTCCATTAGAGATAGGTCATTCTTTCCTCATGGATCTAAAATAACAGCTTTGAGCAGAGATAAAATGTATAAAGCTTCATTGAAAAAAAAGTCGCATTTTCTTTCAGACAAGTTATGAACAGGGGATACATGTGCATTAGAGTGTCCATAATCATAGCTCTTGCTGCCTTAAACACAACTGGCTCTTGTTATAATTGCTTTATACAAAGAAGGGTTTATAAACACAGAAGAATCAAAGTTACTGTGGAAACTACAGCTCAGAAATTCCTGTAATCTTTTTTTTTACAATTAAAAAATTCAATATCGTTTTCATTTTTAATTGAATGGATTATTATAATTAGAACTTGGCTTTTAAATCTGAATAATGTTTTCCCCATCTTCTGAAGAAAGCACTTCAACTATAGAAACAATTCAAAGTCTGATCTTCATGGATGGACGCATCTGCTGAGTGTTCTGATGAAAAGCCCCCACTTCCCAGTAGATGTTATATTTGCAGATAACAATGTTCCAATAAAAACATGACATATGATTTCTAACATAGAATGAATTATCTCTTTCAAAAGCTAGTTTAATAATAGCAGTCTGGATCAAGAAATTCATAACCAGTACGTTAGTGATTAAGTGCTAAAATTCATCTCCATGAATAGTACTGCTTTTAAGAAATCTGAAATTCAACACGCATTCCTCCATTTAGCGGAATTGTTGCTAAATGTCTACCAAGGGCTCATGTTTCTCTTCCACAATGTAGAGGTGTTGCAGGGAAGTGGCTTCCAAGCCAAGGACTACATTTCTCAGGCACCCCTGCATCTAGGTGAAGCCACGAGTGAGTGACGTGTGACACTTTCAGTGCAAGGTGACTCAGTCAAGAGTTTCATATCCTCAACCTCTTCTGAGAAGACTGTGAGACCCAAGGTCAGAGGTCAGCAAAAGATAGCCTGTGGGCCAAATCTAGCCTGCCACCTGCTCTTGTGAATAAAATCTCATGGAAGACAGCCATGCTTAGTTGTCTTTGGCTGCTTTCTGCACCGCAGCTATGGGATTGAGAAAGTGCCAGGACTATGTAGCCTGAAAAGCTTTAAATATTGACTTTCTGGCCCTTTAAAGACAATGTCTTCCAGCTCTTGCCATGGGGGATATTGGAGACAGAGCATGGAAGGAGCCTGGGTTCTTAAATCATTATGGTGTGGCAAAGTGCCTGGTTAGGAACACCCTGTTGGGATCTGAAGGAGTGGGAAAGAAATGAACTGCATTTGAGGCATCTTAAATTTTTTTTATTTAAAAAGGTTGTATTGTTTTAGTGTATATTCAAAGAGAATTGGAGAGCCAAAGTTTTATATGGCTGAAAGAATGCTTGAATAAAATTTCGAATTTGCTACAAAACTGGCTAATGTCCCAGGGCAATAAAAATGTAACCTTTGATTTATCTTTTCTATGGGACAGAAATTATTTCTATCACCACTGGACAAAATTCACTGGACTGCTATCAGACAAGAATAATTTCCATCACTACCAGTTTTTTTTAAAGTCATTATCTATCTATTAAGCAACAGTAAATACCGTAGCAATTCAAACAAAAGAACACAACCCTAATGCATCAGACAATTCCCAGCTAGCATGTCATCCAGCACTAAAATACATGCAGCAATATCTTCTAGCTATTCCAAAGTTTTAATGGTCTCATAGGCAAGGTGAAGAAATATGGCCTGAGTGACTGAATTTACATGGATTCAATTCTAGAATCATGGGATTCTGTGGCATTAAGTACAAATTTATCTTTGTAATACACCATAAAGTCCTAGTTCTTTTAGTTTTTCTGTTGTTCTCTTTCAGCATAAAATATGTAGTTTCCCAAACTTGCTCTCCCACACAGTAACCTGAAAAATTTTGTCAAGTACCCTAACTCTCCTTGGTTTACCCATGACAGTAAAGCTGCTAGCAGGGAGTGGAGTCTTCACAGCTCTGCACCGTGTGTGTGAATTCTCTAACCAGATGGAGAATGTTCTGTTTGTAATCAGCAGCTCAGTGAAGGAGGAGCGAGCCTTGGCTCCTCCTGCAGACGGAGTTTCAGCCAGAACCAATGCATAGCTTTCTTTAGCTGATTCCCTTCAGATAAAAGGTCAACTCTTTGATTGAAAGGCTCCACAGGCTGCCCAAAGATGTTGAGGAAAAGGGAGAAACCCACAATAATCTTTTTATGTGTCCCTATGTGTTACTGTAGTGTGTTTCGCCCTCAGTGTATGAGCTGGTTTTCTAGCATGTAGTTGAAATAATTTGTTTTAAAAATCCATAAAGCATTTCATATTAATATTCATATGCACTGTAAACAAGTTTGACTATAAATTCAAGAGGCTGAACTAGAAAACCTTCAAGTTCTTGAGTTTGTAATCAAAGTTATTATTTTATATATGAAAGTTAACACTGGCAGAATAGGCATTCAAATAAACATTTTTTAAAATATGCCAAGTCTGGTCAGATTTGAGAAGAAAGGCTACATGAGAATTTGGGACGTAAATAAATTGTGGTGAAGAGGAAAGTATTTTTAAACTCAGATAAGCATGACATGAGATAAGTATGAGAGAATCAGTTTAAAATGTCTAAATTAAAAAACAAACAAACAAAAAAACCCACAACAAAATGTCTAAATAGTGTTTCTGGAAAATCATACATTTTGATTTAAAACTTTAAAAACTGACAATCTAATGGTAATCTATAGAGCTATTGTTTTTATTAAATTATTTTAATCAAATATTTTGGAGTACAGTTTCCATCAACAGTACTAGTAACTACCCACAATACTCTGTTTTCTTTTTGGAAAGCTTGTTAAATATTCATTCATTTGTTTATTCACTCATTCATCCAACAAATTCATTAAGTGCCCAGAAAGCATCCTCATTGCTCTGGGAGCTTGGTATTGCCTCCCACACCCCATAGGGCACATCATTATAAGGGAGAGTTGGCTCTGAGGCCAAGCTGCCTGACTTTGACTCTAGGCACCTCCACGTATTAGCTGTGTAACCTTGAGCAAGTTATTAAAGGTTGTCATGCTCAGTGTCTTCATCTGCAAAATGGAAATTAGTAAAAATTCCTACATCACTAGGTCTTTGGGAGTATTAAGCGAAATTCTCTATGAAAAATTCCTGGAACAGTGAAGGAAAATAGTGAGTAATAATATACTGCTATAATAAATATCTGTAAAATGGTTCCGCTCAAACATAAAATATCACAAGCTGTGTATTATAAAGGAAACACATTTTTGCATTTACCAAAGATTTCTCCTTGTACCCATCCCTAAATAACATAAAAATAACTTTTTTTCTCCTCTCAACCAAGTAAACTAAGACAAAAGAGTCAAGACAAAGGCATTCTTGCTTCCTGATTTAATTGCCTGTTCAGAGAAGGGCAGTTCAGGTGGCCGGCTTTCTCAAATGGTAGTCTATATGAGTCAGCTCAGTTAGTTAGTGATATTGCCATAGGCATTGTAACTGTTTGGGGAAATGACTCCAGGAAGAGGATGCATGGGTGGAATGGACAGGAGAGCCACCTTCCCACTCCTCAGCCAGCAGAGCAATGCTTCCAGAGGGCAAGGAGAGTCTATGTATAGGTTACATCTTTATATCCAGCTGTCATCACTGCCTCATGAGAACTTGAATTTCCTTCCATACCATCTTAATTAAGCTCACTGTGCTCTGAGACCAGAAACCTCATGGACAATTGCTGCACCATCCCTAAACCTGCTTGTTATAGTGCTCACATGATCTCAATACAGAGGCAACCATCTCATCAAGAAAGTTGTACCACTAGCAATAATGTGGTGTCTCCATGACCACCTTGCCAGCCTGCAGCACCCAGTTTTAAGATTCAAGTGCATTCAAATTTATATTTTATGTATAATATGAGGATGTGTGGCATCTATTTTTAGGGGATATGTTCTATTGTAATGAGCAGAAGACCAGACACAATAGTATACAATGGAGCATGTAACCTTAGGAAAACCATTTGATATCTGTGTGTTATTCAAGATGAGATGAATATTGATGCCTGAAGGGCGGTTGTTAAGCCAAATGTGGAAATCTTTGAAAAAGCAAAGAGCTATGCAAATGTGGCTAATAATATAACCTTCAAAACAAAGATGAAGGTCTTCAAGGATGATTTAATTGACAATGACTAGAGAGTCATCTGTTTCCTTATGCCTCCTCATACAACAGAAGGTGACTAGGAAGTTCACATTGGGTTGTTTATAACAGCAACTTTCTAACCCACTGTGACATGCAAATTATGCACCTTCTGCTAAATTTGTATCCAATTGACAGAAATAGACAACTTGGCAGAGTCCAAATGGGTAGCACTATATGACTAACATTCTCGCCCACAATGACTGAGGAACCACCACCCCACCCCCCCTTTTTTTTGTCCAAGCCACGATGGATTGGAAAGAGATCTCAGCCTGGAATTGGAGATGAGCAGATCTGAGCTGGTTGTGCTAACAAAGCAAATGGTAAACTGATCACTTGCTATACATCAGGTTCAATGAAACAAAAAGGGTTGCTGTGGGAAACTTGAGGGCCACAAAGGAATAATTTGGAACACCTCATTAATGATAGGAAAGAAGTGATAATGAGCCCTTCTCCGGGGACAGAGGGCCAGCAGGGCACACCAGAGGCCACTTCTAATTATATTTTTAATATTAGTGCCAGTTGCCTCAGAAAGAGGGTCTGTGCCTAAACCCTACCAAAGCAAGACAGCTTCCTATGGTAGCAGCCCAGCTTCTTCCTGGCTTTCACTGGATGTGCAGTTTTGAGAAGGAGAAAATGATGTAAAGGCTTTCCACCATTCAGTTCAGTTTCTTATTTAGAACACTGCACTAAGATACCAAGTTAATGGTTTTAATTTTTATATCGAAAAGCAGTCTCTTGGTCTGTTTCAGGTTCTCAAATCATTCCCCTAATCCTGCTAAGATTTCACCTTAAGAATTAGGTTCCAGAGCATCCGGAGAAGCATGTGACTATGCTGTGTATGACAGACACTCCTGGAAGGCAGCTAAGAGTTCATGATCTGCTGGGGCAGCTGGACTTCCCTGTGAGGAGGTCCAAGCCGGCTCTACAATCTGGGTGCCATGTTTAGGAGGCGTCTCCAAAGTTCCAGGCGCCAGGGGAGGCACTGGGTACCTGAAATGAAGCACGTGATGGAGGAGGTGACAGTCTGGCGGGACACAGACAGGTGTAGAATCAGCCATCTTCAACGTCGTAGCTATCAAATGATCAGAGCAAGCCGGGGGCTCTGTGAACAAGGACAGGATGATGCGCTCTGCCCACTCAGACCTGAGCCCTGAGGACCAGTGGGGTTTCATCAGCCAGCGAGAAAAGAAAGGGGGCTCAAGAAACGGGAAAGTCATGTGCAAAGGTACATGGGGTAGTTAGGGAACCAGATGGTGGAGGTAGTAGGACCTCACTGAACCTCAGATTTTCCACTATAAATTTATGCCACAGAGGTCTGTCCTAAGAATTCAATAAGGTGACAGTATGCTAGTTCCTTTATTTAAAAGTAGGGTTTGGGGATCACCTGTGTCAGAGTCATCTGAGGTGCTTATCAAAAAATCCATATTACTGCACCCCAACTCTGACATCCTGAATTTAATCTGGGGTGCAGCCCAAGGAGGCGACTTTTTAATAAGTACTTAGGTACTAAAGATGGAGAACCACTGGTGTCGTTTATAGAGATTCTGAGCAATTCAGAGGTGAACTGAACTGATTTCACAGACCTGCTGTGTAGTGAAAGGACTAGGTCAGCATGTTTTCAAAGTTGGACTGAAGTGGGAAAAAAAATAGAACGATGTATGTGTACACATACTGGGAAGAGATATTTCCCCTGAGTCTTTTGTCTTGATCTATATAGAAATGCACTTAAAGAAGTCTGAACTGAGAACTTGCAAGGATATATATACAGACACTGCATTTAATGGTGCATATAGTGCTATATACATATTATTTCACCAAGTCAGCATTAAATATCAAGCAATTCTAACTGCAGTGCAGCAAGAAATTGGAAATCTCTCCATAATTTTACTTGAAATCATATATTATTTTCCTTCAATGAGTACTTTATGATTTAACATTATGACCCGATTTTTTTCTGCCAAAGCCTTTTTTCAAAGGCTTAGCACTGAAAATAACTGTACTAGTATCTATGAAAAAATACTTGGTTAAGTGGGCCTACATATCACTGTAATTGCTTTCTACTGGCAAGTTAGTAGCCAAATAAAATGGGATATTATTCAATTGTTGACTCGGTATTTACTATCATTAGTATAGTTCAAGTTGAATGTGATTGTGGAAGTTTCCAATACAGTGAAAAAAAGAGAGTTTAAAGCTGTGACTTCTGAGCTGGGAAGGGGCAGTCTGAAGTAGGCCAGGAAGGAAGTTCCAGGGAAGGGAGATGGCAGGAAAAGGGGTGGGTGGGAAAGAAATGTACATAGAGAGAGCCAGTGTTACTGAAAAGGGAGTAGAATTTGGAAAGACATGTATTCACATCTAGTCATCTTCATGTACTTTGCAAATTAATTAGCGATATAATCCTCAATTTCTTCAGTAAACTGGCAATTTTATTGTCTATGTCACAGGGCTGCTATGAGGATTCAATCTCAGCAGATACTGGACATGAAGCAAGAGATAACTATTAAAACTAAACACAGGTACATCTAACAGCAACTTTAAAACACACACACACACACACACACACACACACACACACACACACACATTTTCTTTTTAATCCTCAGAATGAATTTCAGCCATTGATTTGGTGTCTGAAGAATCGAACATAAACTCTGCCTTTCCAATGTCATTAGCCACACAGGCTGAGAACAGTTGAACCTTTGATGGGCAGGCTTATCAGAGAGTGCCTTTGGGAAGCAGGGTTTCTTTCCACAGCAACTCATTTGCTCTGAATTCTTCAAAGATGAGATTGTATAAACAGCTGCTGGTTTTATAAACACAGTCGGAACGCATGTTGGCGCTAGAATATTTTGATGCTTATAAACCAGTTGGAGAGGGATTCATAACATCAACTGGTATGTACACAGAGTGCTCAGGTTACACATGGTTAAAAAATAAAAAGGGGAAGGTGGAGAAATTGAGTCAGGCCAAGTTCCTAGTCATCATGCCTTTTAAACAGAAGAAAATGGGAGACCACGGCTTTGTCTCCAGCCACAAGTTCAGAAAATGTAAATAACGAGGGCTCCAAAGAAAAATGGTAGATACCCATGACCTTTCTTTAAAAGGGCAGTAGAATGTGAAGATGCTCACCTGGGGAATTAGAATTTCTATGTGAAGTCTTAAAAGGAAAATAAAATATGATTGCAAATGGTCTTACAAACAGCAGGTTTCCAGCCAGACAGGCCCACGGCCCCTCAGCCCATGGAGTCCTGGAAAGGTGTGGGGAGAAGGCTGTGAGGATGGCGATCTGAGTAATTTTGTGGTGCATGGGCTATGGATTCCCTCTGGGCAGGGCCTTCTCCGGTTAAGCAATGTCCTAAGATCCACCCTCTTCTGAAAGCCAGAAAGGGGAGGCTGCCTACGTATGTTGTCTCCCCAACTCAGGATCGTATATCAGCCTCTGCCAGGAGATCCAGTCACTAGGTTCCAGGCATCATGGAGGGAAACTGAGAAGCAGGGGCGTGAGCAACAAGTCAGCAGTGTCATATCCTTGAAAGCAGCACCCAGGTTGTATAATAGGCACTTATTTCCTAGCAAGACCCACCGCAGCTCATGTTTGCCTCCTCCATGGCCTGCATCAGGCCTTACCTGGTGTAGTCACTTAGGTTAAGCTCATTTGAATTCACTGTTACCAAGAATCATACTTAGTAATCATGCAAAAAATCCTTTTTTTTTTTTTTTTTGCACAGGCTTTTCACCTGCACCCCCTAATTCCCATCTCACCTACTTATCCCTAGAATAGTCTAAAGCACATGTAGCCAATTCAGGGATGTTGGAGGGAAATGAAAAAAAATTAGCAGTAGTAATTTTGTTTAATTTATTTAAGTGGAAAACTCAAAGTATTTTTTTTCTTCAACCAGATTGATTATATAGAGTTTTAAATCAAATGTCAAAATTCTGAAATCTGTGACAACAGAAATAAATCCCCCAGGGAAGAAAACCTCCATGAGTCCTTTTCAATTCTTTTGTTATTGTAGTCATTTTATTGGGAAAACAAAATACAATGCTTTTTCTGGAGACAAAAGCACAATCCCTAGTTCTAAACCTCTGTCAATGCAGCACAAAAGCACAGAGATGTTTTGTTTAACACCAGAAACCTGCAAATGAAAAACTGAAAGTCATTGGTAACCAAGGAAACTAACAATGAACAGTTGGGTGTCACTGGGACTCTTTCAAAGGAAGATAAGAAGGGGCCAGGGGAAGATAATGCGACATAGGTTAAATCCCAGTGTGAGGAAAGATGCACTATGCCAAAGCATCCTGTAAATACCATCTCTATTTGCATTTTGCTGATTTTTTTTTTTTTTGGTAACAAAATTCCCTGCTACCAACAATTCAGCACAAATAGCACGTGTTTTTGGTCTTAGTCCACTGAGTTGTGTTAAAAGACAGTTAATGTTTCATCTACCTGTGACCCTTTGGGTTTCCCCAATTTTGCCTTCAAGGGCTGTCACCCCAAAGTACATACCAGACATTTCCTGACAAAATATTTATTTGCTGTTGTGGTTGCCAAGTTATCCTTCCTGGAATATAACATTGTCAACACTACCTATCATGATGCGTACCCAAATATCTGCCTACACAATCATCTCTCTCCATTTTAAGTCACCAGACACACCCATAGGATGGCAGCCCTGGACCCAGAGGAAAGATAGAAGAAACAAGATGCAGAACCCTGGGGCAAGAAATAGACAACCAAAGAGATAGAACAAATATACAGAATGAAAAATTGAAAGACACCCAACTGGAAAAATAGCAAGAGAAAACACAGGAATAGTACTTTGCCAAAGTTAGCTGCACAGCACTATACGTGGGAAAGAGGGAGTGAGTGGAACGTAAGTTGTCATCACTCAGGGCTGGCTTTCTAGACCAGCTGGACCAAGAGGCAGAGACGGAAGGAGCCAGAGGAAGCTCCTGAGGTAGGGAATGTGGCAGGTGTGACTGTTCGAAGGTAGGAGAGAACAGTTCCTACTTGGTGTAAGCAAGTGATTGTGTGTGTAACGGGGCTTGCTCGTTTAGAACATGGAGTATAATCTGCAGTGTAAGAAGGGGCTGGTGGGGCAAAGATGCACATAACTAGGAATCTGGAGCTTATAGAATTAGAACTGAAAGAGACTTTGAAAGAAAAAGTTATACTACTCGGCTGTTCATCTTCAGGCAGATGAATATCCACACCGTTGGGCATATACTATGGTGCCTTTATTTTTTTATTTTCTCAAAGGAGACTCTATGACCTTACAAATATTATTATTGTAACCATTTCCTAACTGCTTCCTGGGCACCAGATGGTTCAGTTGGAAGTTTATAAGTATTATGTCTAATCCTCATCATAATCCTGTAAGGTATGCATGATTATCCTCATTTCACTGATGAGAAGTCTGTGGTTAGAGAAGTTAGGTAACTTGCTCAAGATCACACAGTTATTTGAATCTGGGAGTCAGATCTAAGTCTGATTCCCAAATCAGAACATTCCCACTATAGCTGTTGCTTTTCTCAGAGGTGCACTTCAGAGGGCACATGAGTCAGGGAATCATTTCTGCATGTAGCCCACCTCAATCCTCTGGTCCTGGAAACATGATCAAATATTTAAGACAGATAAATATTTGACATTATCATGAACTGAAAGGAGCAAATTCTTTTGGTCATCCCTTGGATTTTCTACCAGTGATATGGGGTAGAAGCATGATACCATGGACAGTTTTCACATCTGCTTTCCTATTTTTGTTCTTGGGTAATGCAACTGACTAAGAAACCTATAAATTAAATTGCTTGTAGAATTGTTGTCCAAAGGGACCTGAAACTGTCTACTTATGGTTTCTCTTTTGGAAGCAAGCCAGGAATTTCTTGGCAGGGAGTGAATGGTCAGACCTTAGGTACCACCCTAAGATATTTTTAATGTGAGCTTTGTCATGCAGGAAGTTGCTCCCAATTAGGCTTAAGTAGTGCGCAAAAAAGTGCTGTCTCCAGGGAGGCACCATCCCCTGGCTCTGAATGGAGGCTGCTTGATGGAATGAATCAGGCTTCAGGACTTGGGGTGATTGCCAAGCAACAAATTAGTTCTGCATCTAGTAGATGGGGTTGTAATTTCTTTTTTGTTGGCTGGGAGGAGGGGATGAAATTTTGCTGGTGAATGTTCTGAGGAAGTCCCTATAGGCAGGTGGAATGCCAAAGTGTTCTATGTAAATTTGAGGGGTGAAAAGGGTGACCTCAACACATACATGGGGTCAAACCAGAGCTTAGAAAAGGAGTTGGAAAGTGATGGCTGGTTAAATCAGGCATACGGTCTGTTTGTTATGAACAGAATGATTTTTGCATTTTAAAGGGTTAAAAAAGAAAGAATATTAAACAGAGACCATATCTGGCCTGCCAAGCCTAGAATATTTACTATCCAGCCTTTTTTTTGCTGACCTTGGCTTGAACATTGCCACATGGGATTTTAGGGCCCCTCCATGCCGCATGGTTCCACTCTGGGTGTTCGATCACTTGTGCTTTTTACCTTGTACTCAATTTCTGGTTCAAGCTTTCCTCTCTCTTGGATCCTTCCACTTAGCTTAAAAATACCTTTATGTTTCCTCAGATAAAGACTTTCTCCTT